>NC_083579.1:62684870-63409870 GCF_027579695.1 Neoarius graeffei
CATTTAGAGTGAGGGCACGCAATTTTACCTTTCCATCCTTGCTTTAAAATTGTGATTTTCGGCATACACAAATAATGATGGCACAAAATCTGGACTGCTTGAGTCAAGCGAGAGCTCTCCTACAAACAAAATTGCATGCAAAGCTAAGTTAACATGCTAACAATATTCATTACATTGTGTAACTATGACCCAGCTAATCAGACAAACGCTACCAAAGTATTTTGCTACATCAATAAACGAAGACTAGAAAGAATAAAAAAGAGAGATTTAATAAATAGCCTGATCTTACCTGTGATGAAGTGGCCGCTGCAAACCCGCGCATTTTTGATAGTGCTTTCATCCCAGTCTACACGTTTGATGGCTTGTAGCCATAGACGTCGGCAATTTTTTTGGAATGGGTGAGATCCTGCTGGAATTCTGTACATTTTAACCCCGTCACTGCTACGATTCTGACACCCGACAACACAACAACTAGGCATTTCTTCCAAATATTTCTTCTCGTCTCTACCGTCGCTGAGTCTTTTTTGGGTCCAGGCTGCGCGCGCAATTTCCTCTTACGTATGAATGACGTTTACTGCGAAGGGGTCTATATTCCAGGAAAACTGGCATCCAAATTCACAGTGCCCTCCGTGATTATTGTCCCCTCGTAAAGATGAGTAAAAAGGGTTCGAAAAAATCCACCTTTTGGTGAAGTCGCTTCATCTCACACTGAAAAAACGAAAAAAAAAAATCCAACCTTTACTTGAAATAAATTTATTCGGAATAAAAGAAATCCCTCATTAAGAAATAATTATTTTCAACAAAAACGCATGTACCATTATTATTAGCACCCCTGGAAATGATAGTGAACACAATGTAACTGAAGCATGTTTCCCATTTAAATTGTACATTTGTGAGTTGATTGGAGTGTGTAGGAACTTTCCAGCTGTAATCCATGACTTCCTGATTAACTGGGGTACAAATATGAGGCGACACAGAGGTCAAATTCCCTTAGTCACCCATCAACATGGGAAAGATAAAACCAAATGAGGGAGAAGTGTGTTGACCTTCGTAAGTCAGGGAATGGTGATTTAAAAAAAAAAAAAGCTACTCACCTGAAAATCCTCATTTCTACTTTTAGGGCAAAAATAAAAAAGTGGACATCAACTGGAACTGGTACAAATTTGCCGGGAAGAGGAGCAAAGTTGGGCGGCACGGTGGTGTAGTGGTTAGCACTGTCGCCTCACAGCAAGAAGGTCCTGGGTTCGAGCCCCGTGGCCGGCGAGGGCCTTTCTGTGCGGAGTTTGCATGTTCTCCCCGTGTCCGCGTGGGTTTCCTCCGGGTGCTCCGGTTTCCCCCACAGTCCAAAGGCATGCAGGTTAGGTTAACTGGTGACTCTAAATTGACCGTAGGTATGAATGTGAGTGTGAATGGTTGTCTGTGTCTATGTGTCAGCCCTGTGATGACCTGGCGACTTGTCCAGGGTGTACCCCGCCTTTCGCCCATAGTCAGCTGGGATAGGCTCCAGCTTGTCTGCAACCCTGTAGGACAGGATAAAGCGGCTAGAGATAATGAGATGAGATGAGATGAGGAGCAAAGTTTATTTTGCCCCCACATTTTGGCCCAATCCCAATTCTAATTTCTACCCCTACCCCTCCGCCTTCCCCTCTGCCTTCCCCTTGGCCCTTCCCCTTGAAACTGAGCTACAAGGGATAGGGCTTGAAATTCAACCCTTACGTATTGGGATAGCCCTTCAACGATCGCATACGTCATCGCGTACCTTCGTCAACGTTTACGTTAGCAAAACGCGACCAAATGCGTCATTGGCTGCGACCAGCCGCTACAGTCAGAGCCAGAACAGAAATCTCTGCTGGCAGGGTGTGATTTGTTAACTAACACCACTGAATGGGATATCTTTGGCGCTTCGTGCACCACATCCGACAGAATGAGGTGTCATAACACTCATGTAAACAATAAAAGCAAGAATAACAGAACAAAACGTATGCAGTAAAGCAACCGAAAACAATACTCACTCCCAAAGCTTTTTAGCAGCAGCTTGGATTTCAGAAATCGCTGCTCATTCTCAGCTCGAAAGCGAATCAAGCGGCGTGTTTCCTCTGGATAACAACTTAAAACACGTAAATAATGGAGAAAATACATTTATGACAATCTTTCGCCGCAGGAACCGCCATCTTTCTGAAATCCGCATGAAATCTCGCTGAAATCCGCATGGCATTGTGGGAAATCACTCAAACCCCTTCGTTCGGAGTCTGCTCCAGGAAAATCTCCGTTTGGAGGGGTACAGAAGCCCTACCCCTTCCCCTACCCCTCCGCGTTAACTGGGATTGGGATACCCCTACCCCTTCACGTGAACGCGCAAAATGGAGGGGAAGGGCTAAGGGGTTGGTCCAAGGGGTGAAATGGGATTCGGCCTTTGTGAGCAGGATGGTAAGAGAGGGAAAAAATCCCAAGGATCACTGTTGGTGAATTACAAGAAAAAGTAAAATCTTGGTGTTTCCAAGTCTCCAAAACCACCATCAGATGCCACCTCCACCGCCAACAGATTATTTGGAAGGTCTGACGGGGGAAAAACAAAGCCTTTTGCCAGTTAACCACAAATGTAAGCACCTGAAGTTTGCAAAACACTACTCCAACTTTGACTGGAAGTGTGTGTGTGTGTGTGTGTGTGTGTGTGTGTGTGTGTGTGTGTGTGTGTGTGTGTGTGTGTGTGTGATTTTTTTTTTCTTCTTCCTCCTCTGCCTCATGAAGCTGGTTAAGAGAATACCAGTAGTGTGCAAAGTTGTCATCAAGGTAAACCGTGGTTACTTTGAAGAATCTGAAATATAAAACATACACTATAGTACCAGTAAAAAAGTCAGGGGGAAAAACAAAACAAAAAGGGCACTCGGTAGAGTACATACCTCTGCCAAACCACACATTATCAACATCAAAATCAAATCATTTGAGCCTTGGATAATACTCAAGCTCTACACCAAATTTCATCAAAATCCTGTCACTACTTTTTGAGTTACTTTGGGAATAGGCAAATAAAAATCCTGGCTCTGCATACATATCCAGATTTACATCAAAATCTAATCAGTTGTTCCTTGACCCATGACCCACTTTTCCTCAAAATTTCATCAAAATCTGTCCGCTATTTTTTGAATTGCATTGGGAACAATCAGAGACAAAAACATAACCTCCACTAACAAAGTTGGTGGAGGAAACTACAACCCCGATTCCAAAAAAGTTGGGACAAAGTACAAATTGTAAATCAAAACGGAATGCAATAATTTACAAATCTCAAAAACTGATATTGTATTCACAATAGAACATAGACAACATATCAAATGTCAAAAGTGAGACATTTTGAAATTTCATGCCAAATATTGGCTCATTTGAAATTTCATGACAGCAACACATCTCAAAAAAGTTGGGACAGGGGCAATAAGAGGCTGGAAAAGTTAAAGGTACAAAAAAGGAACAGCTGGAGGACCAAATTGCAACTCATTAGGTCAATTGGCAATAGGTCATTAACATGACTGGGTATAAAAAGAGCATCTTGGAGTGGCAGCGGCTCTCAGAAGTAAAGATGGGAAGAGGATCACCAATCCCCCTAATTCTGCGCTGACAAATAGTGGAGCAATATCAGAAAGGAGTTTGACAGTGTAAAATTGCAAAGAGTTTGAACATATCATCATCTACAGTGCATAATATCATCAAAAGATTCAGAGAATCTGGAAGAATCTCTGTGTGTAAGGGTCAAGGCCAGAAAACCATACTGAGTGCCCGTGATCTTCGGGCCCTTAGACGGCACTGCATCACATACAGGCATGCTTCTGTATTGGAAATCACAAAATGGGCTCAGGAATATTTCCAGAGAACATTATCTGTGAACACAATTCACCGTGCCATCCGCCGTTGCCAGCTAAAACTCTATAGTTCAAAGAAGAAGCCGTATCTAAACATGATCCAGAAGCGCAGACGTCTTCTCTGGGCCAAGGCTCATTTAAAATGGACTGTGGCAAAGTGGAAAACTGTTCTGTGGTCAGACGAATCAAAATTTGAAGTTCTTTATGGAAATCAGGGACACCGTGTCATTCGGACTAAAGAGGAGAAGGATGACCCAAGTTGTTATCAGCGCTCAGTTCAGAAGCCTGCATCTCTGATGGTATGGGGTTGCATTAGTGCATGTGGCATGGGCAGCTTACACATCTGGAAAGGAACCATCAATGCTGAAAGGTATATCCAGGTTCTAGAGCAACATATGCTCCCATCCAGACGACGTCTCTTTCAGGGAAGACCTTGCATTTTCCAACATGACAATGCCAAACCACATACTGCATCAATTACAGCATCATGGCTGTGTAGAAGAAGGGTCCGGGTACTGAACTGGCCAGCCTGCAGTCCAGATCTTTCACCCATAGAAAACATTTGGCGCATCATAAAACGGAAGATACGACAAAAAAGACCTAAGACAGTTGAGCAACTAGAATCCTACATTAGACAAGAATGGGTTAACATTCCTATCCCTAAACTTGAGCAACTTGTCTCCTCAGTCCCCAGACGTTTACAGACTGTTGTAAAGAGAAAAGGGGATGTCTCACAGTGGTAAACATGGCCTTGTCCCAACTTTTTTGAGATGTGTTGTTGTCATGAAATTTAAAATCACCTAATTTTTCTCTTTAAATGATACATTTTCTCAGTTTAAACATTTGATATGTCATCTATGTTCTATTCTGAATAAAATATGGAATTTTGAAACTTCCACATCATTGCATTCCGTTTTTATTTACAATTTGTACTTTGTCCCAACTTTTTTGGAATCGGGGTTGTATAAACGAATAGGTGTATTCAAACTTTTGACTGGTACGACACTGTATGTTTCTTATTTTAGATTCTTCAAAGTAGCCAGCGTTTACCTTGATGACGCTTTACACACTATTGGCATTCTCCTAACCGCCTTCATGAGGTAGTCACCTGGAATGCTTTTCAATGAACAGCTGCCTCGTCAAGTTAATCAGTGCAATTTCTTGCCTTCTTAATGAGTTTGAGATCAAACAGTAAATAGCAAATAATAAAAATACAGTAAACAGCCCGATTCTACAACTGCAGTAATCCACAGAACCGCTCAACTAAATAAAGACAAACGACATCCATCATTACTTTAAGATATGAAGAAGTGGCTTTGAATTAATAAAAAATAAAGAAAAAACACGCGTGTCCAAACTTATAAATAAGCTTTGACCTGTATTGCGCTCAAAACAACATAACACATATTTGAGTTTTATCCCATGAATTTTATTTATTTTAAACAAGCACATTTCAGTTTTGATTCTTGCAAGACATTTAAAAAAAAAAAGTTGGGATGGTAAAGCATTTACCACTTTTTATGATGTTGCCTTTCCTTCTCACAGCACTTAAAAAATGTTTAGGAACTGAAGACACCAACAGATGAAGCATTTCAGGTGTTATTTTTATCCCGATCTTCCTGCATACGGGTGCGCATAAGGTGTGCAACAGTACGGGGTCGTCATCATATTTTTCCATTTCAAAATTCGCCACATGTTCTCGGTGGAGGACCGGTCAGGACTGCACCTGCACCCTCTTCTTCCACAGCCATGCCTTTGTAATGTGTGCACAATGTGGTTTTGTATAGTCTTGTTGAAATATCCCTGGAAAAGGTGTCGTCTTGAAGGCAGCGTATGTTGCTCCAAAAATCTCAGTGTACCTTTATGCATTAATGCTGCCATCGTAAAAGTGTGTTATCTTTTTCTTTGTCTTTGGTCCGGAGCACACAGCATCCATTTCTTACAAAAACGCTGGAACCTGATTCATCTGACCCAGGGGTCGGCAACCCGTGGCTCCGGAGCCGCATGCGGCTCTTTCATCCTTATGCTGCGGCTCTGTGCGGCTTGGGGAAGTAAATTTTATAAGTATCCAATTAAAGTGCATTTTATTTTTGTTAGTTCGTTTTTTATTGTAGTTCTAAATTGGAACATTATTGTGATCTTGAAATATTAAAATAAAATTATTTTATATATACATTTTTTCGTCTCTCAATATATGCGTCACTCGCGGAAGCCGGTAGCCTATATACCTGCCAAAACACTACGCATCTATCGAGACGTTCAACCCCAGGTAGGCTAAGCAGGGCTCGAAATTCATATTTTTTCACCAGCCAGCCGGACTAGTTACCTTCCGAAGTAACTCGCCAAAATTTGTTCATGTATGAATTTTACTTCTGTCAAAAATAACACAAAAGAGAGTAGTTACCATTGTTCATGACTAATGTGCATTTATTTCAAGACCCGAGTATTTTGATACTTTTTTTTTGAACACTTTACAAATTTGCCATTTGCTGTCCCACGTCCTCCTCGCGATATCCAAAAAAAATGCCAGATGACTGACCCCTTACTCGTTCTTTTAGGAACTAATTTGTCCACTTCCTTTTTTAATTTGTCGCTTAAATTGACTGAGCTTACATGGTAGCCTATGCAGCACCAGCGATTGCATGAACTGAGTCAGTGCTGTGTTGCCAGATACTGCCAAATGACAAATTAAGTCGCCTCAGGTGACCGGACCACCGCAAATTTGGAGCCCTGCTAAGTATGGAGAAATGTAATCCCCGACACCTACATAAACATGAAGAAATATGCATTTGGAGTCCTGTCGATCTTCGGATCCACATACGTATGTGAGCAGCTATTCTCCACCATGAACTTTGTTAAAAACACCGCTCACGCCTCCCAGATGACAGTTTACAGTCCTGCGGAAAGATGAAAATGACTTCCTACAGCCCTGATTTGCAGACACTGTGCACAGAGGTTCAGGAGCAGAAGTCCCATTAAAGAAATATTTATGCAGATATTTTGCAAATATTTAATTTCCGTTGTTCAGTGAAAGTGCTCTTTTTTTTCCAATTTATTTTTTAAATTCAGGTTAAGGCTCTGATACACGCCCCAAAAGCCCAAAGGCGATATGAGGATGACGGCTCATGGCAGTTTTTGTTTGCTACATGTATAATTTAATTTTCTGAGATGTAATAAAAACATATTTATATGCCAAAGTCAGAACGTAACAGAAGTGTTGTGGACATATATATTCTCAATTTTAACAATGTAGAATTACTTTTTAAAACATAGGAAGGTGATTGTAGCTTTCCCTAGGTGTGGGTGGAGCACAGAGGACGGCAGGACAGAGATCAGGTTCAACAAATAGTTTTATTGTTCCACTTTTCAGGGAACACAATATGTTTAACGCAGACACACGCACACACACACATCAGGTGTCTGGTTCGGGAGAGATCTCCTCTGCTCTCGCTCTCCCTCCCTAAATAGGGCGTGGTCCCTGGGAAGACACACAAACACAGGTTAATTGCTCTCAGGTGAAGTGAATCTGCCACTTACCTTCCCTGACTCCGCCCTCCTGTCACAGACCGGTGCTTGACCACGCCCCCGCTGCCACAGTGATGTTTTAGCAAATATAATTAATAAACATGTGTAGTAGAATAAACATACACATTCTTTCAATAAGATTAACATGGTATATAGCGAGATTGTAATTAATTTGTAACAGACGCGAGATGGACAATCGTAACAGAAGTAATGTAACAGACATCATTTTGGAACTCATAGGCTTGACTTTGGCATATAAATATGTTTTTATTACATCTCAGAAAATTAAAGTTATCTTTTAACATATCATTCATTAAAGATTACATGTTTTGTGACCTGATGGTAAAAAAAAGAAATGGTTTTAGGTGAATAAGTTCATGTCCCCATTTCAGTACCCATAAGCGTGGAATCACTCATATATATATATATATATATATATATATATATATATATATATATATATATAAATAAGTGTTCTCTTCATTTTAGATGTCAAAAAGTATTTGCGGCTCTCAGTGTTTTCTTTTCCGTGGAAACTGGGTCCAAATGGCTCTTTGAGTGTTAAAGGTTGCCGACCCCTGATCTGACCACAATACATGTTTCCACCGTGTGATGGTCCATCCCAGATGCCTCCGAGCCCAGAGAAGTCGACGGCGCTTCTGGATACAGTTAACATCAGACTTCCTTTTCGCACAGTAAAGTTTTAACTGGGGCGGCATGGTGGTGTAGTGGTTAGCGCTGTCGCCTCACAGCAAGAAGGTCCGGGTTCGAGCCCCGTGGCCGGCGAGGGCCTTTCTGTGCGGAGTTTGCATGTTCTCCCCGTGTCCGCGTGGGTTTCCTCCGGGTGCTCCGGTTTCCCCCACAGTCCAAAGACATGCAGGTTAGGTTAACTGGTGACTCTAAATTGACCGTAGGTGTGAATGTGAGTGTGAATGGTTGTCTGTGTCTATGTGTCAGCCCTGTGATGACCTGGCGACTTGTCCAGGGTGTACCCCGCCTTTCGCCCGTAGTCAGCTGGGATAGGCTCCAGCTTGCCTGCGACCCTGTAGAACAGGATAAAGCGGCTACAGATAATGAGATGAGATGAGAAGTTTTAACTGGCATTTGTGGATGTAACTCCGTATTGTAGTGCTTGGCAAGTTTGCCAAAGTAATCCCGAGCCCATAGGGTTATGACGGTTCTTGATGCAGCACTGTCTGACAGATCAGAGATCACAGGTGTTCAGCTTAGGCTTGCGCCCTTGCCCTTTACACACTGACATTCCTTCAGATTCCTTGAATCGCTTAATGATGATATGCAATGTGGAGGGTGAAATATCCAAATCTCTTCATATCTTTCTTTGAGGGGCATTGTTTTTAAACATTTTAATAATTTTCTCACGCATCTGTTGACAAACTGGAGATCCGAGGCCCATCTTTGCTTCCCAAAGAGTACGCCTTTCCTAGATACTGATTTTGTACCAAATTATGATTACAATCACCTGTTGACATCATGCGTTTCAAATCTCATCATCATTTAATCGTTTTACCTCATTATTAGCCCTAAATTGCCCCGTCTCAACTTTTTTTGGAACGTGTTGCAGGCCTGAAAGACAGGAATGGATGTATATTAACAAATGAAATGAAGTTGACCAGACAAAACATGAAATATCTTGGGTTCATACTGTCTGCAATGAAATACAAGTCAAAGTAAATTTAGAAAATCACTGCTTTTTTTTTTAAATTTAGGGTGTATTCAGACCAGGATAGTTCGATAGTTCACTTGCTTTGGTCCGAACCAAATGTTTTTTTTATTTTTTCATTTTGGTGCGGTTCGCTTTCACACTGTACATTTTAGTAAGCGGACCAAAATCTGTCAACAAAGCCACGCGCCCTGAGGCCGTTCAGCTATTGGTCAGAGACGACACGCGCACAAAGCGTTAAGTTCAAAAGTAGTCATGGAGGCTTTCCGTGCTGTTATTCTTTTTAATGTCATCAATGCTATATGTTTTTTCCAGTTTTTATTGTTTTCACAATTGTGCGATTACTATGCTGTTGTACAAGTAATTTATCAACGACGACTTCAAAGGGCAAGGCGGCTACGGAGGATAGCGCTGATGAGCGCACATCATGTTGTGACAGTTCTGGCTCTTCACGCAAGACGGAGGAGGTATGTGTCGGGATATTCGCCTTATCCATCGTAATAGATGAATTTCTTTTTTGCGTCGCTAGTACCGCCACTTTTTGAAAGAATGTCCCTGATTTTAATGTGGGTCTGACGGAGTTTCTTCACTTTTAGCCGACATTGTTCTGGGGAGCGCGTGAACCCCTTCTCTTTCATTTTCTCACTGAATACAGCAAACACGTCGGCATTTTTGTGTGTTCTCTCCAAAAGCTCAGATATGTGGACATCTGCCCATATATCCACAAGGGTACGCGTTTCTTCCTCAGCCCACGTTTGCCCCCTACTCATTTTTTGTACTCTGTAGTCTAGCCTACCACTGGTCTGAATGACTGAACGACTGTTGTAAGGTTCCCTTGACAACCGAAACAGTCACTACGTTTACATGCACATAGAGAGAATCGAATTTCTGCCGTTGCTCGACTGAAATCGAAGTTCAAAATGCCATGGATACACCTTAATTCGGCTGAAATTGAACCGAACTTGATTTCTCGGAATCGAGCTACACGACCTAGTTTATGCGATTTCTGCCGAGCTACTTTGTGCATGTAAACCCTGTCGAGCTAGCTGTCGAGCTACTTCCGGAAGTGACGAGTGACGAGACCACAAGCGGGAAACACAACAGCCTCGGTCGGCATGACAACAGTAGTAGCGAGCAGCAGAAGAGGTCAGGAGGAACAAACGAAGAAGAGAAAATGGCGATGTAGAGCTCTCTGAAGTGTGGGTGGAGCACAGAGGACGGCAGGACAAAGCTTCTGGTACTAATAGGCTTTTTATTGTCAGACTTTTCAGTTTAACAGCCTACTTTTATTCTTGAGAGAAAAACACACACGCACGCGCGCTGTGTTCTAGTCCCGGGATGAGCTCTCCCCTCTACTCTCCCTCTGCCTCCTTAAATAGGGCGCGGTTACTGGGAAGACACACAAACACAGGTTAATTACCGTCAGGTGAAGTGATTCTGCCACTCACCTTCCCTGGCTCCGCCCTCCTGTCACAGACCGGCGCTTGACCACGCCCCCACTGCCACAGGCAAGCAGAAACGTGCACTTCTGGGGCAATGAGGAGACAGAGTTCATGCTCATTCAGCTTAAGGAGTTGAATATATTAAAATTCATGGACGGGAGAAAAACGCGCAATGGAGAACACGGAACTGATAACTTTGTTTACACTCTTGAATAGCTCTTCTTCATGACGACAACCGGAAGTGTACCAACACGATGGGGCGTGTTGCGCCACCTGTGGCTTGGGTGCACAATGCACCTCACACAATAGCCCGATTTCATTGTGTGCATGTAGGATTGGATTTCTCTGGCACCCTGCCGGGACCTTCAGCTCGATTACCGACAGCAGCTCGATTTGGATGTGCATGTAAACGTAGTCAGTGTTTGCACTTTGCGGTGGAGTGTCAAGACTCTGTTTCCCATAATGCTCGACAAACGACGGAAGCTCCCGAGGTACAAAAAAGCAAAACTGTCGGATTAGGTCCGGTCTGCTTTCACACCTCCAAAAGGTCCGCACCAGAGTTCCTTTGGTCCGGACCGAGTCCGACCTTGCAGCTCAGTCTCGGTCCGCTCGTTTGGTCCGGACCAGAGTTCGGTGGTTTGTATTCAGACCAACCCAAAAGGTCCGGACCAAGGGAAATTTGGTTCGTTTGGTCCGGACCAAACAACGTAGGTGTGAATACGCCCTTAGTTTGCATTTTCCATACGGTCCCAACTTTTTCTCGTGTGTGCGTGTATGTTGTAAATTTCCTTCAGTTCAAGGAGAGATCTCATCTCATCTCATTATCTCTAGCCGCTTTATCCTGTTCTACAGGGTCGCAGGCAAGCTGGAGCCTATCCCAGCTGACTACGGGCGAAAGGCGGGGTACACCCTGGACAAGTCGCCAGGTCATCACAGGGCTGACACATAGACACAGACAACCATTCACACTCACATTCACACCTACGGTCAATTTAGAGTCACCAGTTAACCTAACCTGCATGTCTTTGGACTGTGGGGGAAACCGGAGCACCCGGAGGAAACCCACGCGGACACGGGGAGAACATGCAAACTCCGCACAGAAAGGCCCTCGCCGGCCCCGGGGCTCGAACCCAGGACCTTCTTGCTGTGAGGCGACAGCGCTAACCACTACACCACCGTGCCGCCTCAAGGAGAGATTCCTGTCATTTTCAGTGTGAACTTCAGCTAATTAACGACAGACATTTTATCATAGCTTTTTATTCCCCCGGCATATAGCTGTCGCTCTGTCCGTCCGTCTGTAAGCATTTTAGTTTCCAGAACATAACTCAAAAACTATGAGGAATTTTTTTTTTTTTTTTTTTTAAACGAAACCTGACAATTATGTTAAGTGACTCAAGGAGTTGTGCTTTTTGACATTTTGGGATTTCTATGATTTTTTATTTTTTCCGTTTTTCCATGGCATCCAGTTCAACTTGGGTAAATTTAGAGTGGGGTTTCATGATGTGGGGTTTCAGGAGTCACCTCCTGACGATTCTCTTGTTTTAAACTCTTTACCAAGAACACCAATACTTCTGGATCAGTGTGGTAATAGAAGAACAGGCTTACAGCAGAGCTGTCTTTTTTTTTATTATTATTATTTCACTATTTTTTAATGCTGCCTTTATTTTTTTCCTTGTTTAACCTCATCACTCTATAACTCCTCTGAGACAGCAGGTCTTTCATCATCTCCATTTCCTCCTCATCCACACTTGTTAATAATCTCTGCACTTTATTGTACCTCTTCAGGAAAGACTGCCTCTTAAGTATGTGAGCGTATGTAATACAACACTCGGATATTTATTTTTGCAGCACTATAAATATCTTGCGGCTCTCAGCGGTAAGCACTAAACAGGGCATGATGGCGATAACCCTCAATTAATTCCCTGTTTCCTCTCTCTCCTGGATTTATTATTGTTTGGAGAGGCCAGGTGTAGCCGTGCCGAGTGGACCGTAATTGTGTTCATGCTACTCAGACAAAGACCGCAGTGGTAATAAACCAAATTACACAATAAATCCTTCCCAGATGGCCTGCAAAACATTTCACACTGCTCTGGTGGCGGAGACTCCGAGTGTGGAGCGTATTCCACCTACACACTCGCATGCACACACACACACAAATAAACGGCTTATCAGTGAACACCTTGCGAGTTTTCACATGGCTCCTTGCTTGAACTTTCAGTGTCGGACGCATAAAAAGAGCTCAAGCTTATCAGTAATAAAGTTTTCAGGTCATTTATAGTTATGAGACAGCATGACAGTCATTTTTTCGAGAGAGTTTAGAGATAAAAATGCACTGCAGAAGCAATGTCTGGGACAGCCATTTCATTACGCATGATTGAGACACTCTGTACCTCTACTTCTTATCTGAGGCTCTTACACTTAATTAAGAAGGATGTGTAGAGAGTTGACCTGGCACACAGACGTCCTGTATCCCAGCTGTTTACTTTTCTCAGGAAGCACAAACTGTACACAAACAGTCATAAATGATGCTGAGTCAATACTTTCCTACGAAGCTTCATTTCTGTGTGGCGGAAAATTGTGAAAATGTACAAACTCAATCTTGCTCTTTTCAGTATCCCACAGTGTCCACTTAGTTTCGCATTTTCTAAAGATGATGACATTAAGACAGCTTTTAACATCATTACAGGAGCTACAACATATGTGTGCGTTTTCCATACGAGCTACGTCCGGGACATGGAGAACCAAAACCCTGACATAAATCTTTATACACTACCGTTCAAAAGTTTGGGGTCACTTTGAAATGTCCTTATTTATTTTTGAAAGAAAAGCACTGTTCTTTTCAATGAAGATCACTTTAAACTAATCAGAAATCCACTCTATACATTGCTAATGTGGTAAATGACTATTCTAGCTGCAAATGTCTGGTTTTTGGTGCAATATCTCCATAGGTGTATAGAGGCCCATTTCCAGCAACTATGGCCAAGTTTACATTAGACCGTATCTGTCTCGTTTTCTTCGCGGATGCACTGTCCATTTACATTAAACCGCCGGGAAACGGGAATCCGCCAGGGTCCACGTATTCAATCCAGATCGTGTCTGGTCCGGTGCTGTGTAAACATTGAGATACGCGGATACGCTGTGCTGAGCTCTAGCTGGCGTCGTCATTGGACAACGTCACTGTGACATCCACCTTCCTGATTCGCTGGCGTTGGTCATGTGACGCGACTGCTGAAAAACGGCGCGGACTTCCGCCTTGTATCACCTTTCATTAAAGAGTATAAAAGTATGAAAATACTGCAAATACTGATGCAAATACTGCCCATTGTGTACTTGTGATTGTCTTTAGGCTTGCCATCCTTCCACTTGCAAGTGGTAAGTGATGTGCGCTGGGATTACACACACAGCGGCTCAGTCCCGAATCGTGACTCGTGCACTTCACTCGCGCGCTGTGTGAGCTGCGCAGGGCCGGAGTGCGCACCCTCCAGAGGGCACTCGCTGTTCAGGGCGGAGTGATTTGGAGCGCAGGATGCCTGCGGAGCCGAGCGTATCCGTGTATTGGCGTTGCTGTGTGCAGGCGAATCGTGTATTGGTGTTGCTGTGTGCACACTAATCGTTTTAAAAACGTTAATCTGATGATCCGCTGATACGGTCTAATGTAAACATGGGCTATCACTCCAGTGTTCTAATGGTACAATGTGTTTGCTCATTGCCTCAGAAGGCTAATGGATGATTAGAAAACCCTTGTACAATCATGTTAGCACAGCTGAAAACAGTTGAGCTCTTTAGAGAAGCTATAAAACTGACCTTCCTTTGAGCAGATTGAGTTTCTGGAGCATCACATTTGTGGGGTCGATTAAATGCTCAAAATGGCCAGAAAAATGTCTTGACTATATTTTCTATTCATTTTACAACTTATGGTGGGAAATAAAAGTGTGACTTTTC
The DNA here is from genome assembly GCF_027579695.1 of Neoarius graeffei. NCBI lineage: Eukaryota > Metazoa > Chordata > Actinopteri > Siluriformes > Ariidae > Neoarius > Neoarius graeffei. The sequence continues at coordinate 62,699,312 of NC_083579.1, forward strand.
ATGGAAAACACAAAATTGTCTGGGTGACCCCAAACTTTTGAACGGTAGTGTATGTCACTCCTGAGGAAATCAATGAATTGTTTTGATTAATTTGGGTACTTTTTTTCCACTTACTCTATACACCTATGTAGATATTGCACCAAAAACCAGACATTACTCCAATTCTAAGGTCCCTTCACTGGCTTCCAGTAAGCTACAGAATTGACTTTAAAGCATTGCTGCTGGTGTACAAATCTCTAAATGGTACAGGGCCCAATTACCTCTCTGTTATGTTGCAGCAGCCTAACCCAATCAGATCTACCAGATCGCAGCAGCAAAATTTACTGGTAAAACCTGTTGTTAAAACAAAGTGTGGTGAAGCAGCTTTTAGCTACTATGCAGTCCAGCTATGGAACCAACTGCCAGAGGACATCAAAAATGCTCCTGCTGTTGGCAGCTTCAAATCTAGACTAAAGACCAGGCTGTTCTCAGATGCTTTCTGCTAAATTATTAATATTGTCATCTCTACATGTTTTAAACTCTTTACTTTTACAGTCTCTGCATGTTTTAAATTTTACTTAACTTTTATTCTATTTTATTCTGCTGGTTTTTTTTTTTATTGAACTTTTATTTCATTTTATTATTTTATTTCTACTATTGTTTAATTCTTATTATTTTTCTTCCCCATTTATTTTATGTAATTTTATTTTCTATTGTTTACTGTTTTGCTTTTACTTCTGTAAAGCACATTGAACTGCCACTGTGTATGAAATGTGCTATATAAATAAACTTGCCTTGCCTTGCGAATGTGCGTATACAATAAAAAGAAATGAAGTTTATCTTCTCATGTTCAGAGGTGGACAGTAACGAAGTACATTTACTTGAGTACTGTACTTAAGTACACTTTTCGAGTATCTGTACTTTATTTGAGTATTTTTAAATTTTTTTGGAAACTTCTGACTTTAACTTTACTACATTTGAAAGACAAATATCGTACTTTTTTACTCCATTACATTTCTGTCAAGGCCCTCGTTACTATGAAGCAGCTTTGAAAGTGGATGTTTTCTTTTCTAAAACGTGATTGTTTTTTTCGCAGGTGACATTGAGACAGCCGATCAGTAATCACTAGGGTCACGTCATGTCCATAGACTGTACACTGAGTGCAGAATTATTAGGCAAGTGAGTATTTTAACCACAACATCCTTTTAATGCATGTTGTCCCACTCCAAGCTGTTTAGGCTTGAAAGCCTACTACCAATTAAGTATATCAGGTGCTGTGCATCTGTGTAATGAGAGGGGGTGTGGTCTAATGACATCAACACCCTATATCAGGTGTGCATAATTATTAGGCAACCTCTTTTCCTCTGGCAAAACGGGTCAGAAGAGAGATCTGACAGACTTTGAAAAGTCTAAAATTGTGAGATGTCTTGCAGACGGATGCAGCACTCTTGAAATTGCGAAGATGTTGAAACGTGATCACCGAACAATCAAGCGTTTCATTGCAAATAGTCAACAGGGTCGAAAGAAGCGTGTGGGAAAAAAAAAGGCGCAAAATAACTGCACATGATCTGCGGAAAATCAAGCGTGAAGCTAACAAGCAGCCATTAGCATCCAGTTCTGCCATATTCCAGAGTTGCAACATTCCTGGAGTGTCAAAGAGTACAAGGTGTGCAATACTGAGGGACATGGCCAAGGTAAGGAAGGCTGAAAAACGACCACCACTGAGTAAGGCACACAAGATAAAACGTCAAGACTGGGCCAAGAAATATCTTAAGACTGATTTTTCTAAGGTGCTGTGGTCTGATGAGATGAGAGTGACTCTTGATGGGCCAGATGGATGGGCCTGTGGCTGGATCAGTAATGGGCACAGAGCTCCACTCCGACTCAGACGCAAGCAAGGTGGAGTACTGCTATGGGCTGGTATCATCAAAGACGAGCTTGTTGGACCTTTTCGAGTTGAGGATGGACTCAAACTCAACTCCCAGACCTACTGCCAGTTCCTGGAAGAAACCTTCTTCAAGCAGTGGTATAGGAAAAAGTCAGCATCTTTCAAGAAGAACATGATTTTCATGCAGGATAACGCTCCATCTCATGCGTCCAAATACTCCACTGCGTGGCTAGCCAGTAAAGGTCTGAAAGGTGAAAAAATAATGACATGGCCCCCTTGTTCACCTGACCTAAACCCCATAGAGAACCTGTGGTCCATTATAAAACGTGAGGTCTACAAAGAGGGAAAACAGTACACCTCTCTGAACAGCGTCTGGGAGGCCGTGGTTGCTGCTGCACACAATGTTGGTCGTGAACAGATAAAGAAATTGACAGAATCTATGGATGGAAGGCTTTTGAGTGTCCTCATGAAGAAGGGTGGCTATATTGGTCACTGATTTGTTTTTGTTTTGTGTTTGAATGTCAGATATGTTTATTTGCAAATCTGGAGTTGTCATATCAGTGTACCTGGTGAAAATAAATAAGTGAAATGGCTACATATTTGGTTTTTATTAAGTTGCCTAATAATTCTGCACAGTGAAAGTTACCTGAACACATACACATTCTCCTAAAATGGCCAAAACTAAAAACGCCCCACTCTAACTTCCATACATATTCAGCTTTGATATTTATGAGTCTTTTTGGTTGATTGAGAACATAGTTGTTGTTCAATAATAAAACTAATCCTCAAAAATACAACTTGCCTAATAATTCTGCACGCAGTGTATATAATCAAGTTCAATGAGTTCTCCACAGCGTTATTTGAACACGATCAGTTGATGGCAGAATGGAATAGGGCGGCAGGGTGGTGTAGTGGTTAGCACGGTTGCCTCACAGCAAGAAGGTTCCGGGTTCCGGGTTCGAACCCAGCGGCCGGAGAGGACCTTTCTGTGTGGAGTTTGCATGTTCCCCCCGTGTCTGCATGGGTTTCCTCCGGTTGCTCCGGTTTCCCCCACAATCCAAAGACATGCAGTTAGGTTGACGTGGGGCAGCCTTGGGCTGAAGTGCCCTTGAGCAAGGTACCTGAACCCCTGACTGCTCCCCGGGTGCTCTGATGTGACTGCCCACTGCTCTGGGGGTGTGTGCGTGTGTTCACTGCTTCAGATGGATTAAATGCAGAGGATGAATTTCACTGTGCTTGAAGTGTGCATGTGACAAATAAAGGTTTCTTCTTCTTCTGGAAGGAGGCGGTTCTTCTGGGGAATGCACGCAGTCATGTTTCAGTTTTCTGAAAGGATTAAAGATTCGTTTCGTTTTAAATGTTTGCTGAAAATGAACCACATCACATAACGTTTTATTCCAAGAGAAAGCTTGCAATGAATTTGTCTGTGCTTTTAGAGCTAGCGATAATGTTGCAAACGTAGCTATGCAGTCTGGTTAGTCAAATGACTTTCTATGGATTTGCCCACCAAGTTGCCATCGTCTTGTCCACGGCTAACATTTACACATATAGCTAGTTAACTTGGACACTGTTAGTTAGCATTTAAAAACGGAGTTACGCTAACATGAATAACGTTAACTTATCTGGTCCTTTCAGAAATATGTTTTAGCATAATCTTGCCAAATAAACAGAATGTAGAAATGTTTCTTTTCTAGTAACGTTAGCTACCCAATATGATTTTGAGGTTGAAAAGAGTTTGCTAGCATGTCAGGTGGAGCTTCACTGACTAACTAGCTTAACGTTAATCCACCATGATGGCACAGCATGCGTTCATTTTGTGAATTCATATTTCTGTCTTCGGTAACGGCATTAGGTTTTGTAAGTGTTGTGGCAATAATACAACAACGCATTGACAGAAAATGTACTTTTAATACTTCAGTATTTTTAAAAGCAAGTACTTCAGTACTTTAACTTAAGTAAAAATTTGACTGGACAACTTTCACTTGTATCGGAGTAACGTTTGACCAGTGGGATCTGTACTTTGACTTAAGTAATGAAGTTGGGTACTTTGTCCATGTCCGCTTGTGTTGAAAAACTCGCATTCTTCATGCGAAATATTTTGTGGATCTCAGTGACGTATTTAAATAATGTTGGCTGACTTTTTTTCGTGGTCTGTGAGATTAGATTAGATTAGATTAGATTAGATTAGATTAGATTAGATTAGATTAGATTAGATTAGATTCAACTTTGTCATTGCACATGTCACAGGTACAAGGCAACGAAATGCAGATTGCATCTAACCAGAAGTGCATAGCAGTAAATAAGTGTAATATACATAAATATAAATGTACAGGAATTACAGGGTATGGAATGGTATAATGATATGATAGATATTTACAGTATGTTCAAAATGTGCAATATGAATGAACTGTAGTGCAATGGTATGATACATAGATATTTGCAGTATATACAAAACACAGTATGAACTAGACTGCATTTCCGCAGAGAAAATGCAGTGTGCTTGCTGAGCTGTAGCAGAACAGCTATCATGCTAGCATGCTAAAAGCTAGCATGCCAACATGCTAATGCCAACATGCTAACAACTAGCATGCTAACAGTTAGCATACTAACATGCTAACAGCATACTAACATGCTAAAAGCTATCATGTTAACGCTAACATGCTAATAGATAACATGCTAATAGATAACCTGCTAACAGCTAGCATTCTAACATGCTAATGATTAACATGCTTTTTGTTAAAAATCTAACACTTTAAGGTTAATATGCAGACAGCTATCATGTTAACAGCTAACAGGCTAACATGCTAATGGCTAGTATGTTAACTTTTAGCATGCTAACACGCTGAGGGTGACATGCTAACATGCTAACATTTAGCATGCTAACATGCTCAGGCGAACTCGCTAACAGCAAACATGCGAACTCTGCATGCTACCATGCTAATCCTAACATGTTAACAGCTCTCATGATAACATGTTAATGGTGAACATGCTAACAACTCGCGAGCTAACAGCAGGCATGATATCGTAATGGGTAACATGCTAAAAGCTAGCATGGTAACACGTGAATGCTTATATGCTAATTGCTATCGTGTGTGCGTAAGTATTCCTAATAAAGTGGCCATTGAGTTGAAGTTGATTTGCTGTCAAAGTCTCAAATGAGCAGATCCTTGCCAAATGCATCATCACCTATGGGGGAAGGGAGGAATGACTCGGTCAAGCTTCCATTGATTAGCGGCAAAATGGAGAAAAAATGGACGGATGAAAGGCAAGACAAAGACGAGTGCGGGTCAGAACCGATATCATGTGTGTGATGGGTGATTTGGCCTGAGGTGCTACAGTATATGAAGTTTGGTGGATGCATGGTGAAGTGTTACTGAGCAAAACTCCATTCATTTGAATGGGGCCAAAAATCAATGGAAGCCTATGGAGGTAAAAAGAGATGCGTGAAAACCAAGGAAAAGACGAGTGCAGGTCTCAGATGAGGGGATGGATCTGTGCGGGGACTTGGCCTGAGGCATCAAGTGAAGTTTCTTGAAGTTTGGTCACTTGGTTAAAAAAATTGATGGAGAGTGAAAGTTTTTCTCCTGAAACACCATTCATTTTCAATGGGGCCAAAAATCAATGCAAGCCTATGGAGGAAAAAAGGATGAGCAAAACGAAAGGAAAATTAAAGCCGCTAGCAGCCTTGACGGGCCCTCGCACATGTGGTTCCGCAACCCAAGACGTCCCGCCACCCAACAAAACAGTCACGTCATATGTTCATCAGACAGACCCATAACGGCTAAAGATTATCAGAATCAGAATCATATTACAAGATATCAAGTTCAACGTTCAGCAATATCTTGGCATATTATATGTTATAATATTTCAACATATTACAACATATCAAAAATCCGTTAGCAATTCAACTTCAGCAATATCTTGGCATCATGTTTGCCAAGTTTGACATGAATTTGATGAACCGCCTAGGAGGAGTACGTTAAAAATGACCATGTGTAATTTCACTCCAAATGGCCTTATGACATCATCATTCCAAAGTTCTACCCATTCATTTCAATGGGAAATGGAAAAAGGGGCGCTATGAAGTCCCTGGGCCATGCCCGGGGCCAAAAGTCTGTGGCTGAGTAGCAAGGACAATGACTGATGTGTGTATCAAATTTCATGAGTTTTTGTGCATGGGAAATGCCTCAAATAAGGCCAAACACGGCAGAATAATAATAATAATCCTTTGAAAACAGTAGGGTCTTCGCACCGAACGGTGCTCGGGCCCTAAATATGAGTGCGGGTCAGAACCGATTGCATGTATGTGTCGGGGGAGTTGGCCTGAAGTATCACATGAGGTTTGGTGCATCTGCGATGGAGTGTGTCCGAGTAGGACGATTCGATTCATGAGCCCTATTCATTCTCTTTGGGGAAAAAACCAAAAGAAGAACAAGAGAACGGGCGCGTTGATCCAAAAGCTGTATACAAGCACACTACACCACTTCGGGCCAGACGTCTCAGAGTTGGAACGATGTCTCTATCTCGAACGCCCTAAGAGGAGGAGTGGATCCAAAAAACGTGTCGGAATAAGGCAGAATAAGTAAACTTAAGAACAACAATAGTGTGCTTGCTTTTGGCAAGCACACTAATAAACAGTAGTGCAAATAGTGATAGTGCAATGAAGTCAGTTCAAGTCAATTCAGTTTGTTGTTGGGGGGAGGGGGGGTTGAGTTCAGCAGTGAGACAGCTGAAGGAAAAAAAATTGTTCCTGAACCTGGTGGTTTTGGTCCGAAGGCTCCTGTAGCGCCTTCCAGAGGGCAGGAGAGGAGGGCAGTTTGTGTGCTGGATGGCAGGAGTCTTTGATGATGTTTATGGCTCTCCTGAGACATCGCTTCCTGTAGATATCCTCAATAGCAGGAAGTGAGGCTCCCACGACACGCCGGGTGGTCTTCACCACCCTCTGCAGTGCCTTCCGGTCCGAGACAGAGCAGTTCCCATACCACACTGTAATACAGTTGGTTAGGATGCTCTCTATGGTACAACGGTAGAAGTTCACCAGGATTTCTGAAGAGAGGTGGTCCTCAAGAAAAAGAGACACTGGTAAGCCTTCTTGACCAAGTTGGAGTAGTTGGTTGTCTAGGTGAGGTCCTGCGAGATGTGGATCCCCAGGAATTTGAAGCTGGTCACACGCTCCACTGCTGCACCGTTGATGTGAATGGGTGTGTGTGTGTCAGCATTACTCCTGAAGTCCACGATGAGCTCCTTGGTTTTACTGGTGTTGAGCAGCAGGTTGTTCTCACTGCACCACACAGCTAGGTGGTCCACCTCCTCTCTGTAGGCTGATTCATCCTTGTCCTTGATGAGGCCGATAGGCCAATTTATGCTGACAACGCAGTCCTCGCAGATGGCGTCGCAGATGGCATCTGCTTAGCCCCCCCCTTCGCAGACGCTCTGCGCGCACCTCCCAAAAATTGTGACCACCGCAGAAGCCTCACAGACAGCGTCGCAGACAAGAGGGCTCTGATTGGTCCACTCTACATCCTCTGTACACGCACTTCCGCTTCCCTACTTTCCCGGTTTGGTTTGTTTTCACTACCGCCATTTTTAAAACACGAGCGAAGATGGAGCAGCACGAAGAGCGGTTGATCGAGGAAGTACGTACATCTATACGACTCCAGTTCTAGTCATAATAAGTAACCGGAGGATAAACACTCCACTAACCACACCCACCAACTACTCCTAGCGATTTCGCGACTTCGCGCCCCCTTGTGTTGTGGCGGTGAATAACCGCGCACGCCTATTACTCCCCGCTCAACGATAAATTACAACTGTCTGCGAAAAGCTATCTGCGAAAGCCTTGTCGCAAGAGCATGCAGAGGCCCTATTACTGTGGTGTCATCCACAAACTTGATGACTGTGTTAGTGTAATGTACAGGTCTGCAATGATGAGTAAAAAGGGAGTAGAGGAACGGGCTCATCACACAGCCTTGTGGTACGCCAGTGTTTAGTATGAGGGTGGAGGAGCAGTGATGGTCTAAACAAACATGTTGGGGTCTGTTGGTTAGAAAATCCAACAACCAGTTGCAGATGGGAGTACTGATGCCCAGATCTGTGAGTTTGGTGATGAGCTTAGAGAGGATGACAGTGTTAAATGCTGAACTGAAGTCTATGAACAGCATTCTGGCGTATGTGTTGCCATTATCCAGGTGCGGGAGGACAGAGTGCAGTGCTAGGGAGACTGCATCCTCTGTGCTCCTGTTCTTGCGGTAGGCGAATAGGTGGGGGTCCAGGGTGGGCGGAAGACAGGATTTGAGATTTGTCAGGAACAGTTGCTCTAAACACTTTGTAATGATGGGGGTGAGTGCTGCTGGACGGTAGTTGTTGAGACAAGTTGGAGTGGAGTGTTTTGGTACTGGCACGATGGAGGTGGTCTTGAAGCAGGTCGGAACGATAGCATGGGCCAAAGACATGTTGAATAAGTCCGTCAGGACCCCCACCAGCTCCCCAGCACATGCTCTGAGCACACATCCGGGGATGCCATCAGGGCCTGCAGCTTTATGTAGATTAATCCTGCTCAGCACTGCTTTAACATCAGTGGGGGAGAGTGTTAGGGGTTGGTGGTCTGTAGTCAGCCTTGCCCTGGATGCAGACTCCTGGTTGTCCTTCTTAAACCGAGCATAGAAATTGTTGAGCTCGTTGAGAAAGGAGACATCAGAGGATGGGGGGGGAAGGGTTGTTGGACTTGTAGTCGCTGATGACCTGAATGCCTTGCCACATACGTTGGGGGTTGGAGTTGGAGAAATGCTCCTCAACCTTCTGTTTGTAGCAGTGCTTGGCCTTCTTGATGCCACGCTTCAGATCAACTCTGGCTGTGCTGTAGGCTTGTACATCTCCTGATCTGAAAGTAGTGTTGCAGGCTTTCAGCAGTCGACGGACATCTCTGTTCATCCAGGGTTTCTGATTTGGGTACAAGGTGATCATTTTCTGTGTGGTGACGCTGCCTATGGTGGTGGTGATGTAGTCTAGTACAGAGGAAGCATAGCTCTCGATGTCTGTGTGGGAGTGACAGGTTGCTTGAATGGCAAGCATGTTCCAGTCTGTGTGTTTGAATTGGTCTGTAGCACAGAGGTGGTGTTTACATTAGACCGTATCCGTCTCGTTTTCGTCGCGGATGCACTGTCCGTTCACATTAAAACGCCGGGAAACGACTCCACAGGCGGAACAACTTGAATCCGCCAGGGCCCACGTATTCAACCCAGTTCGTATCTGATCCGGTGCTGTGTAAACATTGAGATACGAGGAAACGCAGTGCTGAGCTCTAGCTGACGTCGTCATTGGACGACGTCACTGTGATATCCACCTTCCTGATTCGCTGGCGTTGTTCATGCCACGTTGGTCATGTGACGCGACTGCTGAAAAACGGCGCGGACTTCACTTCCTGCTATTGTTTCCGCCTTGTATCACCTTTTTGTTTTTCATTAAAGAGTATAAAAGTATGAATATAATGCTTTGCTTTGTCATTCTTAATGTTGTTCATGGTAAGATGCAAATACTGCCCATTGTGTAGTTATGATTGTCTTTAGGCTTGCCATCCTTCCACTTGCAAGTGGTGAGTGACTTGCGCATGCCCGATATGCACTGGGATCACACACACAGCGGCTCAGTCCCGAATCACTGCTCGTGCGCTTCACTCGCGCGCTCTGTGAGCTGCGCAGGGCCGGAGTGCGCACCCTCCAGAGGGCACTCGCTGTTCAGGGCGGAGTGATTTGGAGCGCAGCCGCTGAGGAGGAAGCGCTGAGCCGCACTGACACATTTCAACTTACGTGCCGAATTAGTCATGTGATTAGCGTATCCGTGTATTGGCGTTGCTGTGTGCACGCGAATCGTTTTTAAAACGTTAATCTGATGATCCGCTGATACGGTCTAATGTAAACACCACCAGAGTCTGTCCCCTCTGGCCACACTTTTATTGTCTTCATTATGGGTTTTACACGTTGGATGAGTGGTGAGTACTTGGGGGTGAGAAACAGAGAAAGGTGATCTGACTGTCCTATATGGGGGAGGGGTGTAACTTTGTAAGCTCCAGAAAACCAGAAAAGTTTCTGTATTTCATCATAAAAGAGTGGATTTTTCATTTAAAGAAGAACTGAAGGCAAACTTTTTTCTCTCTCTAGCCACTTTATCCTGTTCTACAGGGTCACAGGCAAGCTGGAGCCTATCCCAGCTGACTACGGGCGAAAGGCAGGGTACACCCTGGACAAGTCGCCAGGTCATCACAGGGCTGACACATAGACACAAACAACCATTCACACTCACATTCACACCTACGGTCAATTTAGAGTCACCAGTTAACCTAACCTGCATGTCTTTGGACTGTGGGGGAAACCGGAGCACCCGGAGGAAACCCACGCGGACACGGGGAGAACATGCAAACTCCGCACAGAAAGGCCCTCGCCGGCCACGGGGCTCGAACCCAGGACCTTCTTGCTGTGAGGCGACAGCGCTAACCACTACACCACCGTGCTGCCCGGACCACAGATTGTCGTTGTAAATATGTCATTTAGCAAAAACACTAGTGGTTTTGATGACCATTTTTTTCAGGGTATGACAGTGTCCTAGCTGTACAGGTGAAGAGTTTTATTCTGTAATGTAGCTGTATTAGTAGCTTGTAGCTAGTAAGATCAGAAGCGATCAACAGTATGATGAGTGACAGTCGATAACAAGCTTCCTGCGTTGTATATATAGTTTTTGATTTGTTGTTGGACAGTGCGATACAGTCGGAGTAGTCAATAGTATCATGATGACGGTTCACACTTTATATTTATACAAATGCGTATATTTATAATGTACAGTTGTGGTCAGAAGTTTATATACAGTGACATGAATGTCATCTTGGATATGAATGTCATGGCGATATTTGGGCTTTCAGGCCCACTTTACACGGGGACGGTATAAAACAAAAACGCAAAAGTCCATTTTTGTTCTCACTTTTTTCCGCGTCTACACGACCGTTTTCAAGGAGGAAATCTGCGTCTATACGGTGACGCATAAATGTCTCCGCTATGTCTGCACGCATGCGCAACGTCTTCTGTCTTGTCTGATCTGCACCGCTGTTCTGTCAAGTTATCCTACCAAGCCTACTACGCATGCGCGAAATCCAGGAGGGTAGGAAAATTTAACAGTAGTTTTGTCCCACCGATCAGCTGGGCTGATAGAAAATCGGTGAGAATTTCACGCATTTGCCGATTTTTATGTTTTGTGCGTATTGGTCGAGTCTTTGGCTGAGTCAAATAATTTGTAATGACTTATTTTGAATAATAAAACGGTCTGTATGAGAACTTGCTAGGATAACTTTACAGAACACCGGTCCGGCTGAGGTACTGTAGTGCTCGAGGGAGGAGCAGGAGCAAACCGAAACTCTTTTAATCTGCCTTTATTAAGTAACACTCACTCTTGTTTCGGTGAAGAGAAAAGGCAGTGTCCATCTCAGCAAAATAAACCCGTTCGGCTGCTAGTTTTGTTTTCAGTCTCGGGTTTATGGTTTCACGAGCGGCTTGAATAGGCGGCGCGCGCGTGCATGCACACGCGTGTGCGCGTGTAACTTGGTGACACCAAACTGAGGAGCTCCAGCTGGGCGGGTGAGCAGGAAAACACATCTACTGCATTAAAACACAGAGCAGCTTGAAGGTCTGTTGGATCGGGTGTAATCAGACATGCACTTACTTTTTTTTTTGGATAGGACAGTGTAGAGAGACAGGAAATGAGTGGGAGAAAGAGACGGGGAGGGATCGGGAAATGACCTCGGGTCGGAACCGAACCTGGGTCCCCGGATTTTATGGTATGATGCCTTAGCCATCTGAGCCACGACACCCCCACTTACTTTCTTACTTCCCGGGCTGGCATGTACAGTATATGACACATGTATGACGTAAACGCGTACCCGACGTGAGCAGATCCGAGCAGAGTTTCGCGTATTGGGTAGTTTAGACGGATACGCAATGGGGGCCGTTTTTAAACTTCTCCACTTTGGAAGGCGTTTTCAATTTTATCCGTTTTTCAGCCTCGGAAACGCCGTCCTCGTGTAAACGAAAGGCACTTCTGATAAAATATTTAGTCGTTTTTACCCGACAGCGTCCTCGTGTAAACGGGCCCTCAGTAATTTCTTTGAACTATTATTTTTCTGTGGCAGAATGTACAGCATACATCTTTAATTACAAAAAAAACCCACTAGAATTTGGTGCACAATTTTTAATTTTCTTTGGATTTTCTGAAATCAGCGCAGGGTCAAAATTATACATACAGGGTCAAAAATATACATACAGCACACCTAATATTTGGGTAAAATGTCGCTTTGCAAGATTCACCGTGACCAAACGTTTTTGTTTACCATGAACAAGCTTCTGGCAGAATTCTGGTTGGATATTTCACGAGTCTTCATGGTAGAATTCAATTAAATTTGTTTTTTCTTCGCATGGACTCGACTTATAAGCAATGGTCCATATATTTTCAATAGGGTTGAAGTCAGGACTTGTTTTAAGCTTACTGTTAGCCTGCTTTATCCTCCACAACCAGCTCTGATGCGTGTTTGGGTTCATTGTCCTCTTGTAAGTCCCAAGTCGTGTTCAAGTTTCTGATGGTTTATGCTGAAGAATTCTGATGTAGTCCTCCTCCTTCATTATTCCATCCACTTTGTGCAATGAACCAGTTCCACTGGCAGCAAAACAGCCCCAGAGCATGATGCTCCTACCACCACCACCAGCTGGTACAGTGTCCCTCTGTGCATGGTGGTCATTGTGGCCAAACAACTCAATCTTTGTCTCATCTGACCATACAGCTTTCCTCCAGAAGGCTTTTTTCTTTGTCCATGTAGTCAGCTTCAAACTTTAGTTAAGCTTGAAGGTGTCAATTTTGGAGCAGGGGGTTATTTCTTGGATAGCAGCCTCTTAGTCCATGGTGATCTGAACTGTAGACAGTGATCCATCAGCTTCCAGTTCATGGCAGGGCTGTGCCATGGTGGTTCCCAGGTTGTTCCTGACCATCCAAACCAATTTCTTTTCAGCTGAGGGTGACAGTTTGGGTTTTCTTGAAGCAAAGTGGCTTGGCAAAGTGGCTACACCTCACAATAACTTGGATACAATTGTTTGAACTGATCTTGGAATTTGCAGTCGCTTAGAAATGGCTCCAAGAGACATTCCGGAGTTGTGTATATCTGTGATCCTCTTTCTCAGATCTGCACTGAGCTCCTTGGACTTTCCCATTTTACTGTGTGTGGGTCAATCCAATGAGTGCTGTAAACAAACCCTTTCTATGAAGGTACAGAGAAGTTACCAGCTGTAGTCAATCATAATCACTAACAGGAAGTTAAGAGACCTCGACCGTGGCAAGATAAGAGACGTTTTGGAAGTTTATTAATTCCAAAGCACCTCTGAATTAATAATCTAAGTGAGTGCATGTCAACTTTTGACCCTGTATGTATAATTTTGACCCTGTGTTGATTAAAGACGTACGGTATGCTGTACATTCTACCACAGAAAAAGAACAGTTCAAAGAAATTACCGAAAGCCCAAATATCGCCATGACATTTGTATCCAAGATGACTGTATGTAAACTTCTGACCATAACTGTAACTATTTGAGTTCCTCATCACAGGTCCTTGCCGTTCGTAGTGTGTATGCCGGTATGTTCTCAAGCCGTTTGTTTTCTCCAGCATGCTGTAGTTCTTGATAAGTTGTTGAGCGAAAATCATCTACAACAAACGTTTTTTTTTTTTTCTTTTTAAACCCACTGCAATGACGATTACTCTCCCTCGATATGCCTGAACAATCTAGAAAGTACTATTCAGGATGTTCACACTGAGATTTGAAGGCAAATGATGTAGTTTTGCATATTTTCCATGGTAGTGTTCAGAGACTGCGAATGGGATCCTTACACTGACCCCTAGTGCTTTTCACACACATTTCTGAGTGAGTGATGACTCTGAGTACAGTAAGAGCTTTGTAGGACCGAGCATCTTCACAATAACTTTTCTGCTCTTGATATTTAACGTCTCTTTAAGATTGACACGCGGCTCGCTTGCACGGAAATTCGGGTGTTTTATATTTGCTCATGACACGATATAACTCACATCCTCCTATAAGAGCGTGATGTTTCTGCAGGCACACGTCCACAGCCCTATTAATGCTTAAAGAAAATGGACAGAATATGAGTAATTCATTCTTGTAATGTGTGGAGGGAGAAGGCAGTTAATTCAGTGTGCGTCCTCCCCCAGACGTCTGTAGTCGTCTGATTTCACCCAGAAACCCAAACAGCACCGTGAAAAGACTTCACATTTTGCCTGCATGTGAAACAGAGTTCACTTGGCTGCTTCTTATAACGCCAGGTGCAAAAGTTGGCAGGCTCTGCTTTCATAGGCACTTATTCCTCCGGACGCTCTCTGCTTCCAGAGTTTCTATCAATCCCCTGGGTCTTTTCTTTTTTTTTTTAAAGCTACGATTGCAATTTCATTATATGACTATTTCAACATGGTCTACTGTTGTAAATTTGATAAGGACGTGCGAAAATGACCAGCGCCTGTGTCGGTAATGAATACAATCATGAGTCTATTAATTTGTACGTATCAGCTTAATTACCAGTCGTCAAGGTGGTAAAGCTTGTTCTTGAACTTGTTTAGAGTTTAGAAAAATGCTTGTTCGTATGACCGCCTTGTTTTAAAGTGCCATTCCACCATTGGATGTATTTTTTTGGTATAAAATGCAATATATTTTATGACAACATGACTAAACAGAGGGCGGCACGGTGGTGTAGTGGTTAGCGCTGTCGCCTCACAGCAAGAAGGTCCTGGGTTCGAGCCCGGGGCCGGCGAGGGCCTTTCTGTGTGGAGTTTGCATGTTCTCCCCGTGTCCGCGTGGGTTTCCTCCGGGTGCTCCGGTTTCCTCCACAGTCCAAAGACATGCAGGTTAGGTTAACTGGTGACTCTAAATTGAGCGTAGGTGTGAATGTGAGTGTGAATGGTTGTCTGTGTCTATGTGTCAGCCCTGTGATGACCTGGCGACTTGTCCAGGGTGTACCCCACCTTTCGCCCGTAGTCAGCTGGGATAGGCTCCAGCTTGCCTGTGACCCTGTAGAAGGATAAAGCGGCTAGAGATAATGAGATGAGATGAGATGAGATGACTAGACAGAGAAATCTTTGAGCTTCAAAATGATATATCAAACATAATTTTTTGACAACGACAAGTATATTAATTTTGCGACCGAAGTCACCTACCCTTTTAATTTCCGCGCGGTAGTGAAACGTGATGTCATCGGCAGGTTCCCCTTCTTGCGTACCACGTCACGTGTGACGTGGCACAGATTATCAGCGACGGCAGATAGAACGCGAGTTCCACTTGTCGATTGCTGTGCCGATATTCACCATCGACCGTCTCCTTTGGGCATCACTTGCTATTTTCCTTCGCTTCTTTTCCGAAGCTGACAATCGCGTTCTATCCGCCATTGCTGATAATCTGTGCCACGTCACACGTGACGTGGTACGCAAGAAGGGGAACCTGCCGATGACATCACGTTTCACTACCGCGCGGAAATTAAAAGGGTAGGTGACTTTGGTCGCAAAATTAATATACTTGTCGTTGTCAAAAAATTATGTTTGATATATCATTTTGAAGCTAAAAGATTTCTCTGTCTAGTCATGTTGTCATAAAATATATTGTATTTTATGCCAAAGAATACATCCAGTGGTGGAATGGCACTTTAAATCTGAGCAGTATACGCATACGTCTTCTTTATCTTGGGGAATTTTAACGCCTTGTTTTTATTATGACAGATTTAATTTAGTAACGGTGGGGGGGGACCAAGGTGTGGCATCCATGCTCACTAAAACGACATCGAATTTCTGCAGAAATTCAAACTCACATCCTTATTATTTGCAGGACAAGCGTGAAAAATCCAGAGTGTGATTTCTCTGGATCGGGATGCTGGGGCTGAATAAAGGAACTTTCAGCAGCAGAACTCTCCAGGCCTGTTTTTGTTTATATATTCTGTTTACTCGGTTGCTTTTTTTTTTTTTATGACATTTAGTTGCCTGTTTATTTTGTAGATTCTGCTTTCCACCTAAGAACCTGATGGGTGGTCTGAGTTAATGATGATCCAGATATATTTAACTTGAGATTTTTTTTTTTTTTGAGCCAGTTAAGAACTGCTGAGGGGCTGCTCGAGTCCTCAGGTCGGTGTGAGTGTAATAGAAGTGTATTCATGCGCGTGGCCTGTGGTCGCTCTGGTTAGGAGGTTTTCTGCCAGGCCCAGACTGCAACGCAGCGCTGCTGGAGCCACCCCGAGCCCAGACACACTCCACCGTGAGCGATGGCTCACCGGATATTTGGAGTCAAAATGGTTTGGGTTGTGGAAGCATGCCTGTCATCTCTCGTCCAGGTGCTCATACTGACATACATCAGAGGTTTACGAATGCCTAGATCAATTAGTCTCTGCATTGCCAAGGCAGGATAAATGAGGGGTGTATTTTGCTTGAATATATGTTCTCGGTATCCTTTTTCCACAGCAAGCAAGGAGCTTTACATCCTCGCTCCCTGTGCGGTCTCATCTTACTTTGCAGTAACTGGTTGCTTTATCAAAGGCGCATATATATATAAAATGTATGTCTGTGTGTGTGTATTGTGCCTGTCAGCTTCGTTCATATTTACACAGAGTCAAAATTGTGTAGGAGTTCATCCAAGGACTGCATCCACGTTAGGCCCCGGTCACACCGCCCGAACTTTTGCTGGAGCGTTCCTTGAACAGTAGGGAGGGGGGGCCGAATTTCGACAACGCTCGTCACCGCGCACAAAATGGGAAAAAAATCGAAAACACGGGCGTTGGCTTAGCGGTGCACCGCTGAAGCCGGCGTTGCTTTAGCGTTGGTTTAGCGGTAGCAAGCGTTGGTTTAGCGGTGACGCGAGCGTTGGTATAGCGGCGTTCTGCGCATGCGGGCTTTGGCTCGGCGGGGGTATAAAGTTGGTTTAGCACCAATCATAGCAAGTCTCTCAGCATCCATGGTGATACAGTTTTACTGTAACTTTGAGCAAATTCGATATAGATGAGGTCTGAACTCAACGGCAGCTCAATTCCAAATGAGCTCCTGGTCCATTTCTCCCCGTATTTATAGCCAAATTCTGGTCCCGCTCCGACACCTCTATACGAACGCCAAACCAAAGTTCATCGCTGCCATGGATAGCTGCTTCAACGCCCGACACCGTTCCAGCAACCCCGTGTCCGCTCGTAAAACGCTTACAACCGCTCCACCGAAGTTTGTGCAACGTTTAATCGCCGCCCGGGCAACGCTGGCGAAGCAGCGGTGGTCCAGCGTTCAAGATTTCTGCGTTGGCCTAGCAGACCCAAGCGTCCACGAACTTGCGTCTAGCGGTGCCAAACTTTGACTGGGCGTTGGTGGAGCGGGGGTGAACTTTGCTGGGGTGGAAAATTGCCCCCTCCTCACCGCTCGCAATATTTTGTGTAGCTCAAAACATTTGGAGCAGTAGGAGGGCCCCTCGAGAAACATCAGCGGTGGCCGAGCGTATACGGCATTGCTTTAACGGGGGCCAACTTTTGTTAAACGGTGGTGAACGGTTACGAGTGGTGATGAATTTTTTTCACCGCTCCAGGAACACTCCAGCAAAGTTCAGGCAGTGTGACCGGGGCCTTATCTGTAAATTCACTTATTTTTTTTTTATGAACGTAGCTGTCTCAGGTCTCAGTGTAACTCCATAACCTTCCGAGCAGGTTACCAAGGTTTAACAGTGTTGACGAGTGTAGTAAAGGTCAGTGTGTGCCAGACAGCGAGTGCAGCAGGTGTCTTCATCATGTCCCGTGCTTGACGGCACAGTCATTTCTGTACAACACTGTTGCTCACTTTCTGTCTCGCGTCTAAAATAGGAAACACTTGTTTTATTTACCCAATTGGCGAGCTCTCAGGGACGCTCAGTTTCGCAAAACATTGATAATGCTGCTTTCTAAACAATGTCATTAAACTGCAAAGAACAAGCAAAACATTTAATCAGTGCAAACGTTCTCGGAATTCCCGTTCCTCTGATAGCGAGCGTGCTTTGATAATTTCTCCCATAACTGTTTACGACAAGCGTTTTCCCCTCTTTTCTTTTCTTTTTTTTCCCCCCATGTAATTATATCAAACAGTGAATGCAGTAGCAGCCCAGCGAACATCGTACAGCCACAGCTAATAAAATGACCTGTTGCCCAGATCCCATAAGCTTTAACAACCTCATATAAGCTTATCAAACAAGGTTACCTGTGATATAATCCAGACGCTGACACATGCGAAACATCCACTAATTAAGTTTACATTGGAAACGTAATCATGTGTTTGAATTGCCAAGGTTGGTTTTCGAGCCATTTTTTATTTTTAAGGCTGTGCAGCTGAATAATCTGTCTGGGAGGCGAGTTGTGCAAACGCGAAACGTCGTCGTTTTCTCCGCTTTCAAAGGAAATGGTTTAATTGATGCTTACAAGGACGATGGGACTGGAACACTGCCCCGGTCTTCCGCTTACCTTTCCCCCGTGTAATCAAATAATGGATTTCGTTTCAAAACAGAGCAGTAGCGGCACTGAGGAAATTATGTTCAGCTGGTTTGTTTATTTGACTTCTGCCATTCTGTTGCACGAGAGCCAGTCTTTTTTCCTCCCACACTGTAATGTGACATGAACCAGCCCTCTGAGGCCAGCGTCGCTTAAAAACGTGCGTTAATTAAAAACGATCCCTGTAATTAGGGCCCGGGACTAGCGAGCTTCATCCAACTTGCGTACTTCTATACTAGCTAGGAGTTTTGTCCGCTGATTGCACTGATTTAGTGAACTCTTTAGTCAAGGCTTATTTCAAACACTAATGCATGAGCTTTATTTCACATAAAAAAAAAGAGGATTCATTAAGGTTCTCGGCCTCATTTCCTAAAAGGAAAGCCTTTCCTCGCTGAGGCCAAAGGTTAAGTTGACTACAGTGGTCATTAGTGTTTATCCTCCTGCTCCTGTCTGCACTCGTGTCTGGCCATGGCTTCTCCTGCAATATCAAAATGGAGAAAAACACTCTCCCTCTTATGAATGCCTGTGTAGAGTGATAGCTGAGGCATCCCAGAAATGGTAAAACAGTCCTTCGCCGCTCGAGTAAACTGTCAACAGAGCCTGCTTCTGAGCTGCTGGGAATAAACCACAGAGATCTCACTGTTCACCGAGACTGTGAGCCATCCCAAATGAAATAACTCAGCCGACATCATTCAGCCTCGCAGCTCAGGAGACTGCTTTCATCGAGTGTAAAATTAGAGCAATTACCAAAATTAATCTGTTATTTCACCCAATCTGTTTGGTGAGCCAGCGACTTCAAATGGCATGGAAAAACTAGCTTTAAAAGGGCAGCTGAGGAAAAGTAGGGCCCGGGTCATTCCTCTTTCCTCTTAATTTGGGTTAAATCCGGTCAGAGCTGCTGGAGTGTAAGTTTGTATTTAGATTACAGCTAATAAAACAGATCATAAGGAAACCTCTGGGACGAAAATGAATGGAGAACCGGAGCTTTAAAAATGAAATTAGATTAAAGAAATTAGATTTCGGGGGTGTAAAGAGCGATCAACGTGTTTGCAGTGTGGTTTTAAAAAAAAAAAACGACGCATTGCTTTCTGTTACAATTTGCAGTTACGGTCCTCGGAGCGAGGAAGATCTTTTCCATATTTCTCTCCGATATTAAATCATTATAAAGTGCTTAATTGTGCCTCTCGTTTACTTTCACGAGCGCAGAGGTACGGTAAATAATTTTATAATCCTGTAATAATACAAGTCTTGGTAAATAATAATAATTCCCCGGATGAGCCAGCCTCGTAGGTGTTTGAGCTCGGTTACGTTTGGAGAGTGAAGGATGAGAGGTGTACTTAAAGCCATTTTTGTCTATTAAAAACTATTTCCCTGTTAAATGGTGGGACAGATATGGCAGTCAGTCTGTCAACATTGGAAAGACGCCAGGCCAGAAAGAACTAAATGAAGCTCTCTGAGCCCGTACTTTTTTAAATGCTCGCCCTGTGATTGCATGTGTGAGGCCCATTCTACCTCCAGAACTCCACGCTGAGATCCACATTTGCAAGCAAACATATTTTATGACCAACAAATGTTTACAATCTTCTAAGAATTGCATGCATGTATTTCTAGATCCAGCCCCTGCCAAGACCCTTCGAAGGTCTATATTTTAATTAACGAAGTTCAGGATTTGAAAAAATAATAATTACAGCCAGTTCCAGGAATAAAACGCACATTACAGCACTGAAAAAAAAAAATGAATAGAGCAGATACACCACGAGGATAAATATTTCTTTATTCTAATATCAGGAATTGCAGAATGCATTTTTAGCCCTAGTGGTTTTTTTTTTTTTTTAAATGATGCTGTACATTTTGATTTCATTGCTTTCCTCTGAAATGATTTCCTAGTCAGCATTTAAAGCTTTAATACGTTTAAAAGTATCCTATTTCATGCACACAAAAAAAAAAATACAGGATTATCTTCACACTTTTACCCGAGTCACAGGACTGGTGTTCAGAGCCTTTGTATGGACTTCCTGTCTGCAGTATTTTTATTCAAAAATGGCAGATGCCTCATTCAAAACTCCAGCGCCGACTAAACTGCTGCTCAGACGCATCCCACCTTTGGTCTGGAAATATCCACGTTGTTTTTCTTTTCCCCATTTGCATGCATTTGTATTTTTGTCTCTTAAACCCTAAAGCATCTCTCAGATCATTACCTGTACTAATGAGGGCTTACAGAACCCTGCTGGTTTTAAATGGATTTAAATGACCGGTTTAACTTTACCCATTATGCTCCTTTTCTTCCTGGTGTAAGTTTAGGGTTAAAAATATCGGTAAGTTGATCCTGTAGTCTTTCCATAAAGTTCCTTATTTCCAAAGAGTTCATTTGATTTACTGATTTGTGTAGACAGCTATCATTTTCAGGCGAAGGTGACAGTGATGGATGAGGTGTTTCTGCTCTTTTTGGCAATAATATGAAATGGCTGTGTCTAAGCTTCATTCATTCTCTCTCTCTCTCTCTCTCTCTCTCTCTTGCTCGCTCGCTCGCTCGCGCCTTTCCTCATGCTGGTAAAGATTGTTTCCATATGAATGTAACATCCCTGTGTACTTCTTTTAGTCATAACCCAATAAGGAAGATGAATAAGGCCATTATATTTTATAAAGTGTATGCAGTAGGTCTTGACACATATTAATTACCACAACTCTGACATGCGAGGCTGAACCGTGTGTAGTGTCTTGTTGCTTTTTGACTGGCACAGGGATATTCATAGAATCTATTCGGGGCTTTACAAGACAGTCCAGAAGAAATTTGACACATTAACGGCATTGTAAAAATATTGTGGCAGGTTTTCTTGCTGTTTTATATTTATAGTAGTCGCTGAATAATATGTTGAGGTTAATTTTAGTTCGTTTGCTTGTGATTGACGTATTTTTTTTTTACACTACCGTTCAAAAGTTTGGGGTCACCCAGAGAATTTTATGTTTTCCATGAAAAGTCACACTTTTATTTACCACCATAAGTTGTAAAATGAATCGAAAATATAGTCGAGACATATTTTTCTGGCCATTTTGAGCATTTAATCGACCCCACAAACGTGATGCTCCAGAAACTCAATCTGCTCAAAGGAAGGTCAGTTTTATAGCTTCTCTAAAGAGCTCAACTGTTTTCAGCTGTGCTAACATGATTGTACAAGGGTTTTCTAATCATCCATTAGCCTTCTGAGGCAATGAGCAAACACATTGTACCATTAGAACACTGGAGTGAGAGTTGCTGGAAATGGGCCTCTATACACCTATGGAGATATTGCACCAAAAACCAGACATTTGCAGCTAGAATAGTCATTTACCACATTAGCAATGTATAGAGTGGATTTCTGATTAGTTTAAAGCAGGGCTTTGAACCGGTTCAAGGAACGAAAACGAAAACCAGGAACTTTTTCTATTTCACATGGAACAGAAACGAAACCAGAAACTTTATTATTTTTTATGTTCCGGAACAGAAACGCTTATTAAAAATAATGGTAACCGGTTAATACCGGTTTTTATTTCGTTCCTCAAAGTTTCCGTAGCCTACAAATAAAAAAGTCATTCTTCTCCTGCGCAAGTTTCTATGACCCGCTGGGGTTCACTTCCTGTGTGACGTTCGCTGACTGAATGGAGAGAGCGGGAGGGTGGACTACTATCACGTCTCCACATCTTAAATAAGAGGTAAATATTGCAGTCTATCGTTATTCAAAAACGTCAATTTCAAACACGATATCAATATATTTGTCCACGTTAATGAGAGGCTCGCGAACATTAAATGACGTTAACCTCTGTTAGCCTATCAATGCATAGGGCCTGACTAGCCTTTGGTAACACACTAAACGAATTATCTTTCATTTTTGGCACTTTTTCTGTTTGTGTAGATGGGAAGACATACTGAGAATCCAAATCGCCAACATTTGAAATAATAATTGTTTTGAATTATTTCTTGTCTTATTTAATGAAGGTTGTAATAGAATTAGCCTACATTTGGCTTAAGCTGGATGAGACAGAGACATAATTTTATAGCCATTTGTTAAACAGCTGACAGGGAACGTAATTAACCGTTCCGGGAACGAAATTTTTTTGTTCTAACCGGTTCGGGAACGTCTATTTAATGGTGGAACCCAAAACCGGAAACGTTAAAATTCCGTTTCTGTTCGGAACGAACCAATAGGAAAAAAATTCTGGTTCAAAGCCCTGGTTTAAAGTGATCTTCATTGAAAAGAACAGTGCTTTTCTTTCAAAAATAAGGACATTTCAAAGTGACCCCAAACTTTTGAACGGTACTGTAATTATTGTTATTTTGCAGTTCCCAGGCTGGGCACCTGGAAGGTGGCATTGACTAGCTGGCTGACTAACACTTATTTTCCACTACTGGCCTCTTTTCGTGTTTATCCTGAAGGCAAGGACAGCTGTGCTGTCATATTTGAGTGCTGAGAAAGCAAAACAAACGCTACCTCTGCCAAAATTGTCTGAAGTTTATGGAGACCCTATGTGACTATGAAAGTGCTGCTCTGAAAAATATGTGGTTTTCTTATCAAGGCCCTCAAGGATTTTAAACAGCAGATGCTGTGACTCATTCATCCGACTTGCATTGACTGGCAGAACGTTGAACAAAAACATCTTGTTGTCTGTTGACGGAAGCTTTTTGTTCAGGACTGAAAGGTTGTTTTCTGGGCACCTCTTCACTCTCTCTGCAGCTCCACCAGGCAGCCGAGGTGGCTCTCCTGCGAGGAGCCAGGGTCATCTCACCAGAAGATATCATCTTCCTTATGAGGAAAGACAAGGTAAAAAGAACACATGAACACACTCGGAGAGCACATTGCTAGCGAAAACAAACACGCCCAACAGGCTCATGCTGATGTGTGCTCTCGCAGTAAATGATAGCTGATTACTCCAGTATGCGGTATGATTGGAATCATCGGAACTTGTACAATCAGGCCTCCACCCTTGCATTGTGAAAGTAACGACAGTGTACCTTCTCTGCTTCACTGCTTTTCCTCTTGTGCCCCTTTCTTTTAGAAGAAATTGCGAAGACTCCTTAAGTACATGCAGTTTCGAGATTACAAATCCAAACTGATGAAAACCCTCGACGATGAAGAGCCACTGGACTCGGGTAGATTCATAAATCATCTTTACTTAAGCAAAATATTGGCCACTTCCATTTTAGCTCCAGGGTAAGTTTATGACGTTCTGCCTAGAAGAAGGCATTTTTTATTTTTTTTTTAATTTTTTTTTTTAAAAACCGTTCCCCCTTTGCACCAACTGAATTTCACCATTCAGTAAGAGCTTTAAATGATGAAGGGATACATAATGATTGGAGTCAGCCAAGGTAATTTTGTATGCCACAGTCAATCAGCAAGAGTCATTACCAGAATGCAGGCGGAAGCTTTGGCATGCCTCCTCTTTGCATAGCGTTCCACCTCTCCCTCTGCTAGTTCTCCATCAATATCATAGTGAAACGAAGAACGGGAGAGGAAAATCATCCGCAAAGACGCTGCAGTGCCGTTTCATGTCATGATGAGTATCATTAGGATCTTTGCTCCTCATCTGGCCTGTAACTTGAGAGATGGAATAATGTTAAATGCGGCATTCAGAGCGAGCGCTCCACGCAGTCGATTGAGAAGGAGTCTGCATGTCTGTGCGCGCAAATTCAGACTTTTTTTTTCTCCCCCCCCCCCCCCCCCTTTTTTTTTCCACGAGAAGTCTGATGGGCTGCTCTGTTTAATGTTTTTGCTCCCCCAGCGTTTGTGTTGTGCTCAAATTGGCTCTGAAAAGGTTGACGTTTCCCCAAATGAACCTCCTCCTGTCAGGAAAACTGGATTTGGAAATACACTTTTCGTACTTTTTGTGTTTTCCATAAAAGCACGGGTTGAGTCTCGAGCTCTGCTGTAGACCCCGTTGCCCCGATTCCTCCCTGTGAGGCCTGGGGGAAGCACCACGGCTGTTCTCGCTCTCCCGGCTGTGCTGCGTGTGCGGTGGCAGTTTCGGGGACACAGCAGAAGCGTGGCTGAAAGCAACCAGGCTGACTCTGACCACACTGTCTCTGTCCTGACCCCTGCAGTAATTCCCTGAGCACGTTAGGCTATGAAAACCGCTGCGAGGAGCGTCCCACACTGAACCGTACCCACAGCCTAACCAGTGTGCTCGCTGTGACCCACTGCTGCTACCGCTTGTCCTTTATTCCCCCTTTTCTTTCTCTGTGCATCAGGAGCAAGACATCCACTGCCTGAGATGTTCCTACAGCAGCAGGTTGTGATTACAGCGCTATTAAAATATCATGCTGAGTCAGGGTCGTTCATGTAACATATAGCATACAATTAAGGCCCGGTCTCACAATACTGATAACTATAAATAAATAAATAAATGGGTCCCCTGCAGTTTATATGGTTGGTGGTCACACCAGAACGATCACGATATACCTATAGCCCGGGCCTGGGTTTAGCCGTATCGGCGAGATTGCTTCTGGAGCGTTTTTTTTTTTTTCCCCTTCCAGGACTAGACCCGATCCGATAAAACATCTGACCAATCAGGTAATTGTTTACATCCGACGTTGTCGAAGCACATGCTGTTTTTCCCGAGCATCCTTGTTGCATCATAAAGTCACAGAATACAGATTCACGGAAAATAAAAAAATATATAATACAAAGCACGGATCTTTTATTCACGGATATGTGATTTTTTTTTTTCATGAAATATCAGTAGTAAATTAATAAACATATAAATGCAGGTAAGATATTTTAACTATGAATTTCAGCAGTCCAAACATTTCATTGTTTTAGACTTCTTAATTTTTTTTTATCCGTGATGCATCATCCGTATGAAATCGGTAACCAATCTGTAATATACTGAAACGTCCGTAACCAATCCGTAAATTATTAGCATCTGTGATGCATCCGTATTAAAATCCATAACCATGCGTCATTTTGTATCCTTTTTTATTATATTTCTGTAGTCCGTGACCTATCCGTATTATATCAACCACCGGAGTATGTACATGGGTTGTTTTGAAGTCCAAGCTGTACAGTATGACCCGGAATAATGTGCTACTACTTGGAAAAAACTTCCATGACCGTTCCTAAGTTGCATGCATTTGAGTGTCAGGACCAGCTGATATTCTAGTCGGGATTATAGTTGTGGTGTGACTGCTCCAGACTGGAACTAAACTCAGGGATAGGTATAGTCAGAGTTGGAGTTATTAGGTATAGTTATCGGTGTTGTGGGACCGGGCCCTTAGAGTTGTTAAAGGAGAACTGAAGTCATTTTTAAACTTGCTTTATTTCTTAATTAACGTGTTATTCAATTATGTTTTCGGTTTTAGTAACCTTATATCGCGACTCGTATTGGCAACTAATTGCAATTAATGATTACGCTTATCGGCCTATTCGGTTTTTAGCCGTGTTGAATTTAGGTCGTTTGGTCGACGGCAGGTGTCGCTTATTTGCGCGATCTTCACGAGACTTGTGCGAGACTTCGAAACGTGAAGCGTCAGCCAGGTGTCAGTGCCGCCATTTTGAAAACTGTTTTCCAATTGAAATATTGGACAAAAACGAGTTTAAATGATGATTACTGCCTACTTTTTTCAAACTTTCCTGATTGCTGTCAAAACAAACAAAACTTCCAGCTTGATTACATCAGCATTCGAAAGAGGGCGCGCACGCCTTTTGACAACGTTGGCAGATGTCGGTCACTTTGATTTCCGCTGTACGTTTTACTTCCGTCCTACGACGTCTCACACAGGTCTCAACGAATCTCGTTTACAGCCATCGCTTTGACATACGGACTGATATATTACAGAGCATATTTCAAACACTTATAACTTGCTATAGCAGCGACAAAATATCGATCAAAAATGCATTCCGATATTTAATAAAATGAGATAAATAGAATTCTGATTAAAAAAAATTGCCTTTAGTTCTCCTGTAAACATCATTTGGTCACTTTTAAGCTCTGTTTCTATAATTACCTCAACACCTTTAGTCAGTGGGTCCTGCTTTAGGACGGGCCTCGACGTTAATTTTTGACACCTTAAATGGCCTCAAAAATTTTTGCCCCCCTTGAATTTCCTTTTGCCCTAAAATTCTGTGGTATTTCGGCAAGTTTTCAAGTACACGGATCAAGGCAATACTGATATGTTTTCTAGGGGTATAACTGAGTTATTTAAACAAAAATACATCTTTTTTTTTTTTTTGACATTTATTTTTAAAAACAATATTTATTTCTGCAACAGAAGAACAAGACAAGCCCTGAAAACATGAAACATAAATCAGTATCATATATGTAAGACTTACGTTCGGTACTATCAAAAATGCATTCCTATATTTAATAAAATGAGAGAAATAGAATTTTGATGATAAAAAGTTTGCCTTCAGGGGGGCGGCACGGTGGTGTAGTGGTTAGCGCTGTCGCCTCACAGCAAGAAGGTCCTGGGTTCGAGCCCCGGGGCCGGCGAGGGCCTTTCTGTGCGGAGTTTGCATGTTCTCCCCGTGTCCGCGTGGGTTTCCTCCGGGTGCTCCGGTTTCCCCCACAGTCCAAAGACATGCAGGTTAGGTTAACTGGTGACTCTAAATTGACCGTAGGTGTGAATGTGAGTGTGAATGGTTGTCTGTGTCTATGTGTCAGCCCTGTGATGACCTGGCGACTTGTCCAGGGTGTACCCCGCCTTTCGCCCGTAGTCAGCTGGGATAGGCTCCAGCTTGCCTGCGACCCTGTAGAACAGGATAAAGCGGCTAGAGAGAGAAAAGTTTGCCTTCAGTTCTTCTTTAAATGAAAAATCCACTCTTTTATGATGAAATACAGAGACTTTTCTGGTTTAAAATTCATTCACTGGCAATTTGGTCTAATTTCACTTTGGTTAACAGTTTCTTACATTAATCCCAGTGCTGTTCGACTTCCTGCTGATAGTGGCACCCGTGGGAATTCATCTCTACCGAAAGAGAACGATGCAGCAGCGCTTTAGTCTGTCAGTCTCTCTCGCCTGCTCATATCCATGCTCATACCACCATCAGCGGGTTTTGAGTTCTGCATTGTAAGAGCTGCGTTGCATTCTGAAGCTTCGACTCAAGTGTTTATTGTTTCGACTACCTCTCATTAATATGATGTTAAACATCACTGGAGAACGTTGAGCGAGATTATTACGAGCTAACAGTGAAACCTGATCGTTATTCCGCACGGTTGAGCTTGTCGAATTTTTTTTTTTCTCCATTTAAACTCCACTGCTGCATTCGCACAGGAATAACAACAGTACAACCAAGAAATGTGTACCCCAATCACTAATCATATCATATATGAATATTTCAATATAAACACATTTCATGTGTTTCAGGGTGGACTTGTGGTTAAGAAAGCATCCATAATGCCTCGGTCACAACCGGCCGTACGTGCTCCTACAGCCGGTCTACGTGCAAGAAATGCACGGAGGGCGCGCGTGTGACGTGCTGATTTTCGAGCCGTAGACCGGCCGCAGAGGTTCTTTGTCATGTCAAACAAACTCTACGGGCGCTTACGTTTTTTTCAGGCTGCAAGACAAACTTAAGGCCAATTTATGCTGACAACCCAGTCCTCGCAGACGGTGTCGCAGATAGCGTCTGCGTAGCCCCCCCACCTTCGCAGACGCTCTGCGCGCACCTCCCAAAAATTGTGACCACCGCAGAAGCCTCGCAGACAGCGTCGCAGACAAGAGGGCTCTGATTGGTCCACTCTACATCCGCTGTACACGCACTTCCGCTTCCCTACTTTCCCGGTTTGGTTTGTTTTCACGACCGCCATTTTTAAAAACACGAGCGAAGATGGAGCAGCACGAAGAGCGGTTGATCGAGGAAGTGAGGAAGCACGTACATCTATACCACTCCAGTTCTAGTCATTATAAGTAACCGGAGGATAAACACTCCACTAACCACACCCACCAACTACTACTAGCGATTTCACGACTTCGCGCCCCCTTGCGTTGTGGTGGTGAATAACATCGCGCACGCCTATTACTCCCCGCTCAACGATAAATTACAACTGTCTGCGAAAAGCTCTCTGTGAAAGCCTTGTCGCAAGAGCATGCAGAGGCCTTCAGACTTGGGGAGGGGGAGGGATTCAAAGCTCATTTGATAATGACCCCAGTGTACGCATGCACAGAGCAGCCAGCTTCCCCTGAGGGAATCCTTCCAATCAGTAGAAATGACAGCATCATGCTTTGTGTGAGCATTTGCTTTCATCGTCCAGGTTTGCATTTTAATGGTGCATCTCTTGAGTTCTTTGTAGCCTTCCATGCTTCCAAAGAAGCTAAAGTTGGTTTTAACGCTAGACGGCCTTTCGATTTCATAAAATCAGTGAAATTTAGTTCCCTCTGAAATTTGGTCATTGTGATGTATGTTTATTTCTGTAATATCTCACAAAATATCTGGCCAGGGCAGCACGGTGGTGTAGTGGTTAGCGCTGTCGCCTCACAGCAAGAAGGTCCGGGTTCGAGCCCCGTGGCCGGCGAGGGCCTTCCTGTGTGGAGTTTGCATGTTCTCCCCATGTCCGCGTGGGTTTCCTCCGGGTGCTCCGGTTTCCCCCACAGTCCAAAGACATGCAGGTTAGGTTAACTGGTGACTCTAAATTGACCGTAGGTGTGAATGTGAGTGTGAATGGTTGTCTGTGTCTATGTGTCAGCCCTGTGATGACCTGGCGACTTGTCCAGGGTGTACCCCGCCTTTCGCCCGTAGTCAGCTGGGATAGGCTCCAGCTTGCCTGCGACCCTGTTCGCGACTTCGCGCCCCCTTGCGTTGTGGCGGTGAATAACATCGCGCACGCCTATTACTCCCCGCTCAACGATAAATTACAACTGTCTGCGAAAAGCTATCTGCGAAAGCCTTGTCGCAAGAGCATGCGGAGGCCTTTACGGCCAACGTGCGTCTTTCTCCACGAACAAAAAAACCGCAGCGATTTGGGAAACGCCAAAAATCGCACGGCCAAAAAATCGTACGTCCGGTTGTGACCTAGGCTTAAGGTTAATCTGGAGAACTCGGACGCGTCTTTAAGAGGGAAAACAGGGACGGAATTTTACAGTGATGCATCCTGACTTGCAAAGCAAATCATGTAAGCTCGAGTAAATTTCAGTAGTTTGTAAACTAGTCCAGTCCGCATTTTTCTTTAGCGCTGAATTTTGTGGGTCATTGTTGGTGGATCAAAGATGGCATCTGTTTTTTTTTCCCCTCCTGTTTATTTTGGTAGATTTGAATGCTCTGTTTCATCACTGCAGATTAGTTTTGTTTACCGTTCACCCAAACCAAGATTTTCCAAGCTCTTTTATTCCTGTAAACACACCACTGCATCAAATGGCAAACGTAGAAACATTTAGAAAACATTAAAGCCAAAAAATATAGTTCTAATTACGTGCATCAGCATATTTGTACCGTTTGAAAGCAAGTTTACACAAAATGCCTTTTTTTTTTCTTCTTCTTCTTTTTAACCATTTTGATTGAATCGCCCGTTTACATAGGAAGTCCACAATTATGGTTCTGTTCGAGGCTCAAGCCATGCCAGCACCAGGAAATTCGAGCCCCATAAAAGTGCTGTTATTAAGGTGTCATGAGTCCTGTCTCCCTGATTAAACATTTTCTGAGGCTATTTATGTCATGTCAAGCAGACATTACTTCACAAAGATGCATTTGATCACTGCGTTTCCCCTCATTTAATTAACATTTCTTTCTATTCATTTTCCCAGCGCAATGCTGTAGGGATTTAATTAGCAGCGGTTCGCTACATTTTGTAGAGTGAAAAGCGGTTTGTCTTGGTGGGCTGTATTAAGCCTTTGGGACTTGGAGCTGATTATGCGTGTTGAACTTTAGCCAGGAAGTGAGCAATCTTTGGAATGAAATGTAAGA
This sequence comes from Neoarius graeffei, assembly GCF_027579695.1. Lineage (NCBI taxonomy): Eukaryota > Metazoa > Chordata > Actinopteri > Siluriformes > Ariidae > Neoarius > Neoarius graeffei. The sequence goes on from NC_083579.1 coordinate 62,729,606, forward strand.
ACGTTTAACATAACTTTACATTTCATATTTACCATAGTTTTGTTTCCTCGAATGAAAATGTTTTATAAATGTGGAGTCAGGGTTATTTTTATGCCCTCGTTATTCTACGTTTTCTTTCTCGGTTGCTAATAATTTCCTTGTAACTACACATCATGGTTTGCTTCAGGACAGGTTCAACAGCTAATACGGCTAATAGTTATTAGAGCAGTGACAGAGTGATGTCGAGAGAGTGTAGATATTGGCTCTACAATATGGAAAAGCCTGTTTCTTCTGTGGGCATACTGTACATAGTACCGGGCAGTGTTCTTACACAGAGTTAGGGGAGACGATGGTTGAGTGGGCAGCGCCTCAGGCCCGTCCCATTACAGCTCAGGTGTAAACAAGGCCAGATGGCCTACAGATGTGGACACTAGAATATGTGTGTGTGTGTGTGTGTCCATCCACATTCAGACAAATTCTCCAGCAGTAGTGCCAATAAGAGGCAGAAGCTGGCACTGGACTTCCTGGGCTCCATCGACCAGACAGGGGAATTCCTGACAATGCTAGAGGACGATGAGGTGGATGAAGTCAAGCAGGAGAGGATGGAGGTGAGTGGGATGAAGAACGCTGACAGGCCCTGATATATGCAGAGCTGAGAGAGAGAGAGTCTTGTGGTCAGAGAGAAAGAGAGAGAGTTGTGTAGCGTACCTGTATGATTAGACACAGGGTTTCTCATTTGGGAATCGGATCTCACTTCAACAAGGTGTTTATACATGTTAAATGCGCCCTCTGACCACAGGAACACTTGATAGTCTGTCTGCACCGAAAGAGTAGTTAAAGTGTTCAGGTTCCACCGAAGACAAGCAGCCAGACCTCAAAGGCCTGTCATAAGGTCCTTCTGTTTCTTTTTGTCCTTGTCCACTCCTAGACTGAACATTTTAGCAGACTTTTCCACCGCAATGCTATATCCATCGACTTTCCGTTGCACACAGGCCGACATGCAAATGAGAAAAACTCAGGAAGGAGGTGAGAAAGTTTAGCCGTGGCCTGTCCGGTGTCATTAGAAAGGCAGTGTCAGTGCTTTTCAGGCCATGCACTCTGTTAGAACAAACGTTAACAAGGCAAAATGCTGGACGCAGAGACGCATATGCCAAGCCCTCAACCATTTTGCAATCCCCAGCTCTGACTTGGCTCAGCACTATTCGAGAGGAAAAGTAAGGGAGCGTTCTATAACATCCGTTTGTCCTCACTCTGCCAATTGAAATAAAGGGCCCTGACTGAAAGATGTAATTAACTGACTGAACCATGGACGTGTTCAGAAAAAGGGGGTGGTATCGCCATGAGAATTTATATACCCTGTTTCAATTAAAACCAAGCCCGAGTCATTCTGGCTGTTGCCCAGAAAGCCTGTGGTTTTCCTCCAAAACTTTGTTCCTACCAAGTGTTTTAATGGGTGTGTTTTAGCTATCAGGACGATCTTTTGGGGTATAAGCAACCGTATCCTTCAGGGCCTCCCACTTTGCACTGCTCATGAAGCCCCATGGAGCAGTTTTATGGCTTACCCACAGTGCACCGAGCTGCTTTATCTTCATGCAGCCTCTGCTCCTTAGGCACTGTCAGCTCTGGCCAGAAAAAAAAAAAAGTGCATTTCCTTGAAAACGACAGACTATTGGAATTTAATTTGACTGTGTCTAGTAATATGTCTCAAGCATTTTTATTTAGGGTTTTTTTTTTCGGTTGGCTTTGTGCATTTCTCCACTACTCACCAAGTTTTCTTCAATATAGTTCCTCTTTACAGTAAATGGCCCCTTTTCAAAGCATTCTGCTATATCCTCCATTGACTCTCCAAAGGTTTCTGGGTGATGTAAATATATGGCAACACTTGTGTAAATACCATGGACGCTATTTTACGGCATTTCCAAACCCGCAACTTAAGGTCCAACCGTTTGGTGAATGCCCAGTCCTCTGAACTGGCAGCCATGACTGCCATGCATCAGGTCAGACAGGGTTATAATTTAGCCGCGCGCTTATAGTCTTGATCAGACTGCAATGGCCTCTTTTTTTTTTTTTTTTGTCAATGGTATGTGGATAGGATTTCTTCAGGCAGACCATCAGTCTTCTCGTGGACCCTCTAAGATCTTTTGACAATCTGTTATTTTCTTGGCTACATTCAGATGGGAATGCTTAAAAATCCCTTTGTCATGTTGTGTGGGATCTACATTGTTTTGGCATTAATACTATGATGACAGAAGTCTTCAGAGAATGCTATTCTGGGACTCCAGGGAAATGTATTTTTCATATTTCACAATGGGTTTTGAACTTTCTCCACTATATTAGAACCTGTTTTTAACTCTCCGTGTATGTGTGTGTGTATATATATACGCACACATTATATACATATTATATATACATACCTTGTGTGTGTGTGTGTGTGTGTATATATATATATATATATATATATATATATATATATATATATATATATATATATATATAAAAATGGGTCTGTCTCAGAAACTGGGTACTGTTGGGGGTACCCCACTAAATATACCCATAGTCAGTAAACTATACGGTTTTGAATGGTGATGTTGGTTTTAATCTGAAATAAAACGTTGAAAGAAATAATACAGATAAAACTAAATCTTTGATGTGAATACTCTATTCAGAATTTGGCAAAAATTCTGCAAATTTGTGGAAAAATGGCGGCTCGATCTGGGACATGATAAATGGTCGACTACATCGCGTTCCCTTAAAAAGGTTGTAGTCCACTGAAAAGTCTACAGTTATCACTAATTGTATTTTAAGTTGTAACTTTATACACCTAAGGATTGGTGCGCTCACAGAATAATCATAACCGTAATAAAACATCATACAAAATATTTGATCACCGTCGTAACTCCATTTTCTGCATACCCAAAACCAATACGATCGTGTGTTTTGATCTAAACGGAAAGCCTCAGGGTCAAGGTCACGACCTCACCAAAAGTAGTAACTTAAAATCACTACGCCATATAAACATTTAGTTATAAATCTGCGATTTTGTTTTTTAAAATGAAAGCTGAAAGTTAGGTATAGAATATGTTTCTTACAGAATATGTTACGATGGTAGCTGGTCTTGTATGAATTTCTGAGCTATAAAATGAGTTGTGGTCTATTTTTTACCGTAGCGTGTTATTTGTGTGCAGGGAAGGACATACATTAACAATTTGCATGTGTAGAATGGAATTTTCCACTCCAACAGTTAGAAGTTGATCGTGCTTCCATTTGCGGTCTTTCTGTTACGCGGGTGATCTGTTCGGACGTTATCACTGAAAAGGTGAGTTTTGAGTTTTATTTTGTTTTAGTTTTGCAGTATAAGGCAATAGAATGTTTCTTTTTCATCTTACTTTCATATTTCGTAGTGTTTGCATATTTTTGGGCAATATTTTGCAACCATGGTCAATTTAGATCGAACTTTTGATAGAATCTACGGCCAGTCATTTTGCCCCGCCCCTGCCTCGCGCTCCGTCCGGTGCGGTAGTGATGTCCCGTTGCTCGCGCGCCGCAGCAGAGACCCGCGCGACCTTCAGCCGGTACAGTCGCTGTTCTTTTACCAGCGCCGTTATTCTCATCTTTCCGGTGTGTTCTTGATTTTTCCATTGTGTCCTATTTCGCCATATCAAATACCCAAACTGTATCATATTATTCATATTTAAGTGAATAATCAATTCAGTCATCATAACTTGGCATTTTTAACCCAAGCAATCAAAAAGAGGAAATTTATTCAATATTTTCACTCATCTGTGAAGGAGGGGCTTTAATTCTTCATGCTGTAGTTATTTTATATGGAAATCAATTTTACAAACGCATTTGAATTGTAATCAAAAAGGTTTTCCACAGTGGAGGCCAGATAAAGCAAGATACTATCTTTATTCTTATTAAACATGACAGAAGAAACATTGAGTGTTAGGTAAATGCAAAAAAAAAAAAAGTAAAATTAGAAAATTTATTTTTTGACCATAATGTCCCAAATGAGAGACCAGTTTCTGAGACGGACCTATATATATATGAGGTATGTATATAATGTGTCTGTCTGTGTGTGTGTGTATATGTATGTGTGTGTATATATATATATATATATATATATATATATGAGTGATTCCACGCTTATGGGTACTGAAATGGGGACATGAACTTATTCACCTAAAACCATTTCTTTTTTTAACCATCAGGTCACAAAACATGTAATCTTTAATGAATGATATGTTAAAAGATAACTTTAATTTTCTGAGATGTAATAAAAACATATTTATATGCCAAAGTCAAGCCTATGAGTTCCAAAATGATGTCTGTTACATTACTTCTGTTACGATTGTCCATCTCGCGTCTGTTACAAATTAATTACAATCTAGCTATATACCATGTTAATCTTATTGAAAGAATGTGTATGTTTATTCTACTACACATGTTTATTAATTATATTTGCTAAAACATCACCTTCCTATGTTTCAAAAAGTAATTCTACATTGTTAAAATTGAGAATATATATGTCCACAACACTTCTGTTACGTTCTGACTTTGGCATAGAAATATGTTTTTATTACATCTCAGAAAATTAAAGTTATCTTTTAACATATCATTCATTAAAGATTACATGTTTTGTGACCTGATGGTAAAAAAACGAAATGGTTTTAGGTGAATTTTTAAAAATAAGTTCATGTCCCCATTTCAGTACCCATAAGCGTGGAATCACTCATATATATATATATGTGTGTGTGTGTGTGTATGTAAGTCAAAAAGTTCTAAGACAGATGTTATAATTTCAAAAGGAATTCAAAAGAATTAAAAAAAAGGAATACAGAGAAGGAATTCTCCAAAGGAAACATCACTTGCAGAAGTGTTTAGACCTAAATGGAGGATATGTAGAGAAATAGCTTTGTTATTTTCATAAATAAAGATTTTTTTCTATTTGTCTTTGAACTTTTTGACTTACCCTTGTGTGTGTGTGTGTGTGTGTGTGTGTGTGTGTGTGTGTGTGTGTGTGTGTGCATTTTATGTGCTATTTCTGTTTTACAGAAATCAAAGAACAGTTTCTTAATTATGGCACATGGGTCAGTGGAAGCGTTAGGATTTATCAGAACGCATGTTTCTGTGCACAATTACTTAACCTTATGAGGAATCAAAGAAATAATAAAACACCTTTATCACAACACTGTGAGCGCGTAATGGATTTTGCGAGTTGACTCCTTCCTTCTCCTGCTGACTGGGATAATTGTGGTGCTTTAGGATATTATTCTGTGGTCTTCTCCAAGCTCTAAGTAGCATCAGGTGTCTTACTTGAATTCCCTTCAGCCTAAGAGTGTTTTGGTAAGAGCCATTAAAAGCAGCCCCCCGGCAGCATCCAGAGCCTCTCAACACTGACGCAGTGCCTGAGTAATTCTTAAGTATCCATACAGGCGTTTGATAGTGATTGTGCAGAATGAAAATATTGCCTGAAAGTCTGTTCTACTCCGAGAACACCCCAGGTCGTCCCAGACATACAAATGAGGATTTGATGTTTCAGTCACTAGCGAGCTATCCAAAGTGTATTTTGAGGTATGGCCTATGGAAGTCTCTATTACTCCTATCTCGAGTACAAATTGGCGATTCTCTTTATCCAGACCACACTGGCATCGCATGAAAGCACACAGGAGCCAAATCAAATATTTGTCAATGTTGAATCACACGGCTCTGCTTCAGTTGTGGGTATATTCTGGCTATTACCAGGTGAGTTTTGAAGTTTTGATTTAATCAGCGGCTAAACATAGTATTCAAATGTAAAATCCCCCTGCCACGCTTTTCCGTCAATGAGCCACAGTCATAACATTTCTCCTGTCTCTGGCTGACTGCTCGACAAGAGTTATTTAAGTTCAGTGGCTCCAGCGTCTATCGCTCTCGGCTCAATTTGGAGCCGAACGCAGACGCCGAGGCTGCTGCGAATTCCCCTTCTGCACTGCAAACGAGCCCTCTGCTCGCCTGTTAGCGACACTAATAGAAATCACAGTTCCAGCACTCGGCGTCATTAATATGTATTTTCGAAGATGGAATTTCTAACGACTGCCAGCTAACTAAATAAAAAGGCTCCGGTTGGTTTGGGTGGGCTGAAAGTGATCTCTGCAGCCTCGTTTTGGGCACTGAGCCCCGAGCTCGGGCTGGATGTCAGACTGTCCGCCGGCTGGAGGACGAGATGCTGTGCAATGCCTCCCTCCGACCTGTCTACAAAGCCAGCGCTGTCTTGGACTCTGGAGAAGTCGAACCTGTAGAACGCCGGTTTAAAGGGAGAGCCATAAACCACAAGTCCTTTTTAACAATGCACACCCTGCTAAACCCTGAAAGTCTGTTGGGTTTGCCGTTTTTTTTACAGCACGCTCGCTGCTCGAAAGCTCAAACGGCGTGCTCTACGCAAGTATGAAATTGGTCCAGGATAAGGAAATGTCTAATTATAGGTTCTGACCTGCAATTTAACAGGTTGAGCTGTAAATTCAAAGTGAGGCCTGTTTGGTTGCTATTAAGCGGGTTTGTTATAGCTCAGTGCTCTCTTAACGTCTATAAAGACAGTAGGTCTCTTGTGATATTCCACTATGCCACGTGACTCACACTAATACTGACTGAATCTCAGATGGTGCATTTTGTATTCTGAGTTTGATATGACACTTACGGTAAATCACTGCCCAAGTTTGCGCTTTCAAAAAAAAAAAAAAAACGGGGGAAAAAAAAAAGCCAGTATGCCATCTGATTGCTCCAGATGCCTGGCAGGGTGATGGAAGAGCTTATTACAGGAGGAACAGATAAGCAATTTAAACACTAACGCTTACTCTCTGAATGAATCTATTGTGCCGTTGACCACATTGTACATCTTTGTCAGGCAGTTAAGCTTCGATGGCGATTGTGCCTACTTGTACCATGATATTATTCATATATAACCCTTCCCTGCTGTCGTATTACAGGTCTTAAAGTGCCATTCCACCATTGGATGTATTTTTTTGGCATAAAATACAATATATTTTATGACAACATGACTAGGCAGAGAAATCTTTTAGCTTCAAAATGATATATCAAACATAATTTTTTGACAACAAGTATATTAATTTTGTGACCAAAGTCACCTACCTGGTTAGCGCTGTCGCCTCACAGCAAGAAGGTCCGGGTTCGAGCCCCGGGGCCGGCGAGGGCCTTTCTGTGCGGAGTTTGCATGTTCTCCCCGTGGGTTTCCTCCGGGTGCTCCGGTTTCCCCCACAGTCCAAAGACATGCAGGTTAGGTTAACTGGTGACTCTAAATTGACCGTAGGTGTGAATGTGAGTGTGAATGGTTGTCTGTGTCTATGTGTCAGCCCTGTGATGACCTGGCGACTTGTCCAGGGTGTACCCCGCCTTTCGCCCGTAGTCAGCTGGGATAGGCTCCAGCTTGCCTGCGACCCTGTAGAACAGGATAAAGCGGCTAGAGATAATGAGATGAGATGAGATGAGAAGTCACCGACCCTTTTAATTTCTGCGCAGTAGTGAAACGTGATGTCATCGGCAGGTTCCCCTTCTTGTGTACCACGTCACGTGTGACGTGGCACAGATTATCAGCAATGGCGGATAGAACGCGATTGTCAGCTTCGGAAAAGAAGCGAAGGAAAATAGCAAGTGATGCCCAAAGGAGACGGTCGATGGTGAATATCGGCACAGCAATCGACAAGTGGAAATCGCGTTCTATCCGCCATTGCTGATAATCTGTGCCACGTCACACGTGACGTGGTACACAAGAAGGGGAACCTGCCGATGACATCACGTTTCACTACCGCGCGGAAATTAAAAGGGTAGGTGACTTTGGTCGCAAAATTAATATACTTGTCGTTGTCAAAAAATTATGTTTGATATATCATTTTGAAGCTCAAAGATTTCTCTGTCTAGTCATGTTGTCATAAAATATATTGTATTTTATGCCAAAGAATACATCCAATGGTGGAATGGCACTTTAACAATACAACGAGTGCAGTGTGTGTGTGTCTTATGTGTCAGAGTAGGCAGCATGCTTTTGTTGCACCGTCATATAAATTGGTCTTCCATTCAGTGGAGTCTTGAATACACCTACTGAATGATTGATGATGTTGAGATAAGCGGATCGTTTTACGGACTCTTTAATCTAAACTATCGGTCTAAACACATCACAGTTTCACTGGAACTGACTGGGACTGGAGATTCCCTTCATCGGAGTTCTCGGCAGTCGATGCACGTGCACACTCTTTGATGCCTCCAGGTGCACAGTAGCGTGTTTGGTTTTACAGCATGACATTATGTAATTAGCTGTAAGTCACTCTCACATTTCTGTAGGAAACGCTCTGTGAGATAATGGAATCCTTTCTGAAGGAAAAATAAACTTTTTGGTTTGTTTGTTTTTGTGCTATTTATCCGCAGAGACTGGAAAAACAGACACGGAATATGGACTCGGCGCAGTATGCTGAATTTTGCGAGAGCCGACAACTGGGTTTTTGTACGTATTCCTCATGTCACAAATACTGTGTAGCATCAAGTCTGAATGATATTATTCTATCCACGTTCACTGGATATGAGCAATCGCGCACTCTGATTGGCTACTCTACTACTAGGATATCAGCTCATATAGAGGGATCCCGCATGACGTCACCGCGCCGCGAGATTTCGGTAGTCGCCATATTGGAAGACCAAGTACTATCTATGCAAGTACATACATACATAAAACAAACTACACCTGAAATGTAGCCAGGGCCGGTTCTGCCCTAATCCCGGGTGCAGCATCGCGCAACACCCCCCCCCCCCACCAAAAAAAAAAAACACACACCAGTCTAAATCAGGACAACCAGTGTTCGAACTACGGGGGTACTCGGGGGATCCGAGATCCCCTGAAACAGACATGAGATCCCTTGAAAACATGATTTGGGAAATGTTGGGGGGTCTCTAAAATATTGGCAAAACGCTGTTTATTGACATAGCAATCGTGTGTAACGGGAAGCATTTGCATATCCGAAGTGCTGTGTTTACATCAAAGATAAAATAAACCGATATGACAACGACTGCTGCTGCCAGGTTGGTTGTTGAGTAGCCTGACTGTTTTTTTTTTTCTTGCGTGTGGTATCATTGTTGACGCGAGGTTGTTTTTTGAACATGCCAATGCGGACACGATTTCCCCTGATGAGTTATGACTTCAGACGCGATGCGTGTGTGGAGGTGTGGAGTCCGCGTGATATGTGTGTAAGATAGACTTCTCGTGTGTTTGGAGAGCCGCGCTCCGAGACAAGCGCAAGCACCCCCCAGAGAAAAAAAGGGACCCCCCGAAAATATCGGCATAGTTTGAACACTGAGGACAACCATCACATAACTATAACTATAAACATTTTAGATCAACTATTTTAACTAAATGGGCTATAATAAATAAGCCTGCAGGCAGCCACGGCGGGCTGCCTCAGAAAAGTAACCATTCAATGACACAACTGAAAGCCTGCAGCCACGGCGGGCTGCCTCAGAAAAGTAACCATTTGTCCTACCTTAAAACTCGTTTTGCATTTTCTGCCTCCTTTTTTGTATTTTCGACCCTGCGTTTATTTTCTTTCCTTTTCTGAAAACCCGATTTGTGTCCAGACATTTTGTTCTGCTACCAACGAACTAACTCGTCAGGTCTCGTCTCTCGAGTCCGCGATGAAGGGCAACAATTGATACATTTTTACAAACAGCCAATAGGGAGGTTGCAACGTTCAGGCTCTCCTTTGCTCACAGACACTCAGTAATGCACTTATTCTCTGTCTCCTGGCAGAAAGCTCCTTAGTTTGCTCCCCTTGTGTCTCAATCACAGCTGGTATTCTGAAGAACGACTTCTTTTCACCTTTCCCATCAGCTTTGTCGGAACACCCTAACACAGCACAAAAGTTTACCATTGTAGGTTTATGATGAATCAAGTGCCTCGTGGGTTTAAATTCCGCCCGCTGCCGTTATTTCCCCCTGATCACGAGTTTGTTGGTCTTCCAATATGGCGCAGGGTCTGTTTACTTCCGGTTTCCGGTGACGTCAGTGGGAAGGGCCCGTGAGTCCATGAGTCGAGAAAAACAAAATGGCGGCGCGTGTTGCTGAACCAACCCGAGGACAAAATAAAAACTCTACTCGAAAACAAAACCCCCCCCAAAAAAAAACAAAAAAGGAACAAAATGAAAGTATTTGATGGTAAGAATGTATCTTTTTTTAAAAAAAATGTTTCAAGTATTATTATTATCGCGTTTTTCACAAATTGCTACTGTCATTTCGCCGGTTTGTTTGCGTTCTAAGTGGAAATGATTTTGTCGGCGGTTTTGTATGAAGTTTTTATTTATCGAATTTGCAAGAAAATAAAAATGCTCCGTTTCTCAAAATCCAGTGAATGTAGGATAGAATAAAACAGTTATTCCACTCAATCTCGTCGTACATGGCTTATAGCCAACCCGGTGCTGTGCGCCTCATCAGCTATCAGCTCATGTACGACTCGATTTCGTGGAATAACTGTTAATTAGACCAGAGGGCTAAAATTACCTATCAGTAGTTTAACAATGAAACTATTAAGGTTGAGAAAATGCATAATCTTACAAATGGAATAATGAGAGTGATGTGGGACAAACTTATACACACGTTTAAAGGCAGATAGGCAACTGTTTTCATGATTTTCTCCCCAATTTGGTCAGCTGACATTTCCCATACACCAGCTAGCTCTGTCCATCATACAACACCTACCAATCAGGGAGAGCAAATGCTAACACCTACCGTAGGTTCCTCAAGGCACATGATGTCAGCCAGGCAGATCTTTTGAACTGCTGCTCGTGCTGCGTCACAAGGCAGCATAACATACTTGGAGAAAACCGCTGTCTGCATTCTTCCTCATACATGAGCTCAGAGACATCCATAACAGGCTAATGTCACTGTGATGGACAGAAGAGAGAGAGAGAGTATGCTATCTGTCCTATTCAGAGAACATGGCCAGTTTTTCTCCCTTGGCTCCTGGCCATGAATGACTGTAGCGTTGAAGGGGTTCACTGGAATCTCTGGACGATAGGGTGGATACTTTTCTGTTGTGCCACTTGGGTGCCCTATGATTTTCAATTTTTAAACATATAATGGTCTGCTGGGTTCGTTCCATGTTTCCTCTGAATACAAAACATGGTAGACAGTGGAGATCATGTCATTTCACTGTGTAATCTCCTATCAAGACCGTCACTGATGGGCTGTATGAAAGAAGTTAGCCCCAGTCAGTCTTCACCATACCATTCTGTGTCTTTTTCTCATCACCATTGATGGTGCTGTTGTACAGTCTTCCATAAAATTCCAATCTAATCTACGTTTAAAAGTATGTTCACAGCAGATCATCAGATTTGGATGCCAAACCCAAAAACTTTTTATTGATGAATCTTTTAATCTTCATACCAACCGTCCCTTTCCCTACTGGTGACGAAACATGTTCCTCAGCTACACAGGATTGCTTGAACGTGTTAATTCTATAGAATTTGGTTGTAGTCAGCGGACAGCTGTGTGTCTGGAGAGCTCCGAGGTTTAAGAGCATGACTGTGGGATGTGAACACACCACCACTGGTTTGTGAAGGCCACATTCCAGCACTAATAACATGTTGACTGGCTTTGGGCTTCACCAGTAACCATGCTTTCTCCACTGGCACTGGCGTGTGTAACCCCGCACTTCTCGCCTCGAGACCAGTGTGAAAGAACCAACACGAGCACAGGGAGTCATAAACCTATCAGAATCGCCCTAGTGCACATCCTCATCAAATGCTGAGTAGACATAAAGACCAAAGCCTGAAAAGAATAAGGCCTTTTAAAAATGCACGTCTTTATATTTTCCTTTCCAGTCTTAGACAGTTCAGTGCAAAAGTTTGCATACCCTAGGCCAAAACGAATAAGACGAATAAATTCAGTTTACAGCAGCAGAGCCAGACAAGTTAGTGTTTTAGGTTTCACAGATGTTCCCTTGTTCTAATTATCAACTAACGGCTTCTCTTGTGTCCTCGGAAGAGATTTTCCGATCCAGATTTCTTAAAATAATTTTCTATTGGTTTAGTTGTACATTTTGGATTCTTTTCTGATTCCAGAAGCACCAGCTTTACATTTTTAACTTCTTGGAATTTTCTTTTTCATTGAAGACGCATTGTAAAATAGTTATCCTTTTTCCCTCCATATTCCTCAACCCTGCTGGTGTGAACTTTAATGCTCACCTTAAAATAGGGCAGTTCAGTTTCTAAAGATTCTTGTTCCTCAGTGCTTCTACTGTATGGTGCTCGCATATAGTAGACATCATGTGTACCTATGACTTGTTTCTCTGACTCTGTGATGAAGCTAAGAAGCTCTCCAAATTTCGTGAATGGCTGGACTGCAGCAACCTGGACCTGAAGCCCAATGGGGTCTCCATGGAGATCCTGTCATATCTGGCCTATGAAACAGTTGCCCAGGTAAACTCTTTTATGTCCTCTGTAATGTACTTTCAGAAAGAAACTCAAGAGTGTAAGGCTACATCCACATGACAACGGCAACGAGATATTTTTTTTTTTTTAGCGGGTAAAAAAAATATCGTGTCCACATGGGCAACGGATCAGTAAAATATCAGGTCCATATGGCAACGCAACGCTTGCTGAAAACGATGCAATACACATGCCACACCTCTACGTGCGCTGTAAGACGGTCCCATCGGAGACACCAGAACAATAGAAGAAGAAGTAGGACGCTAGCCTGGGCCCGCTCATCCTAAGCGTGACGCAACATGAGGGCCTGTTCCGAGCTTAGTCTGGCCAGGCAGGCTATCTACAGCATTTCCAAGCTCCCGAAAAATTGGGAACCAATCAACTTTGAGCATCTCCAACGGCCCTGGGTAGAGGCGTGTTCAAGACAGTGATGTAGTAGAACTGCGACCGGAAGCCATAGATTGTTTACAGAATCTATGCCGGAAGCGCTTCATTCACATCACGAACATGGAGCAGCGGCAAGCCTTTAACACAGCGGTAGATGCTGTATTGAAAGCATTCAACGGGAAGTTCTCATTGAAAACGGAGCAAAGAGCAGCCCTGGAGGTATTTATTGAAAGGAAGGACGTTTTCGCCTTGCTCCTGACCGGCTTCGGTAAGAGTTTAATCTACCAGTTAGCCCCGTCGCGTCACATACGTCAGAGGAAAGAGTGATGTGATTGGTTTAAGCTTCGTCACAGCCTTTTCTGGCTTCGACCAGTAGCAAACTGAGGCATTTCAGGGAGGCGGGTCAACCACGGGCTCTGGGAAACGGTTGGGCTTAATAGCTTGGCCAGACCAAATGCTCGGAGAGCTTTGAAGTCGCGTTAGCCAGACTAGTAGGACGCATGCGCATGTAACGGGTTTATTTTTTTCCACTTGCCATTGTGTGTAGTGGTGGGAAAATTCTGCGCTGGCCCTTTAAGAGCGCAGGTAGTTATGGGAACGAGGCGCTGGCCTCTTTCAGTTCGTTTTGGAAATGTAAGCGCCAATGCCACTGGACGTTTGCAGCCCGTCCTCAGCAGTGTATTTGTGTCTCATTTCTTCAGAATAAAAAGACTGGTGAACAACACAACGCAACGTCTGTTACACGCATAAACCCCTTCTTCTACCCGGCGTGAAGCACTCACAAGAACAAACACACAACAGCAAGAAGAAGATGGCTGCGACTACGCGAGGAAATCGTGACTTCTGTGTGTACAAATTAGTTTTATTAGTGTGCATAGTTTTATATAACTTAATTTTCTTATTGTGTGTGAACATTTTGAAAAGCATTTTTATATAATTTATATAACTTTTTAGATTGCGCGTGAACATTTTGAAAAGCAGTCTTATCCAATAAAAAAAAAAAAGAAATTCAAGAAATGGTTCAGTTACTTGTTTATTTAAAAGAAAAGCTGTATACAAAAGTGAATGCAATGCAGTGGTTCATACAAAACAGTCTGTTGAAGGGTCTTCTGACCCTTTTCCTCTCTGCCTCCATTATAGTCAGGTAACTGTTGCTTTGTGTGGAAGGCTGGACTTTCTGTTCATCAAAGCAGGTGTAAATTGTCTGTCTGGCAGGTCAGTCAGGTTAATGTGTAAACAATTTCAATTTCTGTTGTTACGAATGATGCGCGCGAGAGTGCTGCTTGTTCTAGTCATGTGGTTGTGACGTCATCGTAAACAAATCCGTTCTACTCATCCAGACGACTTCGCAACGGCTCCGTTGCCAGATTTTTCCACTCTGGAACCCGTTCTCAAAAGATTTCATTTTGGGGCAGCCAAAACGCCGGTGCCGTCCGTGTGGACGCCAGGCCGAAACGATCAACAGTTTTATCAGATTCACCTGAATCCGTTGCCGTGTGGACAGGGCCTTAAGGTGATGATACACGGGGCAACTTTTTGGGCAATGTTGCCGAGCAATGTTGCTGGGCAATTGCGTTTTGACTCTTTTCTATTGAGATTGGGCAACATTGTTTCTTTCTGAAGGTGATGATACACGGGGCAACTTTTTGGGCAATGTTGCCGAGCAATGTTGCTGGCAACGGGCAACTAGGTGAGACACAGGGCAACTTTTCAGGGCAACTAACAATGGGCAACAACAGTTAGCAATGGCAGTTTACAGTTAGCTAAAAAAAAATCGATGTCTTAATTTTTGCTGTGACCATTTAATCAAGCTGTCTGTTGTTTTTTAGAGCTTTGGTGAGGTAAATTCCTCCATATAGAATATTAAAATAACAACTTACCGGCGTAAAAACAGATGAGGAGTCTCTCCATCTCTTCACTCCACTGACACTGAGCGGCCTGTTTGAAATTTCTGATCCGAACCTCACCGGAGGTCACATGACTCGATACTGGCGTTCTGATTGGCTTATCTCAAAAAGTTGCCAGAGATTATCAAAACCATTCATGGTGATGATACACGGGGCAACTTTTTGGGCAATGTTGCCGAGCAATGTTGCTGGGCAATTGCGTTTTGACTCTTTTCTATTGAGATTGGGCAACATTGTTTCTTTCTGAATGGTTTTGATAATCTCTGGCAACTTTTTGAGATAAGCCAATCAGAACGCCAGTATCGAGTCATGTGACCTCCGGTGAGGTTCGGATCAGAAATTTCAAACAGGCCGCTCAGTGTCAGTGGAGTGAAGAGATGGAGAGACTCCTCATCTGTTTTTACGCCGGTAAGTTGTTATTTTAATATTCTATATGGAGGAATTTACCTCACCAAAGCTCTAAAAAACAACAGACAGCTTGATTAAATGGTCACAGCAAAAATTAAGACATCGATTTTTTTTTTAGCTAACTGTAAACTGCCATTGCTAACTGTTGTTGCCCATTGTTAGTTGCCCTGAAAAGTTGCCCTGTGTCTCACCTAGTTGCCCGTTGCCAGCAACATTGCTCGGCAACATTGCCCAAAAAGTTGCCCCATGTATCATCACCTTCAGAAAGAAACAATGTTGCCCAATCTCAATAGAAAAGAGTCAAAACGCAATTGCCCAGCAACATTGCTCGGCAACATTGCCCAAAAAGTTGCCCCGTGTATCATCACCATTAGTTAACAACCAGAAAGTGGCTTTTCTCTTCACAGCTTCATTCGTAAGACATTCCCAAAACAGTGATGGGTCACTGAACTAGGGCTGCATAATAATACATTGTTTGTCAGTCTCTATCGTCGTTATCGTCCTTGGAGTACTGATGTTTCAGAGGCCTCCAAGGTTTCAGACGAGCCTCGTGTGGAGGACTTTGATAAATAGTGTCATTGGTGTGATCTACGGTAGCAATTCGAATCACACCAATAAATATTTTCAAGAACATTTTCTCATAATGTTGTTGTTGTTGTTGTTGTCATTTTCCAGATTGTTGATCTTGCCCTGTTGGTTAAACAAGACATGATCCCCAAAACAGGTGACCCGTTCAGCCATGCCATATCAGCCACTTTTCTGCAGTACCACAGCTCCAGTGCTGAGGTGAGCCACACACCAGTCAGTCAATTTGGATGCTCATTGTGTTCTGGATAATGTGTGTGAGCACGATGTCAGGTCCATTCGCCCGGCAGGTCCAGCGTATATGAGAGAAACTTGCCTGAGCTGCGTTACGTAATGA
The DNA here is from genome assembly GCF_027579695.1 of Neoarius graeffei. NCBI lineage: Eukaryota > Metazoa > Chordata > Actinopteri > Siluriformes > Ariidae > Neoarius > Neoarius graeffei. The sequence continues at coordinate 62,745,673 of NC_083579.1, forward strand.
TGAGGCTACTTGGGTTATTATTGTGTGCAAGTCCTATTAATGTCTGAGAACTTTTACGTATATTTGGTCAGATTTAGATTATCGTTTGAGCTCAGGCAAAGCTCAGAATCTAAGCCTGAAAGATTTGCAGATGGTTGTTCCGTTGGAAAATGAAATTCAGATTTCGTAAATTGTATTTGTACAGCACTTTTACAATAGACACTGTAACAAAGCAGTTTTACACAAGTTCAGATGTAGCTCTAGATGATAATTCTGCACTAGCTGAATAAGAACTATTACTAGTCCTACAACTAGGGCTTGACCTTCAGCCAACTGTTGCTGCCAAGTTTATGCAAGGTGGTTTTGTACTGTGGGATCTTGTTCGTGGAGGGGCTTTTCTGTCACTGCAACCGCAAAACCTCATATCTCTCTCTCGCTCTCTCTCTTGCTCATATTCGGACTCAGCCAAGGCCACTTTTGGTCTGGAAACATAAGTTGTATCCTAGCATGGATTCCATTATTATTATTATTATTTTTTTTACCTCCTAAACCTTGAGGGTCCCGTGTGGAGGAATGTGACAGTAAAGTTGCATTGCATAGTCGCTGTGGTGGTCTGAGCAGAGCAGAAGCTGACCAGCATGATCACCGCATTTGAATAATACAAACACACAGATGTATTACCTAACTGATGAATGTATTAAACTCTCTTAGTTTTCCCAACTCATTCATTCATAAGCTTGGGTTTAAGACAGGCTAATAATATTAGGGTTATTGAATGGAGTGTCAGATGACGTAAGCAGAGCATACTTGTAAACTTTTAAAAAAAAAAAAAAACTTATTTGGCGGGGCCGGCACGGTGGTGTAGTGGTTAGCGCTGTCGCCTCACAGCAAGAAGGTCCGGGTTCGAGCCCCGTGGCCGACGAGGGCCTTTCTGTGCGGAGTTTGCATGTTCTCCCCGTGTCCGCGTGGGTTTCCTCCGAGTGCTCCGGTTTCCCCCACAGTCCAAAGACATGCAGGTTAGGTTAACTGGTGACTCTAAATTGACCGTAGGTGTGAATGCGAGTGTGAATGGTTGTCTGTGTGTCAGCCCTGTGATGACCTGGCGACTTGTCCAGGGTGTACCCCGCCTTTCGCCCGTAGTCAGCTGGGATAGGCTCCAGCTTGCCTGCGACCCTGTAGAAAAGGATAAAGCGGCTAGAGATAATGAAATGAGATGAACTTATTTGGCTTGATTTACATAGAGCATTTTTAGTTTGATGTTTTAGTTAAATTGTTATACCACAGTGCTGATGAATTCTCAAATCAAATTGGTCAAAAGGTGTACAAGAAGGCACTTGTATTGTTAAGGAGGACTGATATTGTATACAAAAAAGGAAGCTCCACTTTAGATTAACAGTGTGTGTGTGTATATATATATATATATATATATATATATATATATATATATATATACACACACACATAGGGTGTTTTCAAAAAATTTGATCTCATTTCACAATCTAATAACTTTGCCAATTCTCGTTCAATTGACCTCAAATTTGAACAGCGTGTGTGGAAACAGGCCAAAATGTTACGCTGAATGTTTTTTGTTTTTATCTTTTTAGGTATAGAAATGCCATTCAGTGGAAAAGAAAAGGCGTTTTGTGTGTTAGAGTACGTTCGAACACAGTCGAACAAGACTGCAGCGTGCATTTGTGAGACAGTTCTCTAAAAATGCACCAACTGCAATGCAGACTTAGACACGGCACAAAACGTTCAAAGAGGAAGCCTGGGTTAGGGTTAGGGTTAGGCACACATATTGAAAATTTGTGAAATCGTTCATGGAATCTACATACCTTTTGAATTTCTCATTCAGATTTTGAGGAATAAATCTTACATTGCTCAACATTAAGCCTGTTCAGTTTCATTCGCCTCGACTATGTAGTTTCTGGGATATTTACATCTCAAATAATATAATGTGTGTGTGTGTGTGTGTGTGTGTGTGTGTGTGTGTGTGTGTGTGTGTAAATTTTTTTTTCATCTTTTTGCAATATAATGTCAGTGTAGTCGCTGATATGTTGAAGTTTTCTGGATTCATGGTACGAGTCTCCAGTGTCAGCCTTTTGTAGCAGTCAGAGCTAAAGCTGTTCTTTTTCCGCCATGGGAACGTCTTTGCATTTTCTTGATAGCATGACAAGCTGCATTTTTGTCTCATTTACTTCAAGAGGGAGAAAAAAGAAACAGGAAATAACTGTTTACAGCTGCTTTAACGTAAATGACAACAGGAACCTGATTTATAGACATGCCATTATGGAGAAATAATCAGTTTTGGAGTGTTAAACATCACTGGCATCATACCACCTTGTCAGTGCCTGTATACATCGGTATCATTATGAGAGGTTCTGCTGGTTTGTGTGTAGGCCTCATCTGCTAAAAGAGAGATGGATTCTCCAGAGAACACACCTCCTTCCACGCCAAGCTCGGGTCATCAGGCCAAACTGCACTCCATGAACCAGGGCAATGGCACACTCTCTCAGGACTCCAGCAGCAAGAGCAAACAGCGCAAGAGGAAGAAGGTAAGGGTCACGGGGTCATGTGATGACGAGGGCGTATTTTGGCAGATCGTTTTCCACTTTGTTTCTCCTGTTTTTTTTTTTTTAGTTCCGCTGTTTTCCATTCATAGTAAAGCATTCTTTCATTATCAATATTTGTCATACGCTATCATTTTGTGTAGTCTACAAATGAAAAGGCCAATAAAAATGACTTGATGGGAAAAAGCAGAGCAGAAAAGCACTCGTTCTGTTTTCGTCTTTCAGTGCGAGTGAGTGAAAAGCATTCGTTTGGATGTGTCGATGACTGTATATAGGCATGTTTATTTGGCTACAGAATTTTATTATCTTGTATTATTCTGGGTTTATTGAGGAAAATGGACCTCGCAGGGGAAAACAAAAAAAACAAAAAAAAAACCCAGCCACCCACTTGAAAGACTATTGATCAAGGAAAAAATCCGGAGCTTATTTTCTGCAGAAGGACCAGCCTTTGTTTATTCTGCTGCGCTGTAGCAGCCAGCTAGATACTGCTGATTACTGTGATCTCCGAAATGATAGAGAAGCAGGAAAAGAGTTTTGGAAATATTTCACTGGTTTAAATTGTGCATTTTGGATGATTTGCCTTGTGAAAGTGTAGCATTGATGATAAACTAATAATCAAATGATAATTGCATTTAATATATACAGTATATATCATACTATACTAAAGTTTACTACTTTTTATATAGTATCCAAGTTTAGTTCTATACATGCTTTGGACTAGATTGGTGCAGAAAGTATACTCGTAAACAAACATTTTCAGTTATAATCTAGCAATAATCATAATCAGCTATAATCATATAATGTAGGTATTATTTAAAAAAAGCTATTGGTCCACTAATTATATACTTATTAATAACAGTCCATTACTTGAAATTAAAGTTATCCTGCCTTTTAGATTTTTCAAGTGCAGGTCATAAAAAAAATTTTCCCCGACACTCAATTATTTTTGTTTAATGGGCCGAAAGCTACTGAACTCGAATCATAGGCTTCCAGTTTTTATTAGTTTTTTTAACAGAACAATTAATGAATTTAAGGCCACTTGGCCCTAAATTCTCCGCTATTTTTTCCTGCTTCATCATGACCCAATTCAAGATACTACATCATGCATCACGTGGTGAACTTTCCCTGTTCGCGCAAGGCATTGTGGGATACAAATTTGAAACGAGAGAGAAAAATGGAGGACGTGAGTGTGTGAATGAAACGTGAAAGACCGACTACAGTAACGGAAAGCGAGAAGAAAAGACGTTATGTTGCGAACGCAAGGAAACGCAGGACCAAACTAATAAATATCGGCCGTCAGCGAGCACCTCGGTGTGATCAGCTGTTCGTTTAGCGACGGAATGATGGAACTGTCAGTGCACGGTCAAGTTAAACCTGTAGATGGCAGTAATGCAACACTGTGGATGCCAGCTGCCGTAGAACCCAAAAGAAGAAGAAGAAGAAGGTAAACCTGCGTATGCGCACACGGACTTCCTCTGTCTGCTTGACTGCGCGAAGCGAGCGATTTCATGCACATTATTTGCTCGGGAATCCCCTCAAATTAAATAACTTCCCAGCCACAGAACGGCCTGATTGTTTTTTGGGGTTTTTTTTGGTTTTTTTTTTTTTTTTTTTTTGAGATATTACAGAAATAAACATACATCATAATGATCAAATTTTAAAGGGAACTAAATTTCACCGATTTTATGAAATCGAAAGGCCGTCTAGCTTTAAAGCACAATACTGTTAACTTCTCGATTGATTTCACGATCCTCTAATCCATTACTGTTTTCTACACTAATAGTTCAAAAAGGATTAAAAGGTGTTTAGTCTATGTCTATTTTCTTATCTAGAGTGTTTATACTGTTTATTTCAGTTATTCTATTTTTATTTATTGCATTGCCTGTTTGCACCGTGGGTCAGAGAGGACTGAAATTTCATCTGTGCTGTATGTCGAGCATGTATAGCATATTTGACAATAAAGTTGACTTGACTTGACTTGATTAAAAAATGTGTGTAATTAAAGATGTGATTTTTTTTTGTGTGTGTGGAAGCATTTATTTAGCATTTATGGAAGGAGTCTCCAGTGTCAGTGACTGTTCGATAGCAGTCAGAGGTAAAGCCATTGCTTAATGTTAGTTAAAGTTTCCTCACACTTCAGGATGGAAGTTGTTATGTTTTATAAGTAAGTTGACAAGCTTTTTTTTTTTTGTCTTAACTTCCGTAAGACAGAAAGGCACTGGCGAGGAAATTGCTTTTTTAATACATGCCTTAACAGAAGTGAGTAGAAGAACTAACTTATTTCACTGATGTTCCACAACATTAAAATGTAACTAGAAACAGAAAATGTTGTTCATGATTGCATAAAAATGTTACTGTTGGAGAACTGCTGGAAAGAGGAATATAACAAAGAGGAATATAACACATCGGAACATGGGAAATAATGACACCACCTCATCATGTTTTATTCCTTTTGTAATAATTCCATGTTGACTTGAAAATACATCTGAAGATTTACAAGTTTAAAAAAAAAATTGTTTGTTCTGACTTGAGTTCAGTCGTTAGTGTCATGAATAAAGTCGTCTTTATTTACAGAGAAAGTGTTCGCTGCAGTGCTGCACAGTAAAACAAAGGGAATATGAGTAAAGGAAGTTTAAAAAGTCTTCTCCAAATACAGTTTTACAGCTTGAATATATTTTGAGGTTATTGTATAATACTGGAGTAAATTTTGAAAGCGTATGAGCCTATTTAATAATGTAAATGCGCGGTACGTTTGAGTCCACCTGAATATTTAGTACATTTAGACACTGTAACTGTGTACATACACAAGTGAACGAGTGAGGTACTGTGCTTCTGTCCTGATATGTACTACACCATTTCCAAAAAAGTTGGGATGCTGTGTAAAATGTAAAACAGAATGCGATGATTTTGCAAATCATAGAAACCCTATATGCGGGCGGCACGGTGGTGTAGTGGTTAGCGCTGTCGCCTCACAGCAAGAAGGTCTGGGTTCGAGCCCAGCAGCCGGTGAGGGCCTTTCTGTGCGGAGTTTGCATGTTCTCCCCGTGTCCGCGTGGGTTTCCTCCGGGTGCTCCGGTTTCCCCCACAGTCCAAAGACATGCAGGTTAGGTTAACTGGTGACTCTAAATTGACCGTAGGTGTGAATGTGAGTGTGAATGGTTGTCTGTGTCTATGTGTCAGCCCTGTGATGACCTGGCGACTTGTCCAGGGTGTACCCCGCCTTTCGCCCGTAGTCGGCTGGGATAGGCTCCAGCTTGCCTGTGACCCTGTCGAACAGGATAAAGCGGCTAGAGATAATGAGATGGATGGAAACCCTATATATCATTGAAAATATATAGTACAAATACAACATATGAAATGTTGAAAATGAGAATTTTTTTTAAAAATAAATATATGCTCATTTTGAATTTGATGCCAGCAACACATTTAAAAAAAAAAGTTGGGACAGGGGCATGTTTACCACTGTGTTGCATCGCCTCTTCTTTTAACAGCACTCTGTAAACATTTAGGAACTGAAGAGACCAACTGCTGTAGTTTTGAAAGTGAAATAATGTCCCATTCTTCTCTGATATACAAATTAAGTTGCTCAATAGCTCTGGTCTTCTTTGTCATGTTTTGTGCTTCATAATTTGCCAAATGTTTTCAGTGGGAAGCAGGTTTGGACTTCAGGCAGGCCAGTTTAGCACCTGCACTCTTATTTATTTGTTTATTTATTTATTAACTATTGAGCCATACAGTTGTAATATGTGCAGAAAGTAGTTTGGCATTTCTTGCTGAAATAAGCAAGGCCTTCCCTGAAAAAGATGTCTTCTGGATGGCAACATGTTGCTCCAAAACTTGTATATATCACTCATAATGATATTACGTACCATAGATGATGCGATCCCCAAATTCTTTACAATTTTACAGTGAGGAACGTTATTCTTAAATTGTTGCACTGTTTGCCCACGCAGTTTTTCACAGAGCGGTGAACCCCTCCCCATCTCTACTTCTGAGAGACTCCGCCCCTCCGGGATGCTCTTTTTATACCCAGTCATGTTACTGACCTGTTGCCAATTAACCCAATTATTATTTTTTTTTTTTAAACATCACACCACTTTTCCAGTCTTTTGCTGCCCCTGTTCTAACTATTTTGAAACATGTTGCTAGCACTAAATTCATAATGAGCATATATTTTTCGAAAAGACAATAAAATCTCAGTTTCAACATGCAATATATGTTGTCTTTGTACTATATTCAATGGAATATAGGGTTTTCATGATTTGCAAAATCTTCACATTCTGTTTTTATTTACATTTCACACAGCATCCCAACTTTTTCGGAATATATTTGTTGTGTACTTGAATGAACTTTTTTTTTTTTTTTTGGGTAAAAGTGTTACGAACCATTGTAAATGTATAGCGACAGTACGTTTTCCATTTGTCCCTAACTACCAGCGATGTTGTGCTCATACCCGTCATACATTAATACATATTTTGCATTTGTGAATAATACATATAACCCAGGAACTTGGAAATAAAAAGTAATGATGAACTCGAGCTGTCCAGGGATGGGATAGGAAAGATATACTGTATGGTAAAATAACGAGGAAAGTTCAGTGGTCATCTCGATGCAGTCATCAGCATCCCAGTGTCTGCGAGTAGAGTGGAAACACTGGCAGGGAAATGTGCATTACACTTTCTCATATGTCCTGCCATGTCCATTTTACCACAGCTGATTTATTGCAAGGATGAAAACAGGGAAGCTGTTTTTTTTTTTTTTCCTTTCTCTCTCTTTTTTTTTTTTTTTAAAGATATATTGAGTTCCTTTCTGCCCTGAAGTCAAACACATTTGGAGCACTGAGCACAATTATAGGTCCTTTCCTACAGCAGATAGTTAACTAACATTTACTGTCAGCTCTCTATATATCAGACGAACTCTTCTGCTGAAAGTACATAAAGCACGAGCTGACACATAGCATTTACCGTACACGACTGCGGAGGTGAAGGCTTGAGCAATCTCCATGCTCGTTATCCAATTCTGATCCAGACCATCTTCAGAAACATATTGTGTGTGTGTGTGTCGTGTCTGGACGGCCTCCTCTGGCTGTGTTTGTGTGTTAAACGGCCAGTCTCCCACTGTGTTTTTGATTTAGTAATAATACAGCCTGTGTGTTTTTTTTCTCCCTCTTCGTTGCAGAGCGCAGCAGCGTGTGGCGCGGAGGCTCAGAGCAGTGCCATCCAGCCCGGCCACATCAGAGAGGCCATCAGGCGCTACAGCCACAAGATTGGCCCACTCTCCCCCTTCTCAGTACGTAATAACAGAGCCGTAAAAGAGTTATATTTATAATCGCAGCACAGCCCCATTTTAAAGTGGTCAAGCTCTGAAGTATTGGAATTGTTTAGCACAATTTGTGGTCAGTGTAATTTTCCTTGTAAAGAAAAAAAAAAAAAAGTCGCATAATATTTTGCAGAATTAAATAAGTGTAATTTCTATGCATTTTGCATATGCAAAGGTGAATTAATTTTGCTTTTCGACTCGGAGTTTTATAAACAGATAAGAAATGCCTTCTTGTTTTGCTCACATGCATGCATCACTCGACAGCTCACTGTTGGAGAGTTATAATTTCGCATCGTGCACAGGAGCGTGGGTGTCGTAAGTGCTAGTTTGACCATGCGAAATGGTTACTGCAGTGTTGGGTGAGTTCTCACAGCCAGTGTGGAGCGTTTGCTATTGTGGTCAGGGTGTAATTCACAGGTAATGAGCTATTTAGAAAAGACCGAGATTATAAAATCATTACCAATCACATCCAGCAGCCCACAGAAACGCATGCAAAATCTGGAGTAGTTATTTCTTTTCTGATAATCCTTCTTAATCCTGACTTTTTTCTTTTTTTTCCTTTTCTTGTTGATGATGAAATGTAGCGAGCGGCTGGTAAATAGTTCTTTGGTGGCGTTCACCCTGATGTACTTTTTCCGTTTTCATTGCAACTCAATAAGGACGGTAATATTAGAAGTGCATTTAAAGTTTAATCTTGTTGGTTACAGTAGCCAAGTATCCAAACTTTTCATAAGGACACGGGTCTGTACAGTAGAGCCTGCATAGGATTTGGGTTTCCGATCATTTTAGGACACTGACATGTTCGTAATGAATTACACTTCTACCGCTTTGGCTTCTCTCGCTCTCCAGTCCTGCCTTATTCATCCTGATCCTCGAGTTCTGTTTGGAGCTGCTGTACTTGTGACTCACTTTCTGCTGTTGTGAATGGTTCCGACTGGACACCTTAAAGATTTGCGCTTCCCAAAAACCTCACTCATTGGCTTTTTTTCATGGTATATCAGATATATTCCATTCAGCTAGCATGATATTGAACGAGAAAAACAGTAGGGTCTTCACACCGAACGGTGCGAGACTCGTTCAATATCATGCTAGCTGAATGGAATATATCTGATATACCATGAAAAAAAGCCAGCCAATATTATTATCTCATCTCATTATCTCTAGCCGCTTTATCCTTCTGCAGGGTCGCAGGCAAGCTGGAGCCTATCCCAGCTGACTACGGGCGAAAGGCGGGGTACACCCTGGACAAGTCGCCAGGTCATCACAGGGCTGACACATAGACACAGACAACCATTCACACTCACATTCACACCTACGGTCAATTTAGAGTCACCAGTTAACCTAACCTGCATGTCTTTGGACTGTGGGGGAAACCGGAGCACCCGGAGGAAACCCACGTGGACACGGGGAGAACATGCAAACTCCACACAGAAAGGCCCTCGCCGGCCCCGGGGCTCGAACCCAGACCTTCTTGCTGTGAGGCGACAGCGCTAACCACTACACCACCGTGCCGCCAATATTATTATTATTATTATTATTATTATTATACACATTCCTTTCATATGTTCAACACATCTTTCTCTTTCATAACTCTCTCAAAATCTTCCATATTTAACGAAGCAAACCTGTCGGCCATGTTCGTTTACAAATTGTCACAGCCACTCGCTAGCACGCACTGGCGTAACGCAAGTACTTGGGGCCCCCCTGCAGCTACTAAAAGTGTGGGCCCCCCCAAGGCCACCCTGCCACGGCCTCCTCTCTCTCTCCCTCTCACTCTCTCTCTGTATATCTCTCTTTTGATTGCTGAAAAGTGTGAAAAAAGTGCCAGGGCTCAGCCCCTGACAGCCCAGGCCCATTTAAACACGTATAGGACTGCCTAACCCATAGGCCTAGATGTTTTGTTAAAGGATATGGGACATGGATTTTTTTCTGGGCATAATTATGTATAAAGGACATAAGAAATGCCATCTAAATCACTGCAGGGCATCAAAAATGTGAAAATCATCACATTATTCAAGTTTTTTTATACATCAGCGTAAAACAAGGATTCGTTAATGAGCTAGGTGGTCACATGACCCGTGACGTAACAAAAACTTTCCAAGGAGCCAGCGCTTGGGAATCTAATGTAAACAGGTTACCGAAATGGACACCATCGACAGTGACATTCCCGATGTTTCACAGAGATGTGAAGTTAGACCCTATCAATTCGAACCGATAGCTGGAAATTCACATGAACATGGATCTTGTCTTTACTCTGACGGGTCAGATGATTCTGAGAGTGAGAGTTCATTCAATCCCCATGAAACTGAAAGCGGTCGGCTCGATAACACTTCCTGGTAAGTTAAAAACAATTCTGCTCTGTTGAAAGAAGTATTATTTTTGTATCATACATTGAAAGTTCACCATAGATCTAGCTAAAGTCCGTTGCAAGCTAGTTTTTTTTTTTGCTGATATTTTCAAGATTGATTGAGATACAATGCTTCCAGAGTCCGAGATGAAAACATTCAAAATGGTGAAATGCCATCACACAGCCAACAACACTACGCCATTTGGCGAAAGAGATGAAAATTAAGAAAAGTTAAACAAACTTACCAACATAACATTTATTTAAATGTCGTTGAAAGAATCCTCAGTGAAATGGTCCGAACACAGTTTGTGGGAAACAGTAGGTGCAAAGTTTTTTCAACAGGTGTTCTGTAAAGTTATCCTACCGTACCTCTTGGATTTGTCCTACCAAGCCTACTGCGCATGCGCGAAGCCTACTGCGCATGCGCAGGTGAGCCCACACTTTCCTCAGCTTCGGGTCCTTGGGGAATGCAAAAAAACTTACTCCAGGGCATTTCCCATTGGAATTATTGCAACCATAAGCAGCACAATACACCATGATGTCCAATGTATGATGTCCAATGTACTTTAAAGACTATAAAAACAATTTTCTTGTCATCCACTTCTCCATTCATCTACCCGCTTGTGCTGTGCCCGAAAGTTTTTGTGACGTATGATCACGTGACAGCGGCTCTTCCGGTTGTAGAAAATGCATATCGGAAGTCGAGCAGAAATGCCATATAATCATCACGAATATAACGATTTTGCTGAGTTTAATAGATGATTTTGTATTTGTTGATGCAATTAATTCATATTTTTAATGGAAAGAAACTGATATAGCGTGCATTTATGTTTCATGTCCCATATCCTTTAATTCATTCATATTCAGTACACCAGCAGAGTAGGCTATCCATTTATTACAAATAAATCCAACAATAAAAATGGTGTATGACGTGACAAAGCTCACAGTTCATACAGCTCAGTAAGCAGTAACGATAACAGTAACATTAATAATGATAATTACATAAGGTTCAATAAGGTTTAGGAAAATAAAAATGAAACTGTTTTAAAAGCCAGAGTATGGTTAAATAAAATACATCATAAGTTTAAGTAAAAGTTTGCATAAAGAATAAATCTGTCAAACACAGGGGTGCAAGCAACTAACATTTACTCACGTTACTGTTATGAGAAGTTTTATGAGTAATATAAAAATGAGTAGTTTTAATTTTACTCAAGTAAATTTTGACCTAGGTATCTTATTCAATTACAATCTCATCACCAGTAGGGCTGTAACGATATGCGTATCGAAATCGAAATCGCGATACGCAGAGCCACGATCCGTATTGCGATACAAGAAGGCAGAATCGCGGTACACCCTTTCAAACTTCTCCTCAGCCCAAAAACAGAGGCGCTTCCAAACTTCAATTTATGAATACTTTACTTTTTATTTAAATTACATTTTAAACTTACTTAAATTACTTTTATTTTTTTATATCTATTAGTAAGTCGTTTTTTTCACCGACCTGCGACAATCTTCTGCGAGTCACGCAACGTCCACACTCGCCACTGGCAGAGCATTCATTTCTTTTAAGCGGTCGCCATTCTGGTTGCGACGCGGGGAGCGAATCTGTAAACAAGCAGCTCATTGGCTGGCTAGGTGTGCCACAAGCCAATCACAATCACTTGACCGGAAAGGCATGCAGTGTTGCCAGATTGGGCAGGTTTAGGTGCTTTTTGGCTGGTTTTGAACATATTTTGGGGTGGAAAACGTTAGCAATATCTGGCAACACTGAAGGCATGTCTGCTTGGGCGGAAGCCTTCTGCGGCAGTTACATTTTGACACGCGAGCAATGTTTCACCATAAAAATTCCGTAATTTCCATCTGTTTTCCGCAATCACAGAAAATCATTGGCCCTATGAGAGTGAGACAGTGAGAGAGCCACCCCCCCAAAAAAAATCTTAACGGATTTACACGATTTGGAAAAATGACTTTTTCAGAACCGAAAAAACCAGAGCTTCCGGCTCAACAGTATTATTTTGAGAAATAAAACAGTCTTTGGATATACATTTGTTCATTTTTGCATACATATTACTCATTCTCTGCAGTGGTCTGAATTATTTGTTATTAAATAGTTAATGTAAGTAAGTAAATGTTAATAAGTCAAATTTACTACTTTAAAAAAAACATTTAAAAAAAAAATCGTGGGCGTATCAAATCGTGGGTCAAAAATCGCGATACGAATCGAATCGTGAGTTGGGTGTATCGTTACAGCCCTAATCACCAGCCATCTGATGCACGGTATCTCCGTCGCCCGACGCTGCAGAAGGGCACGCATCTGTGATCTCACCATCGAACTCTCCCTCGTCTGCTGCTAACCCTTTGAGGAGTACGATTGCATATTAGAACTTAACTTTTTGGGTTCTCACGGCGATGTCACAAATGCTCCGCAAGATTTTAACACGAAAGTTTAAACCATGGGAGCTGTAAATGTTAGTTAGAGAAATTTCTGGATGGATTGGCTAAAGTCCTTTAGCTATTCCTCAGTCTCAGTGTAGGCAGTGTAGGTCCCTACGGCGTTTTAATTGACAGAAACAACCAGACCTTTTTTTTATTTAAGTGATCTTTTTCTTTGTTTAGTTGCCATAGGCTGTTGAGCTCTTTGATGCTTGATTGAGCAACTTTATACTTAGCTTATGCATAGCTTGTCTATGCATGGCTAATGCACGAGCCTCTGCCTCGTTTTAACTGCACTAGTCCCCGCCCCCCATGGCCCTACCTGTTAGCGCATCATGAACTGGAGGATAAGGCCTAACTCTCCCAAAAAACGGATGAAATTTTGGCCAGTGTGGATGTAAATTCTTCTTTTTTCTTTTTGATTTGCCGCTTTTGAGCACCACTTTTTTCTCTGGTACGCTTCATTGTTGTGTTGTGTTTATTATTTTCATGTTTCATCGGACTTTTTCGTGCATTGAATCACATCGGGCGACGGGCCCCCCCCTAGCGGTCGGCCCCCCCGCCTGGCGGGGGCTGCGGGGGTATACTTTACGCAAGAGCTAGCACGGAAGTTTTACGTCTCCGACGTGTGATGTCATGTTGTCTTGACAACCATGCAATATCGTAAACCATATTCAGCGCTCGTTCTCCATTGGATAGAGTGATGTAATACACGTAGGATATACTAACAGTATTGCATGCTGTCAAACCAAATGAACGAAACCCACTAGAAGGGAATAGAACACGTTTTTATTCCATCGAAAAAGTGCTTTGTATGTATAATAACAAGAGAACAACTGTCTAAGGTCAGCGCAGGCTCTCTTGTGTTTGGTGATCCTCAGATTATTCCGGCTCAAGAGGCTGGTTTGATCAGCAACTTAATATAGGGACGCATATCAATAAGATTTGTAGCGCGTCTTATTTTCATTTGCACAACATTAGATGCACGCTCTAGTCATTAGTAGAATTGACTATTGCAGTAGTTTATTATATGGTTTGCCGGAAACACAGTTATCTAAGTTACAGCGTGTCCAGAACACAGCTGCGCGCCTTATTTGCATTGTTTCCCGTTTTGATCATATATCGCCTGTGCTTTTCGAGCTTCACTGGCTGCCAGTGCAATTTAGGATTAAATTTAAGATACTAGTAAGTACATTTAAGGCTATTCACAGGCTAGTGCCGGAATATATTAACGGTCCCATGGCATGGTGGTTTGTTGATGCTTTAAACGGGCTCGTGGAGGTTTCCGGATGTTATATCCGCAGCCTTTCTCGAAATGAACCCTCGGCACGTAGATATAGCCTCCTGGGAGAAAGCCCCATTTCAGCGCTTTTCCCAGTGCGTCGTTTTGCTAATGAGAAGCAGGAGGCGGGGAAGGGTAGAGGGTGGGGGCGGGTCTTATCATTAATATTCATGACATGTAAACGTGTTACCTCTGATTGGCTAACAGCACTGTGACGCTACCTCCAGTGGGTCAGAACAAGCGGATGTGGGTGTCTTACTATGGCGAGAGAGAAGGAACAAACCGCGAAGGAAAAATACCGCGCGCTGACATCATTAAGGTGCGACGTGAGGAAATAAAATAAATTCAACAAATGTTTGGGTTTTTACTGAACAAACAAACAAATAAAATGAACGAGTGACTTAAAAAAAGAATGTGGGTGTCTTTGTAAAAACTGTTTTGATTGGCTATTATAACAGAGCATGCTGCATGCTTTTTGGTTTTGTAGCGCAGAGTACCTGGCTAACTACAGGAAGCGATTAGCTGCACAGCTAATGTAGCCATTGCGAGGCTAACGCACCGATTTTAAAACACGGCAAAACGACTTAACAGTTATACACTTACTTGTTCGGTGTTTGTGGCTGATGCGGCAGGGATGCTTGGTACGGACCCAGGCTTCAGTGACAGTTGATGTGCAAAACCTTCCCTGTACTGTCCCAAGTTGTGGAAACATTCCTCAGGAAAATGCTTCCGACAAACATACACCGTCTTAGGTAGACTCGACGGCGTATTATTGGAGTAAATAAAATTAAGCCACTGTGTCTTCAGGGGCTCTCCCGTCGGCAGTAAAAACAGACTCTTTTCTGTGTTGTCACATCCATGTACAGCGCAATTTCCATGTTTCGCTCGCTTAGGTGATGCCATGTTATTGTGTCCTCCCTCTATGGTCTCCTCACTACAACTGGGCGGGCAATCCATACAGTGGGTGGGAATCCAGAGGGGGGGGCGTGGGGATCATCTCCCTTGCTGACGTAGGCAAGGAAAGAGTTTATCAACGCGCCGTTTTGACGCGCCATTCTCAAATGTTGGGCATAGTTTGGTTTACACATTATGAAATTTCTAGCCACTGGGGTGACTTAAGAAGGTCAGAGGAACTCATTTTAACGTTAAAAAACCTCAGAAAGTGAAAATTTCATGCCATGGGACCTTTAATGAACTAATTATCATTAAGGGTACATCGCGGTATTCTCTGAGATCAAACAATGGGCTTCTCCTTGAGTTGCCAAGAGAGCAAACAAAGAGGACACTGGGGGACAGGGCTTTTTGTGCTGCCACCCCAAAACTATTGAACTCGCTACCAAGTAAGTATTCGTGACTGTAGAACTTTGGACAGTTTTAAGAATATCTTGAAGACGCATTTATTTAAGTTAGCTTTGGTAAGACGTATTTTCTCTTTCTTTTTTTTTCCCTATACTATATTTTTATCATAGTTTTAGCTCATTTTTATATTACTGTACATTTTTAGTTTTTAATAAGTAGATATTGTTTTATAGTTAATCTTTGTGATGCGCAGGCGGTTATATATTCATGCAGCCTGCGCACTATAAATGTAAATTATTCTTCTTCTTATTATTATTATTAAGATAAGATAGCTTTTTATTATCCCACAAGGGGAAATTTACATTGTTACAGCAGCAAAAAAGCAGCAAAATATAGAAAGAAAAAAGATAAGGCAGTGAAGGAGTAGTGCAAAAAGTACTAAGTATACAAAAAAGGTATATATAAAAAGAAATAAACTACAAATTTAAAGATAAAATTCACAAAGTTATTATTATTATTATTATTGTCCCCTGCAGGGCGGCACGGTGGTGTAGTGGTTAGTGCTGTCGCCTCACAGCAAGAAGGTCCGGGTTCGAGCCCCGGGGCCGGCGAGGGCCTTTCTGTGCGGAGTTTGCATGTTCTCCCCGTGTCCGCGTGGGTTTCCTCCGGGTGCTCCGGTTTCCCCCACAGTCCAAAGACATGCAGGTTAGGTTAACTGGTGACTCTAAATTGACCGTAGGTGTGAATGTGAGTGTGAATGGTTGTCTGTGTCTATGTGTCAGCCCTGTGATGACCTGGCGACTTGTCCAGGGTGTACCCCGCCTTTCGCCCGTAGTCAGCTGGGATAGGCTCCAGCTTGCCTGCGACCCTGTAGAACAGGATAAAGCGGCTAGAGATAATGAGATGAGATGAGATTATCCCCTGCCCAAATGAAGTTTGGCGGAGGATTATAGAAACGGATTCCGTCTGGTCACGTTTTCTGTTGACCCATATTATTTCCACCATATTCTGATCCTTCTGTTATCAGAATGCAAAACAAACCATTTCCCCTCACTTCCATCTGACATGGTCTTTTGCTGTTGTTGAGACAAAGACCAACATTTGCACAAACTTGTACTGAATTTAGATGTGATTTTGCCTGGTTTGCATGCAGATATTTTCTTGCATGATTCGTGCTATTATCATCTCATCCACAATCTGTTTATACGGAAAAGTTCGTAAGTGTTTTTTTTTTGTAGCACTCAGTAAACCACAGAAGTGGTTATACAGGAAGAATCCTGGCATATTGGAGATGGTACAACTGCCCCACTAGCTATCACAAGTCAGTAAATTCACTTGAGTGAACACTATCCAGTGCCAGAGACTTTGTTATCCCCTGCCCAAACGAAGTTTGGCGGGGGATATAGAAACAGGTTTCGTCCATCTGTCCGGTCACGTTTTCGTTTCCAGGCCGTATCTTTAAAATTACTGAAGATCTCTTCATGAAACTTCGTATACATATCAAGCAACATGTGAACTGGTGCCTTCTGCTATTTTGGATTTTTGAAAAAAAAAAAGTTTCAAATTTTTTACATAAAAAAATAGATTTTGACTTAGTTTCTAAGAGCAATGTTCGTTTCCGGAGCCTATATCCAAAACTACTCATGATACGGATTTGAAACTTGGTATACATGTTAACAAGGTGATGTAGATGTGCCTTTTCATACTAAGCAATCTGAGAAATTTAAATTTTTCTTGTTTCCATGGAAACAATTTCAGACCTAGTCTCTCAGGTTAGTCTTAGGGGTAGGTTTTGTTTCCGGAGCAGAACTTGAAAACTATGAGTGGTACGGTCTTGAAAGTTGGTGTATGTGTTGATTAAGTAATGTATATGTGCCTTTTGATACAAAGAAATTTTCATTTTTAGCTCACCTGGACCAACGGTCCGGTGGGTTTATGCCATGGGCTGCTGAGGACTGTGTAAAGAGGTAGGGTTGGGTTCCTGCAGCAGAACTTGAAAAATGTGACAAATAATATCTTGAAACTTGGTATATAGTTGGTATATAGGGCGGGGGATATAGATGACTCGGTCTTCTTGTTAATAAGTACATTTATGGCATTTGGCAGACACGGTTATCCAGAGCGGCTTACAGAAGTGCTTTAAAGTTTCTATCAATTGAGGTTTTTCACCCACGTGACCAAGTCATGTGATGCTGCCATTTTGGACGTCACGGCTCGAATCAGTTTGAATGCGAGGAAGGCGACAAACGAAAAACATAAAAGAAAAAGGAGCGAGATGAAGAAAACACCTTCACTATCCAGCGACGTAGGGCATTTACAGGGCGAGCAGAGGGAGAGGTATTTGCAAAAATTGAGGTTAGCAGGCTTAGAGAACGTTTACTGTACCTGCTTCCACCAGGACTGTTCACTGACAGCTAAGGTTTGTTCACATTTTCATTTACTTTCGGTCCTCAGGATAAACAAAATGTTATTAAATGTCATTGAAATAACTTCTTAGTCTGTTGAGACATGGCCCGTTATAAATTTTTCCTTTACTGTATTTACTAGTTTACTGAGCTAGCGCCAGCCTGCCCCGGAGCGCGCTAGCTAGCGCCAGCCTGCCCCGGAACGCGCTAGCTAGCGCCAGCCTGCCCCGGAGCGCGCTAGCTAGCGCCAGCCTGCCCCGGAGCGCGCTAGCTAGCGCCAGCCTGCCCCGGAGCGCGCTAGCTAGCGCCAGCCTGCCCCGGAGCGCGCTAGCTAGCGCCAGCCTGCCCCGGAGCGCTCTAGCTAGCGCCAGCCTGCCCCGGAGCGCGCTAACTAGCGCCAGCCTGCCCCGGAGCGCGCTAGCTAGCGCCAGCCTGCCCCGGAGTGCGCTAGCTAGCGCCAGCCTGCCCCGGAGCGCTCTAGCTAGCGCCAGCCTGCCCCGGAGCGCTCTAGCTAGCGCCAGCCTGCCCCGGAGCGCGCTAGCTCAGTAAACTAGTAAATACAGTAAAGGAAAAACTTGAGACTGAAAGGTTTTAACAGTCATCCAAATGACTGAACGTAAACGTTGCTATAGTAACATACTAGGTACTATGTTGACATTAGCTAGCTTGACGTTCAAAATGGCGGACACCGGGGCGTCACGTGACCCTGTGACGTCAGGTGAAAAACCTCAATAAATACATCTTGATACTGGTTTACGAGATCATGGTGTAAGCGTGTCACAAGTCCAAAAAAAAAAAAAAACTATGATGGGGAGGTAATATACTGGTGGAAGAAAAGCACACAGACAACAAAAGTATTTATTTATTTTTAAACAAAGTGCTAATGAACTCTCAAAATGCTCGAACTGGGTTTACACTCTGTGATTACAGCAGTCTTTTAAGATTATTACTCGTCACACTGCATGACATGAGCCCGATGAAGTCTTGGCCGAATTCTATAACAGGCTGTGTGCTAAAATGTTCTTCATTTCAGATTAAATTAAATTAAAGAAACCGATTACATTCTGCTTACGTCATCGATCAGTATGATCCAGGCTCGAGCAGAAAATGGGCTCGCATAAACGGAAACTTTCTTCAAAGTCCCACCATTTGTTATAAAGCTGTTACGTGAGCGTTGCGTCATCCTGTGCTGTCCTCCTATCGGTGGATTGTAGACGAGGGTCGTAGCATCAGTCATACTGAGATTTAATTTAAAAAATTCTGACACGGCTCTAACCTTGTTACACTGGAAAGCTGGCTTTAGTACTATTTGACTTAAGTCGTATACAATTATATATTGTAAAGCTTTATAATCACACTAGAAGAGAATGGGTTCACTTTTCAGTCTGTTCAAGGGTTCCTCCTCATGTTGTCTCAGGGATTTTTTTTTTCCCCCTTGCCACGGTCACCTCTGGCTCATTAGGGATCTAAATCTACATCCAGGTTTCTGTAGAGCAGCTTTATGGCGGTCCGTTGTTAAAAGCGCTGCATAAATACACTCGAATTATGTTGAAACACAGTTCATCTGAATGAACTCGTTTCCAGTAAAGCAGCTGTTCGTCTTCTCTGTGTTCACCGGAAAGCGAACGAGAAAATTGGGTCATTTCTTGTTGACAGCAGCGATGACTTTCCTCGTAATACTCAAAAGTCATGATGTTGCTCTCTTCTGTATATATTTTTTTAAGACACTTAAGTCCCAGGATTAGCTTAAGTATGATGGAATATGATGGCTGATGACCTTCCGAGGATATAAATGATCTGTTAAATATTAAAGTTTCATTATCAGAAAGGCTTGATCAAATTAAGGAAGCTGTAGTCAGTGGAGCGTTTCAGTGATTGCTTAACTATAAACATGGGGCTGGCATGTTTTAAAAAAAGGAAACTATAAAGCGCATTAGTATCCCCCTATATTGTGTAATATATAAAACAGGTTTTCCAACCTATGATGATGAGTGAAGGTTTCCAGATGTTCTCCTAGTGGCATTGAGGTTTTTGCCTTTGATGAGTTGCTCGCAGTCCGTCACCAGCAATGGCACAGAAATAATTAGGTGTGTGTGTGCGCATGCGTGTGTGTGTGGTTGGGGTTGGAGTGGAGGCTGAGTTGTCTTGTAATTGGTTTGGTTATATTGCAACTGGAGCCAGCTTAAGACCATGATTAATTGTCCTAATAAGTAATTTTCACTCTGGCCTTTTACCACATGTCTAGTGTTAAAAATGATTAAGATAAAATTAAGCACTTGTTTGAGAGGCTGAGCTGAAGCGCCGTTGGTTTGTCCATCATAAGGAATCGTAGGGTTACCAAGTGAGTTGAAGTATTAACTCTGAAAGCTTGTGTGATTTTGAGATATAGCTTTATTATAGGGTTTATTAAAGAAATCTGGACATGGTTCGAGATTCCATAGATCTATAGCAACATGTTATTAGCTGTAGCTGTGTGTCAACGTGATTAGAGACTTTATCTGCCTCTTATTACGCGACTCATTCTGAGATTAACTTTGAAATTGAATTAAGTGTCTTTAAAGGCCAATTTATGCTGACAACGCAGTCCTCGCAGATAGCATCGCAGACAGTGTCTGCATAGCCCCCCCACCTTCGCAGACGCTCTGCGCGCACCTCCCAAAAATTGTGACCACCGCAGAAGCCTCGCAGACAGCGTCGCGGACAAGAGGGCTCTGATTGGTCCACTCTACATCCGCTGTACACGCACTTCCGCTTCCCTACTTTCCCGGTTTGGTTTGTTTTCATGACCGCCATTTTTAAAACATGACCGAAGATGGAGCAGCACGAAGAGCGGTTGATCGAGGAAGTGAGGAAGTGCGTACATCTATACGACTCCAGTTCTAGTCATTATAAGTAACCGGAGGATAAACACTCCACTAACCACACCCACCAACTACTCCTAGCGATTTCCCGACTTCGCGCCCCCTTGCGTTGTGGCGGTGAATAACATCGCGCACGCCTATTACTTCCCGCTCAACGATAAATTACAACTGTCTGCGAAAAGCTATCTGCGAAAGCCTTGTCGCAAGAGCATGCAGAGGCCTTAAGACTTGGGGGGGAGGGATTCAAAGCTCATTTGATTATGACCCCAGTGTACGCATGCACAGAGCAGCCAGCTTCCCCTGAGGGAATCCTTCCAATCAGTAGAAATGACAGCATCATGCTTTGTGTGAGCATTTGCTTTCATCGTCCAGGTTTGCATTTTAATGGTGCATCTCTTGAGTTCTTTGTAGCCTTCCATGCTTCCAAAGAAGCTAAAGTTGGTTTTAACGCTAGATGGCCTTTCGATTTCATAAAATCAGTGAAATTTAGTTCCCTCTGAAATTTGGTCATTGTGATGTATGTTTATTTCTGTAATATCTCACAAAATATCTGGCCAGGGCGGCACGGTGGTGTAGTGGTTAGCGCTGTCACCTCACAGCAAGAAGGTCCGGGTTCGAGCCCCGTGGCCGGCGAGGGCCTTCCTGTGCGGAGTTTGCATGTTCTCCCCGTGTCCGCGTGGGTTTCCTCCGGGTGCTCCGGTTTCCCCCACAGTCCAAAGACATGCAGGTTAGGTTAACTGGTGACTCTAAATTGACCGTAGGTGTGAATGCGAGTGTGAATGGTTGTCTGTGTCTATTGCCACTTTTCCACTACCAACGCGGTTGAGTTGGGCTGAGCCGTGCAGTGCTGAGTCGGGCTGAGTCGAGCTGAGTGGGGCTGTTGGAGTTGCATTTCGACTACAACCGCGCTGAACCGTGCTGGCTGGAAGTGGGTGGACACATTGGGTGGAGTTAGCGAAAGTGGGTGGACGTCACGTGATGTCGTTAGGCAGCGCAAACAGTGACATCAGTGATCTTTTAAGCGGTAGTCTCACAACCCGGATAGTAAACAATAAACATGGAGGACATGGAGTCGTTAGTGTTGCTGGTCTTGGTGCTGTGGCTTGTTGTCACCGACAACGCCAACAGATACTGGCAAGAGCGTATAGATGAGGCGAGGCGCATAAGGCTTCAGAAATTCTCGTAATTCGTAATTCTTCTTCTTCCGGGTTTACGGTGTTTACAGATCCCAGCGTGCTCGCGGGGCGTGTGTGGGCATGTAAGGACACTCCTCCTCACCAGTCAGTGCACAGGGGAGTGTCTCCTCACGCCCCTAGCCCCACTCGGCTCGCTTCAGCCCCACTCCAAAACCGTGCGAGTTTTGGGTGCTAAGTAAGGCTGAAGCGAGCTGAGTCGTGCTGCTCTGAGGTAGTCGAAACGCGAGCCGTGTCGGGCTGAAGTGAGCTGAAAAAGGGTAGTGGAAAAGGGCCATATGTGTCAGCCCTGTGATGACCTGGCGACTTGTCCAGGGTGTACCCCGCCTTTCGCCCGTAGTCAGCTGGGATAGGCTCCAGCTTGCCTGCGACCCTGTAGAACAGGATAAAGCGGCTACAGATAATGAGATAAGATGAATATCGGGCCATTCTGTCACTGGGAAGTTATTTAATTTGAGCGGATTCCCGAGCAAATAATGTGCACGAACTCGCTCGCTTCGCGCAGTCAAGCAGACAGAGGAAGTCCGTGTGCGCATGTGCGGGTTTACCACCTTCTTCTTCTTTTGGGTTTTACGGCAGCTGGCATCCACAGTGTTGCATTACTGCCATCTACAGGTTTACCTTTGACCGTGCACTGACAGTTCCATCATTCTGTCGCTAAATGAACAGCTGATCACACCGAGGTGCTCGCTGAGCGCGGATATTTATTAGTTTGGTCCCGCGTTTCCTTTCCTTCGCAACATAGTATCTTTTCTTCTCGCTTTCCGTTACTGTCGTCTGTCTTTCACATTTCATTCATACACTCACGTCCTCCATTATTCTCTCCTATTTCAAATTTGTATCCCACAATGCCTTGCGCAAACAAGGAAAGCCAACCACGTGATGCATGACGTAGTATCTTGAATTGGGTCATGATGAAGTAGGAAAAAATAGCGGAGAATTTAAGGCCATATGGCCTTAAATTCATTAATTGTTCTAATTTAAAAAAAAAGAATAAAATTGGACGTCTGTGATTCAAATTCAGTAGCTTTCAGTCCACTAAACAAAAATAATTGGGTGTCGGGGAAAATTCTTTTTATAACCTACACTTGAAAAATCCAAAAAGCAGTCTACCTTTAAGCTCGATACTTGTTTACCATTTGACACCAGTTTATGAAATCACACCCGTCCAGTAGTAAAGTTTCACTTAGAGAAGTGAGTTACAGTCGGGAAACAGTTTGTGTAGTGTTTTCATATGCAAAACCCTGCAACTCAAGCCAGCCCAAACTGTAGCTGCCACAAAGATCTCGAGACCATTGAAGGAAAAATTTTCAAGAATTTGTTATTACAACAGATAAATCTTAAAATGTGGCCAAGCGTATGACTCCATGAAGAAAAGTCTTCATCGCCGGCCCTTACGCAGCCATTTAACCTTTTGTTAGAAGTTATTTCGAAGTTGCCGTGGCTGCAGGATTCTGTACCTTACGTGTGGTTTGCTCAAGTCTCGCTGTACAGAACGTTTCGTGCCAAAGACAGCAGATGTAGGAGTGATGAGTCTCAGCTCTTGTTTATTGCCCCATCGTCTCCGTATCTCACTGTGAGGACAGACATCTCGTGCTGCGCTGCTGACATGCACAGAACCGAGGGCTTCAAGAGGGCCGTGCCCTTCTCAATGCCTCACAAATGCTCCGCTAAATGCACCATTGAACCAGTTTTATGTCTCTGCATTCCCGTTCCATCCTTAGCTCTGGCACTAGACGTTGCTTCCTGTTCTAGGTGTCTCAGAGGCCATTCAAAACCTTCTGCTAACAATTGCACATTTACAAGTGGAGCCATTCTTCCCTGTGGTTTGAATACCTTGTCATTAAAGCATGAAATTGCCCGTTTGGATGTCAAGTGAGCAGCTAGACTGGCAGAATCATACTGTACATAATAAGTCAACTGGAAGGGGAAAGACATTCGGTAGCCATCCAGAAGGCTGTATATTATCTAAATGATATCCAAACCTCCCTGGGCCGGAACACAGCTCTGGAGCCTGTGAGGTAAAAGATAATATTTATTGTTTAACTAAGTTTATTGAATATAGAAAAGAAGAGGCGCCTCAAACAGCGGATGGTTTACGAACACTGGAAGGGCCGTGTATATTCTGTTTTTCATTTTCAACCCGAACCCATGTTGGCAGACGATCTTTTCATATTTGTTGAAATGTTGATATGAAAATCCTATACCATTCAAAGCATGTCGCCAAGCATTTGTTCTCAAATAGCCTTTTCTGTTCCTTTCTGCTAGATTTATGGAATTTTTTTTTTTCCTCCCCTGGCTATTATTTCTGAATACAGTCTCATATTTTAGGTGCCTGTGAGAAGAGCGCTTGTCCCAGCTTGTAGCCGGGTCTTTTCCGAGATGCTCCTGATTTACACTGTTTTTTTTTTTCTTTCTCTCTCTCCTTTCCTTTTCCCACATGCTGACCCCAAAATCCCACTTCACAGCGAGATGGTGTACAGTACGAATCATTAAGCCTGGGCTTCTGGAGATGCACTGGCTGGGTTTTACAGTACCTCCCCGAAAAACAAGGCTCGGCTGCACAATAACTGCTCTAATCCTTTGCCCAGAAATCTCAGAAGTGCTGCTTTACTGTAAATCATCCTGTGTTTACCTTTTCGTTTCCAGGTCAGACTCATAGAGTTTACAGTTATAGCGTTTGGCTGAGTGTGCGCACAATAATATTACAATTTATAATGGTGTATACAACTTCTTCTAAAAAAAAAGAAGAAGAGTGGTTAATAAATTGCCGTCATATCTACTTTATGACCATATTTCTTTTATATACTTTTAGCAGCCACGGTATGATCGGGATGCCCTGGATAGAATTTGACATCTTTTCCAGATCACGCATGATTTGGAATTGACCAGGGAGAAACCCTGCTTTTCATTTGACAGCCCTTTGAAAACCACAGAGTGCTTTTACTGCCTGTTCTGTGGGTGTGAAAACCTTCTGCCTGTCATATTCGGGTATACCAGTACGGCTCAGTAAATTGGCCCAGAGAGCAAGATTGAAGACAAAGATACAGAGGAGAGGATCCAAAGCAGCTGAACTCTGTCACACTTGAACCTATGCCCCTCTTATCCACATTTTCTCCATTATATCCTCTTCTCTCGCTGAAGTCGTCTGAGAAGAGTCTGAAACCCATTGTTCTATTCGTTTGCGCACAGACAGATGTGGCGGTCAGAGAGTGGCGTAGTCCTGCTCATGCTGGCGTGTGCTACAGCCTCGTATAGACACTCGGTGTCTCTCGCCCCCTCTCTCTCTGTTACTCTCTCATGTTTTGCCCTTCCCATACTCCCTTTTGGTAATTGCGAGGCGCCAGTACATATACAGCCTCACACACTCACATTTCAGACATACACACATCCCGACATCTGCTGGACGCCACTCATGAATATGCAGGAGCAGGAGCGCCGCTTCCATGCTATTTAACCCTATCTTATCTTTATTTGGCTTTCTGGCTCATTATTTGTACTTTTCCAAGCTTTAAATCTCCCCACACACACACACTAGTCTTCGTGTTGTGTAGAATTTATAGCCTTTTTGTGCTGAAGGCTCGAGACGTGTTTCTGACCTGTGTCCTGGCCTCAACACTTCACATAAATACAAAGACAAAAGCTGAACTATAGCTGGCACTCGGCTGGAAATATGTGTACTGTTCCCTTTTAGGAGCACGTTTGAGCTTCGTTTTGTTTATTCCTGCTAACAAGGGTTTTTTTGTCCTCAGACTTTTGTTGTCTCTCCGTGGGTACAGTGAAACAGCAGTGATTTGGAACACTGCACAATTGGTGCACACAGGCAGTCTCAACAAAGGCTATACATGGCAAATTGTTTATGACACGAGATAAACAGCATGTGACGGGCCTCACTTTTATTGTGCATAAAGGCAGGAGGACGACAGAGTGATATTCACGCTAATGTCTTGCATGTGTGAGATTGCCTCCAGTCCGAGGCTGATAATTGGAGCGTCATCTCTTCGTGCAGAAGAGGCCGCTTGTCTCTCACGTTCAGACGACTGCCTGGGCCTTGGGAGCCAGCGAGAGGACACGGCACATCTGATCAAAGATAAAGTCCCGCTTCCTGAGGGTCATCCATCTCCGTTTTTCTCTCTCAGTCCTGGGACTGCAAGAGAGGAGTACAAACAGCCTCATTCCTCACGCGAACAGGCCCCAGAGAGCAGCAGAAAGAGTCACTCTTTTAACTTGGACTTTTTTAAACTTTTTTTTTTTTTTAATTCCCGCACATCAAGAAAGCTGTGAGTTTAGTTGTGATCTGCGACTCCTCTCATCAGCCCGAGAACTTCTGTTTTCTGTTAGGCTGTGGGATGCAGTGAGTGTTTAACTAAAAACCTTCCCCCTGACTGCTGATTCATTCTTTTTCGAATGATTTTGTCGCTGACAACGTCCAGCTCTCAGCATGGAGGCGTCTCACACGCTGAGCATTGTTTTTCTGTCACTCAGGTGATAAATTAAATAATATGTCATAAACCAGGCACAGTAACGTACAACAGCATCAACACAGACGTGCCAATTAGGGCAGAGCCCAAGATGATAAATTATGTCATAACATTCTTTTCTTAGATATAATAAATATACAGATATCTTTTTCTTCATTTCTTTACTTTATTATTTTCTTTTTTACAATCACAAACGGACAGGAAGCAGCTCAATTAAACTTCCTTGTACATAATTTCTGAAATTGTATAATTTAAAAAAGTGTAATTTATTTTATTTTAAAAGTAACGTTTACAATAATGTTTACAAACGTATTATTTAACAATTATTCTCCGAAGGCGAAGTGAATATCGGTGAATAATAACTGACACAAAGTCGAGGTTATTATTCACCGAGCCTGAGGCGGCTAATTCTTTTACTGTAAATACACAAGTCATTCTAAATATATATATATATATATATATATATATATATATATATATATATATATATATATATATCCTCCTAAGGCCCAAGCTGTTTTTTTAAATGCATTTTTTTATTTCTCTTTGCTATTTGGGCTTATTAGAACCTGATTAGAATAAAAACTAAGCATCATCTTTTGATAAGATGTACTTTTAGAGAAAAAGTATGTCCACATATGTGGATTCTTGTTCCGAATTTCTAAAAAGTGCTGTCCACGCATGTGACCGCTAAGCCCTAGGAGGATATATATATATATATATATATATATATATATATATATATATATATATATATAAAATTTTATTTCTATCTTCAAAAGCGGCATGCAAATATAACGTGCAGAGACTTGTCACTTATCTGTGCCGACTCACTTTGTTTTGAAATAGATAAAATAAATCATGATTCCACCTTACCTTTGAATAATTTTAGACCAAACTTCGTCGCATCTTCAGTGCTTTTAGGAACAGCATTTTCTTTCATCATTATTAATTCTTCCTCACTTTGCGTGACGAAGCAATTGGCCACCATTTTGTCGAGTCGCTGGAGGTGATTTTCGAGAAATAGTTCGAATCTCTCGGCCAATCAGCGCGCACAGTTTCCTATAATCACCTCCATATTTATATTTATATTATCCATTACTGTTTTATTTTGCGTCACATATCGTGTATTGTAGAAATTTCTGTCAAAATCATGATGATATATTTTTGCCGTATTGCCCAAAAGCCACGGAAGACACCTGAAATCTAGGCTTTTCTGCTTTTTTCGGATAAAACGGTGGTGAGGCCAAACATGACTAAAATTCAGTCTGCAAAAACAAGCAATTCACTGAAGGGGAAAGGAAATGGAACGTGAAAGGCAGGCAGTTTCTGCTGCTAATGGTTACTTTTTCATTTCGCACAGACTTTATTTAGATGAATTTGGACCTGTACAGTCACGAGCTTCAGACTTGTAAGCCAGTGTGGTCCGAGTGGGCGGGACTGTGGGAGGAGCAGCTAATTATTAATAGCCATCACACCGGACGTTTGTCTTGCTGTGTTTGTTTGGTTTTTTTTAACCATTATTTGCAGCACATATGAAAAATAAATCCACTGACGTACGCCAGACTGCACGTACAGTCGAGTGCAAAAGTTTGTACTCCCTTGTACCAAATGGTGTTTAAGATATTAATAGCGAAGCAATTAAAATGATGTTTCTGAATGTGATAAATGTGGCCGTTTGTTCACTTGCCTGTGAGGGCATTTTCAGCTCTCCTGCTGTTTGATTTGGCATTTTTGCAAGTAGGTTTTTTTCCCCCCCTTTATTTATTTTTCATTTATTTACTCCCCCTAAAGTGTGTTTTAAACTGATATTTTTAGCTCTGTACAAGATCAGTGTTTTCTTTTTAGGTCTCGTCATTGCTTTTTCAGATTCTGTTGACTTCATTTGGACATGGTAAACATGCTAAGTTGTCTACTGCGATTACATGTGGACATTCGTCTCAGTTGAATGTCTTTAGACAATTGCGTTCATTTGGGAAACGGAAATTAAATCTAATATGCCATATGTTGCAGATATGCATGTGGTGACCATTCTGTCTAGAAGCACAGGATACAAGGAGCGTTCAGAGTAAAGTCCTCCAGGCCTCTGATCCGTACGCCCTTGATTTCAGCACAGCTCATAATGTACATGGACAGTAAAATGAGCCAGGGTCAGTTACTGGGCTACTGAATGGTGTGTGGCTTTGGTTTTTTTTTTTTTTTTCTTAATAAACACACATCATGGCTCCTGTTCAACACACTGTCTTTTCCTTCTTGTCCTGTCAGCAGGCGGTATTTCATCAGAGCTCCTGCTCTACGGCCGTTCTCCGCACACATGCGGTCTCCCTCTGCCCATTTTGCACATACCCTTTTCCTTTTTTCCCCCTGGTTTTTCTTGGACACTGTCAACACGATTTGCCCCGGCATAGCCGTGTATGGCGGCAGCGGCATGCCACCCACTGCCAAGGCCAGGAGCCTGGATGAGTGGAGCGTGTGTGTGTGTGTGTGTGTATACGAGGTTGGCTGGCCTGGACCTGAGGACCTCCACGGAGTGTTTCCATAAGGGGGAGAGAAGACCTTACTTAGCACTATTTAACTGCAAAATTGAGATTTATGAATGACCAAGCAGAGGCTTCGCCAAACACAGTTTGCAGAGCGACTTTAAAGTATGAAAGTAGTATTTATCATCCAGCAAGACCTCACTTTGAGCAACTTTGGGTAACATTTACACGTTTGATGGCGCTATTAATGCAATTTAGAGAAAGAGTGGAACATGAAAGATAGCTGTTTATTTTCTCACCTCATGTATAATGCATGTTACAAGCCAAAGCAAAAAGTGTTCAGAGAGCCGAACCTGCGACCTGTCTGATTCTGTCTCTGCTCTTTACTGCTGTATTTCCCTCTTTTACTCTTGGGAGATTTAGTTTGAGTTTTTGGACTTTCAGTGTAGTGCAGTGAGTTTTTCTGCGCTGTGAGGAAAGTGGAGTCTATAACCATTTCCCTTTTTTTTTTTTGCACAGTATAAATAATTAGTTGAGGGAGGATTGGGAGTGCGGATGGCGAGAGGAGTATTATGTGAGACAGTCAGATTTAAAATATTCCATATGGGAAGGAACTCGCCCTTGACGTGTATATTTCAATTACTTGATATGAAATACATATATCAAGGAAAAAAAAAAGACGTTTTTAATTTATATTTCTTTTCCTCTCAGGAACTCTGTTAGCTTCCTTCAAGGTGTGTGTTTTTAGTGTTGCACTGAAGGGTAAAGTAAGTATTTCATTGGAAAGAGTTTGCAACTAATTTTATATAATATTGTCCATATTGTGCATTTGTAAATATAGATACATTTGTGGAGTTTAATTGGCTTTATTGTATGTTTGTTGCATCTATACCCACCCACCACCCCCCTTTAACTGTAAAAACCTGTAACCTCTGATTACAGGTTTATTTTATGAACATAATCCAACTATTTAAGAAATAGACCCATTATTTAATAGTGTCATTATCTCATTATCTCTAGCCGCTTTATCCTGTTCTACAGGGTCGCAGGCAAGCTGGAGCCTATCCCAGCTGACTACGGGCGAAAGGCGGGGTACACCCTGGACAAGTCGCCAGGTCATCACAGGGCTGACACATAGACACAGACAACCATTCACACTCACATTCACACCTACGGTCAATTTAGAGTCACCAGTTAACCTAACCTGCATGTCTTTGGACTGTGGGGGAAACCGGAGCACCCGGAGGAAACCCACGCGGACACGGGGAGAACATGCAAACTCCGCACAGAAAGGCCCTCGCCGGCCACAGGGCTCGAACCCAGGACCTTCTTGCTGTGAGGCGACAGCGCTAACCACTACACCACCGTGCCGCCCAATTTAAAAGGTCCCAACAGTATTTTCTTCCATATACACTTGGGCCCAAAGGTCTGAGAGTGCTAATGAAAACTTCTATTTTACATTCTTTTCTAATTTAATCCAATTAAAAACAAAAAAAAGCACATGCATATTGAGCGCACACTCATTAAAAACGTGTGTGTGATATTTCACGGTGGTGCAAAGATAGGAAGTTTATCTTCGAATGGTGAATATATTCATGAGTGAGCGATACAAACATGAGAAGATAAACTTCATATCTTCTCGCCAGCATGTAATATCCTACCTATACCCACACATACACGCTTTAATGAGTAATATTAATTTTATTCTATGGAGATATCCACAAAAAAATTCTGCAAGTTAATCAAAAGAATTTTAATTTTGAACCGGTTTGCCATTTTGACAACGCGTCTCCAGTCAGCAGGAAAACACTGGGAGTGACGTCATCAGAGTGAAGATATTAGAAAATATGTCGCTCAGCTGTGCGATATCTCATCTCATTATCTGTAGCCGCTTTATCCTGTCCTACAGGGTCGCAGGCGAGCCGGAGCCTATCCCAGCTGACTACGGGCGAAAGACGGGGTACACCCTGGACAAGTCGCCAGGTCATCACAGGGCTGACACATAGACACAGACAACCATTCACACTCACATTCACACCTACGGTCAATTTAGAGTCACCAGTTAACCTAACCTGCATGTCTTTGGACTGTGGGGGAAACCGGAGCACCCGGAGGAAACCCACGCGGACACGGGGAGAACATGCAAACTCCACACAGAAAGGCCCTCACCGGCCACGGGGCTCGAACCCGGACCTTCTTGCTGTGAGGCGACAGCGCTAACCACTACACCACCGTGCCGCCCAGCTGTGCGATATATTTCATATAAAAAATGCGAGTTTTTCAACACAAGGATATAAACTTCATATCTTCAAGCCAACCTGTGATTTTCTTTTTATTATATTGACACATTCACAAACAAAAAGTACCCAAATTTATCAAAACAATTCATCGATTTCCTCACAATTGAGGATATATAAACACACAAAATACCAGTCAAAAGTTTGGCGACAGCTTCTATTATTAATTAAAAGACGCTTCATGTCTTAAAGTAACGATGGATGTCGTTTCTCTTTACTTAGTTGAGCGGTTCTTGACATAATATGGATTACTACAGTTGTGGAATCAGGCTATTTCCTGTTTTTTATTATTTACTGTTTGATCTCAAACACATTAAGAAGGCAAGAAATTGCACTAATTAACTTTTGACAAGGCACCTGTTAATTGAAAAGCATTCCAGGTGACGACCTCATGAAGCTGGTTGAGATAATGCCAATAGTGTGCAAAGCGTCATCAAGGTAAACGCTGGCTACTTTGAAGAATCTACAATATGTTAGTTTTTTAAACGCTTTTTTTTTTGGTTTGCCACATAATTCCAGATACGTTCCAGATGTTATTTCATAGTTTTGATGTCTTCAGATTTGTTCTATAATGTAGAAAATAGTCAAAGTGCAGAAAAACATATGAATGAAGAGGGGTGTCCAAACTTTTGGCTGGTACTGTATACATATATATGCACTCGAGTTGGCATGGACTCCACAATTTAGTGCAAAACCTCATGATCCATTTTAGATCAAATCCATCAGAATGTCATCTGAACACATGCTTCAATAGAAGAGATTAATCATGAGGAAAATCTGACCTATTGTACAAAGCAGTTTGGAAAACAAAGAAAGGATTTTCAGTGTGGTCTCAGACTTTTGGACCCCACTGTATATTGCTTGGACTGACACAGCTTTTTGTTCTGAAGCTTTCCGTTCAAAGAACACATTTGTCCTGTAATTTCAGGCTGCCACTGAAAATAAGATTATTGCTTTTAGTGACTTGCCTGGTTAAATAAAGGTTAAATAAAATAATAAAATTTGCGTTGAAATTGTGATTAGCTTGACATTATTCACAGATCTACGTGTTTTTGAGTTACTGGGGTTTAGATTAAACCCATTCAGTTCAAGTGGCTAGTCAAACAGGCAAAAAAACTGTAAGAACTCACTAATAAGTATATATAACTAATAATATTCTATCCAGTGGGCAGCACGGTGGCGTAGTGGTTAGCGCTGTCACCTCACAGCAAGAAGGTCTGGGTTCGAGCCCCGTGGCCGACGAGGGCCTTTCTGTGCGGAGTTTGCATGTTCTCCCCATGGGTTTCCTCCGGGTGCTCCGGTTTCCCCCACAGTCCAAAGACATGCAGGTTAGGTTAACTGGTGACTCTAAATTGACCGTAGGTGTGAATGTGAGTGTGAATGGTTGTCTGTGTCTATGTGTCAGCCCTGTGATGACCTGGCGACTTGTCCAGGGTGTACCCCGCCTTTCGCCCGTAGTCAGCTGGGATAGGCTCCAGCTTGCCTGCGACCCTGTAGAAGGATAAAGCGGCTACAGATGATGAGATGAGATGAGATATTCTATCCACATTCACCGGATATGAGCAGTCGCACACTTTGATTGGCTACTCTACTGCTAGGATATCAGCTCATATACCATGAGTAGAGAAAAACAAAATGGCAGAGCACGTCAAATTAGATATATTACTTTATCAAGTATTTAAAAAAAACAGCAGTAGCGAAAAGAATATAGTCCCCCCAACATATCTCCTGTTGCACACTCCAGCCCAGTCGGTGGCGGTCATGCACCTTTAAGTTGGTTTGCCAACCGACAAAAAACCCTAAAGAAGAAGAAGAAAATGGCGGCACGTGTTACTGAACCAACTGAGGACGAAATAAAAACTCTACTTTAAAACAAAACCCCAAAAATACAAAAAAAGCAACAAAATATGGAAAGAAAGTATTTCATGGTAAGAACTTACCTTTTTTTTTTTCGAGAATTATTAGCTCATCCAGCCGACAGGCGACGAGTTTATGCCATCATGTGTTGTCCGTTGTCCATCTGGCGTTGTCCACGTTTCACAAAAATCGCTTCTTCTCTCTCGATTCTTCACCGATTTTTATTCTTTTTGGCAGGAAGGTAGGTCTGCCTGGGGTGCATATAGCTTCTATCCAAATTTTGCATAATTGAAATTAATAATGAAGATATGGAGTAATTAAGCCCTAACGAGCAGTTTCTACATACATTGCTTCTTCTCCCTGAATTCTTCACTGATTTTGATTATTTCTGGCATGAAGGTAGGGCTACCTAGGGTGCATATAACTTCTACCCAGATTTGCTTAATTACAATTATTAATGAAGTTAAGGACTAATTAAGCCTTAATGAGCAGTTCAACAAAAATCTCTTCTTCTTGGTCAGTTCTTCACTGTTTTGGATTCTTTCTGGCAGATAGGTCGGTATTCCTAGGGTGTATGTACAGTAGCTTGTATATAGCTTGCAACATTTATTGCACAAGGTGGCCCACTTTAGATCGTTCTTTCTGGACTAGACAGGGCCGGAGTGAGCTACGCCGTCATTGACAGTCTCGTTATTATCGCATTTCTCATCAATTGCTCTGGTCATTTCACCGGTTTGTTTACATTCTAAGCAGAAATGATTTTGTCAGACGTTTTGTATCAAGTTTTTATTTATCGAATTTGCAAAAAATAAAAATGCTCTGTTTCTCAAAACTCCAGTGAATGTGGATAGAAGGCCTCGGTTTGCCATGGGTGATGCCTGTGCTCCTCGCTATGGACTGCAGTGAGCTCGTTGCTCATTTTAACGTCATGGTTGTCCAGTGCTCTGTGCGGCAGTGCTTTTGCGCTTGGCGCGGTGTTCCGAGCGACGTTGCTTAGTGGCGTCACGGCGGCTGTGCAGGCAGTTTGGGACTTGTTTTTGTGCGCCTCTTAGTGGGACTGTGGCTGCTACTCCATTGGAATGACATCCTGACCTTCATTTGGTGGACTTTTTTTTTTCTTTCTTCCCCTCCCTTTCTTTACAATTGTAACGTGACCTTAGGTATTGAGAAAGGCGCTATATAAATTTAACTTGTTATTGTTACAGAATAAAACAGTTATTCCACTCAGTCTCGTCGTACATGGCTTATAGCTGACTCATGCCCCTTTTCCACCAAAGCAGTTCCAGGGCTGGTTCGGGGCCAGTGCTTAGTTTGGAACCGGGTTTTCTGTTTCCACTGACAAAGAACTGGCTCTGGGGCCAGAAAAACCGGTTCCAGGCTAGCACCAACTCTCTGCTGGGCCAGAGGAAAGAATTGCTTCTGTCAGCGAGGGGGGCGGAGTTGTTAAGACCAACAACAATAACAAGACCGTGAAAGATCCCCATTTTTAAGCGACGAGAAGCAGCAGCTGTACAAACGCGAAGTCATCCATTATTATTATTATTGTTGTTGCTGCTGCTGCTTCTTCCGTGTTGTTTTTGCTTCGATATTCGTGCCAAGGTTTATGCAAACGTAGCGACGTAACTGACGTATACAGCGATGTAATGACGTGGCTTCCCTTAGCACCGCAAGCTATGGAAAAGCAAACTGGTTCTCAGCTGGCTCGCAAGTTGAACGAGTTGTGAACCAGCACCAGCACTGAACCAGCCCTGGAACTGATTTGGTGGAAAAGGGGTATCAGTGCTCCGCGCCTTGTCAGCCATCAGCTAGTGTACGACTCGATTTCGTGGAATAACTGTTAAATATTGGGTTGTGATTTGTGACAAAATGTTTAAAAATCACAGAAAAAAAAACCTTGCATCTGCTTCACGAAACCTTAATGTAAAACCAGACCCAAATTTGAGAACCATGAGTCAAAAGCACTCAATCAAATGGTACTTCTTGAGTCAGGGTTGACACAATTATTGACTCAAACACATTACAGTTAGTATTTTTACTATTTCCTGTCCAGTGTAATGCCGCTTTTCCACTACCAACGCGGCTGAGTTGGGCTGAGCCGTGCCGTGCTGAGTCGAGCTGAGTGGGGCTGTTGGAGTTGCATTTCGACTACAACCGCGCTGAACCGTGCTGGCTGGAAGTGGGTGGACACATTGGGTGGAGTTAGCGAAAGTGGGTGGACGTCACGTGATGTCGTTAGGCGGCGCAAACAGTGACATCAGTGGCCTTTTAAGCGGTAGTCTCACGACCCGGATAGTAAACAATAAACATGGAGGACATGGAGTCGTTAGTGTTGCTGGTCTTGGCGCTGTGGCTTGTTGTCACCGACAACGCCAACAAATACTGGCAAGAGCGTATAGATGAGGCGAGGCGCATAAGGCTTCAGAAATTCTCGTAATTCGTAATTCTTCTTCTTCCGGGTTTACGGTGTTTACAGATCCCAGCGCGCTCGCGGGGCGTGTGTGGGCATGTGAGGACACTCCTCCTCACCAATCAGTGCACAGGGGAGTGTCTGCTCACGCCCCCAGCCCCACTCGGCTCGGTCTGGCTTGCTTCAGCCCCACTCCAAAACCGTGCGAGTTTTGGGTGCTAAGCAGGGCTGAAGCGAGCTGAGTCGTGCTGCTCTGAGGTAGTCGAAACGCGAGCCGTGTCGGGCTGAAGTGAGCTGAAAAAGGGTAGTGGAAAAGGGCCATAAACAAGCTGCATTTATCAATCAGTTCCTTATTGAACATTATTCCAGGTTATTGAGCAAATGAAGTGTGTGTGTGTGTGTGTGTGTGTGTGTGTGTGTGTGTGTGTGTGTGTGTGTGTGTGTGTGTGTGTGTGGAGAGTGTACTTGCACAGCTCTGATGGCTGTGTAATGGATGTGCTGATGACTCTGTATGAACACTCGGCTCAGACGCAGGCTGTATTTTTCCTGATTGGCGATGTAAAGTGCTGGTTCTGTAATTTCACTCAGACACAATCACACTAGGAAACAGAAATCCCGAGCAAATCAACAAGCAACCTTCGAGGACTGCCGTACAGGAATCTGTCTTTTATAAGTTCCAGCTTGGCCTTGTGGAGGGAAAGCTTTCCCAATCTCTCCCCTTTCTGTCGCACTCTTTCTCAACCTCTGTATTTAGTGCCCTCGCTTACTTTTTTTTTCTTCAGACCACTTTTCCAGTTTATCGGCCAGTACGTGTTGTTTCAGCCCGCATCTTGTTTCAGAAGTTGTTTCTCGCTGCATGTCATTTTTTGATGTATTCGGAAAATACCAGACAAACTAGTAGAGGAGTGGAAATAAAGAAAAAAGACAAACATGCAGCAAAACAAACTGTTTTGAGAGGAGAATCTTTGACAGGTTTTCACAGCTGGGTTGATTCTGTTCAGTAGTGATCGCCTTTCTCTTTTCTAAGAACTCGTTTTTACACTAGTGTCAGTAGGAAATATGAAAAAATGCAGTTTTTGTCTGTGGATTTGAAAGAATAATTGGTACTGCTCTGGTCCAACCACAACAGCTTGTCTGTACACATTGCTTTTTTTATGTTCTTTATTACAGTTTAATTTTCTGATTATTTTGCCTCAACATTTTTTTTTTCAACATTTTATTTTATTTACACCTCTAAGCAGAAATATAACACTAAAATATAATATAACTAGGAAAGAAGAAAAGTGATATCAATAAACAAATTTAAAACCAGAACTATGAATTTTGTAGAGGGGGGGAAAAGTATATATACACTACCGTTCAAAAGTTTGGGGTCACTTTGAAATGTCCTTATTTTTGAAAGAAAAGCACTGTTCTTTTCAATGAAGATCACTTTAAACTAATCAGAAATCCACTCTATACATTGCTAATGTGGTAAATGACTATTCTAGCTAAATTCTATTAAATGTCTGGTTTTTGGTGCAATATCTCCATAGGTGTATAGAGGCCCATTTCCAGCAACTCTCACTCCAGTGTTCTAATGGTACAATGTGTTTGCTCATTGCCTCAGAAGGCTAATGGATGATTAGAAAACCCTTGTACAATCATGTTAGCACAGCTGAAAACAGTTGAGCTCTTTAGAGAAGCTATAAAACTGACCTTCCTTTGAGCAGATTGAGTTTCTGGATGGAGCATCACATTTGTGGGGTCGATTAAATGCTCAAAATGGCCAGAAAAATGTCTTGACTATATTTTCTATTCATTTTACAACTTATGGTGGTAAATAAAAGTGTGACTTTTCATGGAAAACACAAAATTGTCTGGGTGATCCCAAACTTTTGAACGGTAGTGTAAATGTCATTTGGAAAGAGGTGCAGGAAGCCCTAGAATAACTTAAAAGCTAATCTAGCTAGGGCTTCCTAGGCTGAGGGGTGAGCGTTGAAATGTTTTTTTTTTAATAATTCAAACACATATACACACACAAAGGGGAAGAAAAAAAACCCATGAGACTAGACAAAAGAAGCCGGCAGTAGGATGAGATATTCGTATGAATTGAATTGGTTTATCAGTAAGTAGAAAAAAAATGCGATGTGATATTTTTTTCTTGAACGCTCTTTTGGGTAGCTGTTTGTCGGCAAGATCTAGAGTTCCAAACTATAACTCCTGTGAACCTGATATTAAAAGTACCAAAATTTGTACATACTGTTAATATAATCATAGCTACTGATGGCTTTATTCATCTTTTTGTTTATTTTAGTTTAAAATGTGACATTTCTGGTTTATTTGTGGCGGCACAGTGGTGTAGTGGTTAGCGCTGTCGCCTCACAGCAAGAAGGTCCGGGTTCGAGCCCCGTGGCCGGCGAGGGCCTTTCTGTGCGGAGTTTGCATGTTCTCCCCGTGTCTGCGTGGGTTTCCTCCGGGTGCTCCGGTTTCCCCCACAGTCCAAAGACATGCAGGTTAGGTTAACTGGTGACTCTAAATTGACCGTAGGTGTGAATGTGAGTGTGAATGGTTGTCTGTGTCTATGTGTCAGCCCTGTGATGACCTGGCGACTTGTCCAGGGTGTACCCCGCCTTTCGCCCGTAGTCAGCTGGGATAGGCTCCAGCTTGCCTGCGACCCTGTAGAACAGGATAAAGCAGCTAGAGATAATGAGATGAGATGAGATGAGATGAGATGGTTTATTTGTATTATTATTAAATTTTTCAATTTTAAATTATTTGTGTGACCGTGGAACAGAAAGTCGTGACCTCATGTATTTCAAGTATTCCACGAAGCAAATATTTGAATTTAATTTTTAAATGTTTTTCTTTATACACATGGTCACTGCGAGTTTCCACACACTGGGAGGAAGAAAGCATTGTACTGATTTGATTCAAGTTAATGTTAAGTTTTGGTTTTCTGTACAAGTCATTTTTCAGGATTTGTGTTTCGTTCAGTAGTTCTGATTGATTTGCGTGTGCAGTGCATTTGAGTCATTTTAATGACTTTTTTTTTCTTTTTTGCATCTATCTGAGCCGCACATGAGGCTCTGTTATAAAGCACTCCCACTTCACTGAAATTTAGAGTCTCTAATTTATCAAAGTCTGTGAATTTCCCTAAACAGATTCATGAACCACTTGTTAACCACACTTTTCGTAACTCCATTGCCAAGAGACGTGAATGGTGTCTTCGAACCCACACAACCAGAAATACTCTGATTAAACATAAAAGGAGGGAAAAGCCTTTCCTTCTAGCCAGTGTTGTCTACAAAACCGGAAAACAACCGGGCCTGCCTCTTGCCTCTGTGGAGCTTGAGTGCTAATTCATAACAGACTCTCTCTCTCTCTCCCCAACCTCCTTTCTTTCTCTGGCAGAGCGCCTACCGTCCGAGCGGCATGACTTTCCTGGCCTGCTGAAGGGGAGCGACAGCATAATGGAGGGATGCAGAAGAGGAGTGCCATGTGCGTCGTAGAGCTTCTTTCTCACCTCATCTGTCCATCCCCTGCTGAAGCTCAGGCTGAGAGCAGCACTGCACGTTCATCTCTTTAACTCTCCGGCTAGCGGTGCTCACTTCCACTGGGAAACTGTAAAACACGCAACAGAGCGTTTAACTGGTGCCTGTTTACATCCAGCAGCAGCAGTTTTTCACTCCCTTTAATTATTCACATATTCCACCAAGTATGCCTGATGTTCTTATTGCCAGGCATCACTTTCTGATTTTTGTTACATTATGAAGTCATTTTTGTTCTTTTTGAGACAGTAATTACAGAATGGATCGTATAGTGTTCCAGTTGTATGCATCGTGATCGTTTTTCATGACTGGACGTACTGTCGTAGGTCTCTTTTACTTGAAACAATTATTTGTAGCCTAGTCACTTTGAAAATATACAAATAAATGATGTTTATTGCTTCTGACAGAGTCTGAAGTGTGTGTTAATGTGCAGGTTTTGTACGATTGATCAAAGTCTAACAAGGCATCAATAATGAGAAAAAAACAATCTTGTTTTAAGTGACCTAACGTTGGACTTTGCCGTTTTGGGACATTTTCAAATCTGACTCTCGATTATTCATTGCTTCTACCCTTTAATTATGTTGTTATAATATAAAGAGCTTGGAAATAAAAGGCTTTTATTAGTAAATTTTTTTTTTTTATTTTATAATAAGGTTTTGTTCCTCACACTGTAAAACATGACTTAGTAAGCAACTGATCTAATGATCTAATGTTACCAAGTGTACGATTATAACAAACTGAATGTCTATATATATTACACAGTTGCGGTCAGAAGTTTACATGAATGTCATCTTGGATACGAATGTCATGGCGATATTTGGGCTTTCAGTAATTTCTTTGAACTGTTCTTTTTCTGTGGCAGAATGTAAAGCATACATCTTTAGTTTAAAAAAAAACACTAGAATTTGGTGCACAATTTTTAATTTCCTTTGGGTTTTCTGAAATCAACACAGGGTCAAAATTATACATACAGGGTCAAAAATATACATACAGCACACCTAATATTTGGGTAAAATGTCTCTTCACAAGATTCACCGTGACCAAACGTTTTTGTTTACCATGAACAAGCTTCTGGCAGAATTCTGGTTGGATATTTCACGAGTCTTCATGGTAGAATTCAATTAAATTTTTGTTTTTGTTTTTTTCTTGCTCAACTTATAAGCATGGTCCATATATTTTCAATAGGGTTGAAGTCAGGACTTGTTTTAAGCTTACTGTTAGCCTGCTTTATCCTCCACAACCAGCTCTGATGCGTGTTTGGGTTCATTGTCCTCTTGTAAGTCCCAAGTCATGTTCAAGTTTCTGATGGTTTATGCTGAAGAATTCTGATGTAGTCCTCCTCCTTCATTATTCCATCCACTTTGTGCAATGAACCAGTTCCACTGGCAGCAAAACAGCCCCAGAGCATGATGCTCCTACCACCACCACCAGCTGGTACAGTGTCCCTCTGTGCATGGTGGTCATTGTGGTCAAACAACTCAATCTTTGTCTCATCTGACCATACAGCTTTCCTCCAGAAGGCTTTTTCTTTGTCCATGTGGTCAGCCTCAAACTTTAAGCTTTAAGGTGTCAATTTTGGAGCAGCGGGTTATTTCTTGGATAGCAGCCTCTTAGTCCATGGTGATCTGAACTGCAGACAGTGATCCATCAGCTTCCAGTTCATGGCAGGGCTGTGCCATGGTGGTTCCCAGGTTGTTCCTGACCATCCAAACCAATTTCCTTTCAGCTGAGGGTGACAGTTTGGGTTTTCTTGAAGCAAAGTGGCTTGGCAAAGTGGCTACACCTCACAATAACTTGGATACAATTGTTTGAACTGATCTTGGAATCTGCAGTTGTTTAAAAATGGCTCCAAGAGACATTCCGGAGTTGTGTACATCTGCAATCCTCTTTTTCAGATCTGCACTGAGCTCCTTGGACTTTCCCATTTTACTGTGTGTTGGTCAATCCAGTGAGTGCTGTAAACAAACCCTTTCTATGAACGTACAGAGAAGCTACCAGCTGTAGTCAATCATGATCACTAACAGGAAGTTAAGAGACCTCGGCCTTGGCAAGATAAAAGACATTTTGGAAGTTTGAGCACCTCTGAATTAATAATCTAAGTGAGTATATGTAAATTTTTGACCTTGTGTTGATTTCAGAAAACCCAAAGAAAATGAAAACTTGTGCACCAAATTCTAGTGTTTTTTTTATTATTAAAGCTGTATGCTGTACAATCATTCTGCCACAGAAAAAGAACAGTTCAAAGAAATTACTGAAAGCCCAAATATTGCCATGACATTCATATCCAAGATAACATTCATGTCACTGTATGTAAACTTCTGACCACAACTGTGTATATTATATATAAATAAAACAGTTATTCCACGAAATCGAGTCGTACATGAGCTGATAGCCGACGAGGCGCACAGCACCAAGTTGGCTGTAAGCCATGTACGACGAGATTGAGTGGAATAACTGTTTTATTCTATCCACATTCACTGGATTTTGAGAAACGGAGCATTTTTTATTTTTATTTTTTGCAAATTTGATAAATAAAAATTTTTTACACAAAACGTCCGACAAAATAATTTCCGCTGAGAATATAAACAACCCAGTGAAATGACAGTAGCAGTTTGTGAAAAATGCTATAATAATAACTCTTGAAAAATAATAAAAAGATCTTACCATCACATACTTTCATTCCATATTTTGTTGCTTTTTTGGGGTTTTGTTTTCGAGTAGAATTTTTTTATTTCGTCTTCGATTGGTTCAGCAACACGTTCCGCCATTTTGTCTTCCTCTACTCGGGGTATATGAGCTGATATCCTAGTAGTAGAGTAGCCAATCAGTGGTAGACAATATTTTCTAATTGTACCAATTATTTACAGAAAGAAGCAAAATTACAGAACAAAATAAGAAAACAAAGCTTGAAAATGTGTCAATGCTTCTTAAAAAAACAAACAAATAAAAAAAACCCGATTGAATAATGTGATATTTTAATTGTAATAATCTCATAGTAAGTTGGATACATTTGCTAGAAAGTAATTTTGCAGTGAACATAATAAAATACACGTTTTTAAATTTATTTGCTGTAAAATTGACATGCAAATA
The DNA here is from genome assembly GCF_027579695.1 of Neoarius graeffei. Classification (NCBI taxonomy): domain Eukaryota; kingdom Metazoa; phylum Chordata; class Actinopteri; order Siluriformes; family Ariidae; genus Neoarius; species Neoarius graeffei. Next base: position 62,787,503 of record NC_083579.1, read on the forward strand.
TCAATATCAATTTATCAATCGGCACGGTGGTGTAGCGGTTAGCACGGTCGCCTCACAGCAAGAAGGTTCTGGGTTCGAACCCAGCGGCTGGCGAGGGCCTTTCTGTGCGGAGTTTGCATGTTCTCCCCGTGTCTGCGTGGGTTTCCTCCGGGTGCTCCGGTTTCCCCCACAGTCCAAAGACATGCGGTTAGGTTAATATGGGACGGCCTTGGGCTGAGGTGCCCTTGAGCGAGGCACCAACTCCCGACTGCTCCCCGGGCGCTGTTAGCATGGCTGCCCACTGCTCTGGGTATGTGTGTGTGTTCACTGCTTCAGATGGGTTAAATGCAGAGAGGAAATTTCACAAGTGTGTGATGAATAAAGTTCTTTCTTTTTATCTATCCATCTATCTATGTCAGCTGGAACCTTAAACTTGTAAGGTGTGCCTCTCTGTATATTTATTTATAACCAGTCTGTCACGAGCTGATTTTCCTCAGGTGAAGTTCACTCGCATCTTTCTGCTGAAGCAGAAAAAAAAAATGTGTTGAAGAGAACCACAGTAAAAGTACACCATAAAATGGTAAGTGGCACATTTCTCCTTTTTTCCTGGCTCCTAAACTTGAGGTTTATCGAGCATATGTGGCAAAGCCAGTAATATTTTCTAAAGCAATGCATTTTTTTCCCAAATATGTGCAAGTTGCATCTTTGTGTCTTCATCCCCCCCGATGAAGTCATTGCACTGACGGTGTTACAGCAAAGTTCCTCCTCATTCTCTGTGTGCTGGTTGCTGATGTGGAAGTGGAATTAAAACTCAAGCTGTATTTGAAGGTTTGATTACAATGCCCTCTGGGGGATTGGAGCTGTCATGCTCAGAGCATTGTGTGGAGGATTGATGGAACGACGTGGATTGTGCGTGGCACTGGGATGAGGTTCTGCTGTTATAGCTTGTCCATTAAATATGAACCTCGAGCAGCAGAACCTCATCCAGGTGCAACGCACAGTCCGTGTCTCTCTGTCAGTGCCCTATAAAGTGCTCTTCAGTATCCTCGGATAGTTCAAGCTGTTATCTGTTTGCGCAGTGTGTATCATGCATGACTAGGCAGAATCCTGGCTTTACCTCAAGGGAGCTTAAGTGAGATTTACGAGTGCTTAAGTGATCTGTCAGCTCACCTTTTTATTTCCTTTTATTGCTCTCTACTTACTCAATGTTTGTCAAACCTTAGCAAGGATATTTTTTTCTTCCTTTTTTTTATATGCTCAATATTTCTTTGTTAATTGCTTTTTTTTTTTTTTTGTAATAATCCCTGACAGTGGTGTGAATCAAATGCAACCTTGGTATGGAAAACTAAACCTGTGTGTGTGTGAGACAGACAGACAGACAGACAGACAGACAGACAGAAAGTGTGTGCGACCTGTCCTGCTCTGGCACTTGTGGCTCAGTGCACGTGAGGTTTGGCTCAATGTCTCCAGCTCTGCTGCCACACTCGACACGTGCTTTATGAGCCTCGGCTCAGGGATCCGCACCACAATCCCGCTGTGTCACAGTCTATGTGCTTTCATAGCCAGCACACAGGCCTTGTCAGGTCATCGCAGCCATGAGTTATAGCACGCTGCTGCTGGCAGGAAAGAGGAGCTGCTCAGTTATCTGCGAAAGCAATGCTCCTTCCTGTTCACTGCAGAACTGTTGTCCATTACAGAGTAATCACATGAATTTAATTGTGATTTTGCACAAGTAGTTTTAGACACATGTTACGTTCCACGTGTTTTTTTTTGTATGCAGTGGACTTTTTAGACACACTGCACACTCATCTCATTATCTCTAGCTGCTTTATCCTGTTCTACAGGGTCGCAGGCAAGCTGGAGCCTATCCCAGCTGACTACGGGCGAAAGGCGGGGTACACCCTGGACAAGTCGCCAGGTCATCACAGGGCTGACACATAGACACAGACAACCATTCACACTCACATTCACACCTACGCTCAATTTAGGTGGGGTTTACATTAGACCGTATCAGCGGATCATCAGATTAACGTTTTTAAAACGATTCGCGTGCACACAGCAACGCCAATACACGATTCGCGTGCACACAGCAACGCCAATACACGGATACGCTAATCACATGACTAATTAGACGGCACGTCACATGATCCCAGTGCATATCGGGCATGCGCAAGTCACTCACCACTTGCAAGTGGAAGGATGGCAAACGAACACCTTCTCCAGCAGATAAACACACCTGGCTGTGATGTTCATGTTCTCACTGAGTTTAAGTGCCTGAAGGAGGTAAATAAGTTGAAATGTGTAAATAAACCTCAGTGCGGCTCAGCGCTTCCTCCTGCGCTCCAAATCACTCCGCCCTGAACAGCGAGTGCCCTCTGGAGGGTGCGCACTCCGGCCCTGCGCAGCTCACAGAGCGCACGAGTGAAGCGCACGAGCAGTGATTCGGGACTGAGCCGCTGTGTGTGTGTGATCCCAACGCCAGCGAATCAGGAAGGTGGATGTCACAGTGACGTTGTCCAATGACGACGTCAGCTAGAGCTCAGCACTGCGTTTCGTCGTTCCTCAATGTTTACACAGCACCGGATCAGATACGAACTGGGTTGAATACGTGGGCCCTGGCGGATTCAAGTTGTTCCGCCTGTGGAGTCGTTTCCCGGCGTTTTAATGTGAACGGACAGTGCATCCGCGACGAAAACAGTCTAATGTAAACACCACCTTAGAGTCACCAGTTAACCTAACCTGCATGTCTTTGGACTGTGGGGGAAACCGGAGCACCCGGAGGAAACCCACGCGGAGAACATGCAAACTCCGCACAGAAAGGCCCTCGCCGGCCACGGGGCTCGAACCCGGACCTTCTTGCTGTGAGGCGACAGCGCTAACCACTACACCACCGTGCCGCCTCAGTTTCAAATGTAATTTAAAAAAAACAAAAACATACGATTCACTCAATTACAATTCATTTTATCATGTGATATTTTTTACACATGCATCATACTTTTTTCATGTCGTTTTATCACTAGATTTATTTTCTCATATGGTTTTAATACAGTTTTATTTTCACTTATGATTTTTATGCAACATTCATTCATTCATTCATTTCCATATGTGATTTTTTTTTTAAATGATTCTTTTTCTACATGTGATTTTTACACATCATTCTTTTTCACTGGAGATTTTTGCATGATTTGTTTGTCACGTTATTTTTTTTTACACAGTTTATGAATTTACATGTGATTTTTGTACATTTTATTGCTTTTTACATCATGCATTCTTTTTCACACGATTATTTTTTACATGTGATGCATTCATATTGTTTTTACACGTGTGATCTTTTACACGTGATTATCGTCACATGATACTTTACACACAATTCTTTCGTTTTCACGTGATTTTTACATGAATCATCCCTGCACATGTTTGATATTCACATGTGATTTTTGCACACTGTTCATTTTCACATTCAGTTTTGCATGTGCAATTCCAGGGCATTATGTGGTTGAAATAAGAACATATTCACAGAGTCATGTGAAATGTATGTGATTTTTCCACAAGGGTTAAGAATAAATCTGTAGTTTTTTTTTTTTTCTTAGAGCAAAAAAGGAGTGAAAGAAAGAAAGAAGGCGGTAAATTATGAAGAAACGAGTTCAAACATTCTGGCACATTTTTCCCCCTGTAGGATTTCCCTTTTCATGGCTGCATAAACTTCACACGTTTTAGGTTTAACACTAAAATCCATTCTGGCCACTCGTGCTTTTATGCCCGTAATAGTGAGTAAAATCAATACAAGACGTGAAACAAGGCAGAATGAAGTATAATGTGTGTTTTTGAATATGAAATCGTAAGCACCTGCTTTACATCAGTCTTCCATGCCAAAGTATTACACCCTTCAACCATTCATCACTCTCCAGTCAAGCAGGCGCTTATTTTAATCCTAAAATGCCAAACATTTACAAACTGAAGTTCGAGCTCAATTAATAAGAGCTCAATTAACTTGATAAAAACAGTTGTTTAAAACCATCTAGTGATACGGTGTTTTAAGGAGTCTTGTGTTGTAACGGTCAGTACTGTATTCCCACCATGGAAGAGTCTTTGTGCTTTCCGCTTTCTCAGTAGCATAACGAGCTGTGTGTTCGGCTTATTAAGAGGAAAAAAAGGACAGTTGATGAGGTATAACACACAGTTCCGGTCAGAAGTTTACATACACGCATAATGAATGTCACGGCACTACTGTGAACTGTTCTTTTTCTGTGGCGCAGTGATTGTACAACAAACATCTTTAATAGAAAAAAAAAACAACTAGGAATTTGTTGCACAAGTTTAAATTTATTCTAGGTTTTCTGAAATCAACACAGGGTTAAAAATATACGTACAGCGCACCTGATATTTGGTTAAATGTCCCTTAACAAGTTTAACCTTGACCAGACGCTTTTATTATCCATCAACAAGCTTCTAGCAGAGTTCTAGTTGGATATTTGACCATTCTTCTGCACAGAAGTGGTAGAGATCAGGAAAATGTGTGCGTTTCCTGGCACAGACCTAAGTTTTAAGCACAGTCCATATATTTTCAATAGGGTTGAGATCAGGACTTGTTTTAAGCTTAATGGTAGCCTGCTTTATCCATTCTGCATCCGGCATTGATGTGTGTTTGGAGTCATTGTCCTCTACACCCAATTGTATCCAAGTTTCAACTGTCTAGCTGATGGTTTGAGGTTATGCTGAAGAATTCTGAGGTTCTTCATTATTCCATCCATTTTGTGCAATGCAGCAGTTCTACTGGCAGCAAAACAGCCCCAGAGCACTCTACAGTCCTACCACCACCATGCTTAACAGTTGGTACAGTGTTCTTCTGAACCTCTGGTCATTGTGGCCAAACAACTCAATCTTTGTCTCCTCTGACCATAAAATTTTCCTCCAGAAGGCTTTTTCTTTGTCCATGTGGGCAGCTGGAAACGTTAGTCGAGCTTGAAAGTGTCGATTTTGGAACAGGGGCTTCTTTCTTGGATGACAGCCTCTTAGTCCATGGTGATGTAAAATACAGTTGACTGTAGATAGTGCTCCAGTAGCTTCCAATTCATGGTAGGCCTGTACCTTGGTAGTTCCTGGATTGTTCCTGGCCATGCAAACCACTTTCCTCTCAACTCAGGGTGACCGTTTGGGTCTTTAGTTGCCAAAGTGGCTCCATCTCCCAATACCTTGTATTTACATACAATTCTTTGAACTGATGATCTTCGAATCTGCAGTTGTTTAGAAATGGCTCCAACAGACATTCCTGAGTTATGTATATCTATGATCCTCTTTCTCAGACCTGCACAGAGCTCCTGGGACTTTCCCACTGTTGGTCAATCCAATGAGTGCTGTCAAGCAAACCCTTTTTATGTTGGCACAGAGAAGCTACCAGCTGTAGTCAATCATGATCACTAACAGGAAGTGAAGAGGCCTTGGTCTTGGCAAGTTCAGACATTTTGGAGCTTTCAGCACCACTGAATTAATAATCTAAGTGGGTGTATGTCCTTTTTTGATCCTGTATGTATAATTTTGACCCTGTGTTGACTTCAGAAAACCAAAAATAAATTCAAACGTGCACCAAGTTCTTTTTTTTTAAAATAAAAATGTATGTTGTATAATCATTCTTCCCCAGAAAAAGAACAGTTCAAAGAGATTATTAAAAGCCCAATATTGCCATGACATTCATGTTCATGATAACATTCATGTCTGTGTATATAAACCTCTGACCGCAACTGTAAGTGATGACGGGAGCTAATTTGTATCATGGATTTTCCATCATTAAAATCTAACTATAAATGGGCGAAAGCATGATGTCATTCATTAATAAACGAGAAAAAAATGTTATTGTTGGCAAATCGCTGTGGTATAAGAGGTATAAATTACTTCAGGATTATTAATCAAGTTCTAGTTGATGCAAAGCCACAACACGCAACCCTGTTGTTGATTATTTTCCTATAACAGCATGCCTGGTCATAATTTATTCCCTATTATTCATCTTTTTTTTCCTGCCAGATCCTTTTCACTTAACACAGACACCCAGAGTTCCCATTTTCAGAAACAGCCTCTGAAGTTTTCTGGCTTTTCCTGTCATGTAATCCAAATGCTTTATTTTTTTAAATATGTATCCCAGGCCTCAGTGTCGAGCTCTCAGTGTATCACTCCATCCATTTCTGTTGTGTAGCAGCCACCTAAATGGAAAATAATGCCTCCAGTGTGAGAGGATCTTTGTGTGCAGAGTTTTCTCCTTCTGTCCGCACTCCTGTAGGCTGCAGAAGTGGAGTGTGATCGGTTTTCAGGGGCCGCCGGGACCGGGGCTGAACTCTAATGGGGGCTGACAGTCGTGAGGCAACAGGACACAGCGAGTGTGCCACGGCGGAGCTGTGAAAATAAACAGCTGTAACAGAAAGCAGTGAAGGCCTATAAAACCTGCTGCAACCTCAGGTAGATCAGAGGAATTTTACATTAATCCTATTATAGCCACATTCTCACAAGTGCTGCCGCAATTTATGTAAAAACGTTAACGTTCATGTTTAATCCTTTTTTTTTTAATTTAATGAGAGTATAAAGATGTATTGTGACATCTTCTCCAAAGTCCTTGATGTGCCTATGATTTTAATTTGCCTCAAGATTTATAGTAGTTCTTGTGTAATACATTTTCACAGCGGCTTTGAAAAATTTCCCACACGTTATTATGATAGAAAGATGATTTCTCTTTGGCGTCCTTTTAGTTGTCAAGTTGTATCATATCATTGCTGGAGCATGTTGTTCCCAGTCCAGGTCCTTGAGACCTCCTGCCAGTCCACATTTTTACTCTTTGTAAGCTGCCAACATGTGCATGCCAGGTAGTATTTTTATTTTATTTTATTATTTTGTTTTCATTTTCTGGCCCAGGTGTGTTCAGAGCAGGAACAGAAAACTGCAGGAGCTGATGGCTGCCATTCAACTATTTTTTTCCCCTCATTTGAAGTGTATTATTTATAATATTGAAGATGAAGTGTGTGAAGAGAGTTTACATTTCTATTTAGACTTCCATCCAGGGAAGAAAAAAATATATATTATTGTGCTTTGGATGTATTGTATACAGGATGTACATGTGCTCACAATAGTGGGTCTGCACAGTCCACAGCTTTTCCCTACTCTGGGTTTGATTACACTACGATAATCAATGGCGACAAACCCATTCTCAAATTACTGATCAGTTGATTGCATTTTGATGTTTGGAAAGATCTCTAAACTCGATCATCACTGGGACTTGATTCAGTACGTAAGCCAGTTTTCCTCTGGATTGAGCAAACACTGATTCTCTATTAAAGAAGAATTCAAGTATTTAACAATTGCTTTCCAGGCATGCCATAAATATCTATCTGTTTGGCCTGAGATTTCGTCTGGCTCGAAATCAACAATGCTCATGTTCGGGAGATGTTGTCCAGAGATGTTGTCCATTCTTAGGCGTGAGGATTTAAAATACACACTCCAGCATTAAAAAATGGAGTCATTCAATCGAGGCCGGAAATGGATTGCGCAATCTACTGACCGTATGACTGATTGAAGGGAAATGAAGAATGTTCCCTGAATCTTGTAGTAATGTCAGAGCCACAGAAAATTGTGCATAATTTATTTTTGTTTTGTACTCATCGAATTGTTGCTTTGTGGAATGTAAAACTTCTCTAAGTTTCTTTCCAGATGCAGTCAAAGTACAACAATTCAGCATTTTTAAAGGTAGACTGCCTGCCTTTCAGATTTTTCAAGTTTAGGTCATGAAAAGAATTTTCCCCGACACCCAATTATTTTTGTTTAATGGACCGAAAGCTACTGAATTCGAATCACAGACTTCCAATCTTCTTCTTCTTATTTTTTAAATAGTACAATTAATGAATTTAGGGCCATGTGGCCCTAAATTCTCCGCTATTTTTTCCTGCTTCACCATGACACAATTCAAGGTACCACATCATGCATCACATGGTGGGCTTTCCCCATTCGCGCAAGGCATTGTGGGATACAAATTTGAAACAGGAGAGAAAAATGGAGGACGTGAGTGTGCAAATGAAACGTGAAAGACCGACTACAGTAACGAAAAGCGAGAAGAAAAGACATTGTGTTGCGAAGGAAAGGAAACGCAGGACCAAACTAATAAATATCGGCGGTCAGCGAGCGCCTCGGTGTGATCAGCTGTTCATTTAGTGACAGAATGATGGAACTGTCAGTGCACGGTCAAGGCAAACCTGTAGATGGCAGTAATGCAACACTGGATGCCAGCTGCCGTAAAACCCAAAAGAAGAAGAAGAAGAAGGTAAACCTGCGTATGTGCACACGGACTTCCTCTGTCTGCTTGACTGCGCGATGCGAGCGATTTCATGCACATTATTTGCTCGGGAATCCGCTCAAATTAAATAACTTCCCAGCCACAGAATGGCCTGGTTTTTTTTTTTTTGAGATATTACAGAAATAAACATCTATCACAATGACCAAATTTCAGAGGGAACTAAATTTCACAGATTTTAAGAAATCAAAAGGCCTTCTAGCTTTAAGTCAACTGAATTAAATATCACAGCAAGGCCCTGATTGGTGCAGAAACAAACAATAAATGCCATGAGTAAAGGGGACGACGTTGTTTAAAGGTGCTGATGGTTTCAATAATTGTTGGGAGTTTGGCTCTCAGCAAGCCCAGGAAATGTAAATTTGCTAAATTAATATATAATTACAAGTCAAGTGATTTAAATGGTGGGACATGTAAAAAAAAACCAAAACTGTTCAAAATATATGAATGCTAAAGAAGAGTGTAGACTTGTATTCATAAAGTATTTTGTCAAGAAAACTTTTTACATTTTTACTCAAATGCTGCTGTCACAGGCAGTGGGAATGTTTTGGCGAATATCTAAAATCAAACCAACTTTAACACAGTAATATTACATCAGAATTTCCAGCTCCTTTAATATAATCTAAAAATATATATTTTTTAAATTATATAGTACTGATTTTATTTTTACTCTCGCCTCATGGAAACAAGCTTCTCCCAATTTAATACCTACCCTTTAGCTGCTTTTTTAAAAAAGTGTTATTGCTGTTGCTTTCATTACATTACAGGCGTTCAGCGGACGCTCTTATCCAGAGTGACGTATAACAAGTTCAACAATTTTTACCTAATCTGCATGTCTTTGAAGTGGGAAGAAACCCACGCAGACATGGGGAGAATGTGCAAATTCTGCACAGAAAGGCCCCTGTCGGCTGTGAGGTTCGAACCCGGAACCTTCTTGCTGTGAGGCAGCAGTGCTAACCACTGCACTTGCTACGTGCCGCACCTTCAGGCTGCAGTGAAAAGTGCAGGTGGAAAATTAGTCGATTTGCATTGACGCCTCTCTGCGTTTTGCAACTTTAGAAGAATGCCGAAAGACACGCATAGACCCTGCAAGTGTGTCTTAATATTGGCTGTATGTCTTCTACTGCAATACAAAAGTAGTGCGATGCTTAAGTTTGGAGAAATGTTGTAAATCTCAGTTTTGGATGCGCTCCATCAGTAAAGTGGTGCAGTAATGAACAGTGGATGGACATCCTGTTTCCAGGCTTTATGACGTCCCACCATGTCCTTCCTGTGACAGAACCACTCGCTGCGTATACAGTACACATAGTGTGCTCCTCTCTTATCCATGGATGCTAAAGCATGCCAGATATTGTTCTTAGGCTGGGCTGTGGCTTCGACAGCATCTGTAACTTATTGTTTTTGGGCTTGTGTATCAATTTTATATGTTTTATAGGTACCACATCTCAAATGGAAATCATTCTCAAATTGGAACGTTGTGTTGAGTGTAGTTTAGGTAATTTGGAGGAGATGAAACAACCTTTCTTATTTCAGATGGATTCATTTGATCTTGAGATAATGTGAGTGAGGTGTGTATGTCATGCTGGTTCTGAATGACTCTTTCATACTGTAAGATCTCTCACTGTGAAGTCTAAAACACAAAGCAGATTCCTGCAACTGGCTCATAAATCAGGGGTAAGGCACTGACTAATATGGAGTCTCAAAGGGGGGGCCAAAGGCCACTTGGGAAAAGTCTGCAAAGGCATTAATTATGAGCCAATAAAATGTGTGACTAGTAGAAAGGGGGGTGGATTTCCTACAGGCCCAGTCACTGGTGCTGATGCCTGCCTCTGTTCAAGCACTTAGACCCAATCAGCTTTTCCCAACGTGGCTGCAACTTTCCCGTGCGTGAGTCAGACAAGAATAGAGCAACGTTCTGAAGCCTTGAAACGACACAACTTCAAGGCAATAGTGGCAACTAAAATCTGAGACAGAGGAAAGAAAATGGAACCCATCCTCTTTCGTTGTCATCTGGAAAAGACGTCATTTATAGTCGGCACTCTTGTAGAATCGACTTTCTTTCTACCGTGTATCATTTTCCAGAACGTTTTTTCTCCTCGTCGTTACAGTGACTGGATTTATATTGAACATTCCTCCTCTGTAGTGTATACATTATATACGTGCATAAGTTGATAGAGATTCTTTCAACAAGATATCAGTCAAGTCAGACTATCTAACATTAACTGTATCATGCATTAAATCAGATTTTATCTGACATTTTACACCAAGTGCCCAGAAAATGTTCATGACACTTCAGTGCACGCTGCATTCTTTGAATCGTCAATGACTTCCCATAAGATAAGCAACCACTGGCAGAGCGGTGCAGCTGAGGAAAGACAATGCGCACATAGTGGAGGAAAGTGTAGGGAAAGATCCTCCAGAGGATTCTTTAGTAAAGACTGAGCTGTGTGGAACCCAGGCTTAAATAACCAGCCTAATAAACATGTCCGGCATGCTGAATGGATCACAGATGAGCGCTGCCATCGAAATGCTTTCTCTCTGTTTTGAAGTGATGTGACTTATCGTGAAATGGTTTAGACAAAAGTGATGGAATAAAGCGGTCTTTCACGGAGCTCTGATACAGAAGGATAAGATTTCTGGAGCAGGCCTGACAGAGCGGGATATAAACACTGAACACTATCCAACCAGGGCCTGTCTGTGGAAGTTAGATGATTGTCTTGACTTGAAAATGAGTGTATATGTCTGAGTATTATAATAATTACAATGTCTGAGTATTTAATAAACTGAGGAGCTGAAAGAAAAAAAAAATTCTGAGCACAGGAAAGCTGCATGACTAATGTAACGTGAAGAACACAGTGTTTCAGAGCACGTACAGTTACGGACTCCGTAAGTGGCACATAAGTGCATCTTTTCAAGCAGTGTAGCAGTGTTTTCTATCAGGTACAGATTCTTTTAAAAAGCGCAGGTTAAGATTAACCATATTATTTGGAAAGCTGGCCCGCTGGGTCTTTTCTTGGGTCTTTTTTGTGTTTTTGTCTTAGGCAGTGGACTGATGCTTGAAGGCTGTCGCTCTGTTCCAGAATAGTTCTCAATAAAGACCCATAAAAGATTTTTTATAGACTTTTAAAAAGGAAGTAGTTCTAAAAAAAATGTAAGTTGAACATCATTATTTCCTCACTTACTGATGAGAACAATTGCTATACTTTCACATATCCAGTGCTATAAAATTCTTGTTTACGTATTACACTTGAGGATAGTTAAAGATTCTTGGCTTCTTCAGATGAAATGATATCGGGTTTTATTGTATCCACAGTCACTGGATATCTGGATAGCCAATCAGATCACGCGCTCTCTACTACTAGGATATCAGCTCATACTGTATACCGTGAGTAGAGAAGAACAAAATGGCAGAGTATGTTGCTGAACCAACCGAGGACGAAATCAAAACTCTACTCGAAAACAAAATACAAAAAAAAAAAAAGCAACGAAATATGGAATGAAAGTATTTGCTGGTAAGAACGTATCTTTTTTTTTTTAAGAATTATTATTTTAAATTTTTCACAAATTGCTACTGTCATTTCGCCGGTTTGTTTCTATTCTAATTTGTTGATTTTTTTTTTCCAGACTGGTTCAAAAGCTCAAAGAAGTTTGAAAGTTACTTAACTGAAATGTCCAAGGAAGAATTAAATAAATGTCTAAAGCTATACTGTATCTATACCTCGGCAAGACGGCACTTTCTACAAAAAAATAGCAAAAACAAACAAAAACAACACTAAAATCAATTCGTGCAGCCATCAATAGGTTTTTAAGACGCCCGCCTAAGCGGAAATTATTTTGTCGGACGTTTTGTATAAAGTTTTTCTTTATCGAATTTGCTAAAAATAAAAAATGCTCTGTTTCTCAAAATCCAGTAAATGTGAATATAATAAAACAGTTATTCCACTCAACCTCGTTGTACATGACTTATAGCTGACTCGGTACGCACCGCGTTGGCTATCAGCTCATATACGACTCGATTTTGTGGAATAACTGTTAATTCTAGATTTGAGGGTTCTGCCAGAGGAACAATTTTAGAAGTAGTAGTAGAAGAAACCTTTCTTTGTCACGCATACATTACAGCACAGTGAATTTTTTTTTTTTTCATATCCCAGTTTAAGTAGTTGTGGTCAGCTATGATACAGCGCCCCTGGAACAAAGCGGGTCAAGGGCCCAACAGTGGCAGCTTGATAGTAATGGGGCTTGAACCCCCAACCATCTGATCAGTAATACAGAGCCTTAACTGTTGAATGTGTATTACATATAAGTTTATGTCGAATTGGGTCTAAACAACTTGAAAACTATACTTTTAGGAAGTAATTATTTTTAACTAGGGTGGTCACATTGAGACACGGCCTCTTTTCCATGCAAGCCCTGGCCAAGAAAAGGCAGCACCGAGTTTTAAACAAAGACAAGTAAAGAAAAATTAGATGTGTGGCAAAAAAGTCAAAAAGTGCTCACAGTGGCAACTTAAAAGATTTCCAAACCAATTTTTAAAACCAGAAAGTAGGACGAATGAAGTTTCTATTGATTTTGAAGTGAGTTCCAGGATGAAGGCGTGTTCTAATGAAAAGCTACCGTCCCATATTCAGATTTTATAGTGGGTACGTTAATTAAAGAGAATGAAATTATTAGACCTCAGATGATATCAGTTGTTGGTTACCTGTGAGAAAACAGATAGATATGATGGGAACAAGTCAGGAGTTGCTTTGTAGCTGAAAATATCCCAGTGAAGCTGTTTGAGGGCTGAGACGAACCAGAGAGACTGTACCGTATAAAACGCAGTGATGAGTGGAATGTCCCGCCTTTGTTATTAAATGTAGAGCAGAATGATAGGTAGAGTCCAAAGGGTGTAAGGCAGATTTAGAGGCATACATACTGTATAAAAAAAAATGTCCCCGGAATCTAAAGCACTTAAAAAAAAAAAAAAGTAGCTGCTTTAAAGATCAGTGAGTTTACACAACGCATCACATCTACATTACAGGCGTTTAGCAGACGCTCTTATCCAGAGTGAAGTACAACATACCCACAGCAGCCTGGGGAGCAGTTAGGGGTTAGGTGCCTTGCTCAAGGGCACTTCAGCCATTCCTGCTGGTCCAGGGAATTGAACCAGCAACCTTTTGGTCCCAAAGCTGCTTCTCTAACCATTAGGTCATGGTTTCCCCGTCTATAACTTTCAAACAAAATGTAACTGATTCTTTTCACCTTAAGCTCTAACTGCTGGAGAATATTGCATTGTTGAAGTATCTTTTACAGTTTCTAAAAATTCATTCTGTACTCTGTGGACTGGAATGTTCCAGTCTTATATTTTACTTTTCAGTCCTGTACAAGTCTCAGTGCTCTGACACTGATGCCATACTGACATCTTCTTCCTTGATTGATTGATTGATTTTTATTGACCATTCTTGATATAAAAAATATGAAACAGCAAACTGCATCATAAGTTATACATAAATAAATAAATAGTCAGGGATGACACAATAAAGCCCACAGGCTTACATTCTACATTCTGTTTTCCTAACATTCTGTTTTCAACATAACCTACTAGGTAACTTCCTGTTGTCGTCATTTATGCGTAAGATCCGTGTTGTGTTATGCAACATCCAATCCACTGATGTGCTTCTCAATTACATTAGTGGATTGGATCAGAAAACATGTAAAAATATGTTCAATCCAATCCAGTTTCATCTTCATTACTCCATAATTTTACTCCGATTTTATTCATTAGTGGATTTTGGGTGAATTGCTGGAGTTTTCCTCGAACCAACTGAAACCAACTGAAATAAAAATGTCCGTATACTTCCCTGCTCCATTCTTTGCTGCTTTTGGAGGAACACACCGCACATAATTTTACTTCAGGAATCCACAATGTGTCCATATTTGTCTTCTTCGCCTGGACAGAATATGTTTGTTTAACTGAAACAAAGGCTTTTTTGACATGTCAAACACGACGACATGGCTAATTGCAAAGAGAGTAAAATACGGACACCCGTAATGATACTGCAGCTTCCACATTCTTCACTCTAATGAATAGGCCCTCCGGCTAGCCAGCACTACCGCAGCATATGGGGCAGAGAATATATTTTTTCACTCACAGCCTGACTAATTATACGAAAATAACAGCCAGAATGGAACAGCATACCTTTTCTTCAGAAAGAAGAGAGAAAAAAAAGACATTTTTGCTTAGCTTGGCATTTGAAACTGGTTCTCGATATTTGACACCTCTCCGAAGTAGTTTGCCAAACAGAGCTGTAGCTGCCTTCCAAAGACCTGAGCACAAATATACCAGTGAGCACCTGGGTGTCTTGATGCTTGACAAGAAACAGGCCACTAGCTGAAAAAAAGGTCTCAGCAGCACTCTGTTTCTTTTAACAGGTGGTCTCGTAGCAAGTAGTGTTTCAATCAGTGCTCAAGACGTTCTTTCCATCATTAGTTGGACTGAGAATTTGATAGAGCAATTTGAGTTACGCCCCAGATCAACAAGATCAGCAGATAATGACATGTTCGCATGAAATGACTGAGATTTTATTTAATTTTCTTGATGTACAGCCTGAATAAGGCTCTGTTCGGGTTTATCCAAACGCACCCATACAGTGTGTTTGTCTGTGATGTTGGTGATTAGTGTAAATGTTATTCACAAGCGGGCGGAACTGAATGACTAGATAAAGTCACGCTGTAGGGATCAGTCATGCTTCTAATCCTCCCCATTAGAGCCCTGTGTGAGCTGTGGCCTAAACCGAATCTGTTCTTCATAAAGAAAACTCGAGATCAGAAATCCCACGGTCTATAAGTGCATATTGTCTCACCATGATATTTCAACTCTTAAAAAAAAAAAGTTCCTTGTTTTGGAAAGTCCCCTTGAAGTACCCTTTCTTGCGATTGTACATAGATAGAGCATTCCTTTCATTTGTAATGTCTGTATGGTTTTCTGTAATGACAGGCTGCTGTGTGAGCTGGTTTGCGATGCTTAGTTGGGCTCCGACCCCTCAGTGGGCTTAAGATTAGAGGGCCGAGTTCTCAGCTATGAGTCAGACTGATCCAAAGCCAGAGGAGACGCCTTCACACACTGCTGCGGCCACAACGGAGCCAAACCACAATCCTTGAAGTCACAACTGTAAGGTGACTGACGATTAAATGTATTATTATTATTATTATTATTATAGAACTCAAAGAAGGGAATAATGACAGTAAATATTGTCTGCACGTATTGTTTCTGTAGCATACAGATGAGTGCAAATGTTTGTATACCCTTCCCAATATACAGAAGACAGACATTTAATTTATAGCAACAAGGCCATTTGGTTTGTTTCACACTTGCTCCTTTATTTTTTTACTACGTTATTTCTGGTTACTGATAACTTTTTGTTAATTATGCCTGATATTTCGGATCGCTGCCTTAATACAGGACAAACTCGCATATCATTTTTAACATTTTGGAATTCCTTTTCTCTTTAGATAACCATGACGGAGGCAAACTTTTGCTCTCAACTGTTATTACGTGCACTCAAATCATAAAGCTGATGGCGAAGTATTTCATGTGTTCGGTGGAAATAAACATGATTTTTTTTTTTGTCAAATAAATATTAAATGATGAAGGTTTTAAAGGGGATTATTCCGCTTTAAAGCAGGTAGAATGATTATATTTGATGAAATTGCTCTTTGTCTACATCTACATGATAATTATAAATGGCAAGTCAGGCAAGTCAGCATAGTGATGATGAGTTCAACAGAACCTGAGATGTATCTTGTACTTTAAGAGGCTGTTTTCTTAAATACTCTCTGTGAGAGTTCAAGCCATGTCGAGCCAGCATATTTCACATCAGCATAAATATGTTTTCAAATGTTTACATTTGAGCAGTGAGATGTTTTATACATTTTGTAGCCTTATAGTCCTGTGAATGAATTGCATTCACTTCAGGTACATAATACATCAAGACACTTTTTGCAAAAAAAAAAAAGAGAGGCACATCATTTAAAAATTCCTGACGTACGGTACAGTGTGAACACATTGAAGATCCATTAAAGTGCACACATTACTTTTACATATTCAAATCAAGGCTGCGTGATGATGATTTACGTGATGAAAGGAGTTAAATCTGCCAGACGATGGCGCAGGAGGAGACGAGCTGAAATCTTACTATGCTGATGTTTTACAGCCAGCTGTGGAATGCCAAAAGTTCTATAAGGCAACTTCATACCCCAGAGTTTGCAGTGGGTTATAACTGCTGTTTGTGTTTCTGTCTGAGCCGCTGCTTTCAACACCACTCACCGTTGGGCATTTCAAGCATCTCACTCAGTGATGGGTGTTAATTTTGTGGCAGTCAGCATTTAATTTGCCAAATTTACGGCCTGCTTTCCCCAGCTTCATCCTTCACACTTGGCCTTGGCTTCAAATTTAAATGAAGTCTAGAGGAGAATTTAATGACTGATGAAACTAAACTAAAGTCAAATTAAATGTCTTTGGCAGATTATATTTAATATTATTATTATTATTATTATTAAATAGGGGGGCGGCATGGTGGTGTAGTGGTTAGCGCTGTCGCCTCACAGCAAGAAGGTCCGGGTTCGAGCCCCGTGGCTGGCGAGGGCCTTTCTGTGTGGAGTTTGCATGTTCTCCCCGTGTCCGCGTGGGTTTCCTCCGGGTGCTCCGGTTTCCCCCACAGTCCAAAGACATGCAGGTTAGGTTAACTGGTGACTCTAAATTGAGCGTAGGTGTGAATGTGAGTGTGAATGGTTGTCTGTGTCTATGTGTCAGCCCTGCGATGACCTGGCGACTTGTCCAGGGTGTACCCCGCCTTTCGCCCGCAGTCAGCTGGGATAGGCTCCAGCTTGCCTGCGACCCTGTAGAACAGGATAAAGCGGCTAGAGATGAGATGAGATTATTAAATAGTGCATATATGGTCCAGATGCTAGCTAACCAAACAGCTAGCAAGACTCTTAGCAAACTAACTAGCTATTTTGCAGTAGTTAGCATTTAATTAGCCAAAGTTATGACCTGTTTTCTCCCAGCTTCATCCGTCACGTCCTTCGGCCTGGCTTTAAATTTAAATGACATCTACAGCAGAAGTCAGTGATGAAATTTCTTTAGTTGGATAAAATTAAATACAGGTGATAATAACTAGCTAACTAACCACGATAGCTTATAAGGCACTTAGATAGCTCGTTAGTTAAATACTAGTGCGTTTAATCAAAATCTCATTTGTTTTGTTCAGTGTGTACGTTATGTGACTGGTATAGTCGTTTAGTTTAAACTTTTGCAAATATTCTTTCTACTGATAAAACAGTGAGAGGTACCAAATTAATGCTCGTGACTTGGGTGACATTCTTTAAACACTTGGTGTTGACAATAGTGTTGAAATCAGTGCCTCAGACAAAGATAGCACACAAGCCAGAGTTAATACTGCAAACTTGCTGAATAAATTAGTTGTATTTATGGACCATTTGGTGTGTCATAAGGCCCCAGAGAGACGCAGTGAGTGGGCTTTAGAGCCGCAGCACTCAGCAGGGCGTCTCTGCAGCTCTGACCACCACCAAATCCGACTCCTCACCACAGAGGCCTCCAGTAAGCCTTGTGCTAAGTGTTGCCCTCCATCACCGAGGGGAGGGGAGACCACACAGCTCCTCAGCACTGAAACACACCAGGCAACGGCTGAAAAGTTGAGGCTAACACTTCCTTTAAAGCTAGTTTTAAACCACTTTTCCAGAAATGCAGAAGCATTTTTATGCCCAAGTTTCACAGCGCTGATTATTACTTGTGTGCATGTAAAGCACTACCAACCATTTATTTTGGTTTACCAAGTTAATGTTCGAACTTTATTGATTTCTGATTCTTTTTTTTCCCCTTCTTTCTTTATTGAAATGCATAAATGCCAGTTATTAATACCATAGTATCTTTTTTGCTAACCCAATCAAAGACCAAATGTTTTAGCTTTCGGTTACAATTCTTAATTTTGATTTATTTAATTGTTTGGGTTTATTTATTTATTAATTCTGACCTTAGCCATAACACCCTGCTTTAGAGATGCAGAATCCTATTTATATGGCTTTATGACTTTCAAAGCACCACTTTAACTAGTATTTATGATTTTCCCTTGTAATTTTTAGTTTGATATTGAATTTATAGGCAGGCAGATATTTTGGGTCATTGATATTTCTCATTCAGTTGCCGTATGAATGAACGGAGTGTAATGTGAGCCATTTCACACCTTGGCAGTGGAGCTTGCAGAAATGATTTAACATTTTCTTCTCACTGAAATGTCCTGATTAGCACAATATCACCACCTTCTGGAGGAACCTTGAAAGATTCTTCTGTTCCAAGGACCTTGAAAAATGTCTTGTTGAATTATGACTCTTCATGCCAGGTACAAGACGGTTCGATTTGTAACCCTTTTAAATATGATCTTAGAGCGTTGTTGGTTTAACAGTTTGCAGTTGTAGCCTAAGTATTGTGTGTGTAAATATTACTTATTTAATGTAATAATGTTTTACAAAATATGATTAAATGAGTAAAAGTAGTTTGGAAGTCTGCACTGTTGAATTATGCACTATGTTGGCTCTTAAGTTAATGTTTCTTAGGTGTATACACACCGACCTGTCTAACAGCTCTGTGCTGGTGTGTTTTCTCTAGGCTGACGTGTTCCTGTTTGCCGATGCCTGTGTGAGGCCAGCTGCTGAAAGGTAAGAGCAGTAGAGCTGGAGCTGCTCCACACACCACAGAGACCACAGAGCAGAGGAGGCCGCGCTCCCCTGGGGTGCCCAACGCCTAGCAGCACTCCATCGCTGACTCTCACAGACAGGCCAAAACCCTGCAGGGGAGTTCACAGTCCAGCCCGCTATTCATAGCCAAGCAATAACAAATTACCTTTAAAACCTGTTTATTTCTCAGTGTGGGAAAGGTTCCTACCTGTACTGCAGGTAGATTTGTGTTGTATGAGGAATTAGCAAATACCCTGGGTCTAAACGCAGGATGGTGTCACTAGTGTGGATTTATAAGACTGAAAAAAGGACAGTTGAAAAAGTTAGGTTTAGAGTGATAAATGAGGTTTGTGTTACTTTTAACTTGAGTTACATGTTTAATCAGATTGAAGAATTCAACAGTTATTAATTTGCGCTAGCAGCGGTAGCGCAGATTCTCACTCAGGATCTTTCTTTTTCTTCTTCTTCTTCTCCTAATGTTTTTAGGATGCTATTTCTCCCTCAGTTTTCAACCAATCATCACCAAATTCCACATGAAGAATACCTCTGGGCTGAATTACATTGCTATGACTTTTGGTGCTGATCTGGATCACTGATCCAGAATGATCCATGAAAAACTGGCGCTTTTTTTTTTAAATCACTTATAACTCTGTCTATTTTCATGATTTTTTCAATCAGTTTTTTAAAATTATTATTATTATTATTATTATTATTATTATTATTATTATTATTATTATTATTATTTTGTTCAGGGCAGCAGGGTGCAACTTTTCCTTGACCTTCAAATAACAAAGGTCAGCTAGAGCAAATTACTGTGCCCTCCTCAAAGACCCAATAAACAAGAGTCATCAGGAGATGATATATTCCTCCCCCCCGAAACCCCATTCCAAATTTTCCTAAGTTGAATTGGTTGCCATGGAAATACAGAAAAAATAAAAATCACAGAAATTCCAAAATGTCTAAAAGCACAACTCCTCTAGGCACTTAACATAACTGTCAGGTTTCGTGAAAAAATTCCTAATAGTTTTTTAGTTATGCTCCGGATGCTAAAGTGTTTACAGACAGACAGAACGATAGCTACAGTATATCCCTCTGCATTATATGCCAGGGGGATAAAAATACAGCTTCCTGGGTTGATACTTTTGCAATGTTTTATACTGGGACATTGAACAGGACAAAGGTATGAAACCAACAATTATCCACTTGAAATGAGATCTTATAGTTATTTAATAAAAGTTTATAAATATCAATAGAAGCTCATTTGCATGGAATCCAATTTCTGTTGATTAGTTTGTATCATTTTGCATCATGTAGGTGAATTGAATTATATCTTTCACCACTTTTTCTAAATGGTTTGAGCATGATGTACATGTCCTGTAGCAACTTGAGAGAAAGTTTTGATTTCACTATAATAATGTGACTAAAATGTACTGGTCCAGACAAACAGGCATTCCTACGAATATTAAATTTCCACAGCTGAAATGGTGTCCTCAGTCAAATTAGTTTACATTTGCATCTAACTTTCTCAGATGGGCAAAAATCTCTCGCAATATATGATCTAAAAGGACATAATGCAAGTGTTTCATTCACCAAACTCCTTAAAGTCTTTAGCACCTGGCAGCCCTGCATGTGCATTTCTAAAACACCAAATTACACCGTAGTTTAACCTTACCCATAAAGCCTGAGTGAAATCACATGTCTGACATCTATGTCACTTTTGATCTGATAGGCACATCTCTCTCTTTTTTTTTTTGGCACTGAATGACAGCACAAAAAAGCTTTACTAATGCTCAGCTGAGATAAATTTGGATGTTGGCCCTGGAGCAGCAAGAAGGCCTTTAAATCTACTCCCTTGCCCTGTAAATTACAACCCTGCGTTTTTAATCTCGTTTCCGTATCCAAGGTTATTCATAGACATCCAAAGCAAACATGGGCCATGCCGTCTGAACAGCTCGTGAGAACAAATTGTCCCTTTTAAAAGCTTAACCTGTCCGTGACATAATATAGATCACGAATTCCCGAGGGCCTGACAACAGGTAGACGTGTAGCCAAAAACCAGACAAAAATCCGGAGGATTTAAATAAAGAACCTTATGAAATGACACAAGCAAAAAGTTTTGTTTTTAAGCCCTTCAGCCCAGCACCTTTCACTGAACTCTTTCAAAGAAAAGATGTTTTTCCACTTATCATGTATTTTAATACTGTAACATTAAAAGCATCTCTCTGTTCTCGAAAGAGGGTAAAAAAAAAATCTGCATGGCTCAGTCACGGCGAGGTCATGCTGGGTGAGCGGAATACTGAAATCATTAAAAACATCTTGCATAATTCACCATGACTCCGTTTGTAATTACCAATGCTCAGATTCAATTCCAACAGACGGGCCTGAATTTGACAAAAGATTTCCAACCAGTGCAGTTTAGCTGCATATAAAGCGGGACTCGTGTTTGATTTGTAACCGAATCCCCTCTCCCTTGGGGGTTTCCAATTCTGACTATAATAACAGGCTAACACACTGGAGACCTCCCTTTGCCCTTGTGCATTATAATCGCCGCCGAGTCCGTCACACTCGTGTAAACAGGTCAAGAGTGGAGCTGTAAAGAACACAATCTACGCTGTTGGCCAGAAGAAAGGCAGAAGAAGCCCTTGATGTGAAAGTCAAAACAGAAGGTTTGGTCTGACGGCTTCTCACTGTCACTGGGTGAAATCTGTTTAAATTTAGCTTCTGAAGACAGCTCTGATTTACAATTGAACCACAGACCATAGGGGTATAGATTATTATTATGCTTGGAAATATTTTGGATTTGATTTGAGAGAACAATGCTGACCTTTGCTTTATAGTCAGTTCCACCAGGGAGAGCATGGCCAACGCTTGGAGCCAGACTTGGCTAGACAACAGGAGTTTTTGAAACGAAAAGACATGCTTTTTTTTTTTTGTTCTATTCTTCTCTGCTGTTATTTCTTCTCCAACACGAAAAGGAAACATGTCTAATTCAGTGTCAGCCTGAATAACACATAGCGTGTTGTTTCGCTGGCAATTGGATGCATAATGTGCCCATTACCCCATCACTGAAGGCTTTGTTCTTGTTTTTCGATGACTGTTCATGTCCTTTGATGTTATGTTTTCTCTCTCTTCTCCTTCCATCTCTTTCCTCTTTCTCAGACTGACAATGTACTTGGTTTCAAATGTACAGTCCAGGGCCTTCTCTGTGAAAAAGGTGAAACCTTGGCATAAAGGCAGCAGCAGAGAGGCAACAATCGTGAATTTGTGCCCTTTCCTGTTTTGGTAGATGTAGAATCTGTTTTATAGTTGTTTACATGGCTGCAGGACGTTTTCATTAGCACGGCGCAGTGGGTGTACTTTGCCACTTTTTGCCGTCACATGTTTGTGCTTGTGTCCTGCGAGTCTGCATCCTGTTTACAGTGTGAGAGAGAGAGAGAGAGAGAGAGAGAGAGGGGAAAATTGGATGGCTGGAAGAGACTCTGTGGTAATTAAGTTATCGTAATTCTCAACATCCTGCCATTGGATTGTTTTCTTCCTATAGACTGCTGAAACTGGTGATACCATAAGCAATGTCACCATCAAGCGCCAATGTTTTCTCACATCACAGGACACACACAGATTCACACACTCTCATTCACACCAAGCGGCAATTGCCAATTCACCTAGATGTTTTTGGGAAGTGGGAGGAAACTGGATAATCCAGAGGAAACCCATGTAAACACAAGGAGAAACTCCATGTGAAACTCTCCAGGAACTCGAGCTCAGGATCAAACCAGGGACCCTGGAATTATGCGATGGCAACACTCCCCATTGTGGTGCATTTCAGAAT
The DNA here is from genome assembly GCF_027579695.1 of Neoarius graeffei. Taxonomy (NCBI): domain Eukaryota; kingdom Metazoa; phylum Chordata; class Actinopteri; order Siluriformes; family Ariidae; genus Neoarius; species Neoarius graeffei. The sequence goes on from NC_083579.1 coordinate 62,810,365, forward strand.
GGCTTTATTAAGACTTATCAGAATCAAAGTGCAGAAACGTCAGACACTGAACGACAGCATGATCCCAGCGTCTCCTTTTGTTCTGCCACAAAACTAAGCAGTACATCCACTATCTATCATCTGGTAGCCCTCCGTGAGAGAGGTGTGAGAGCAGCGGTCTCACTGGGACCAGGCATTAAAAAGAAAGTGATGTGATGTCCCCTCCTTCTGGACAGCTGAACTCAAAGGAACTGGCTGCACACTATTTTCACAATCACTCCATTCCTTTCCTAAAGCAGTGACCCATTCACGTACATAGGATTGCTGTTAGATGAACAAACTCGAGGGAGCACTGAAGGAGGAATTAGCCATGTCTCCTGAAGACCTGAGTGAAGTGGAGGAGGCAGACTGAAAGGGTGGAGCAACTGATGTCAGAAGACACAATGGCAGAGTATACAGTGGGGCAAAAAAGTATTTAGTCAGTCACCAATTGTGCAAGTTCTCCCACTTAAAAAGATGAGAGAGGCCTGTAATTTTCATCATATGTATACCTCAACTATGAGAGACAAAATGAGAAAAAAAAAATCCAGAAAATCACATTGTCTGATTTTTAAAGAATTTATTTGCAAATTATGGTGGAAAATAAGTATTTGGTCAATAACAAAAGTTCATCTCAATACTTTGTTATATACCCTTTGTTGGCAATGACAGAGGTCAAACGTTTTCTGTAAGTCTTCACAATGTTTTCACACACTGTTGCTGGTATTTTGGCCCATTCCTCCATGCAGATCTCCTCTAGAGCAGTGATGTTTTGGGGCTGTCGCTGGGCAACACGGACTTTCAACTCCCTCCAAAGATTTTCTATGGGGTTGAGATCTGGAGACTGGCTAGGCCACTCCAGGACCTTGAAATGCTTCTTACGAAGCCACTCCTTCGTTGCCCGGGTGGTGTGTTTGGGATCATTGTCATGCTGAAAGACCCAGCCACGTTTCATCTTCAATGCCCTTGCTGATGGAAGGAGGTTTTCACTCAAAATCTCACGATACATGGCCCCATTCATTCTTTCCTTTACACGGATCAGTCGTCCTGGTCCCTTTGCAGAAAAACAGCCCCAGAGCATGATTTTTCCACCCCCATGCTTCACAGTAGGTATGGTGTTCTTTGGATGCAACTCAGCATTCTTGCTCCTCCAAACACGACAAGTTGAGTTTTTACCAAAAAGTTATATTTTGGTTTCATCTGACCATATGACATTCTCCCAATCCTCTTCTGGATCATCCAAATGCTCTCTAGCAAACTTCAGACGGGCCTGGACATGTACTGGCTTAAGCAGGGGGACATGTCTGGCACTGCAGGATTTGAGTCCCTGGCGGCGTAGTGTGTTACTGATGGTAGCCTTTGTTACTTTGGTCCCAGCTCTCTGCAGGTCATTCACTAGGTCCCCCTGTGTGGTTCTGGGATTTTTGCTCACCGTTCTTGTGATCATTTTGACCCCACGGGGTGAGATCTCGCGTGGAGCCCCAGATTGAGGGAGATTATCAGTGGTCTTGTATGTCTTCCATTTTCTAATAATTGCTCCCACAGTTGATTTCTTCACACCAAGCTGCTTACCTATTGCAGATTCAGTCTTCCCAGCCTGCTGCAGGTCTACAGTTTTGTTTCTGGTGTCCTTTGACAGCTCTTTGGTCTTGGCCATAGTGGAGTTTGGAGTGTGACTGTTTGAGGTTGTGGACAGGTGTCTTTTATACTGATAACGAGTTCAAACAGGTGCCATTAATACAGGTAACGAGTGGAGGACAGAGGAGCCTCTTAAAGAAGTAGTTACAGGTCTGTGAGAGCCAGAAATCTTGCTTGTTTTTAGGCGACCAAATACTTATTTTACCGAGGAATTTACCAATTAATTCATTAAAAATCCTACAATGTGATTTCCTGGATTCTTTCCCCCATTCTGTCTCTCATAGTTGAGGTATACCTATGATGAAAATTACAGGCCTCTCTCAACTTTTTAAGTGGGAGAACTTGCACAATTGGTGGCTGACTAAATACTTTTTTGCCCCACTGTAAAGCTCACTTGCTCCACCCATTACTAGAGATGTTTCTGTAACAGATTTTTTTGATCTGTTTAAAAACACAGAAATGGGTTAACAGGAACATACAGTGACTTCCATGATTATTGTCCCTTTGTAAAGATGAATAAAAAGGGTTAGAAAAAATCCACCTTTTGGTGAAGTTGCTTCATCTCACACTGAAAAAATGAGAAAAATCCAACCTTTAATTGAAATATATTTATTCAGAGAAAAAACAAATCCCTCATTAAGAAATAATTATTTTCACAAAAACGCACATACCATTATTATTAGCACCCCTAGAAATGATAGTGAGCACAATGTAACTGAAGCATGTTTCCCATTTAAATTGTACATTTGTGAGTTGATTGGAGTGTGTAGGAACTTTCAAGCTGTAATTCATGACCTCCTGATTAACTGGGGTGCAAATATGAGGCGACACAGAGGTCAAATTCCCTTAGTCATCCATCAACATGGGAAAGACAAGAGAGAACACACAAACCAAATGAGGGAGAAGTGTGTTGACCTTCATAAGTCAGGGAATGGTTATAAAAATAGCTACTTGCCTGAAAACCCCCATTTCTGTCCCCATTTCTACTGCTGGAGCAATAATAACAATTTAAAAAAAAAGTGGACACCAACTGGAACTGTTACAAACTTGCCTGGAAGAGGACGCCAGTTTATTTTGCCCCCATGTGTAGGAGGCGGGTAAGAGGGGCCAAAAAAAAAACAACAAAATCCCAAAGATCACTGTTGGTGAATTACAAGAAAAAGTTAAATCTTGGTGTTTCCAAGTCTCCAAAACCACCATCAGACGCCACTTCTATGCCAACAGATTATTTGGAAGGTTTGACAGAAAAAAAAAGCCTTTCCTGTCAGTTAACCACAAACGTAAGCACCTGGAATTTGTGATATGCTTTTACAACTTTGCCTGGAACCGTGTTCTGTGGTCTGATGTAACAAAAATTGAGCTTTTTGGCAATAAACACTCAAGCTGGGTTTGGTGTAAAGAGAAGGATGGCTATAACAAAAAGAACTTGATCCCAACTGTAAAATATGGTGGAAGTTCTGTGATGTTTTGGGGATGTTTTTCCTCCAAAGACCCTGGAAACCTTGTTTGTGTGCATGGCATCAGGGCCGTTGACAGCTTTGGCTGGGCCCGGGACAAAATGCTCTGAATCCCCCCCCCGGGCCAACCCACACACACACACCCACCTCTCTTATCCCAGTCTCTACTTACTCCAACCCTTAAATGACAGGTATTCAAAAAGGCATTCAAAAAGGTATTCCTAAACTCATGGATAGTCTACTATAATCACGCGATTGGGGTGCTCTTGAAGGAGCAGCGATGGATGGGGGATTTCGGGCAGGGCTGGGGGCGAACATAGTATACTGTGCGTGCGTACTGTCCAGTGTGAAAAGCAGAGAAGAACACACCGCTCGAGAAACGGCGGGATATGATTGCGGGCTAATGTGAATATTCTTAGCTTCAATCAGATATATGAAACACAATGTTATTAAGCCGTTGTGGTTATGAAATGATTCAGTGCCCTGTGCGTTTGATATGGTGTTCAGTGTGACTTGCTCTCCCCTCGTTTGTAACATGAATTGCGTGCCGCGTGTGCCTTGGTTGGGGTTACTTTACGGGGCTGGAAAAAGTTGGCTGTGTCTTACCTGGCTCAGCTGCCCCACTGCCTTTGCTAGTACCTGCTGCATCATCCGAATCTTTTTAAAAATATTTATGCAGTGAGCCCCTGAGTCTCTTGGTTTCTTCCTCTCTTTTTCTCTTTTCTTTTCTTTTCTGTGCTCCTGACTTGTGCATGTTGGCAAATGGCATGCACGCTGATTGTCGAAGCGCTATGATCGAACGATGTCGTTTTTTTCCCCTTAATCAAAGAGTCAGACCAAACCATTTTTGCATTAGGGGTGGTAGGGGGTTCTTGACGCCTTTTTCAAAGACAATAAAGGCAAAAGATCTAGAAATCATTTATTGAATACAAATATAGCACATTTCTCCCCCAAATCAACACATTTTGAAATGAAATAAGATAATTTAATCGCAACTTCATGAGAGCCCAGTTCTGGGCCCTCCCCATTCCTGGGCCCAGGACAACATACCTGTTTGTCCCCCCCCAGTCGGCGGGCCTGCATGGCATCATGGACGCCATGAAATACCAGGACATTTTAAATGAGAATCTGGCTGCTTCTGCCAGGAAACTAAAACTGGGTCACCACTGGATCTTCCAGCAGGACAATGATCCAAAGCATATGTCCAAATCAACACAAAAATGGTTACTGAGCACAGAATCAAGCTTCTGCCCTGGCCATCTCAGTCCCCTGACCTGAACCTCAGTGAAAACCTGTGGGCTGAGCTGAAGAGGAGAGAGCACAAGAGAGGGCCTCGGACCCTGGATGATCTGGAGAGATTGTGTAAAGAGGAATGGTCTCAGATGCCCTGCTCTGTATCTCCAACCTTATAAAATGTTACAGGAGAGACTCAGTGCTGTTTTACTGACAAAGGGAGGTTGTACAAAGTGTTAAATGCGGGGGTGGCAATAATAGTGGTACGTTTTTGTTGAAAATTTTCTTGATAAGGGATTCGTTTTTCTCTGAATAAATTTTACAATTGGGGTGGCACGGTGGTGTAGTGGTTAGCGCTGTCGCCTCACAGCAAGAAGGTCCGGGTTCGAGCCCTGTGGCCGGCGAGGGCCTTTCTGTGAGGAGTTTGCATGTTCTCCCCGTGTCTGCGTGGGTTTCCTCCGGGTGCTCCGGTTTCCCCCACAGTCCAAAGACATGCAGGTTAGGTTAACTGGTGACTCTAAATTGACCGTAGGTGTGAATGTGAGTGTGAATGGTTGTCTGTCTATATGTGTCAGCCCTGTGATGACCTGGCGACTTGTCCAGGGTGTACCCCGCCTTTCGCCCGTAGTCAGCTGGGATAGGCTCCAGCTTGCCTGCGACCCTGTAGGATAGGATAAAGCGGCTAGAGATAATGAGATGAGATGAGATTTTTCTTCATCTAAGATGAAGCTACTTCAGCAAAAGGTGGATTTTTTTTCTAACCCTAATCTTTACAAGTGGTGGTAAAAATTTTGGAGGGCGCTGTATGTACCAGAAATGCGTAACACAAGAAACAAAAAACTGTGTGTTCCTGTGCATTTAGTGTATTCTTTTTACTAAACTGTAATTTGGCTTTGGGTTTTTTTTGCATCTTGGTGTTATCGAGATGTTCTACAGTTTTCTTCATATTTGAAAGGTTTTGCTCATCAGCGTCTTTAGCCAAGCAGGTCATTTATTCTTTCTCAGCTTTCAGTATGATAGTGCTTCTTCATCTAGCAATTAATTTTGACAAACCCTCATGTTTTATCAATGACTCTTCAGCCTCCTTATGATCTGTCTTTGTCTTTGCACCTCATAGCAGAAAACAGTAACGGTCGCTAAATGCAATTGCTATATCTGGAATCATTTTATCTCTCTCATGAATGAATATAGCAATTTCTTACATGCGTGTGAGACAAATACAGATTTGCTGTGTAAGGCAAGAGACAGTCTGACCAGAACCAGACCTGCATTGCATCTAATATAGACTCAAATTACGTTACAAAAAAGGAGTATGCATAGCATTTGCACAACACGTTTAGACTACACCTAGATCCAACAGTACAATATGGTACATGATATGGCACTTTGGTGAAAGTTGATAGTGTTGTGCTACAGCCAGTAACACCTGGTGTTAATCACACAACTCTGAAAATCTCAGACGGTAAAAGCTACACAGAATTCCACCGATGGTAAACCCTTTACACTGAGAAGTCACTGCTTTGTATCTCGTGAAAGAAACCTTTTAACGCCACTAAAATATATTCAAAGTTAAATATGGCGACGGCTGTCAGTTTGACACATACGATTTTGAACACGATTCATACCAACTTAAAAATGACTCTTAGATAATCACTAAAATAGTGCCCTCTTGATCACTGCTATTAAATTATCATTAAAGAGAAAGTCAGCATCACTGTTTGATCTGATTTCTGGTAAATCACTTCGGAGTCTGTGAACACTGACAAATGGCCCATTGTAGCACGAGCCCTGTGGTTGGCCCATGCCCAAGCCTTATGCACTTACTCAGTCATGCATTAATGGATTTACAAATAATCACTTCCTTCTCTCGTGCACAAAGACAAGTGATGCCACTCATCCTGTCATATTTGATTTATCACATCAGCCAAATAATTAAAGGTCCATGAATAAACTTGCAGCAGACTGGCAAAGGGAACTCTGAAGAGCATTGACAGCCTTTGAAACCACATCCGCTCTTCTTGAAAAGCTCTAAGGCAAGAGCTGTCTTTTTTTTTCTCTCCCTGCAGTAAAAGGTCGCTGACACAGTGTAAGTACATTTGAAAATAACTGGTAAGTTCTAATAACATTCTAAGACAATTTCCATCATCTTGTTAAACTCTATTAAAGCTTTAAAACCCCATGAATATGGTAAGAGATGCATGGCATGTTTAAACAGAAATACAATCATTGCAGTAGAAAAATATCAAATGCAAAGCACATGTAACATGAGTAAAGCATGGTCAGATGTGTTATGGAGCACTGATGCACATTTAGAAGTTAGTCATAGACTTGGGTGGACGTCTCTTTCAATTATCAAAACAAATGCTACGTAACATTAAAAATAAATAACTTTGAATCAAGGAGAAAGTCATTTCTGTGAACCTGGTGTGAAATTACGCAACCTCAAAATCCGCTCTCATATCTGTGGAGAACTATAATTACACGACTACGTTTTATTATGACATGGTACAGCACTGTTACCTCACCCGGGATGGAGTCCACGGCAAGGTATTGTTTTTGGTGAGGTTTCTTTGTTAGCAACATCACGGGAAAACGGCTGGACCGATCTTCATGAAACTTGCAGGATAGGTGGGCACTGGTCTCAAATAGATCCTCCAACATTTTAAGGGTCATCTAGTCAAGGTCACCAAAAAGGTCAAAATCATTTTTTTAATGATATCTTCCTTCATGTTCATCACATTTACTTCAAACCAATTCCAAAATGTCCATCTTTCAATTCTGCTTCCATTGATATGCTACACGATGGGGCATCTCTCATAGTTTTCTTGGGGGTCAAATGTCGGGGGGGTCAAGGTCATTGCTAAAATTTGCATATTTTCTATTATAACTTGAAAACGGTTAGAGATGTTTTATCATTATCAACATATAGGAAATCATATATGGGCTTTCTTTTGGCACCATGACCTTGTTTGCGTGCGTGTCTGTTAACAATCTAACGTCTAGATGTTTGCACCGATTGACTTCAAATTTTCAGGGTAGGTGGGCAATGGTCCATAGATTACATGACTACATTTTGGGGGAAATTGGGTCACCGGAAAGGCCAACCTTTTTGGTCAAAATATCATTTTCCATTATAACTCAAAAACGGTTGCCGATAGACAAATGTTTACTATTATGAGCATATAGGAACTCCCTTTCATTTGGCACCATGATCTTTGACCTTGAAACGTCAAACTCAAGGCCACAGATTTTCAGAGGGCTGTAACTTGAAAACAGTTGATGGTAGACCGATATTTACCATTATCAACTTATAGGAAGTGCCATATGGGCTTTCATTTGGCACCATGACGTTGAATGACTTTGAAATATCAAACTCAAGGTCATGGATTTTCATAGGACTATAACCTGACAGCTGATGATTGAGAAATATTACCATATCAATGTATACAGTGAGAGTAAAAAGTATTTGATCCCTTGCTGATTTTGTTGGTTTGCCCACTAATAAAGACATGCTCATTCTATACTTTTAATGGTAGATGTATTCTAACATGGAGAGACAGAATATCAAAACGAAAATCCAGAAAATAACTTAAAAGAATATATATTAATTGATTTGTATTTCATTGAGGGAAATAAGTATTTGATCCCCTAGTATGCATTAGGAGTTCTGGCTTTCACAGACCAGTTAGACACTCCCAATCAACCTGTTACCTGAATTGAAGACACCTGTTCTAACTAATCACCTGTATGAAAGACACCTGTTCACAGAATCAGACAATCAGACAGATTCCAAACTCTCCAACATGGGTAAGACCAAAGAACTCTCTCAGGACCTCAGAGACAGGATTGTTGACCTGCACAAATCTGGAATGGGCTACAAAAACATTAGCAAGATGCTGGGTATGAAAGTAACAACCATTGGTGCAATTGTGAGAAAATTTAAGAAGTATAACATGACCATCAATAGACCTCGGTCTGGTGCTCCACAGAAGATTTCACCTCGTGGGGTGGCAATGATCATGAGAACTGTGAGAAATCGGCCTGCAACCACACAGCGGGAGTTAGTGAATGACCTCAACGCAGCTGGGACCACAGTCACCAGGAAAACAATTGGCAACACTTTGCGCCGCAATGGATTAAAATCCTGCAGTGCCCGAAAGGTACCCCTGCTTAAGAAGGCACATGTGGAGGCCTGCCTAAAGTATGCCAATGATCACCTCAAAGATGTACAAAGTGATTGGGAGAAGGTTCTGTGGTCAGACGAGACCAAAATTGAACTATTTGGCCTAAACTCTACTTGTCATGTGTGGAGGAAGAAAAATGCTGCCTATGACCCCAGGAACACTGTGCCCACCATCAAGCATGGAGGTGGAAGCATTATGTTTTGGGGGTGTTTCTCTGCCAAGGGCACAGGGCTACTTCACCACATCAGTGGGAAGATGGATGGAGCCATGTACCGTGCAGTCCTGAGGGACAACCTCCTCCCCTCTGCCAGGAAGTTGAAAATGGGCCGTGGTTGGGTCTTCCAACATGACAACGACCCAAAGCATACAGCAAAGGCAACAAAGGAGTGGCTCAAGAAGAACCACATTAAGGTCATGGAGTGGCCCAGCCAGTCTCCGGACCTCAATCCAATCGAAAATCTATGGAGGGAGCTGAAGGTCTGAGTTGCCAAGCGACAGCCCACCAACCTTAATGATTTAGAGAGGATCTGCAAAGAAGAGTGGGCCAGAATTCCCCCTGATATGTGTGCTAACCTTGTGGTTAACTACAACAAACGTCTGTCCGCTGTGCTTGCAAACAAAGGCTTTGCCACCAAGTATTAAGTGCTTTTGGCTAGAGGGATCAAATACTTACTTCCCTCAATGAAATACAAATCAATTAAAATATATTCTTTAAAGTTATTTTCTGGATTTTCGTTTTGATGTTCTGTCTCTCCATGTTAGAATACATCTACCATTAAAAGTATAGAATGATCATGTCTTTATTAGTGGGCAAACCAACAAAATCAGCAAGGGATCAAATACTTTTTACTCTCACTGTAGGTATAAAATAAGTGCTACCGGGTGAGGTTTGTTCCACCTGGCAACACATATCAGATTCAAGTGTGATTAGGAAAAAAGACTTGTAAACAACCACAATTAAGGTACCGGACATTTTAGATTTCATATATTTAAAGCAGCACGCAGTAAAGCAATTCTGGGTGTGTACTGGATATTACACTGTTTTACATAAACTATTGTATATAAATTTAAGCACAGATCAGTCTTCATGCAATAACGAAGCAGGAAAGCATCTGGAGAAAACTGTTGACATCTATATCTAGTTGGCATCACCGATGACAAAAGGTTGTACAATTTTACTGGCATGGATGGGTGTGTATTCAGTCATGCGGTTCAGCTTATTTCCAATAAACATAAACCAGAAGAGTTAATAAAAAGAATCTTGAAACTGTATAGGATCACAAAGTAATTTTTAATGCAAAACTGCAACACAGATTTTGAAGCTAATGGTTTATTGCGTAAATAATCAGTACTCTCAAAGACCATGTGATTCCCTGCACAATGACAGCAAAGAAAAGATGAAGACCTCCTTATGTTAAATCCTGACTCTGTAAAAAGAACATCCTGCTAGATGTCTTATTTTATTTACAAAACGCATCACATTTCACTTAAAAAAAAAAAAAAATCATCTGAATGAATGAGTGGTCCATAAAATCTTAAGTACCAGCTAAATTATAGCTGCATATGAAAAATATAGACCAAATGAGTGCTGCTGAAACTGAAGGTCCAGGAACAAACATTAACATGGTACATCACCGCTGTTGAACGAGTAAAAACACTCCAAAGCTTTAACTGCATTTTGTTTATAGATTACAGTGTAGATACAGCCATGGTGGAGTCCCAGATCACATTCAGAACTTCTCTGAAAGCAAGGTTTCCTTCTCCAGGAGAAGATCAGCAAACCTCTGCTGCAGTTCCTTCTCTCTGTCCTGTTGCCTTTGCACATCTTCTCTCAGAGCCTGAAAAAACAAGCAGCGTCATTCTACTTGTATTCTGTTCATACTCTCGAGTTCCGAATAATAGCGCAGTTGGGAATAAGAGTGTAGGGTGGCAAAATGGGCAAAAATTAATAAGAGTGTAGGGTGGAAATAAGCATGCAGGCCGGAAAATTCTCGAGTTTCGAATAATAGTGCAGTTGGGAATAAGAGTATAGGATGGCACATTAGGACAAATATAATAAGCGATAAGCACACTTGTAGTCTAGAAAATTATGCTGAACAGATCTTGGAGACCAAATATCAATTCAGTAAACAGACAAATCATATCATGGCTGTCAAAATTTCTTGTTCGTGTTCTTTTTATCTAAAACAAAAAGAATATCTGGATACTAGTAGAGTACTTTTGCTTGAGAAACTCAAGTATGCAAATTGCTTTAATTTACCTTTATTTAAGGTCTTAAAACATCAAAATTCTAATTTAAAAATGTCAAAATTCTATTACAGAGGAAGACTTTATTGCACCATTTGAATCCAGCAGGTGAAAGAGCATGAACCGTTAAGTCTTCATCCAGCAATATTGAACCGCTGGCATAAGTACTTAATTACTTGAAAAAATTGCATTGTAATTCACTTCTATGCTATTATATCTCAAGAATATGCTACCTTATGGAACTGGATGGGTGAAATTCATGTCAATTTTCGGTGGATTGAAATCGATCATAGATACCGTTGTTTACCACCGGCAGTGTTGTTGGTGCATTGGCGGTGCTTCGTTGTGTCTGCGCATGTGCGTAGTGAGTCGTCTGTGTTCAGGCGTTATTTTCGTTCATTCGTCACACGTGTTTGTATTGACAAATAGAATAAGCGTGTAGGCCCGAATAAGACCGTGCAGGCGGGAATTTTTCGCAAAAATAAATAGCCGTGCATGCACGGTTATTCGGAACTCGAGAGTATCTAATACGCTCAAATAGCCCAAGAGCATTAGCTCAAAATTGAGTCCAACCCGGAACAAATTAGTAACAAGCTGAATTTTTCAGAATATGTTCAGAATACCCTTAGGAATAACATACTAAAAGTCTCCGGCAATCCACCTTGTGCTCTCTGAGAAATTCAAGATGGCGTCCAAAATGGCCGCCGACTGGAGATTTTTCAATATCTCAGGGATAAAACATAATATAAATGCAATTAAAATGTTAAATTCTATGTTCTCTCATACAAGCAATGCAAATTCACCATTGTCACGCTGTTAAAATTAAAATTAACCAAGATTACAAGGTCATTAATGTGGAAATTACATGGAATTTGATGGTTGACATGATTGACAGATTAGCTTAGTAGGCTACCTACATACATGAACATAATGTAAGACAACAATTAGACATCAATTTCCTTAATGTTTAGTGCATCTTTAAGCTTTGATAAAATATTAAAGGGAAATTAAATTTGAGAACTCTATCTTCTAAAACTACAATGGCAAGCTGTTTCAGTACACTTCTTCAACATTCCGGCGACTTTCATGACAAAAAGGTCTGCCTCAATAAAAGCTCTTGCTTATAAACAATGAGTAGACTTAAACACTTCTCAGTGCCTCAGTTGTAATGCTTGGACCTTTGTTGTACCATCGATGAAGTAGGGAATTTATTCAAGCTTGTTTAAGGGTGGAAAAAAATTAATCTTTGAGTTTCTAGCGGCAGTCTTTACTACTAGCAATGCCAGTGTGTTCGGACAAAAAAAAATGACTAAACTCAGCATGACCTTTTAAAAATGACTGAACTCAGCATGACCTTTTAACATGCCATTTTTCATTTTACACCACCAATTTACTTTAATTAATATTAATGAAAATAAGTGCTCCAACCCCTAGTAATTGTGTTTGTTGTTTTGTGAACAGAATAGGATGATACGGAGTGAACGAGTAACCAATGGATCCACACTCTATAATCGGTAGTGTACATTAAATAGCACATGTATAGATTTACAATTATAAGTCTGTAATTATTAGTCCTAAACATTAAGAACTGAAGCCATTTCAAAAACATACGAGATATCTTCATGATACCATAACGATTATTTTGTCATAACAGTCATTGTTATTTCTTCTTGGATGTGAATTTATGGGCCAGGGCATTTCAAGATTGATACTTGATTCAAGGATCGGACTGGATGAAACCTACACACATTCATAGTACTGTGCACATTCATAAATGTGAACTGGTGAAGTGCCAAACATATGACAATCTAACCAGACATGGCAAGTGAACACATTATACACAAATATATTGTTATAATAATGTGTACGTTGTTATTATATAATGTTAATACACAATGTAATTAATACACACATGTTGGAATTTACTCTCCTACCCTACAAAACACATATTCTGACCTTTTAATTGCATTAATATTTTGTTTTGGGCCTGAGATATGGGCAGATCTCCATTTGGCGGCCATTTTGGACGCCATCTTGAATTTCTCAGAGAGCACAAGGGGGATTTCCGGGGACTTTTAGTACATTATTCCTAAAGGTATTCTGAACATATTCTGAAATTTTCAGCTTGTTATTAATTTGTTCTGGGTATAACCCTATTACTCCTGGGCTAAAACACGGGACCAGAAGTTGAAACAACTACATTCAAAAATTCATTAAATTATCTCAAGTTAATTTATGTTATGTTCTACTACAGCCGGCTTGTCTGAGTCACCTCCTGTCTGCGTGGGATGGCCAGGTCCTCCTGTTTCTTCAGCTCCTGGAAGGTATGCAATTCCATGTGGGCCTGCTCCACCTGGTCCCACAGGTCACTGAGCTGCTTTATCAGACCCATGGCCCGAGACTGGTATCCCCCCAAAAGAATCTTCATCTTCTTCTCCATCTTAGCTGCCCGTTTAGCTTCTGTCGTCATGTGCCCTCTGTTGATCTACGTCACATCAAATAATGGCAGAGCAAAGCTTAGGCTAGTCTCCAAATCAGTTGTCAAGCTTGCATTACAGAATTTGTGAAATGACTTTTCATATTAACGTGACATATCTTATGTAAATCCATCTGATATTGTACCTGCATTTTGTTAAGACAGCGTAACCATAATATACAACCTATTTTACATTAGTTATACTACAAGATCTAATTTATCAGCTACACTTTGATTATTAATCTTATAATATGCAGAGAAATCATTTTTAATGATTCAATACATGTGAAATGCAAATGAACAGGCAAATTTAAGAACAATTCGAGCAGGAAATGTCACCAAAAAGCCCACTGTTAAATGTACATGTAATAATTTAAGCGCACTCTCACAAGATAAGCATTGGCTCATTTTAGAAGAAAAAAAAAAACATTTAATTTGACACTAGTGTCTTAAGCTGGTTACCTACGACTACTTGTGATCGGATTTTTTTGATTAGGCCCACACCTGGACAAGTCACCATTCTTAAGGCCAATTTATGCTGACAACCCAGTCCTCGCAGATGGCGTCGCAGATAGCGTCTGCGTAGCCCCCCCCCACCTTTGCAGACGCTCTGCGCGCACCTCCCAAAAATTGTGACCACCACAGAAGCCTCGCAGACAGCGTCACAGACAAGAGGGCTCTGATTGGTCCACTCTACATCCGCTGTACACGCACTTCCGCTTCCCTACTTTCCCGGTTTGGTTTGTTTTCACGACCGCCATTTTTAAAAACACGAGTGAAGATGGAGCAGCACGAAGAGCGGTTGATCGAGGAAGTGAGGAAGTACGTACATCTATACGACTCCAGTTCTAGTCATTATAAGTAACCGGAGGATAAACACTCCACTAACCACACCCACCAACTACTCCTAGCCATTTCGCAACTTCGCGCCCCCTTGCGTTGTGGCGGTGAATAACATCGCGCACGCCTATTACTCCCCGCTCAACGATAAATTACAACTGTCTGCGAAAAGCTATCTGCGAAAGCCTTGTCGCAAGAGCATGCAGAGGCCCTTACACTCACAGAGCAGTTTATTAGGAACACAGTAATACCGGGTAAGGTCTCCCTTTACTCCCAAAACGGCATCAATACTTTGTGGCACGGATTACACACTTCTTTGAGATTCCGGTCCATGCTGACATGATTGCAACACACAATTCCTGCAGATTTTCAGGTGCACTTTCATGCGCCGAATCTCCTGTTGTACCACATCCCAGAGGTGCTCTATTGGATTCAGATCCGGTGACTGGGAAGGCCACTGAACTCATCGTCATGTTCATGAAACCAGTTTGAGACGACTTTGAGACATGGTGCATCATCATCATGCTGAAAGTAGCCATTAAAAGATGGTAAATTGGGACCACGAAGGGATGGACATGGTCAGCAACAATACTCAAACAGGCTGTGGTGGTTGGTATTAACAGATCGAAAGTGTGCCAAGAGAACATTCCTCACAGCATTACACCACCACCACCAGCCTGGACTGTTGACACAAGGCAGGTTGTGCTCATGGATTCATTTCTCGTGCCCTACTCTCTGTGTGCCTCAGCAGAAATTGAGCTTCATCAGACCAGGCTAAGTTTTTCCAATCTTCAACTGTCCAGTTTTGATGAGCCTGTGACCCCGCAGCTTTCTGTTCTTGACTGATATTAGTGGAACCCTATGTGGTCTGAAGTGTTGTGCATTCCGAGATGCTTTTCTGCTCACCATAACTGTACAGAGTGGTTATCCGAGTTACTGTAGCCTTTCTGTCAACTCAAACCAGTCTGGGGTGGGTTTCCCAAAAGCATCATAGCACTAAGATCATCGTTAAATGGTAGCGCGAGCATCACAATGAATACTCTCTCTCCTAGTTAAGATGCTCTTAGCGTTAAGAGGCATTCAGGAAACCCACCCCTGGTTATTCTCTTTTGACCTCTCTCAATAAGAAGCAGTTTCTGTCTGCAGAACTGTGACTCACTGGATGTTTTTATGCCTCCGCCACCTTAAGGTGCAGGAGGCATCATGCTTTCGGGTTGTCCGTCTGTCCGTCCCGAAACCTTCTGAACACGATATCTCAAAGGCTAATGAAAGGAATTTCACCAAACTTTCACCATTTGTGCGCTTTGGGACAAACATGAACTGATTAGATTTTGAGGTTAAAAGGTCTAAGGTCAAGGTCACTGTGAGGTCAAATGTCTGTCCGAAAACCTTGTGAACACAATATCTCCAAGGCAAATGAAAGGAATTTCACCAAACTTTCACCATTTGTGCATTTGGGGACAAACATGAACCGATTAGATTTTATACATGTTCGAAATAAAATAAATTCATTCATTCAATTCATTTTGAGGTTAAAAGGTCACAGGTCAAGATTACTGTGAGGTCAAATGTCCATCCCCAAATCACAACTTAATAAGGCGTGTAGTCTACCAGGCGGAGGCATCCCCATCGACGCCGTTGGCGTTGAGTTCTATCTAGTTTCTTTATTGCACCATTCTGTGTAAACTCTACAGACTATTGTGCACGAAAATCCCAGGAGACCAGCAGTTATAGAAATACTCAACTCAGCCAGTCTGTCACCAACAATCATGTCACAGTCAAAATCAACAAGATCACATTTTTTTTTTCCTTTGCACTGTTGCCACATGATTCTCTCTAATACGAGCCAATATTAGCGCCTTGGTAAAAAATAACTATTTACAAACATGGGGGGTTTTTAATACTGCTTATGTAATACTATATGACATTACTTTTAAACATTACAACTCATTTTGCAATGTTGGTCTTTATATATTATATAGGGCTTGGAAGGAATAAGTTTAAAGTTTGGGAGTGTGCATGCAGTTGTCGGATACTGTTAAAAGGACCATTTTTAGACCGTTGGACAGAATAGCTGTATTAAAAAGGTCAGAAAAGAAGGAAATAAATCTCCAGGCATGAGCCTGATACTCCTGTCTGCTGTGCATGTTTTAGAAACACAATGTAACGCTACAATACACCCACACGGTTATTTGATATTTGACAGTATATTTGAGTTTACAGCCCTGTGGTGAAGTTAATTAGAGCTGTGTTTGTCAGGCAATCTTTAAACTCTGACAGCCCCACCCGCACTCTTGCTACACAATGACTAAATTTATGTAGTCAACGCAACTCTCTTTTTTTTTTTTAAATATCTGCATCCCTCACTTTTCATTTGCATGAATATTAAAAGCACATAAGTGGCTACACAGTCAGATGACAGTATATCATCCAATTTGGCTAGTATTTCTGGGTCTGGTTTTGAAGTGACATCAGGTTGCTTTTGGCAGTTTTAGCAAGTCTACCACTGACAACTTGCAATAATTGAACATGAGATGCGTGCAAACGCCAGGTGTGAAAGGTTAGCTGCCTCAGGTGGTGCTTACATTAGACCGTATCAGCGGATCATCAGATTAACGTTTTTAAAACGATTCGCGTGCACACAGCAACGCCAATACACGGATACGCTCGGCTCCGCAGGCATCCTGCGCTCCAAATCACTCCGCCCTGAACAGCGAGTGCCCTCTGGAGGGTGCGCACTCCGGCCCTGCGCAGCTCATAGAGTGCGCGAGTGAAGCACACGAGCAGTGATTCGGGACAAATAGCAGGAAGTGAAGTTTGCGCCGTTTTTCAGCAGTCGCGTCACATGACCAACGTGGCATGACCAACGCCAGCGAATCAGGAAGGTGGATGTCACAGTGACGTTGTCCAATGACGACGTCAGCTAGAGCTCAGCACTGCGTATCCTCGTTCCTCAATGTTTACACAGCACCAGATCAGATACGTACTGGGTTGAATACGTGGGCCCTGGCGGATTCAAACTGTTCCGCCTGTGGAGTCGTTTCCCGGCGTTTTAATGTGCACGGACAGTGCATCCGCGATGAAAACGATACGGATACGGTCTAATGTAAACACCACCTCAGTTGTCCACTTGTGATCTAATCACTAAAGACCGACGTTAACATCCAGTCTGCACAGCATCCAGGCTTTGTTTACTCGGTGTGGTTGAGCCAGTGGGTAAGGTGAAAGTGTGCTGCTGTTTATGGACCCTGCCACAGATATCACCCTGAACCCTTCGAAAACTCCACTACTCGAAGCCACTTCTGAGACCTGTTAATAAATGTGGAATGCAGCTGCTGTTAACATAAATCCTGTTGATTCTCTGAATGAAGGGAGTGCAGCAGTGCTTAGCCCTCTACTCCCTCCCCCACTCCTGTGAGCGTGCTGCTGTGTGAATAGGCTCCAAGTTTCCGCCCATGTTTCAGCCAAGAAATATGAAACAAATGCACGCTTTGTGAGACAGGGGTTGCCTTGATTAACTGAAACTTTGCACCTATACCAGCCTTAAAACTGAAGCCAATGGACTGCCCTTTTTATCTGCATCACAATTAGTGTTGACACTCAAAACTTTTTTCTTTTTTAAATCTAGTCACATTTTTATCTTCAAATTCATGAACTTCGACTTCAGGACTGTTTTATTTCTTAAGTGATGTAGTAATAAGAAATAAAACCTTAAAGTGCCATTCCACCATTGGATGTATTTTTTTGGCATAAAATACAATATATTTTATGACAACATGACTAGACAGAGAAATCTTTTAGCTTCAAAATGATATATCAAACATAATTTTTTGACAACGACAAGTATATTAATTTTGCGACCAAAGTCACCTACCCTTTTAATTTCCGCGCGGTAGTGAAACGTGATGTCATCGGCAGGTTCCCCTTCTTGTGTACCACGTCACATGTGACGTGGCACAGATTATCAGCAATGGCGGATAGAACGCGATTGTCAGCTTCGGAAAAGAAGCGAAGGAAAATAGCAAGTGATGCCCAAAGGAGACGGTCGATGGTGAATATCGGCACAGCAATCGACAAGTGGAAACCGCGTTCTATCCGCCATCACTGATAATCTGTGCCCCGTCACACGTGACGTGGTACACAAGAAGGGGAACCTGCCGATGACATCACTTTTCACTACCGCGCGGAAATTAAAAGGGTAGGTGACTTTGGTCGCAAAATTAATACACTTGTCGTTGTCAAAAAATTATGTTTGATATATCATTTTGAAGCTAAAAGATTTCTCTGTCTAGTCATGTTGTCATAAAATATATTGTATTTTATGCCAAAGAATACATCCAATGGTGGAATGGCACTTTAAGCACTAAGGACATTTTAAATGAACCAATATATTAACTGCCTCCTATGTTCTGATTCAGAGAATAATTAACGGCATTACTTTTAGAATGATTTGATTTAGTATTTATTACTTAATAATAACAGCTTAATTGCCTCCACAGAAACCTAAAGGACAGAAAAAGTGAAACATTTTGATTGTAAACAGTGACCTCTAGATACAGATTAAAGGCCAATTATAAGTAGCCAGTGCCACCTGCTGTAATGCGCAGGAACTACAAAAGATTAAAAAAAAGACAAATTTCATTTTGCTATACCTCCAGTTTCTTTTCCAGGGACTCAATCCTGTCCTTTTTGCTGGCCAGATTGGCTCTGGTGTATCGGCTCTGTCCGGGCAGGTACAGCACCTGGCTATAACACTCCTCCCAAACTTGATTGTAGGCCTCAATGGAAAGTTCACCATGACTCATGCCATGCTTCACAACCTCCATCTCCTGCCGCAGCAGCTCTTTAGCCTGACATTCGTATATAGTGTGCCATTAATTAATTCAGCTATTCATTGAAATCATGGACAGGTTGCATCAAAGAACTGTTACTTTTAAATCTGTGTAAAAAATTTTTTTTAAATAAAACAAGTTAAGAGCACACAAAGCTGACCTTTTTAAGGTCCTCCTCTGCCACTTTTTCATAGGGCGATTTCTCCAGGTAGGCAATGTGCTCGATGTTGGTAGAACCTGAGCCTGCTCCTTTACCTTTCTTAGCCAGAACTTCTGTATATGGGTGGTGCAGACTGTCATAGTGGATCATGGTGATCATCTCTTTCTTTATGAGTTCCTCTGCCTGCTGCAGCTCTGTGAGAGGAGGCTCCACATTTAGAGGCCTCAGAATGGTCTCATTTACCTGATCACAGAAACACACTCGTCATTACAACGCACACTATGGCACACATTTGACTGACTCATCAGGGCACGCTTAAGACAACGGAGCTGAAATGAAAAAGGTCAAATTGAGAATTTATTTGTTAAACTCTGAAACATGATTAGGATTTGGATTACAGTTTCGTATTGATCACAGAAGACAGATCACCTCTGAGGGCCTGGGTAAATTCCTCTGCACTGCTATATGTCTCTGCCTCAGCTCTTTCTCTCGCTCAGCTTCTCTGGCTGCCTGCAATAAACACCATGTAATAACAGCAATCATCAATGGACTACTATTAGGCTTGACACGAGCACAGAATCTATACACTCTGGTGCAGGGATACACTGTACACCTTATGTAGTACATACACATTTGTGTGTGAGATATATATCACTTACACACGCTGTATATTAGTGCAAGCCATTTGATATTTAGTCACATTAAAAATGTCAGGTGAAAAACAAATATTATATATATATATATGGGCCTCGGTCAGTACTTTCAAGATCTTGGTCACAGTATTTCACCATATGGACCGACCGTAAGCTGGTAAATAATACATTTATTTTTTTCTTTACCACATTCTAACAGAAAATGAGAAAGGGAAAGAAAGGGAGAGAAAGGGAAAACCAAGCCGAGCCGCCATTTTGAATCCTCATTCACGGCTGTGATGCAAATTGCTTCCTCCTCGGTATACAAGTGCACTTCCATGGCAGGAAAAAAAAAAAAACATTTTGCCGCCTATGTAGTCCCCTATTTATACAAATAGGAGTCATTCAGGATTCAGCCATGTTTTTGCTCAACCAAAGTTATACAGTATTATGACCTTTATATTGCATAAATAAAGCCATTTGGTGAAACTTTGAAGAAGAGTTTGTACGGGTTTAAAGTTTTTACCGAACGTAATATTATGTATTAGGATAACATGGTCCAAAATAGGCCTCAATAACTAATGAGATCAAACTGTTAGCAAGTTAGAGGTTTTTAGCTTTCTCCTGAAATGTTCTCTTTTATTTCTTCTTCCTCAGGGTAGTAAAACTCGCTTTCGCTGTGAACACTGTCGTTATCGCTATCCATGCTGTAAAATTAATGCTATTTTGAATCCTCATTCACGGCTGTAATGCAAATTGCTTCCTCCTCGGTATACAAGTGCACTTCCATGACAGGAAAAAAACTACATTTTGCCACCTATGTAGTCCCCTATTTATACAAATAGGAGTCATTCAGGATTCAGCCATGTTTTTGCTCGGCGTTAGCAAGTTAGAGGTTTTTGGCTTTCTCCTGAAATGTTTTCTTTTATTTCTTCTTCCTCAGGGTAGTAAAACTCGCTTTCGCTGTGAACACTGTCGTTATCGCTATCCATACTGTAAAATTAATGCTATTATGCTGAGAAATGCTGGCAAAAATTTATAAGATTTTTGATAATCTTATAAATAAATCTTATTTAAAAAAAAAAAAAAAGATAAATGTTCACAAAAATTGCTACTATGTTTGTTGCTGTTGTGAACGAGCGAGTCGCCAGAGGTCCGTAACTAGGGTCCGTACCGTAGGACACGGATCCGCTCGCCAGCCAATCAGAGCGCAGGATTTATACCGCGAAAAAAATAAATAAAAAGTATTTTTGCCTTTATATATTTAAGTTTGCAAATATGTCTGTACTGAAACCACTGATACAAGTACAAATGGTTTATTTAAAAAAAAAAAAAAAAAATACACTACTGCGTGACATGTTTTGCACTTTGATCTACTCCATGGCAATAATGGAGTAATGGCAGTAATCAAAATTAAGTTTTTTTTTTCTGAAATTATATTTCATTATTTTAGATCTCGAACCACTAATGCTACAAACTGAAATAATGTTTGAATTAAATAACGCATTTTTTTTTTAAATAAACACAATTAGTAGCAGAGGGAGTGAAATCCCTGACCTGTTTACAGAACTCAATATCAGCTGCATCCTCCACAAAGCTCTCGTCCACCTCTGGCTCTTCCAACTCTCTCTCAGCATTCTCAGGCAGCACTATCTCAAAGTCGTTCTTGGGCAGTGGAAGAGACATTAGCCCCAACTTCAGCTGCTCGCGAGACTCCCGTTGCTGGAAAATATACACCACAGATTAACACACTGCAGGAAGATATATGAAAAAAAACCAGGATGAAGATGATGAAAAAGAGGATTAAAGTGAAAAAGAGGATTCTTCTCCTGTGGCCTTTTCTACACACCAGGTGTTTGGCGTAAGTTGGATCTGTGTAATCCACCACACCATCCTCAGCATTGATGTTAAGTTTGTCCCGCAGGGGTGTGCGACCTGGGGTCACTCCTATCGAAGGCTTCGGGGTCATACCACTATGAGGGGTCAAACCCTCGGCACCGTGACTTGGGGTTCTGCCAAAATATTTAATATTTTAAAGATCATGTTTTTAAGGAATTCATTGGTTGATGTGTTTTGCACTCATCAATCTGAGCTTACTAAATAAAATATTCACTTTGGACAATACCTGAAAGGTGTAGAGAGCACAGTGTTGGGGGTCTGGATCACCTGCCTCTGTGGGGTGACCCCAGAGAAGTCACTCTCATGCAAAGGTGTGTTTAGACCACCCTTCAGAGGGGTGTCCACATTAGTAAGTGCCATCAGATTCTGGGCTTCCTAGAGCGAGTGTAAAAGAAATACATGATTAGCTCAGATAGCACGAAATTACGATCAAATAGGTTTTAACATGACATGGATTTGATTTGATAAACTGAAAAACAAAAACAGTGAGAGACCTGTAGAATCTTGTCTTGTGCTGCAGGTGTCTGCGGTGTGCGCAGGGCCATGCTGTTATTGGTGACATTGTACTCGGAAAGCAGAGCACTGGAAGCGGAGTTTGTGATTCCAGACTCTTCGGCAGTTTGGCGAGCGATTTCACTGGCCTGGCCGAGTTTCACCACTTCCTCCAGTTCACCATCAGATATCTGACCAAGACAGAATCAAGTATATAAATCTGTATAACCAGATGATATGTACATCATCCTCCACAGAAGAATATACGACTGGTTACCTGTGGTGCAGGCAGCACTAGCTTGCTCCTTTTTTTAGTGAACTCTGACACCCCACTAGTCTGCAAAATGGCAGAGGGGAGGTCGGACTCTTTCTTCTTCTTCATCTTCTGTTTATCCTTCTTACGCTCACGCTCTTCTTTCTCACTACGGCAATCCATAAAAATGTCATTCAGTTAAAGCGGTGCAAATTAAAATCAACAATCTACAAGATTCATATATCAGACCCACTTCTCTTGTACATTTGAATTCAATATACACGTTCTGAAAGGGGTTCCTCTTGTTAGGTGTTTATGACTCAAGCGATCAATGGATCTATGAAAAAACGAGTTTAATTATATATTTTATATGTTGTCTAATAGTATACTACGTTCAACCTTTGACTCATAATAAGAGTATGAAAGTCGTTATTAAAAAATACATTTAAAACCATAAAAAACAATACCTGCAATCTCTCTGATAAGAGTACTGCAAAAATTATATTGAAACAAGTGTTGCCAGGCAAAACAAACCTCGCCCGGCAGCACTTATTTTATACCTATATGTTGATAATGGTAATATTTCTCAATCATGAGCTGTCAGATTATACAGGGATGTAATTTGGGGCTGGTGAAATTATCTGAAAATTTTAGGCAGGGGTCTGGGGGCCGCAGGCCCCCAGCTGGTCCAGGGCAGCACCCTGGTGGGGGGACAAGGGGGGAAGCCCCCCGAAGCTCCTGGGTTTTGGGGTTTTCTGACTTAAAAATTGTACTAAAATGGCAAGCAAACACACAAGAAAAAACTTGTCATGATTAACAAATTCAAGCCAATTTAATGGTCAACATGCAACTCTGACACACACACTCTCTCTCTCTCACTCGCACACACTCACTCACGCACGCGCGCTCTCTCACTCGCGCTCTCTCACTCGCGCGCGTGCACGCACGCACTCTCACTCGAGCTCTCTCTCTCACTCGCGCTCTCTCACTCGCGCACACACTCTCTCACTCACACGCGCGCGCACGCACTCTCACTCGCGCTCTCTCTCTCTCACTCGCGCTCTCTCTCTTGCTCTCTCTCTCACACTCGCTCTCTCACGGAGGCTGCCATCTTTCAACTCTGTTTGAAGCGAGCTTACGTACAGCTATCTAACAAGCGCATTCATTGGTTGTTACAGAGCGATGGGCCAATCACGTACCTCGTTTCATCTCAATGACGTAATTGCGTAAATGACGTAATTGCGTCAATGAGATGAAACGAGGTACGTGATTGGCCCATCGCTCTGTAACAACCAATGAATGCGCTCGCTTCAAACAAAGAGTTGAAAGATGGCAGCCTCCGTGATCGAGGCGTAAAGATGCAAATCCGAGGCTGCCATCTTTCAAACAAAGTCGGAACGAATAGGATACGAATGTAGATTTGAGGGAAAAATCGGAAACATTTTTTTCTTCAAGTTTTGAGGTGAAAAAAGCGGAATTCCGCGAATTCGCGGAAAAATCACATCCCTGATTATAGTCCTATAAAAATCCATGACCTTGAGTTTGACCTTTCAAGGTCACTCAAGGTCAAAGATCATGGTGCCAAATGAAAGCCCATATAGCACTTCCTATAAGTTGATAAGGGTAAATATCTGTCTACCATCAACTGTTTTCAAGTTACAGCCTTCTGAAAATGCATGACCTTGAGTTTGACCTTTCAAGGTCACTCAAGGTCAAAGATCATGGTGCCAAATGAAAGCCCATATAGCACTTCCTACAAGTTGATAAGGGTAAATATCTGTCTACCATCAACTGTTTTCAAGTTACAGCCTTCTGAAAATGCATGACCTTGAGTTTGACCTTTCAAGGTCACTCAAGGTCAAAGATCATGGTGCTAAATGAAAGCCCATATGGGAGTTCCTATATGCTCATAATAGTAAACATCTGTCTATCGGCAACCATTTTTGAGTTATAATGGAAAATGTTATTTTGACCGAAAGGTTGACCTTTCCGGTGACCTTGACCTGATTACCCCCAAAATGGACCATTGTCCACCTACCCTGAAAATTTGAAGTCAATTGGTGCAACCGTCTAGACGCTAGATTGTTAACAGACAGACACATAAACAAAAACAAACCGCACTGATTACAATACCTCGCCCCGTTTACTCCGTCGCGGGCGAGGTAATTATGTCATATTGCATAACCCTAAAATAACTTTCATTCACGTATGATCTGTAGACACGAGTGTGTTCCTCTCAGTCAGTCACTCACTTTCGCAGCTCTCCATCAAGATGCTGCTGTCGAAGTCTTTTGAAATCAGGCTCGAGTGGATCATATTGCTCCATTGATGTATCGTAAAATCCTGGAGCAGGTTTTTTTTCAAAGGGAATCTCTGCATTGTAGTCCACACCTCGCTTTTTCTTCCTCTTCTTCTGAATATCTATGCCTGCAGCACGCAATTCTCTGCGCTTCTGCAGGGCTGCCAGGCGTCTGAGGGAGGAAGAGAGGATTGGTGCTTAACAAACTACCAGCTGTTCAGCTAAAAATGTTAGTCCCTCTGGATAAAATCTACTGAGTAAATGTGGGAAAAAAATTATTTAATGCATTAAAGCTCAGTACACACTTTTGTCCACCGCGTTTCTACAGCCTTCCAATAATCTCTTATCAGTAAATATATACATATTTATGCACATCCACCATTCATCATCTCACCTCGCCTCCTCTAGCTGTTTCTCCCTGGCTTTCCGCTTAGCCTTTTTTCCTTGTGTGTTTGCTAAACGAGCCCTGGCCTCAGACAGCATCTCTAACTCATCTGCAGGAAAAAGAAAAACAAAGCACTTGATAAACCGTCAGCAAATTAATAAATGGCGCTGTACTTAAAGTGCCATTCCACCATTGGATGTATTCTTTGGCATAAAATACAATATATTTTATGACAACATGACTAGACAGAGAAATCTTTTAGCTTCAAAATGATATATCAAACATAATTTTTTGACAACGACAAGTATATTAATTTTGCGACCAAAGTCACCTACCCTTTTAATTTCCGCGCGGTAGTGAAACGTGATGTCATCAGCAGGTTCCCCTTCTTGTGTACCACGTCACGTGTGACGTGGCACAGATTATCAGCGACGGCGAATAGAACGCGATTTCCACTTGTCGATTGCTGTGCCGATATTCACCATCGACCGTCTCCTTTGGGCATCACTTGCTATTTTCCTTCGCTTCTTTTCCGAAGCTGACAATCGCGTTCTATCCGCCATTGCTGATAATCTGTGCCACGTCACACGTGACGTGGTACACAAGAAGGGGAACCTGCCGATGACATCACGTTTCACTACCGCGCGGAAATTAAAAGGGTAGGTGACTTTGGTCGCAAAATTAATATACTTGTCGTTGTCAAAAAATTATGTTTGATATATCATTTTGAAGCTAAAAGATTTCTCTGTCTAGTCATGTTGTCATAAAATATATTGTATTTTATGCCAAAGAATACATCCAATGGTGGAATGGCACTTTAAGGTCAGACAAAGAAAGAACATTCTCAGAAGTCAGTATGCAAACCTTCATCCATGTCCACGGGGTCTGGCCTGGCTGGCTTGGTTTCAGGGTTTGGGTCGATCTCCCCTGGCTTGAGCTTGCGAGGATCATCGATTGTGTCTTCCTCATTGTCTCTTTGGGCAGCTTTGTCTCTGGGGTCAGAAATAAACAGTTTAAAAAAAAAATTAGTCAAATTTACTTGTAAAACACAAACAAAATAAGGAAGCATGCTTACAGAAGGTATTCATAGTGTTCCAGGCACTGTGCTGCGGTTCTCCCGATGATCGGGGCTATTGTTCTCCACTGTGTGGGCATCAGTTTGGCCAGATGAAGAAGCTTCTCTTCTTCTTCACGTGACCATTCTGTTTTCTTAATGCTGGGATCCAGCCATTCATACCTAGTTGAGGTTAACCAAAGTAGAGTCAACATTTGAGGCATTACATGCAATTCCATCAATCTTGACCTAGAACAACATGGCCAGGTAACAGGCACTGATTCTGTTACACTAGTGGAAACCACAACAAAATAATTTCTAAATCAAAATTATAATCATTTTTGTGTCATTATTGATATTAGTCTGTTTGGCTGGTCACTTGATATGAACAGGTTTAATCCAAACCTCAAGAACTCAAACAAGTACGCTTATAAATAATGCCTACTTGGACCCAAAAGCAAGTTTAACAGAAATGTGTTGTCATGGGAAACCTAAGGAAATAAAAAAAAAGCCAAAATATTATTGTACACACGAGACTAATGTGTGATCATAAAAACAATCGTGTAATTGAAGGGGTGCACTGGTTTTGTTTTTCCTCCAGTTCAAGCTGTCCCTGGATGAAGGATGTTTGTGAACCTGTGGGTTGTACCATAAACAACCAAGAGCAGCACGTATGAAGCATAGAATAAAAAGTCACACTCACCATCGAGCTTTACACTGTTTGGCCGACTTTCTGTGCAGCAGAGAGGCAATACGAGACCACTGATTTTTGCCATATTTCATTACAGCTGCTTTAAGGATCTCATCCTGTTGACAGAATGCAAAAATGGGCAGTTTAACATAAAAGTCAACTAAATACCTAAATGTCTTCATGATCTTAATGGAAAGTGGGTGCATTTAAAACCCTGGGGACTGAGTTAAGCATGGCAAAACTAACAATGTGCACATCTTCAAGCTAGAAAGTTAATGTTACTTATACTGGGTCCAGAAACCTTTTATGCACTTAAAAGTTTTTTTTTTTTTTTTAATTCTCCATCTACCCAGGTAGCTGGGTCCAAAGATCCGTGGATCTCAAAAGGTGTGTCTGAGGCACTTGTGTGTTCATGAAGCACAGCCAGCTGGTCTGAAATTTTCCTTTAAAGGAGAACTGAAGTCATTTTTAAACTTGCTTTATTTCTTAATTAACGTGTTATTCAATTACATTTTCAGTTTTATTAACCTTATATTGTGACTCGTATTGGCATATTATATTACACTTATCAGCCTTTTTGGTTTTTAGCCACATTGAAATGTAGTTCATATGGTCCACGGCAGGCGTTGCTTATCCACGTGATCTTCGTGGAAGAAGTGAATGAACAGAGAACTGAACGAACAACTGAAAGTCAAATTGTTTCACAACAATCGGCCTTTAAGAAGCAAGAACACAGACGGGTAAGCTGCGACTCTCATTTGGATATAAAACAAAATAAACACGTTGTTTACCTGCATTTAGATTAATACATGTAACTTGTATTGTGTGTTTAAGTTACCGGTATAAGATTATTTAATTTGCTTCAGAATGTGATCGTTTCAGTTCATCTGATTATTTAATTAGCCTTTTACGTTTTATCAGTGAAAATGCATGCATATACATGTATGTTGCATAAGTTATAACACCTATCCTGTTTTAGTGAGAGTCAACCCACAATCAATGAAGTCAAATCAGTCTTAGTTGAGAAAGTCAGTAACGGTATTTCTTACTTTCACCATAAATTTTTATTTATATGACTTTGGTCTATAGCTGTCAAAGGCTTTGGCCTAAAAACCGGTTACCGCTGTGACGTCACGCACTCAGGGCTGGCTGGCTCAGCGGGGCAGCTCGAATACCAACTTTGCCATCTTCAACCTCAGCCTGCAGCTGGGGACAGTGCCCACCCTCTGGAAGACATCATGTATCGTTCCAGTTCCCAAAAAGAAATCGGCCCAGCGAGCTGAACGACTTCCAACCGGTGGCACTCACTTCACATCTGATGAAGACGTTGGCTCTTCCTCAGCCTCCTCAGACCCCAGGTACAGCATGCCTAGGACTGTCTGCAGTTTGCGTACCGGGCAGGTGTTGGTGTGGAAGACGGCATCCTCTACCTGCTACACCGAGCCCACTTGCAGCTGGATAAGGGAAATGGCACAGTGAAGATCCTCTTCTTGGACTTCTCGAGTGCCTTCAACACCATCCAGCCCCTTTTGCTTCAGGACAAACTGAACAGGATGTGAGTGGACCCCTGCCTGGTCATCTGGATCTCCAGCTACCTCACCGACAGGCCGCAGTATGTCAGGCTGAAGGACATCACGTCCGACACTGTGATTAGCAGCACTGGAGCACCCCAGGGCACGGTGCTGGCCCCTCTTCTCTTCACCCTGTACACCGCGGACTTCTGCTACAACTCGGAGCTGTGTCACATTCAGAAGTTTGCCGATGACACAGCCATCGTTGGGTGCATCAGTGACGACAGAGAGGAGAAGTATAGGAGCCTGGTGAGGGACTTTGCTGTGTGGTGCAACAGGAACCATCTGCAGCTCAACACCTCGAAGACCAAGGAGCTGGTCATTGACTTTGGGAGGTCCAGACCAAGGTCATGACCAGTTCTGATCGAGGGAGTCGAGATGGAGGCTGTGGATTCCTACAAGTACCTCAGGCTGTGGCTAAACAGCAAGCTGGACTGGACTTGCAACACCAACCACTTATCCAGGAAGGGACAGAGCAGGCTATACTTCCTTAGGAGGCTGCGGTCCTTTAACATCTGCAGGAAACTCCTGTGGATGTTCTATCAGTCTGTGGTCGCCAGTGTCCCGTTTTACACCGTGGTGTGCTGGAGGGGCAGCACATCCAAGAAGGACACATCCAGGCTGGACAAACTGATCAGGCGGGCCGGCTCTGTGGTCGGCATGAAGCTGGACTTTCTGGTGACGCTGACAGAGAAGACTGTGGACAAACTATTGAATATCATGGACGATGCCAGTCACCCTCTGCACACCGTCATCAGCAACCAGAGGAGCCTGTTCAGTGACAGAATGCTCCTTCCCAAGTGCAGGACGAACAGACTTAAAAACTCCTTTGTCCCTCACGCCATCAGACTGTACAACTCCTCTCTGGGGGCGAGGAGGGGTAACAGGAGGACAGAGGATGGGAAGGAGCAGTAGCCTAGCCCAACAATAAGCAATACCAGACAATGTGCAATATAATGTGCAATATAAAGCGCAATATCTCTCCTGCTGCCCCCCCTTCCCCATATCTTGTTCTTTTTATATGTAAATACTTAATTTAATTTATCTATAAGTTTTTTCTCTATTTATCCTGTATTGATGCTGCTGGAATCTTAATTTCCCTGAGGGAACCCTCCCAAAGGGATCAATAAAGTTCTATCTTATCTAATCTAATCTAATCTAATCTAATCTAATCTAATCTAATCTAATCTAATCTAATCTTATCTTTGCGGTTGATTTTAAAGCAGATACACAGAACCTTTATTTTTAAATACATTTCTGAGTGGATAGTATCTCCACCCTTGACTCTTGTATGCTGCATAAATGGGAATAAAAAATATATATATTTTTGAGAGGTAGTCTTAGTGCTATTTTGCAATTTATGTTTGAAAGTTTTAAGTGAAAGTTTATAAGTGAATTATCTGGAAAGTGATTGATTTTGATCGAGTTTTGAGGTGAAAGATTACTAGCGAGTGTATTTTGGTTGTACTAAAATTTTGCATTCGAGTGAATTTCTTTGTGGAGTATGTTTTGATAGTATGGTAGGATTTATAGTGCCATTTTTACATTTTGTTTGAAAACTTTCAAAGTTTGCAAATTAGCAAATTCCTTTGATGCATTCCGATAGGATTTCTAGTGCTTTTTAAAAATTCTGTTGGAAAGTGTTTAGCGAGAGAGATGCATTTTAGTAGTACTAAGACAGTGCAGTATTTATTTAATTGAGTTGTTACTATTTTGGTTAAATCTTAATAAAATTTATGAGATATTATAGTTCTCTGTATTTTTACATGAGCTTACAGAAGAAAACACATTTGATGCAATCCAATAATGCTTTTATTCACTGTGACTATTTTAAGAAATGGTAAACATTCTTCTAAAGCATCACTCGTGTTATTTTCTGTGGGTCTCTGTATGTAGACAATATTCAGGCATGAGAGTTTTCAGCTCAAAATCTGATTTAAGACTTCCCTTTCATTGTTATTATATTAAAATTCAAGACAAGAGTATTCGGGGTTGTTTTACAATCAGGGTACGCAAGCTAAAAATCACATTTAACACTTATTATCTTCAATATCAAAAGGCTTGACTAAATAAACTTGGTTGTTTATTGTAGCCCTGTGATAGCTCTATTTACCATGCAAAAAAAATTGGTGACAACATTATTTTTGGTGAATGTATGGCAATATATGTCATATTTAGCAAAATTACTCGTGTCATTTAAAAAAAGTGCTTTTTTGACCACAGGTAGCTCCAAAAGGGATGCACTTAAATCATTCTTTATACCATAAAACAAATATTTGGTTCCATATCATTGGAAACATAGTTAAGTTTTAATGTTGAATGCCAGTAAGTTTTCAGACTATTTTGATCAAATTAGTATGTAATTGTAGCCTAGTAAACTAGACCCACCCGTTTAGCGGCCAAAAATATTTTTGCCTCGCGAGTGGGTCTAGCCTCGCACCATATAAACAAAAACACCCCGGGCATCAAATCGTGCCCGCCAATCACAACGCAAGGTTTTTGTTTGGATTCTTTGGGCGGGCTTTTGCAGGAGTGACGACAAAGCTGCGCGACGCTGGACAGGAAAGATGGCTACGGCTAGTGAACAGCGCTCGTTTGACTCCGCTTTGGAATCAGTTTTAGAAGAATTAGACTTGGAGTTTTCGTTGAAACATGAGCAGGAAGAGGCTCTCCGCTCATTCCTTTTCAAGAAGGACGTTTTCGCTGTTTTGCCGACCGGCTATGGTAAAAGTCTGATCTACCAGCTAGCTCCGCTCGTAGCCAAAAGGATGGGGCTCGTTTGTGCAGTACGAAGAATTAATAAACAGCTTTGAAACATTACTTTTTGATTGTTTCTTATTTTCCCGTTATTTTAAATTTAAGGGAAATTATTTCACCAAACACCACTAAATAAAAACTCTCAAAAACAGTTTAAGCAAACCCTTGAAAAACACTTGGAAAAAAAATGAGTGTATGTGGTACAGACTCCAAACTTGTGGTCATTATCTCCAAACTTCTTAATATCTAGAACCTGTTTATTAATTAATACGCATTTTGAAAACTTATTTATTTCAAGGCCTCCCCCACTGCTTTCTGTCGCTCTGACTACGTCACAGTTGCGCTGATTGGTCAGAGCGTTGGCCTACACACACAGACAGTTTGAAAGACTATTATTATTATTCCTCCCACCCCCTTCGGAAATGTCTACGGATCGAGGCCAGACTAAATATTCACATTTAGTCTGGCTTGCCAGGCTAATGTAATTGTGTCAAAAAATGTCCTCTCCGAGACAGCTAATTTTTCAATATAAAATAACATATCTAAAATGATTATTTTCATCCTAAAATGTGGTCAAGATATTGGGACATAAATATTAGAGACAACTAACACAAAGCTTACAGCCTTATATTTAAAAGCACTATGGAAGTAGTGGATTCTGAATTGTCAAAAAAAATGTCCTCTCCGAGAATCACTTCATTTGTTTCTCCCATCTTATAGCAGATTACACAAAACTACCATACACACATGTCAAAAAATTACCTGAAATCTGTTCTTTAACTTGTCCTTCACTTAAAAACTGGTACAAGAACCAGTTTGAATCAATTTGAATTTTGGACCCCTGTGACACAAACTTTGTACCCTAATTGTAAAACAACCCTTATTTCAGATTTTTCACTCTGAGTTCTCTCATGCCTGATACATGAATCCTATAACCTAGAGTAACTGATAGAACAATATCAACAATTCAAAAACTCTTTAATTGTAAAAAATTTCAAATGGTTTGGGATTAACTGGGATCCACTGTTTTTATCGTTTCAATGCATCAGACCCTCGGCCAACTGAAAAGGTCGTTCACGCACTTTTCTCCCCATGAGGATTTTGAAAAGTTGGCAAGTATGGTATAGGTAACTAATAATAATAATAATAAAAAGTTATAAACCTGACTAGTTGAATCATTTGGGTTGTCTCTAAAGTTTAATGACTAAAAAACAAATATTCACATGATATGTCTATCACGGTGTAACTGGTTCAGTGGGTGAAAAGGTGAGGAATAAAAAGCTCCAGTAGTCAATATGATGCTACACGTTTCTCTGTATGGATTCTAACCTGTTCGATTGCACACAAAATAAATCCATTACATCGGAAAGGTTTTAGAAATCTTTCTCTATATACACTACCGTTCAAAAGTTTGGGGTCACCCGGACAATTTTGTGTTTTCCATTAAAAAAGTCACACTTTTATTTACCACCATAAGTTGTAAAATGAATAGAAAATATAGTTAAGACATATTTTTCTGGCCATTTTGAGCATTTAATCGACCCCACAAATGTGATGCTCCATCCAGAAACTCAATCTGCTCAAAGGAAGGTCAGTTTTATAGCTTCTCTAAAGAGCTCAACTGTTTTCAGCTGTGCTAACATGATTGTACAAGGGTTTTCTAATCATCCATTAGCCTTCTGAGGCAATGAGCAAACACATTGTACCATTAGAACACTGGAGTGAGAGTTGCTGGAAATGGGCCTCTATACACCTATGGAGATATTGCACCAAAAACCAGACATTTGCAGCTAGAATAGTCATTTACCACATTAGCAATGCATAGAGTGGATTTCTGATTAGTTTAAAGTGATCTTCATTGAAAAGAACAGTGCTTTTCTTTCAAAAATAAGGACATTTCAAAGTGACCCCAAACTTTTGAACAGTAGTGTATTATATGGATAAATAAATCAATCTTTACACACAAACGCTTCAGATATCGTCAACGTCAGTCAGTATTGTAGTTAGCTAGCTAGCTTAGTAGGCTAGTTATAAAGCTAACGCTTCACTAGCTTGGCTGTAGGACTTGAACTCCTTATTTACACATTTAAAACAACCTGCTAACTAAATATCCATGTCTGTTGTTCTTCAATACATGTTTGAAAACACTAAAGTTGATATTTAGCAGTTAACTTTATCCAGAGTTAGCAATTTTGTTCGGCTGGCTATGCTAACTAGCCAGCTATGTTCCCAGCGTACCTCAGTGTTCCGCCAAACGCCACCTTTAATCATAATTCGCGGCATCTTGACGGTTTAATCCTCACACACCTCCGGAGAAAACTAACTAAAAATAAAAGATAAACAAACTCTGAAGTATAATGTTACGTTTCGTCTCTGAGCAAAGAAATCATGCAAACATGACACGGTTTACAGCGCGCTGTTAGAGAACCAATGGCGTCCTGGTATGGGTTGCCAGATACTGAATAGAAAATCCCTCACTCATGTCTTCAGGCAAACATAATACAGTAGAATCCAACCGATATAGGATTTTGAAGACCGATACCGATTTCGATATTTGAGGATTTAAAAATACGATAATAATAATTTATATAGCGCCATTCTCAAAACCCAAGGTCGCTTTACAATTATGGGGGGGGGGAAAAAGTCCACCGGGGTGGCACGGTGGTGTAGTGGTTAGCACTGTCGCCTCACAGCAAGAAGGTCCGGGTTCGAGCCCGGTGGCCGGTGAGGGCCTTTCTGTGTGGAGTTTGCATGTTCTCCCCGTGGGTTTCCTCCGGGTGCTCCGGTTTCCCCCACAGTCCAAAGACATGCAGGTTAGGTTAACCGGTGACTCTAAATTGACCGTAGGTGTGAATGTGAGTGTGAATGGTTGTTTGTCTCTGTGTCAGCCCTGTGGTGACTTGTCCAGGGTGTACCCCGCCTTTTGCCCGTAGTCAGCTGGGATAGGCTCCAGCTTGCCTGCGACCCTGTAGAACAGGATAAAGCAGCTAGAGATAATGAGATGAGATGAGAAGACATCTTAGAATAAGTTGGTTGCAATCTAGAACTAGATTTAATAATCTGTGGGTGGTAGAAATGGGCAACTGGACTTGCTTGAAGATTCTTGAAAACGTTTCACCTCTCGTCCAAAAGGCTTCCTCAGTTCTGTCTGACTAATAGGGAGTATCAGATATCTGATACTCCCTATTAGTCAGACAGAACTGAGGAAGCCTTTTGGACGAGAGGTGAAACGTTTTCAAGAATCTTCAAGCAAGTCCAGTTGCCCATTTCTACCACCCACAGTTTACTATGACCTGGATGATTGAGAATCTTCACAGACATAGATTTAATAATCTCAGAATTGGTGTTTTGTATTCTTCTAATCGGAAATGCTAGATCATTTCAACTATTTTCAAGATATTTTCACTTGCTAAGATATTTTTTGCATTTCCATAAATGCGACATAAATATGTCTTGACAGAAAGTTTAATCACATCAAAATTTATAAAATCTCATTATCTCTAGCTGCTTTATCCTGTTCTACAGGGTTGCAGGCAAGCTGGAGTCTATCCCAGCTGACTACAGGCGAAAGGCGGGGTACACCCTGGACAAGTCGCCAGGTCATCACAGGGCTGACACATAGACAACCATTCACACTCATACCTATGGTCAATTTAGAGTCACCAGTTAACCTAACCTGCATGTCTTTGGACTGTGGGGGAAACCAGAGCACCCACACGCAAACACAGGGAGAACATGCAAACTCCACACAGAAAGACCCTTGCTGGCTGCAGGGCTCGAACCCGGACCTTCTTGCTGTGAGGCGACAGCGCTAACCACTACACCACCGTGCCGCCCTTTGTTAAACATGTTTTTTGTTTAAAAATCTATTTATTATTAGACCTAGATTATGTGGCGTATCCACCATCCAAGTCCCTGTGGATGAGCTGTTATTATAGAAACAACAATATATTAGAAATAGTGCATTAATATAAACCTCTAGTCTAGGACTACTGTCAGAGATTCAGAGATTATCTGTTAGAGAAAATGAATGCATCACTTTTGCTGGGGGAAGCCATGGCCTGAAGGTTAGAGAAGCAGCCTTGGGTCCAAAGGATTGCTGGTTTGATTCCTGGTACTGGCAGAAAAAAATATGAGTTAACTGAATGATGAACAGCACTTTCCCCTCTCTCTGTATCATGGCTGAAGTGCCCTTGAGCAAGGCACCTAATCCCCAACTGCTCCTCAGGTGCTGTAGCAGAGCTGCCCACTGCTCTGTGTGTGCTCATTGCTTGCTTGCTTGCTTGCTTGCTTGTGTGTGTTTACTGCTTCAGATGGATTAAATGCAGAGGAGGAATTTCACTGTGCTTGAGTGTACATGTGATAAATAAAGGCTTCTTCTTGATTTGAGACTTCAACCATGCTGTGACATAATGCTTATTATCTGTTAGTATTTCAACCAGAGAGAGCTCTCAATCCTATACAGAATGTATGTATCTTGTCATATTCTGTGCTTTCTATTCTATTCTGTCATGATACATTCCATTCTGCTCTATTCTGTCAAATTCCCTTATTTTCTCCTGTGGTATGTCTTTTCGTAACTGTCTAGCCTACTCTGTGTGGAATATGTGTGGTGTTTTGTTGTTTTCTGTTCTATACCACCATAATGCTTTCTATTCTATTCTATTCTATTCCCATCTGTTCCTTTCTATTCTATTCCTTCATAATACATTCTGTTCTATTTTGATATGTCTTTTTTTCTCTTGCGATGTATTCTATTGTATTGTCATGGCTGTCTATTCTGTGGATAATATGTGGAGTGTTTTGTCATGTTCTGTTCTGTATCTTCATGATGCTTTCTGCTCTGCCATATTCCCTTCTTCTTTCTTTTAATCAATTCTGTTGTATTGTTAAGACTGTTTATTCTTTTCTGCACACTAAAAAGAATGTGTAGCGTTTTGTCATATTCTTTTCTACGTCTTCAAAATGCTTTCTAGTCTATCATATTCCCTTCTGTTCTCTTAAAATATACTCTATTATATTGTCCTAATATCTATTATTATTATTATTATTATTATTATTATTATTATTATTATTATTATCTCTTCTGTTCTGTGCACATGCATTCTATTCTCTATGTTCTATCTGAATATATACTAATTTGTCATATTCTATTCTATTCTCTCCTAAGTTATCCTACTCTATCTGATTCTATTCTCTATTTCTATCCATAATGCATTATACTTTCATTCCTAGTCCTGGGTATGACTTTAAACTGCAACCAGTAGTGAGTCTCAGGTCCGGAAGCACTTGAGTATTGGGGAAAGTGGAGTTACCATTGCTCCCAGGTCTGCTCTGACCCGGAGTGGTAGCACCTGCCTGGGTTCCGACTATGGGTTAAATAGTACATCACCAATAAGGTGCTGGCAGCAGGGCACTTTTTGGTGCAATGTGGTAGATGAACCCAACCCAGGGTCAATGGCACACCACCAGATGGCATGCAGAAGAGCCACTCAAATGGCCAACAGATGGCATCACTCTGCAAGTCAGTTGTCACTGTGGGGCAACTTCCATACCCGTCAGGTCTGTGGCACTTTTGTGCACCACTTGGCATCAGGTCTGGAGGTCCAGAGAGACAACACGAAGGGGGCACAACATTGTTTGTCTTACCTTATTGTGCAAGGCACTTCATTAGGAGAGGAGAATAAGAAAGCCCTGTGGCAATGGAGTAAATGCGATGGCAGCAGTTCTGAGAAGCTGGAAGTTGCTAGCAGGAACTTTACACACAGGCAGCTCGCATTTGATGGTCGTAGCCTCGCTGAAGCTCTGGGTAACAGCAGGCCTAGGCAGCATTGTGGGTGCCCAGGCAGCCCTATTTAGGGAGAGCACTGCCTGTCCTAGAAAGGGAAGGCCCTAGAAAAGGTGGCGTAAAGAAAGCTTACCCAGTCCTTACCTGGCTGGCTCACTGCAGCCAGTGGGTCTCCATAATAGCGGTAGAAAGATGAAGAATATGAAATTGATAGTTGGGACTTGGAATGTCCGCACCATGTTGGAAAATGATAAGAGACCTGAGCGTAGAATAGCTCTGATCGTGAAGGAACTAGATTGCTATAGCATTGACATTGCTGCACTCCAAGAGACAAGACTTGAAGGCCAAGGACAAGTGCAAGAGAGCGAATACACCTTCTTCTGGAGTGCGAATACAAACAGAAGAAAAAAATGCAGGAGTTGCTTTTGCCATTTTGAATAAGATAGCTGGCAAACTGCCATCACTACCAGTGGGAATATCTGAGCGAATCATAAGTTTACGTGTACCCACAGGGAATGATCGATACCTAAACCTGATCAATGTGTATGCACCAACCATGACCTATGCTGATAAAGAAAAAGAAGCCTTCTATCATGAATTAGCTGATGTGGTAGACAGGGTACCTCAAGTAGAGAAGCTTCTGCTCCTGGGAGATTTCAATGCAAGAGTACGGAATGATTACATAACATACGAAGGTACTATTGGGAAATTTGGCAAGGGAAATAGGAACACAAATGGTCAACTCATGCTTAACTTTTGTATTCAACATGAACTATGCATCACAAATACCTACTTTTGCCAACCAGACAAAAATTACTTCACCTGGTGCTACCCAAGATCTAAACACTTACAACGTTGTACATCTCCTTGATTATGTCGTGACTCGCAGATCCAGCATGAAAGAGATTCTGTCAACAAAGGTAATGCGTGGAGTTGAATGCTCAACAGGCCACTATATGGTCCAATCAAAGCTGAGACTCAGACTTGTATTTCCTAGACGCAAGAAAGTAGCCTCCACAACAAATAAGAAACTAGACATAGACAAATTGAAGAAAGATGAGACACAGTGCAAACTCAAAATAGCTATTACAACTGCTCTACAGGAAAACGCCCCTGATCAACAAGACACAAAAATGTTGGGGACATGTGACAGTGGCTGAAAGATATTGTGTACACAACTGCAAGTGATATACTTGGACAACAGAAGAAAAGTACACCAGACTGGTTTCAAGAACAGGCTGATTCTATCTAAGCTTTGTTAGAAGAAAAATGCAAAATTTATAACCTACATCTAAAAGAGAACTCTGATAAAAGCATGACAGCTTTCAAAGATATTAAAATGAAAGTGCAACAAGAAATCAGAGCCATGAAAGACACATGGTGGTGCAAGAAAGCTAAGGAACTACAGGAACTGGCAGACAAGAAAGACTACTGTGGATTATTTGCCAGACTGAAGACTCTCTATGGACCAAAAAGCAATGTAGTGGCACCAGTGAAAAGTGATGATGGAAGTAGAGTGATGCTTGAAAGTTTGTGAACCCTTTAGAATTTTCTGTATTTCTGAATAAATATGACCTAAAACATCATCAGATTTTCACACAAATCCTAAAAGTAGATTTCACCTTCAAATTAACTGCTAATTCTAGAGGTTCACATACTTTTGCCACTCACAGATATGTAATCTCATCTCATCTCATTATCTCTAGCCGCTTTATCCTTCTACAGGGTCGCAGGCAAGCTGGAGCCTATCC
The DNA here is from genome assembly GCF_027579695.1 of Neoarius graeffei. NCBI lineage: Eukaryota > Metazoa > Chordata > Actinopteri > Siluriformes > Ariidae > Neoarius > Neoarius graeffei. The sequence goes on from NC_083579.1 coordinate 62,849,022, forward strand.
CAGCTGACTACGGGCGAAAGGCGGGGTACACCCTGGACAAGTCGCCAGGTCATCACAGGGCTGACACATAGACACAGACAACCATTCACACTCACATTCACACCTACGGTCAATTTAGAGTCACCAGTTAACCTAACCTGCATGTCTTTGGACTGTGGGGGAAACCGGAGCACCCGGAGGAAACCCACGCGGACACGGGGAGAACATGCAAACTCCGCACAGAAAGGCCCTCGCCGGCCCCGGGGCTCGAACCCAGGACCTTCTTGCTGTGAGGCGACAGCGCTAACCACTACACCACCGTGCCGCCCCAGATATGTAATATTAGATCATTTTCCTCAATAAATAAATGACCAAGTATAATATTTTTGTCTCATTTGTTTAACTGGGTTCTCTTTATCTACTTTTAGGACTTGTGTGAAAATCTGATGATGTTTTAGGTCATATTTATGCAGAAATATAGAAAATTCTAAAGGGTTCGCAAACTTTCAAGCACCACTGTGTACTCCACACAAATCTGGAAGACATAAAAAGAAGGTGGAAGGAGCATTTCTCCAATCTCCTAACCCAGCAAGGGTCAGCTAATCCTGAAGCATGTCGCTGGCTTGAGAGGAGACCAACAAGAGAAGATCTGTATGTACCCATCACATCAGATGAGCTTGAGAAAGCACTCAAAGATACTAGATGTGGCAAAGCACCTGGTCAAGATGGCATCCCAGCTGACGTGTTGAAGCGAGGCGGCCCCAGCCTAACAGCTACACTCTTAAAACTGTACAACGCGTGTTGGGAGAACATATCTTCCCCAAGACTTCAAAGATACACTAATTGTGACCATCTACAAAAAGAAAGGAGAAAGGAGCAAATGTGGAAACCACCGTGGCATATCTCTTTCTATTGCAAGCAAGATTCTGGCCAAGATAGTTCTAAACTGAATTAAAAATATCTCAGAAGATGTACTTCCAGAAAATCAGTGCGGTTTCAGGGCTGGCAGATCTACCTCAGATATGATTTTTACCCTGAGACAACTCCAAGAGAAAGCCATCGAGCAACGTCAACCTCTGTATGTGGTTTTTGTAGACTTCTCAAAGGCCTTTGACACCATTTACCGAGAGATGCTTTGGAAGATACTAGAAGTGTATAGATGCCTGGAAAGACTGATATGGCTCATTAAGCTCTTCCATGAGAACATGTCTGGGAAGGTTTCGATCAGAGGAGACATTAGTGAAGCTTTTCCTGTCAAGCATGGTGTCAAATAGGGATGTGCTCTTGCCCCGACATTGTTTATACTTTACCTTACAGCAGTCCTAGATACTATGGGCACTAACCTAGATAAAGGAGTCTACATCAGGACTCGATCGTACTGTAAGGCAAACTCTTCAATCTTGCCAGACTCAAGTCCTCAACCAAAACTCGGCAAATTTGCATGCAAGAACTGCTGTATGCAGATGACTCTGCATTTGTAGCAACAGATTTGGATAACATGCAGGAAATCGTTGATTGCTTTGCCACAGTGCAACCCTCTTTGAATTGAAAATCAATACCACAAAAACAGAATTCCTGTACCAACCCTCACCTGAGCCACAGGCAAGGTCAACCAACGTTGTTTTGGTCAATGGAATGCCTCCTAGGAGTTCTGAGAGTTTCATCTACTTAGGCAGTGCAGTTACCAACACAAACTCATCAAACTTGGAGGTAGACCTGTTGGGCTGGACACATATGGTGCATGCCTGACACGCGACTACCCAAAGCCTTTTTCTACGGAGAACTGAGCCGAGGAAAGAGGAGACAAGGAGGACAGAAACTGAGGTACAAAGATGTCTTGAAGAGGAACACGAAGAATGTCAGAATTATTGATCAGACATGGGAAAGGGATGCCTCAGATAGAGCAACATAGTGAAGCATAGTTAAAAGCTCAGTGTCCACAATTGAAGACAAGCATCAAAGGGAGTATACAAGGGCCCACGAAGTCAGACATTCCATGGCAGCTCAGCCAGGCCATTCCTGCCATCGCTGCAGACGACTCTGTCGCTCTGGTGTGGGCCTCGTGGCCCATTTGCGTTTCTCCAGATCCTAATGAAGCAGTCATCATCGCTAGCGATGGACAGCTGACGACAATGATCTGTTAGTATTGCAGAATAAGTTAGTTGGTCATTTAGTTCAATACTTCAGTTAACTGTTGACTTATTCAAACTTTTAAAAACTATTTCTTATTGTGTCATAATTTTTCCTTTCACTTTTCAGTCAGGGCGGCACGGTGGTGTAGTGGTTAGCGCTGTTGCCTCACACCAAGAAGGTCCGGGTTCGAGCCCCGTGGCCGGTGAGGGCCTTTCTGTGCGGAGTTTGCATGTTCTCCCCGTGTCTGCGTGGGTTTCCTCCGGGTGCTCCGGTTTCCCCCACAGTCCAAAGACATGCAGGTTAGGTTAACTGGTGACTCTAAATTGACTGTAAGTGTGAATGGTTGTCTGTGTCTATGTGTCAGCCCTGTGATGACCTGGTGACTTGTCCAGGGTGTACCCCGCCTTTCTCCCGTAGTCAGCTGGGATAGGCTCCAGCTTGCCTGCGACCCTGTAGAACAGGATAAAGTGGCTAGAGATAATGAGATGAGAATGAGTCTTTTCAGCCGCAAGGTAGGGTTTCACTGCAATCTGGCAACACCACGCCTCTCTTTTTCCCTGTCAAAAGTCTTCAACGTTCCTGAGATGAACATCGCCATCTAGTGATTCCTCGTAGAATAATTGCATGTTAAATAAATTGACGTCAAGAGATAAATAGAATCACATTCACCTCAGCAGTGGAACTCACTGCACGACATATTTAACTGATCACTGACTATAAACTGGGGTTGATTTGCAGGAAGTGAAGTTTATTAGGGATATCTATGGGCTATATTTCAGTGGCACATAAAGCAATATTTATGGTGTGATGTATTCCTTTTTCAAAGAATGCTCTATCTAGCACTGTTTACAGTCAATAAAATATTGATAAACCATTTGGAGATTTTGTTTATGGGATTTGCTGTTTGCTCCAGCACAGCAAGCGCTATTAATAATGAATTAGAGGCAGAAACAAAGCCACCCACTCCTCTGAGTCTTGTGATATAGCGACTGATGTGGCTATTACTTTGTTGACCATGAACCACAGACTGTGCCCTAAAGGTCTGCAGTTCTGGTTTATAAAGATAAATCTTCTTTAATAGAATTAAAGAGTGCTCATTAAAAATCTGCTGCCATGTAGTAATGCTGGTCTATGCCAGGAATTAAAGAGTATTTACTGTAAATGTTACCTCGATGCTAGTCTTTGCTTACTTTGCTCTGGCTTTGGTTTTTCCGAGAAGCATCATCTGTACAGAAAGGCAACTTTAGAAACCAAAGAGGGTCTCATCTCATCTCATCTCATCATCTCTAGCCGCTTTATCCTTCTACAGGGTCGCAGGCAAGCTGGAGCCTATCCCAGCTGACTACGGGCGAAAGGCGGGGTACACACTGGACAAGTCGCCAGGTCATCACAGGGCTGACACATAGACACAGACAACCATTCACACTCACATTCACACCTACGGTCAATTTAGAGTCACCAGTTAACCTAACCTGCATGTCTTTGGACTGTGGGGGAAACCGGAGCACCCGGAGGAAACCCACGCAGACACGGGGAGAACATGCAAACTCCGCACAGAAAGGCCCTCGCCGGCCACGGGGCTCGAACCCGGACCTTCTTGCTGTGAGGTGACAGCGCTAACCACTACACCACCGTGCCGCCACCAAAGAGGGTCAAAACTCAGAAAAGCAGAAACCAGGAACTCATAATCTGGTAGTAAGGCCTACAGTGTTATATAAATGGGCAAGTCATGGCCTAGTGGTTAGAGAAGCAGCTTTGGGACCAAAAGGTCACTGGTTCAATTCTGTGGTCTAGTAGGAATGGCTGAAGAGCCCTTTGGCAAGGCACCGAACCCCCAGGCTGCTCTGGGTATGTTGTACATTGCTCTGGATAAGAGCGTCTGCTAAATGCCATTAATGAAATGTAATAAATATATTCTGGTTACTTTGCGTCCACTAATTTCATTGGTTGAGAAGTGTTCCAAGAGTGCTTATATTTCCTATAACCACTAGGATGTTTCACTGTTTGTAATATTCCACTTGTCTGTGCTCAGCACGGTGGTGTAGTGGTTAGCACTGTTGCCTCACAGCAAGAAGGTCCTGGGTTCGAGCCCAGTGGCTGACAGGGGCCTTTCTGTGTGGAGTTTACATGTTCTCCCTGTATCTGTGTGGGTTTCCCCCAAAGACATGGAGGTTAGGTAAATTGGTGTCTCTAAGTTGACTGTAAGTGTGAATGGTTGCTTGTCTGTATGTGTCAGCCCTACAATGATCTGGTGACTTGTCCAGGGTGTACCCTGCCTCTTGCCCATAGTCAGCTGAGATAGGATCCAGCTTGTCTGTAACCCTGCACAGGATAAGCGGTTATGGATAATGGATGGATTTTGCACAAATTGTCATGATGTAGCAATAGTGGTGGAGCGGTCATGGTTTTGGCCAGTGTTGTGCTCCATGAAGCTGTCTGCAATCCTTTCTTTTTTCTTTTTTTTTAAAATGAGTGTTATGCATCAAATAATGGCAGGATCAGACTACACTCTCGGAAAACAAAGTACATCGTTGTACCTTTAGGGGTACAAGGGCTTGTCACTGAGGCAGTACCTTCTAAAGTACTTATTTGTACATTTATATATACTGGTTGAGAACATGTATGTACCTTTTTGACCCTAAAAAGGTATAAATAGTTAGCTTGAAGTCTAATAATGAGCCCTAGGGGGTACATTAGTATAGACTGTACCATGGGGGACAGAAATGGATTCCTACTGTACCCCTATTTCTGACAGTGTACGGTGTATTTTTGTGTTTCAAAATGGCCACCATGTCAGATCAGGCAATCATACTGTATTACATGTATTACAGTATTACAGTGGTGCTTGAAAGTTTGTGAACCCTTTAGAATTTTCTTAATTTCTGCATAAATATGACCTAAAACATCATCAGATTTTCACACAAGTCCTAAAAGTAGAGAAAAAGAACCCAGTTAAACAGATGAGACAAAAATATTATACTTGGTCATTTATTTATTGAGGAAAATGAGCCAAAATTAAATATCTGTGAATGGCAAAAGTATGTGAAACTCTAGGATTAGCAGTTAATTTGAAGGTGAAATTAGAGTCAGGTATTTTCAATCAATGGGATGACAATCAGGTGTGAGTGGGCACCCTGTTTTATTTAAAGAACAGGGATCTATCAAAGTCTGATCTTCACAACACATGGCTCCTGTGGGCTCGGAACACCGCCTTCAGAGCTGGGGACGAGGTGGGCCTGAGGACAGCTAGGGCCAATCTGTCACGAGGCATCAGGGTGGCCAAGAGACAGTATTCCAGGCACATTGCTGACCATTTCAACGACAGCAGAGACACCAGGAACCTGTGGCGGGGGATTCAGACCATCACAGACTACAAGCCCTCGCCACAGACCTGTGACAACTCCATGTCTCTGCTGAATCAGTTGAACGACTTCTTCGCTCGCTTTGAGGCAGACAACAGCATCACGGCACAGAAGACCCTACCACCTCTCGGCGACCAGGTGTTGACGCTGTCCCCAGACAGCGTGAGGAGAGCTCTCAGGATGACAAATGCACGAAAAGCCCCGGGTCCTGATAACATTCCTGGTCGTGTCCTGAGAGACTGTGCTGAGGAGCTCACAGATGTCTTTACAGACATCTTCAACATCTTGTTGAGCCAGGCTGTTGTCCCCACGTGCCTCAAAACCACCACCATCATCCCGGTCCCGAAGAAGCCGTCTCCCTCCTGCTTCAATGACTACCGCCCTGTCGCACTCACTCCCATCCTCATGAAGTGCTTCTAGCAGCTAGTCATGAGGCATATCAAGTCTGCCCTCCCCCCCGCCCTGGATCCTTTCCAGTTTGCATATCAGTCCAACCGTTCAACCGATGACGCCATCTCCACTGCCCTCCACTCAGCCCTCACCCACCTGGAGACAAAAGACTCATACGGTATGTCAGAATGCTGTTCATAGACTTTAGCTCAGCATTCAACACAATCATTCCTCAGCAGCTCATTCATAAACTGGACCAGCTGGGACTCAACACCTCCCTGTGCAACTGGCTGCTGGACTTCCTGACGGGGAGACCACAGACTGTACAGGTTGGCAGCAACTCCTCCAGCACCATCATACTGAACACGGGGGCCCCCCAAGGATGTGTGCTAAGCCCCCTCCTCTTCACTCTGCTGACCCACGACTGCACACCAACATCCAGCTCAAATCTCTTCATTAAGTTTGCGGATGACACGACTGTGGTGGGTCTCATCAACAATGGCGATGAGACAATCTACAGGAGTGAGGTGAGCCACTTGGCCATGTGGTGCAAGGACAACAATCTCCATCTGAACGTGGAGAAGACAAAGGAGATTGTTGTGGACTTCAGGAGAGAGCACATCCAGTATGCTCCACTGTCTATTGACAGTGCTGCAGTGGAGAGGGTGAGCAGCACCAAGTTTCTGGGTGTGCACATCTCTGAAGACCTGTCCTGGAGCAACCACACCACATCACTGGCCAAAAAAGCCCAACAGCGTCTGTACTTCCTCCGCAAACTGAGGAGAGCAAGAGCCCTGGCCCCCATCATGCACACTTTCTACAGAGGCACCATCGAGAACATCCTGACCAGCTGCATCACCGTGTGGTACAGCGCCTGCACCGTGTCCTGCTGCAAGTCTCTGCAGCGCATTGTGAGAGCAGCTGAGAGGATCATTGGTGTCTCTCTCCTCTAATGGATATTTATAACTCCCGCCTCACCCGCAAAGCCATCAGGATTGCAGGTGACCCCACCCACCCATCTCACAGCCTGCTGCCATCAGGGAGGAGACTGCGGAGTCTCCGGGCCAAAACCAGCAGGCTCAAGAACAGTTTCTTTCACCAGGCAGTCAGGAGGCTCAACTCCCTCCCTGTTCTGCCCCTCCCCCCCTGCCCCCTGCCACAGATTCTGCTCGCACACCCCCCTTCAGCATCTGACATGTCATCCTCACAGTTTCTCCCCCCCAACACACACACACACACACACACACACACACACACACACATCTCATCGTTCATTAACACACTGAACTCAGGGACCGCACATCTCACTTTAGCTCGCTCATTTGCACTATTCCGCACTAGCTCACCTTAACAGCTGCTAGTTTGTTTATACTGCTTATTTCATGTTTCATGTTTACCTGCTATACCTCAAGTGCCCTTGACTGTTTGGTTATTTGAACTAATTGTGTGTGTGTGTGTGTGTGTGTGTGTGTGTGTGTGTGTGTATACCGTATATATATGAGTGTTTATTCTACGTCTAGTTCATATCTAGAGTGTTTATACTGTCTGTTTGAGTGTTTAGTCTGTGTGTAGTTCTTATCTAGTGTTTACACTGTTTATTTTGTCTGAGTGTTTAGTCTATGTCTAGTTCTTATCTAGTGTTTATACTGTTTATTTATACTGTTTATATTGTTTGAGTGTTTAGTCTATGTCTAGATCTTATCTAGAGTGTTTATACTGTTTATATTGTTTGTTTTTTTCAATTATTCTATTTTTATTTACTGCATTGCCTGTTTGCACCGTGGGTCAGAGAGGACTGATATTTCATCTGTGCTGTATGTCGAGCATGTATAGCATAATTGACAATAAAGTTGACTTGACTTGACATGTTTGTGGAAGTCTATCATGGCACGAACAAAGGAGATTTCTGAGGATCTCAGAAAAAGCATTGTTGATGCTCATAAGGCTGGAAAAGGTTACAAAACCATCTCTAAAGAGTTTGGACTCCACCAATCCACAGTCAGACAGATTGTGTACAAATGGAGGAAATTCAAGACCATTGTTACCCTCCCCAGCAGTGGTCGACCAACAAACATCACTCCAAGAGCAAGGCGTGTAATAGTCGGCGAGGTCACAAAGGACCCCAGGGTAACTTCTAAGCAACTGAAGGCCTCTCTCACATTGGCAAATGTTAATGTTCATGAGTCCACCATCAGGAGAACACTGAACAACAGTGGTGTGCATGGCAGGGTTGCAAGGAGAAAGCCACTGCTCTCCAAAAAGAACATTGCTGCTCGTTTGCAGTTTGCTAAAGATCACGTGGACAAGCCAGAGGGCTAATGGAAAATTGTTTTGTGGACGGATGATACTAAAATAGAACTTTTTGATTTAAATGAGAAGCGTTATGCTTGGAGAAAGGAAAACACTGCATTCCAGCATAAGAACCTTATCCCATCTGTGAAACATGGTGGTGGTAGTATCATGGTTTGGGCCTGTTTTGCTGCATCTGGGCCAGGACGGCTTGCCATCATTGATGGAACAATGAATTCTGAATTATACCAGCGAATTCTAAAGGAAAATGTCAGGACATCTGTCCATGAACTGAATCTCAAGAGAAGGTGGGTCATGCAGCAAGACAATGACTGTAAGCACACAAGTCGTTCTACCAAAGAATGGTTAAAGAAGAAAAAAGTTAATATTTTGGAATGGCCAAGTCAAAGTCCTGACCTTAGTCCAATCAAAATGTTGTGGAAGGACCTGAAGCGAGCAGTTCATGTGAGGAAACCCACTAACATCCCAGAGTTGAAGCTGTTCTGTATGGTGGAATGGGCTAAAATTCCTTCAAGCCGGTGTGCAGGACTGATCAACAGTTACCAGAAACGTTTAGTTGCAGTTATTGCTGCACAAGAGGGTTGCACCAGATACTGAAAGCAAAGGTTCACATACTTTTGCCACTCACAGATATGTAATATTGGATCATTTTCCTCAATAAATAAATGACCAAGTATAATATTTTTGTCTCATTTATTTAACTGGGTTCTCTTTATTTACTTTTAGGACTTGTGTGAAAATCTGATGATGTTTTAGGTCCTATTATGCAGAAATATAGAAAATTCTAAAGGGTTCATAAACTTTCAAGCACTACTGTACATGTTTTTGAGAGGCGGCACCATGGTGTAGTGATTAGCACTGTCGCCTCATAGCAAGAAGGTTCTGGGTTTGAGCTCAGTGGCTGACGGGGGCCTTTCTGTGTGGAGTTTGAACTGTTCTCCCCGTGTCTGCGTGGGGGTGCTCCGGTTTCCCCCACAGTCCAAAGACATGCAGGTTAGGTTAACTGGTGACTCTAAATTGACTGTAGGTGTGAATGTGAGTGTGAATGTTTCTTTGTCTCTATGTGTCAGCCCAGCCTTTCTCAACCGGGGTGCCGCGGCACCCTGGGGTGCCGTCTGGCTTTGTTAGGGGTGCCGTCAAAAAATTACAGTGGTGCTTGAAAGTTTGTGAACCCTTTAGAAGTTTCTGAATTTCTGCATAAATATAACCTAAAACATCATCAGATTTTCACACAAGTCCTAAAAGTAGATAAAGAGAACCCAGTTAAATAAATGAGACAAAAATATTATACTTGGTCATTTATTTATTGAGGAAAATGATCCAATATTACATATCTGTGAGTGGCAAAAGTATGTGAAACCTTGCTTTCAGTATCTGGTGTGACCCCCTTGTGCAGCAATAACTGCAACTAAACGTTTGTGGTAACTGTTGATCAGTCCTGCACACCGGCTTGGAGGAATTTTAGCCCGTTCCTCCGTACAGAACAGCTTCAACTCTGGGATGTTGGTGGGTTTTCTCACATGAACTGCTCGCTTCAGGTCCTTCCACAACATTTCCATTGGATTAAGGTCAGGACTTTGACTTGGCCATTCCAAAACATTAACTTTTATTCTTTTTTAACCATTCTTTGGTAGAATGACTTGTGTGCTTAGGGTCGTTGTCTTGCTGCATGACCCACCTTCTCTTGAGATTCAGTTCATGGACAGATGTCCTGACATTTTCCTTTAGAATTAGCTAGTATAATTCAGAATTCATTGTTCCATCAATGATGGCAAGCCGTCCTGGCCCAGATGCAGCAAAACAGGCCCAAACCATGATATTACCGCCACCATGTTTCACAGATGGGATAAGGTTCTTATGCTGGAATGCAGTGTTTTCCTTTCTCCAAACATAATGCTTCTCATTTCAACTAAAAAGTTCTATTTTGGTCTCATCCATCCACAAAACATTTTTCCAATAGCCTTCTGGCTTGTCCACGTGATCTTTAGCAAACTGCAAACGAGCAGCAATGTTCTTTTTGGAGAGCAGTGGCTTTCTCCTTGCAACCCTGCCATGCACACCATTGTTGTTCAGTGTTCTTCTGATGGTGGACTCATGAACATTAACATTAGCCAATGTGAGAGAGGCCTTCAGTTGCTTAGAAGTTACTCTGGGGTCCTTCGTGACCTCGCAGACTATTACACGCCTTGCTCTTGGAGTGATCTTTGTTGGTCGACCACTCCTGGGGAGGGTAACAATTGTCTTGAATTTCCTCCATTTGTACACAATCTGTCTGACTGTGGATTGGTGGAGTCCAAACTCTTTAGAGATGGTTTTGTAACCTTTTCCAGCCTGATGAGCATCAGCAACACTTTTTCTGAGGTCCTCAGAAATCTCCTTTGTTTGTGCCATGATACACTTCCACAAACACATGTTGTGAAGATCAGACTTTGATAGATCCCTGTTCTTTAAATAAAACAGGGTGCCCACTCACACCTGATTGTCATCCCATTGATTGAAAACATCTAATTTCACCTTCAAATTAACTGCTAATCCGAGAGGTTCACATACTTTTGCCACTCACAGATATGTAATATTGGATCATTTTCCTCAATAAAAAATTAATCAAGTATAATATCTTTTGTCTCATTTGTTTAACTGGGTTCTCTTTATCTACTTTTAGGACTTGTGTGAAAATCTGATGATGTTTCAGGTCATATTTATGCAGAAATATAGACAATTCTAAAGGGTTCACAAACTTTCAAGCACCACTGTATATATTCTAACATTGAAATAAATAAAATGAATTAAAATTCCAAAAAACGATAGTTACACTAATGCAGATCATCGCTGCCTCATGCATCATCAAAATTTGTCTCACGGCCCCCTTTCCCATGTCACAACATCACTGCCGGGGTCAGTGTATGGTCAGCGTAACTGTGTATATTTTATATGGGGGTGCCTTAAGAATTTGCATACTTTTGAAGGGTGCTATGACTGAAAAAAGGTTGAGAAACGCTGTGTCAGCCCTGCGATGACCTGGCGACTTGTCCAGGGTGTACCCTGCCTCTCGCCCATAGTCAGCTGGGATAGGCTCCAGCTTGCCTGTGACCCTGTAGAACAGGATAAGTGGCTATCGATAATGGATGGCTGGCTGGATGGATGTGTTCACCAAATAAAATTCCACTTACTAGTTCAAACAGTTTATTACAGCTGTAACATCAGCAGCAGACATGGAACAATGAGCAATACTTTTAAATATGAAAGCTATTCAGATGACGATGGAAAAGAAGAAGGGCTATCAATTTTACCTTTAACATTAAAGCACCTGCAGGATCTATTTCTGCTAGCTGAGCAAAAATAATCAGAACATTCGGCCATATTGTGTCTGAAATGTCACTTACTCTATAATATAGATATTTAGGCATTGCCTAAAGATGTAGCTCCTGATGAGTGTATGTGCAAAATATTTGCAAGGGCACAAAACCAACCTGAATAGAATAATATGACCATATAGCCACTCAATCACTGCTTGTTTTACGACTCTGCCTTTTGGTTTTTTTGGATCTGTTTGCTAGCATGTGTTCAATAAAACTCTTCTTGCACTTACATCCACCTGTCACCCTTACCTGACAGAAACTACCAACTGTCTAACAAGCTAGTGGACTAATCAAACTGTTTTAACCAGTTTTATATGAAACTGTCATGAATATTTTCCGTAACGTGTATTTAGTAAATAATCTCATGTTATTTAAAAAAAACAAAAACAAATTAAAAATAAGTGCTGGATAAAAACCCATCTATCTTATATAAATAAAGATACAAATGTCGTTGTCTGGTGGTCAACTGTCCAATCAGTTCCATCAATGAAATACGTTGCCTGGCACTTACAGTTGAGTTCCCTGTGGTGGTACATGTATGTATGTACAGACGTCGTACAGTCAAGCCATCAAAAATCAGGTCGATGCATTTCTCTTAAAGGTACTGACTGGAAAGTCATCTGAAATTTAACTTTTTTTTTTATTGTGCATAGCATTTTCCTTTGTCCCTCAATAAGAATAGCATGTGGACAAGATATAATCATTTTGATGTGCTGAAGGTCGCTTTCCTCTGGTTTGGGACCATTTTCCTACTGTACCTCTTGAGGTAAACAGTATGGCCATATGGAAACAGCCGAACATGAGGAGCTTCAACTAATTAGCATAACTATGGAACTGGGTCACACCAAGATGACGATGCATGGAAAACATTGTGAATCTGCATCGACCTCGGAGAGTTTCGAGTCGCAGGGATGTAATTTGTTGTTGACATGTTGTCGTGAAACAAAAGACGAATATACAGTATCCCTTCTCTGTTACTGCTTTTGTGTTATCATTTCTGTCTCTGTAAGATCAAAACATTAGGTATATGACTCCATACTCGCTACCGTGGAGTCGAGCCCATGCATTTTAAGGCTAAGATAGCTAAGCGCTATCTTAAAATGAAAAATGATGTCATCTAACTTTGCTCTATCTTGTAGTTGCAGTCACTAGGCAGACTTTCCTTTTCTTTCACGCTGGCTTTTAGCTGGTGGGAGAGCGGAGTCTGCCATGCTTGCCCATACCGACTTCATCTCATCTCATTATCTCTAGCCGCTTTATCCTTCTACAGGGTCGCAGGCAAGCTGGAGCCTATCCCAGCTGACTATGGGCGAAAGGCGGGGTACACCCTGGACAAGTCGCCAGGTCATCGCAGGGCTGACACATAGACACAGACAACCATTCACACTCACATTCACACCTACGGTCAATTTAGAGTCACCAGTTAACCTAACCTGCATGTCTTTGGACTGTGGGGGAAACCGGAGCACCCGGAGGAAACCCACGCGGACACGGGGAGAACATGCAAACTCCACACAGAAAGGCCCTCGCTGGCCATGGGGCTCGAACCCAGGACCTTCTTGCTGTGAGGTGACAGCGCTAACCACTACACCACCGTGCCGCCTCCCATACCGACTTGTTTTGGTTAAAAGTAGGTCAAACACCTCATGGTGGTCACATGCTATGGTTGGTCACTTGCTTCAACGATCTCTGTAATTGTAAAATGCAGGATGTATTTTATCTTGACAAAAAAAATTACACATAGGATACACGGTGTGTGCAGCAGAGAAACATCTTGAAACTCCAACGGCAATAGAAAAAGAACATTTTGCCCAGAATTCAACTTTGCAGTCAGAACCTTTAAATATGAGGCTCCTCTCTGCATGCGAGTAGCTCCGCTATTCATTTCTTGTTTAGCGAACTGTTGTATAAAAGTAATATTGCACTTGCAATCGTGTGGTTATACTGCAGGCTTGTGCCTACGGCCAAATCACAGCTGTGCTGATATTCAGTAGAACCTCTCTCTTGTCTGTGTGTTGTTCTTAAATCTAGACATACAAATGAGAGGGCAGCATGGTGGTGCAGAACTCACAGCTCCAGGATCCCTGCTTCAATCCTGAGCTCAGGTGTTACATATTTTCTTCATGTCTACATACGGCTCCTCTAAGTTCTTCAGTTTCCTCCCACTCTAAACTGTAGATGTGAATGACTGTGTGCAGGATGCCCTGTGATTGACTAACATCTTATTCAGGGTGTAGTTCACCTCTTGCTTGTGTTGATGGGTTCTGGATCCACTGTGACCCTGACCTAAATAAAGTGTTTACTGAAGATGAATAAATGATAGTCATGGTAATGTTGGATGGCAGAGTGGAACTGGAGCTCGAGTAGATGAGGAACAAACCAGAACATTGTGGAGGCAAACCATTCCCAGCAATCGTAAACACTAGGTACACAGCTGGTAGAGGTACTTTGTCATGTGTTCCGGGAAACTGGCAGCCACTAACAGAGCTGAACAAGGTGAATCTAATAAAAGCAGGTGTCAGGGATACAGTTAAAATTTATATCGAGATTTCTGTAAAGCTGCTTTGTGGCAATGTCCATAAATAAAAGTGCTATATAAACAAAATGGAGTTGAGTTGATTTGAGGTGTGAACATGGCTTCAAGCGGTCCACCATTTATATAAATCAGCCTGGAGGGAGACAAGCAAATTTTGCCATTCTACCCTGAGGGAAAGGTGTTGTTTGGACACACTCATGTTCTAATACAACTGGAATATGTTCTGGGAGCCAATTCACTATTAGTGCCTCATTACTGTTGTCTGTTATATTAAACTTATATCAGAAAGGAAACTGCACCTGAGCTCCACTTAACAGAGCTTTGGCTGTGTGTTGACTGTGATTCATCAGCAGTGTCATTCTGTTCCTTCAAGCGAGGAATTTGTAGTATTAAATTCTGCGAGAATGCTCAAGTGGCTGTGATCTGCTATAACACAACTACTATTAGATGCACTAAGTGGATTAAATGCTAGCATGAAGTTCAATTTTTAATGTTCCAACAAGTATAGTCTTCAAACAATTTTCACATCTCGCTACATGAGAATCGTCTTTTTGAAGCATGTATGGCTGAGGTCCCTTCATTTAATGACAGTGATTTATAACCAGAATGCACTATACAGTCAACATATTGGCACCCTTCAGGAAAACTGATATACAGGGTGTTTCAAAAATTTTGATATTATTTGAGATGTAAATATCCCAGAAACTACATAGTCGAGGCAAATGAAACTGAACAGGCTTAATGTTGACCAATATAAGATTTATTCCTCAAAATTTGAATGAGAAATTCAAAAGGTATGTGGATTCCAGGGCGGCACAGTGGTGTAGTGGTTAGCGCTGTCGCCTCACAGCAAGACGGTCCGGGTTCGAGCCCTGTGGCTGGCAAGGGCCTTTCTGTGCGGCGTTTGCATGTTCTCCGGGTGCTCCAGTTTCCCCCACAGTCCAAAGACATGCAGGTTAGGTTAACTGGTGACTCTAAATTGACTGTAGGTGTGAATGGTTGTCTGTGTCTATGTGTCAGCCCTGTGATGACCTGGCGACTTGTCCAGGGTGTACCCCACCTTTTGCCCGTAGTCAGCTGGGATAGGCTCCAGCTTGCCTGCGACCCTGTAGAACAGGATAAAGCGGCTAGAGATAATGAGATGAGATGTGGATTCCATGAACGATTTCACAAATTTTCAATATGCGCGCCGGCTGAGACACAGACACGCACAGACAGCCTTCCTCTTTGAACTTTTTGTGCCATGTCCAAATCTGCATTGCAGATGGTGCATTTATAGAGATTCCTCTCATAAATGCACGCTGCACAGTCTTGTTCAACTGTGTTCGAGCGTACTCTAACACACAAAACACCTTTTCTTTTCCAGTGAATGGCATTTCTATACCTAAAAAGATAAAAACAAAAAACATTCAACATAAAATTTTGACCTGTTTCCACACACGCTGTTCAAATTTGAGGTCAATTGAATGAGAATTGGCAAAGTTATTAGATTGTGAAATGGTCTCAAATTTTTTGAAACACCCTGTATTAAATGAACAAAACACATATGACATTTTGAATTTAAAGCTATGAAGACAGTGTACAGTTCTAGTAAAGTTTCAGTTTCAAATGTTTAGATTCTCTTCTGGGAATGTGTTACAGCACCATGCTACTGTTTAGTTTGTGCACATGTGTAGCCCACTTTAATTTAGATCACTGGTCAAGAAACTGAGAGGTTAAAGGTAGCAAGGGAAGTGGCTATGAAGTAGTGGTGCATTTTTACTTTTGTAAATTAAAGTTTAACATACCGTTTCTCTCATTTATGTTTCACTTTTAGAGTTTTCATTTGACTCACCTTATTCATCCATCCATTATCCATAACCGCTTATCCTGTGCAGAGTTGCGGGCAAACTGGAGCCTATCCCAGCTGACCACGGGTGAGAGACGGGGTACACCCTGGATAAGTTGCCAAATCATCGCAGGGCTGACACATAGAGACAAACAACCATTCACACTCACATTCACACCTACGGTCAATTTAGAGCCACCAGTTAACCTAACCTGCATGTCTTTGGACTGTGGGGGAAACCGGAGCACCTGGAGGAAACCCATACAGACACAGGGAGAACATGCAAACTCCACACAGAAAGGCCCCTGGGCTCGAACCCAGAACCTTCATGCTGTGAGGCGACAGTGCTAACCACTACAACACCATGCTGCCAAAATTTAAATTAATTAATAATAAAATATTAACTTATATGTTCATTCCACATGCTTTTCACCATTCTTTAATGAATATTCTCTATCATTATTAAAAGAAAATATCTGCAGAAACTCATTATACAGTGGTGCTTGAAAGTTTGTGAACCCTTTAGAATTGTCTATATTTCTGCATAAATATGACCTAAAACATCATCAGATTTTCACACAAGTCCTAAAAGTAGATAAAGAGAACCCAGTTAAACAAATGAGACAAAAATATTATACTTGGTCATTTATTTATTGAGGAAAATGATCCAATATTACATATCTGTGAGTGGCAAAAGTATGTGAACCTCTAGGATTAGCAGTTAATTTGAAGGTGAAATTAGAGTCAGGTGTTTTCAATCAATGGGATGACAATCAGGTGTGAGTGGGCACCCTGTTTTATTTAAAGAGCAGGGATCTATCAAAGTCTGATCTTCACAGCACATGTTTGTGGAAGTGTATCATGGCATGAAAAAAAGGAGATTTCTGAGGACCTCAGAAAAAGCGTTGTTGATGCTCATCAGGCTGGAAAAGGTTACACAACCACCACTAAAGAGTTTGGACTCCACCAATCCACAGTCAGACAGATTGTGTACAAATGGAGGAAATTCAAGACCATTGTTACCCTCCCCAGGAGTGGTCGACCAACAAAGATCACTCCAAGAGCAAGACGTGTAATAGTCGGCGAGGTCACAAAGGACCCCAGGGTAACTTCTAAGCAACTGAAGGCCTCTCTCACATTGGCAAATGTTAATGTTCATGAGTCCACCATCAGGAGAACACTGAACAACAATGGTGTGCATGGCAGGGTTGCAAGGAGAAAGCCACTGTTCTCCAAAAAGAACTTTGCTGCTTGTCTGCAGTTTGCTAAAGATCACGTGGACAAGCCAGAAGGCTATTGGAAAAATGTTTTGTGGACAGATGTGACCAAAATAGAACTTTTTTGTTTAAATGAGAAGCGTTATGTTTGGAGAAAGGAAAACACTGCATTCCAGCATAAGAACCTTATCCCATCTGTGAAACATGGTGGTGGTAATATCATGGTTTGGGCCTGTTTTGCTGCATCTGGGCCAGGACGGCTTGCCATCATTGATGGAACAATGAATTCTGAATTATACCAGCAATTCTAAAGGAAAATGTCAGGACATCTGTCCATGAACTGAATCTCAAGAGAAGGTGGGTCATGCAGCAAGACAACGACCCTAAGCACACAAGTTGTTCTACTAAAGAATGGTTAAAGAAGAATAAAGTTAATGTTTTGGAATGGCCAAGTCAAAGTCCTGACCTTAATCCAATCGAAACGTTGTGGAAGGACCTGAAGCGAGCAGTTCATGTGAGGAAACCTACCAACATCCCAGAGTTGAAGCTGTTCTGTATGGCGGAATGGGCTAAAATTCCTCCAAGCCGGTGTGCAGGACTGATCAACAGTTACCGGAAACGTTTAGTTGCAGTTATTGCTGCACAAGGGGGTCACACCAGATACTGAAAGCAAAGGTTCACATACTTTTGCCACTCACAGATATGTAATACTGGATAATTTTCCTCAATAAATAAATGACCAAGTACAATATTTTTGTCTCACTTGTTTAACTGGGTTCTCTTTATCTACTTTTAGGACTTGTGTGAAAATCTGATGATGTTTTAGGTCATATTTATGCAGAAATATAGACAATTCTAAAGGGTTCACAAACTTTCAAGCACCACTGTATAATGAGTTTCTGCAGATATTTTCAACAACAAAGGTTCTGTCTTACACCCACTGCTTTTTTTCTTTATACATGTTACTTCTGAGTGATATTATTTGTAAGCATGGTATTAGCTTACACTGTTATGCTGATGACACACAGTTGTATGTTTCTGTAAAGCCAGATGAGAGACACCAGCTTCATAAAATTGAGGAATGTATAAAGGACATTAGACACTGGATGTGTATTAACTTCCTTCTGCTTAACTCTGACAAGACAGAAGTACTTGTACTAGAACCACATGCAGGTAGATTTTCTGATTACACAGTAACTCTGGGCACGTTGGTGTAGTGGTTAGCACTGTCACCTCACAGTAAGAAAGCTCTGGGTTTGAGCCCAGTGGCCGACGGGGGCCTTTCTGTGCGGAGTTTGCATGTTCTCCTTGTGTCTGCGTGGGTTTCCTCTGGGTGCTCCGGTTTCCCCTACAGTCCAAAGACATGCAGGTTAGGCTAATTGATGGCTCTAAATTGACCGTAGGTGTGAATGTGAGTGTGAATGGTTGTTTGTCTCTATGTGTCAGCCCTGCGATGACCTGGCAACTTGTCCAGGGTGTACCCCGCCTCTTGCCCATAGTCAGCTGGGATCAGCTCCAGCTTGCCCATGACCCTGTACAGGATAAGTGGTTACAGATAATGGATGGATGGACAGTAACTCTGGATGGCCTTTCTGTTTCTTCAAGTGCAGCAGGTGTAATAATTGACTCCAATCTTTAATTTGAAACTCATATTGATAACATTACTCAGATCGCTTTCTTTCATCTCAAAAATATTGCTAAGATAAGAAATATAGTGTCACTACATGATGCAGAAAAACTAGTTCATGCCTTTGGTTACCTCTAGGTTGGATTATTGTAATGCCTTACTGTCTGCATGTTCCAGTAAGTGCCTAAACAAACTCCAGTTAGTTCAAAATGCAGCAGTGAGAGTCCTTACTAGAACTAGAAAATATGACCACATCACCCCTGTCTTATCCACACTGCATTGGCTCCCAATCAAATGTTGTATTGATTATAAAATACTACTATTGACTTTTAAAGCACTGAATGGTCTCGTGCCACAGTACCTGAGTGAACTTCTGGTCCTTTATGACCCGCCACACCTACTTAGATCAAAAGGTGCAGGCTATCTGCTGGTACCTCGTATAGTGAAGGCTACATCAGGGGGCAGATCCTTTTCTTACAAAGCCCCATAGATATGGAACAGCCTTCCAAGTAGCGTTCGGGACTCAGACACAGTCTCAGTGTTTATGTCTAGGCTGAAAACATATCTGTTTAGTCAAGCCTTTTGTTAATAGTGTTTATGAGGTAAAGGAGTAGATCTGGAGGGTCCTCAGGCATAGAGTGTTTTGGTAAACTGGGATGTATGGATGCCATCACCCACCCACCCACCCACCCACCCACTCACTCACTCACTCACTCACTCACTCACTCACTCACTCACTCACTCACTCACTCACTCACTCACTCACTCACTCACTCACTCACGTTTGTTGATGGTGGAGTGGCTGGCTGCTTTATGTCCCAGGGCGCCCTCATGCCTGTGTTACCTTCTGGCTCTCCCCTTTTAGTTATGCTGTCATGGTTAGTTTTGCCAGAGTCCCTGCTTGCACTCAGTGCAAAATGTAGGCTATCCTGTTCTTACTCATAAAGTGACATTGGACATACCTAACAACCTGTGTCCCCCCCTCAGTATGGCCCTCTGAGTTACATGTCGATCCTGAGACACCAGTTAGATGCTGACCTCTTCTGCTCCTCGGACCTGCCTGATCCATCCTGATGCCCTACGTCTGACTGGAGTCTCATCACATCGCTCCTGTGGAGGATGGCCCCATATGGACAGTCAAAAATCGCACTTGGAAGACGGCTCTGGACACTTACAGTTATACATTTATGGCTGAGGACTACAGTTGACTTGCTAACTTTAGGAGTGCAGTCATCATGAACAGTTTTGCACTCAAGTTTCCATCAATGAACAGTTTATAACTTAAACAAAACAGACTCCATATTAAAACTATGATTTTCTTGGTTTCACAGGTATACTTTGTGACTATATAGGACACAGTTACAGAAGCAAGTTATTTATAATTACACTATCTGTTATCACCCAAATGAGGATGGGTTCCCTTTTGAGTCTAGTTCCTCTCAAGGTTTTTTCCTCATGTTATCTGAGGGAGTTTTTCCTTGCCACCATCACCATAGGTTTGCTCATTGGGGATAAATTAGGGATAAAATTAACTCATGTTTAAAGCCTTTAATTTTCTGTAAAGCTGCTTTGTGACAATGTCTTTTGTTAAAAGCACTATACAAATAAATTTGACACAGGGACAGCGTGCAAACGCCACACAGAAAGGCCCCTGTGAGATTTGAACCCAGAACCTTCTTGCTGTAAAGCAACAGTGCTAACCACTACATCATTGTACCACCCTACAGGAGTTTGAGATGATGTGAGATGAGATGATGTTTAACACCATGAAATATTTAATTGCAGCTCTTTATGGCCTTCACAATCATTGGTTTTCAATTTCTTTTCAGCAAAAAGCAGGATATCATGTTGCAATTGCTTCACAATGATGCAAACATAAAACAATATTATAAAGAACCATTAGATAGCTATTCAAAGGCATAATGAGAGTTTATAATTGGATGTTTTCCTATTTTCTGCTCTTTAACAGGAACAATTGGCTGAAACAGAAAGCCTGAAGTTCTACTGCAAAATTAGAGACTTTGTCAGGCTTTATTTATTTATTTTTGAGGAATCATCTCATTGTGGTAAAAATGATGTTGGCATATTCATGCACTAAATAAGTAAGATAATTTCAAATTATAGACATATTATATGCCTTTTTGAAATGTTAATCCCCCCCTCCAGATTTTTACTTGTGTATTTTGCGTATCCATGTTTAGATACAGATAAAGTTAAAAAAAAGGGCAAGAACTTAATATGCTACACAACAAAATACCGTACTAATAAGTTAGAAGGTGTGTGTGTGTGTGTGTGTGTGAGAGAGAGAGAGAGAACAGCATAGAAAGCAGGAGGAAAGATGGAATTTAGAGGTTTAAGACATAATCAGCTTAGTGACATTGTGTTTCCTTGCCTGGAACATAACTAACTCATTAAAACCAAGAAAATCTGCAGTCTAAAGGAGAAGCATGATTATTCAGGAGAATAAATAAATATGTAGCATACACCATAATTAAACTTCCAAACCAATAGGACCAAACAAATTAAAAGTTGTTTTTTTTAATTACCAAGTCTTCAACTATTAAATACAAAACGGGGTAATCTGCAGTGAGCAGTAACTACAGGAACTTCTAAACAAGAAAAGATGACAGTATTTTGATCCCCAATAGCTTACAATGTGTGCTTTCAGTTCTTCACAGAGCACTCTGTTTAAAGATCCTAATTGATTTGTGGCTTTCATCCACGCAGGTGAGATTAGAATTTGAAATAGCAACCTGGAAAGTTCCTGTGATACTGTTTTATATCTGTTACCTGAATACAGCCGAGCCCAACATGAGCTTACATATGCAAAAGAAAAACCAAACCAATTGATACCATTTAGATTTGTATTCTTAACAGCTGTTGATTATACTAAACATGGTTTAATATTTGTTGATAATACTAAACCTTCTCCCTGTGTTCATGGGAATTACCTCTTGGTTTTATAATTTCCTTCCACCAGCCAAAACCATGCATTGGTTACATTAAAGGTACAACCCCGATTCCAAAAAAGTTGGGACAAACAACAAATTGTAAATAAAAACAGAATGCAATGGTGTGGAAGTTTCAAAATTCCATATTTTATTCAGAATAGAACATAGATGACATATCAAATGTTTAAACTGAGAAAATGTATCATTTAAAGAGAAAAATTAGGTGATTTTAAATTTCACGACAACAACACATCTCAAAAAAGTTGGGACAAGGCCATGTTTACTACTGTGAGACATCCCCTTTTCTCTTTACAACAGTCTGTAAACGTCTGGGGACTGAGGAGACAAGTTACTCAAGTTTAGGGATAGGAATGTTAACCCATTCTTGTCTAATGTAGGATTCTAGTTGCTCAACTGTCTTAGGTCTTTTTTGTCGTATCTTCCGCTTTATGATGCGCCAAATGTTTTCTATGGGTGAAAGATCTGGACTGCAGGCTGGCCAGTTCAGTACCCGGACCCTTCTTCTACGCAACCATGATGCTGTAATTGATGCAGTATGTGGTTTGGCATTGTCATGTTGGAAAATGCAAGGTCTTCCCTGAAAGAGACGTCATCTGGATGGGAGCATATGTTGCTCTAGAACCTGGATATACCTTTCAGCATTGATGGGGTCTTTCCAGATGTGTAAGCTGCCCATGCCACACGCACTAATGCAACCCCATACCATCAGAGATGCAGGCTTCTGAACTGAGCGCTGATAACAACTTGGGTCGTCCTTCTCCTCTTTAGTCCGAATGACACGGCGTCCCTGATTTCCATAAAGAACTTCAAATTTTGATTCGTCTGACCACAGAACAGTTTTCCACTTTGCCACAGTCCATTTTAAATGAGCCTTGGCCCAGAGAAGACGTCTGCGCTTCTGGATCGTGTTTAGATACGGCTTCTTCTTTGAACAATAGAGTTTTAGCTGGCAACGGCGGATGGCACGGTGAATTGTGTTCACAGATAATGTTCTCTGGAAATATTCCTGAGCCCATTTTGTGATTTCCAATACAGAAGCATGCCTGTATGTGATGCAGTGCCGTCTAAGGGCCCGAAGATCACAGGCACCCAGTATGGTTTTCCGGCCTTGACCCTTACGCACAGAGACTCTTCCATATTCTCTGAATCTTTTGATGATGTTATGCACTGTAGATGATGATATGTTCAAACTCTTTGCAATTTTACACTGTCGAACTCCTTTCTGATATTGCTCCACTATTTGTCGGCGCAGAATTAGGGGGATTGGTGATCCTCTTCCCATCTTTACTTCTGAGAGCCGCTGCCACTCCAAGATGCTCTTTTTATACCCAGTCATGTTAATGAACTATTGCCAATTGACCTAATGAGTTGCAATTTGGTCCTCCAGCTGTTCCTTTTTTGTACCTTTAACTTTTCCAGCCTCTTATTGCCCCGTCCCAACTTTTTTGAGATGTGTTGCTGTCATGAAATTTCAAATGAGCCAATATTTGGCATGAAATTTCAAAATGTCTCACTTTCGACATTTGATATGTTGTCTATGTTCTATTGTGAATACAATATCAGTTTTTGAGATTTGTAAATTATTGCATTCCGTTTTTATTTACAATTTGTACTTTGTCCCAACTTTTTTGGCATCGGGGTTGTAGACTGCCTGTCAGAATTTTCAAGTGTAGGTTATAAAAAGAATTTTCCCTGACACCCAGTTATTTTTGTTTAGTGGACTGAAAGCTACTGAATTCGAATCACAGACTTCCAATTTTATTCGTTAAAAAAAAAACAATTAATGAATTTAGGGCCATGTGGCCCTAAATTCTCTACTATATTTTCCTGCTTCACCACGACCCAATTCAAGATAATATTTCATGCATCACGTGGTGGGCTTTCCGCGTTCGTGCAAGGCATTGTGGGATACAAATTTGAAACAGGAGAGAAAAATGGAGGATGTGAGTGTGCGAATGAAACGTGGAAGACCGACTGCAGTAATGGAAAGTGAGAAGAAATGATGTTATGTTGTGAAGGAAAAGAAACACAGGACCAAACTAATAAATATTGGTGGTCAGCGAGCACCTCGGTGTGATCAGCTGTTCGTTTAGTGATAGAATGATGTAACTGTCAGTGCATGGTCAAAGGTAAACCTCTAGATGGCAGTAATGCAACATTGTGGATGCCAGCTGCTGTAAAACCCAAAAGAAGAAGAAGAAGCAGAAGAAGAAGGAGGCAAACCTGCACATGCGCACACGGACTTCCTCTGTCTGCTTGACTGCGCAAAGCAAGCGATTTCATGCACATTATTTGCTCAGGAATCCCTTCAAATTAAATAACTTCCCAGCTACAGAATGGCCTGATATTTTGGAAGATATTACAGAAATAAACATACATCACAATGACCAAATTTCAGAGGGAACTAAATTTCACTGACTTTATGAAATTGAAAGGCCATCTAGCTTTAAATTGCCCTGAGGTGTGAATGAATGTGTACATGGTGTTGTGTAATGGACTGGTATCCCATCCAGCATGATTTCTCCCACCTTGTGACCAGTGATACTGAGATAAGATCTGGATTAACCCTGACCCTGATGATAAATGAATGAAAACACGATTTCATTATATAATAATGTACACCGTAGGGCACCAAAGCAGCAAAAGCCCATCATATTTGCTTCAGTATTCCATTATGTACTAACCTTTAACAAGACATCATGGACTTAATAAGATTAGAAAAGCAGGGTAAGTACAACAAGTATAACCCAGGGGTAATGCTATGGAAAAGAAGACTTTGTAGCCTTTAGTTACTCGACAGTCTATTAATTTAAACAGATAATCTACAGTATATGCTTTTTGCATATTCTGCATACTGCATACTTGACATTTTCATGCTAAAAAAAATCAATAAAATAATAAATTACCCTTGTATTAAATATGAACTAATGCTACTGCTATTTATTCCTTATTATATCAAATTTTTTTATGTGAAGCTGTGATTCAGCCAACTTTCCCTTGAACATCCCCACTGAGTTCTCACCGGATCACTCTAGTTCCGAAACCCTGTGGTAAATACAACCACAAATATTTCTGTTAGTACATGGAGGTGACAGCACTGAGAGGGAGGAGAGAGGTGGGGAAAATGAGGGGTCAACTGAAGGAATTAATGACTCCAGCCCCAGTATTTTATTAGTTGAATCCAGCTAACTTAGTAGAAAACCACATTTGTGGCACATAGTCACAGTCACTTGTTGGCTGATGATAGATAGATGGATAGAAATAGCCAGCTAACTTGCTTCTCGCCACACAAGTGAAAATTAATGTTACATTATGAAAGTTGGGCAGCACAGTGGTGTAGTGGTTAGCACTGTCGCCTCACAGCAAGAAGGTTCTGGGTTTGAGCCCAGGGGCCTCTCTGTGTAGAGTTTGCATGTTCTCCCCATGTCTACGTGTACATGGGTTTCTTCCAGGTGCGCCGGTTTCCCCCACAGTCCAAAGATGTGCAGGTTAGGTTAACTGGTGGCTCTAAATTGACCGTAGGTGTGAATGTGAATGGTTGTTTGTCTCTATGTGTCAGCCCTACGATGACCTGGTGACTTGTTGAGGGTGTACCCCGCCTCTTCCCATACCGTAGTCAGCTGGGATAGGCTCCAGCTAGCCTGCGACCCTGGACAGGATAAGTGGCTACAGATAATGGATGGATTATGAAAGTTGTAAATAATATACAGTATCTCTAAAATACTGTAAATATTAATAATATATACAGTACATATGTCAGGAATGCAGGCAACAGACAGATGTGAAAGCTGAAAGAGTTTATTCAGACAAATCCAAATCGTGAGGCAAATGGCAGAATAAAAAAAAAACAGGCAATGGTCAGGCAAGGCACAAACAGGTAATCAGTGGCAAAGGTAAAAGAGCAAAATCCAGAGTAGAAACAAAGTCAAAACCAAAATGAGCAGCACCATCAGACACAAGGAATTGCATGCATACTTCACAATGATCTGTGAGAACTGAAGTCCTTAAGTAGTGAGCTATGGTGATTGTGAACAGGTGCATGTTATTAGAACTCAGGAGACTGTGAGCAGTGAGGTGCAGGATGCGTGTTATAGTCTGTAGCAGCCATATCTGAAGGCCGCTGTGAATTCTGGGAAGTGGAGTCTTGCGTGTGAGCAGGCGCAGACGTGACAACATGATAATAATCAAAATAAAACACAATAACCAACACCCACAGCTGTCACACTTTACTTTCATCCCTAGTTCAACAGTCTGCGTCTGGGTGTTGATTATAAAAGTGGAAGATGAAAAATTCTAGACACAGCATGTAACAAAAGACATCTCATAGGCATGTGGTGTTGCAGACTGTGCGTGGGATCGAAATTTTCTCAGCTTGTGCTGGATCATCTCTGTTTGGCAGAGGTCATTTGGCTGGAGGAACCACATTGATCAAAGAGGATCTCAGCCTGAGAGACCCACCTCTCACACAGGTGAACAGAGACAGACCCCAGGACCAGAAGGTGCTCCAACATAGTGGTACAGTTGTACACAAATGCATTGTGTTATATGTTCACATGTATTTCAGAAGTGCATTCTCATTTTTATGGGCTAGTGTGAAACAACAGAAATAGTCAACTTTACACAATTTACAAGCATTGATGTGATGATTTTGTTTACTTCAATTGTTGTCAAAGTCCTTTCTTTTTAATGCCGTTACAGTAGAGGAAATCACACCTGGTCAAAATGGAAGTTATTATAGTTATTACTGAGTTCACAGTGTATACAGTAGCTATAAGTCAATTTGATTGTTCACTTGGTTAATTGAATAAATTTAATCCAAACCTAAATAACACAGAAGCCTATAAATAATGTCAGCTTGACCTAATGTATTTTTGCGCAGTTGTGCTGATATTCAATATCACAGAATGATTGTGAGTGTTGTGAGTATACAGCAGTTCTATGAACAAGAAATTCATATTAATATTTTAGAAAAAAAAAACCAAACATGGCCAAATATTTTTATTTATTTTTGCTCTGCCAATGAAAAAAGAAAAATCCCAAAGAAATCACAGCTGGATAGAGAATTGTGCGTTGCCATGCAAAATGCAGACTGACGGAAAGCCTGTAGTAAGTGTCGTAATGGTTTCAATTTAACAAACTATTGCTAGACTGCTAGACTTAACAGACTGGGGACTATTTGCACTATTAATCCCTGGCACAAAACGGACCACTTAAAGCTAGACAGCCTTTCGATTTCATAAAATCAGTGAAATTTAGTTCCCTCTGAAATTTGGTCATCATGATATATGTTTATTTCTGTAATATCTCACAAAATATCAGACCATTCTGTGGCTGGGAAGTTATTTAATTTGAAGGGATTCCCGAGCAAATAATGTGCATGAAATCACTCGCTTCATGCAGTCAAGCGCACAGAGGAAGTCACTGTGCGTATACGCAGGTTTACCTTGACCGTGCACTGACAGTTACATCATTCTGTCGCTAAATGAACAGCTGATCACACCGAGGTGCTCGCTGACCGCCGATATTTATTAGTTTGGTCCTGCGTTTCCTTTCCTTCGCAACATAACGTCTTTTCTTCTCACTTTCTGTTACTGTAGTCTGTCTTTCATGTTTCATTTGCACATTCATGTCCTCCATTTTTCTCTCCTGTTTCAAATTTGTATCCCACAATGCCTTGCGCAAACAGGGAAAGCCCACCATGTGATGCATGACGTAGTATCTTGAATTGGGTCATGGTGAAGCAGGAAAAAATAGAGAATTTAGGGCCACATGGCCCTAAAGTCATTAATTGTTCTGTTTAAAAAAAACTAATAAAAATGGAAGTCTGTGATTCGAATTCAGTAGCTTTCGGTCCACTAAAAAAATAATTGGGTGTCGGGGAAAATTCTTTTATGACCTACACTTGAAAAATCTGAAAGGCAGTCTACCTTTAAATTGTTGCACAAACAATGCCACTTGTGCAATAATACTATACATATAAACAGCTGTACGTGTTCATACTGCTGCTGTACACCCTGCCACTTTATTGTACATATATACATCTGTACATATGGGTTAATTACTGCTACAACCCTCCATCCAGACATTGTCCTGTGGTCAACCGAGGACAAGAAAATAATCCTGGTTGAGCTGACAGTGCCTTGGGAGGAGGGATGTGAGGAGGCCCACGAGAGGAAGGTACCTGAAGTACCAGGGCCTACTACAGGAGTGCAGGGACAATGGATGGCAGGCATGGCTGTTCCTGGTGGAGGTCGGCTGCAGAGGCTTCCCCGCCAAATCAACCTGGGGGCTATTATCAGCTCTGGGCCTTGATGAAAGGAGCAAGAAACAAGCAGCTTGTAGGATGGAGGAGGAGGCAGAATGCGCCTCCTGCTGGATATGGAGTAGGTGGGAGGAGGAAAGCTGGAAGCCAGGAGCAGATGGGCAGTGACCTGGCCACCACTGCCAGCCCACCAACTGGAGAGTGTTGTGGTTGAGGGCTGAAACACTCAGGGAAGGTTGTGTACCACCTGATGACCTCTGCTCTTTGCTGAAGGCTATAGCTACCTTATAAGGTAACTAGAGAGTGCACCCCACCAGGTGTATATCACAAGTACTAAGTGTACATACAACCTTACATACTCTCTAATTCTGTCCACTTCCCCTCTGTAAATATGCATATTTACTGTACTGTCCATCACTGTATATGGAGCACTTGCATGTGACATCACAGCCGATCCAGATTGTGACAGATGCCATCTTGTCGGTCAAACTTTTCTTTCAAACTATTCCGCCTTCTACTTCTGGTTCTACTTCTGCTTTTACTTCTACCTTTTCTTCTGGAAAACCCTACTATATACAATTCTACTACAACGGCTGCTGCTACAAGCTCTCCCTACCTGTGCACGGTTTTTATGTTTTTTGTGTGTATTTTTGCATGTTGTTCGTCTGTACCGGACTTCAATATCCACTACAACCGTATGGACTTACTGGACATTGGTTTCCAGCAGAAAATGACGGTTTGTAGCGATTTCCATTGCATGCACAACATTCCGGACGAGATAGTGAGACCAGCGGGGTCTCCGTGGATTGTTATCGGAAGCAAAGCGAAGGAGGCGGCGTCGGGAGCGGAAGCAAAAGCGAGGCTGCAGAGCCGGCCTGTTGACTAAGCTCAGAAAACAGCTACTCAAATCTCCACTGCCAAGCCTCTACCTCTCCAACGCCAGATCCATGTAAACAAGATGGACGATTTGGGATTACAGCTGGAATTCATCTCATTCTCATCTCATTATCTCTAGCCGCTTTATCCTTCTACAGGGTCGCAGGCAAGCTGGAGCCTATCCCAGCTGACTACGGGCGAAAGGCGGGGTACACCCTGGACAAGTCGCCAGATCATCACAGGGCTGACACATAGACACAGACAACCATTCACACTCACACCTACGGTCAATTTTAGAGTCACCAGTTAACCTAACCTGCATGTCTTTGGACTGTGGGGGAAACCGGAGCACCCGGGGGAAACCCACGCGGACAACATGCAAACTCCACACAGAAAGGCCCTCGCCGGCCCTGGGGCTTGAACCCAGGACCTTCTTGCTGTGAGGCGACAGCGCTAACCACTACACCACCGTGCCGCCACAGCTGGAATTACCTTATTCTATTCTATAATCAGCTGGTCAGTGCTATACTCAATACTTAAGTGACTTACCCGTCCCATGAGGATTCTTGTTTACAAGATGCCACATCTGAGTCGCTGACAAATCCTGAATTTCTGTAAAGATAACTGTCCAGAGATTTATAGGCACGCAGTGCTTCACCACTGAACAGCGAGGGAAAGTTAATGAGGTAATTATACACGTCAGGGTATTCCGCTGGCAGTTCAAAATCCGGTCGTGAAAACTCTGTCCGGTAAGCCATAAGGGTCACAAATCTGTAGATCGTTTATTTTAGACATATATCTAGTTATCTGTTCATTAGAAAAATGAGCCGTGTAGTCCGTCGGTTGAAATTGATCCATTCTGTACACGAGTGCAGCAGTATTCAGCGGTGTTTTTGACCGACAAGATGGCGGTTGTGTACTTTCCGGTCACGTGACTGCAAGATCTCTATACTGTAACATATATCATCACTATGCTGCAGTACTTACTTCTGGCACTTATCTGTAAATAATACTGTATTTTGCACTTCTGGTTAGATGCGAACTGCATTTCATTGGCTTTGTACCTGTACTCTGCACAATGATAATAAAGTTGAATCTAATCAAATTCTTATGTAGTGAACACAGACAAGCAGAGTGATACAAACAGTGGACGGTACTAATGCTGTTATACTAAATATCAGCACTCTTGGAATGCCACTTATCCAATCAAATTAGCAGACCGCAACTTCTTCTTCTTCAGTGTTCTGCCTGATGCCAGGTCTGGTTTTGACATCCATCAGAGTTTCTAGGGAACATTACAGTAGTGGTTTCTCATTGCCTTCTACTGGATTATTATAGAGGTGTTCTCCTCTCAATCATTCACACACATGTATGGACAATTTAGAGTAACCAGTTAACCTAACCACATGTCTTTGGACTGCAGAGGAAACCAGAGCACCCACACAGAGAACATGCAAGGCCCCTGTCAGCCACTGGGCTTGAACCCAGAGCCTTTTTGCTGTGATGCAACAATGCTAACCACTACACCACCATGCCACCAGACTGCAATTATCCATCCATCCATTATCTGTAGCCGCTTATCCTGTACAGGGTCGCAGGCAAGCTGGAGCCTATCCCAGCTGACTATGGGCGAGAGGCGGGGTACACCCTGGACAAGTTGCTAGGTCATCGCGGGCTGACACATAGAGACAAACAACCATTCACTCTCACATTCACACCTACGGTCAATTTAGAGCCACCAATTTGCATAACCTGCATGTCTTTGGACTGTGGGGGAAACCGGAGCACCCGGTGGAAACCCATGCAGACACGGGGAGAACATGCAAACTCCACACAGAAAGGCCCCTGTCAGCCACTGGGCTTGAACCCAGAAGCTTTTTGCTGTGAGGCAACAGTGCTAACCACTACACCACCATGCCG
This sequence comes from Neoarius graeffei, assembly GCF_027579695.1. Taxonomy (NCBI): domain Eukaryota; kingdom Metazoa; phylum Chordata; class Actinopteri; order Siluriformes; family Ariidae; genus Neoarius; species Neoarius graeffei. Next base: position 62,879,793 of record NC_083579.1, read on the forward strand.
CCAGACTGCAACTAACTATTGTATAAATGGACCAAATATTATTCTACACATACATAATGTTCAGTAAATAAAAATGTGTCCTGAAGTGATATGTGAAATTTATTGTACAGTTTAGTTGACATCTGTGAGGTCTGATCTGTGTTGCATTAAATCTGAAGAAAGATGTGCTAACAGTCTGATTTTTACTCAGACCAGTCCGCATGCCTCCATATCATTCATGCAACATGAGCTGGTCATAAATTAGTTACCTTTGGGTGTCCATCTGGATACTAAACTGGACTAGGCAATTCTGAGGCTCTGTACAAAAACAGAGTAGACGACATACAGAAGAGGGGGATGTTGTTCTACCATATGTTTGTAGTGGAGTAAGGTGGATATGTGTTGGGGATGAATGCTGATTCACTGGTGTGTCTCAGAGAAGGCTACTATCCCCTTGGTGATGTACTGAATAATTTTTGGGATTTGTTTAACAGGATAACAGGATTTATACTGTATAAGTGCCTATACAGGGTGGGCCAAAAGTAGGTATACACTGTTTTGTGTACTGATATGTGTCAAGTGTATACCTACTTTTGGCCCACCCTGTATATAGTGCCGAGCCTACAGTTGTGATCAGAAGTTTACATACAGTGACATGAATGTCATCTTGGATATGAATGTCATGGCAATATTTGGGCTTTCAGTAATTTCTTTGAACTGTTCTTTTTCTGTGGCAGAATGTACAGCACACATCTTTAATAATAAAAAAAACACTAGAATTTGGTGCACAAGTTTTAATTTTCTTTGGGTTTTCTGAAATCAACACAGGGTCAAAATTATACATACAGGGTTAAAAATTTACATACGCTCACTTAGATAATTAATTCAGAGGTGCTGAGACTTCCAAAATGTCTCTTATCTTGCCAAGGCCGAGGTCTCTTAACTTCCTGTTAGTGATCATGATTGACTACAGCTGGTAGCTTCTCTGTGCCTTCATAAAAAGGGTTTGTTTACAGCACTCATTGGATTGACCAACACACAGTAAAATGGGAAAGTCCAAGGAGCTCAGTGCAGATCTGAGAAAGAGGATCACAGATATACACAACTCCGGAATGTCTCTTGGAGCCATTTCTAAACAACTGCAAATTCCAAGATCAGTTCAAACAGTTGTTTCCAAGTTATTGTGATGTGTAGTCACTTTGCCAAGCCACTTTGCTTTGAGAAAACCCAAACTGTCACCCTCAGCTGAAAGGAAATTGGTTTGGATGATCAGGAACAACCTGGGAACCACCATGGCACCGCCCTGCCATGAACTGGAAGTGGATCGATCACTGTCTGCTGTTCAGATCATCATGAACTAAGAGGCTGCTATCCAAGAAATAATGTGGGGGAAACTGGAACACTCAGAGGAAACCCATACAGACACAGGGAGAACATACAAACTCCACACAGAAAGGCCCCCATTGGCCACTGGGCTCAAACCCAGAACCTTCTGGGTGTGAGGCAACAGTGCTAACCACTACACCACCTAAGGAAATATAGACAACGTTATTGGATTAGTTTTTAGTTATTAAAGCTCATTTCATTTCAGTCAGGCACCACCCAAACTGATGATCACCTCATCAGCTTTTCTTTAGCTAGTCAGACACAAGGTATGCCACCACTCTTGCCAGAACAGTTGGGGGTTAGGTGCCTTGCTCAAGGGCACTTCAGCCAATCCTCCTGGTTCAGGGAATTGAACCAGCAACCTTTTGGTCCCAAAGCTGCTTCTCTAATCATTAGGCCATTAAAGAGTGTAAGTCTGTACCAGCTAACAGGTCATGGGACTTTAACCCTAATAAGTACACTTGGGGTCTGCGCGGACCCCAGCACTACGTATTTTGTAATATGTTTTATGTTAAACAAATTTTTTTGTCTGCTATATTAGGTAGTTGTCACTCATCAGGTTGTCACTCCACACACTACAGATTATTGCATTGTATGCATTTATAGAATTACTATAATAGATTTTCATTTGTGGTCCATGTGGACCCCAGCTGGACTCTCTAATTTTCAGCTATTTTCAGCCACACTTTATTCAAACAATATACTCACCAACATTAACAGGATTCATTTCACTATTTTTGTATAGTTTGTTGCAGATACCAAGGAGGTTAAAAAAAGAAAGGAGAGAGCTCACAATTAGCACCTGCCTTTGTTTTGCCCTGCTAGATTCCGCTGCATTCCATTGTCCATGTGCCCCGGCAGTATCCCTTTGTATCCGATGTTCGCCGCCACCTTTTGCACCAAAACCCATGCAAATGAGCCTGGCCATGACGTCATCAGCACCGATGGCATCCGAGCCCTCCCTGAGCTGTGACCAATATGCCTGGAGTTTCTGGGACATCGACGTCTCTTCTTGCAATGACTGGGTGAAGCCCTTGTAAATGACCTTCTGCAGCAACGTCTTCAGAATCCCAGGGTGTAAAATCTGCCTTTGTTGATCTGGGCATGCTTGACATTCATCAGAATACAGCTACAAGGCCTCCTGCTCAAAAGAAACAATGCTACGTCTGCGCAAGGGAGGCTGATGGTAAGATCCAGCAATGCTGCACTATCTGTGGCAACAATGTCTGCAAAGATCATTCTACTCCAAGTGTTTGTTGTGATGAGTGGGTCTAAATATTGTGAGACATGCACTCTGATTTTTTTGTTTGAGTGAAATTTATGTTCGTACCCACTTGAATTAATAGCCAAGTGATTTTGTGGCTGAAAAACTGCCCAACTGGACCTTAAGTTTCATGCTATTATTATGGAGTCCACCTGGACCCCAGTGCTCAATAGGGTAATTTTGATAAATCAGCCAAATATATGCATTACCTGTCAAAAAGTCAAAGTCCTTCCCACACCATTCATGGGGCATTTGGCGGCGCCAAGCTCTGTTTCGTAGCCCTCGGCCTCTTGCCTACTGTATATTACATAGCTAGGGTTACAGTGGGGGGCTAGTCCTCTGGTAACCACGAGAGTTTGACTCCCCACTGGCATCTGTATTGCAGCATGCCTTGCCAGATGGCAGTAGGTACCATTTTTATGATGGTCTTTGGTATGACCTTACCTGTACATCCTTATTATATCTACTTCTACCTTATTATCAAAGTAGCACTAGGATGTGACAACACCCTTCTTTAGACTTGATGTAGCACAAAAATTTGTGGAAAAAGTAAAAAATGTGAAAATATGGTGTATTTCTTTTTTTCCTTGAATAAAACTACTATAACCAACAAAAAAAAAAAATCTGTTTTTGCTGTGGACTTACAAGTTCACACATCATTCAAACAAATTTTGAAGCAGTTGTATACTGAATATAGATACAAAGTACATGAAATAGTGTTGGGGTCCCTGTGGACCCCAGGTGTACAGATTAATCAGTCTGGGCATGTGAGGATTAAGGGGTTAAAGTTTACATAATAAACATAGTATTGATCCAAACAAAGCATTTATTCATTTACTATGTTGAATTCTCATTCATACAGTACCGTATGTGCGGACAAAAAGGAGGCAGAGTGGATGAGGTCAAATTTACAAAAGTCAAACTTTTGGGAAAAAAACAAACAAACCCACACATAAAGTCAGATTGCTTGAACTTGAAATCTATGAGGTCTGATCTGTGTTACATTAAATTCTATTGAGAAAAATATTTTACATTTTAAAAGGTCTACTGTCTCACCAGTGCTTTCTGGTGAGTGTTGTGCTGAATAGAAACTTTAAAGCTCCATCCATTATTCTTCTAAAGGGCATATGCAGTTTTTCAAGATACTTTTGAAGAACATGAAATCTTATCATTAACTATAAAACTGCACAGAGAGCGAGAGAAGCCCCTTTTACACAGCCTGTTCAAGGCAGAATTCTTATGCCTTTACTCCGCGTTGCTTTCTGTGTAAAATGTCCGAATGCGGAATGAGGGTCTGTGTTGTTCTACCCCTGAACTGGAACGATTGGTAGTAACAAACCTGGAATTGAAATCTGTGTAAAAGGGGCAGGCGGTACAGCGGGACAGGGGCATGATGTTTTTAACCTCGATGTTCTACTTTAATGTGAATTATTTAACGGAAGTGATTACATGTTGTATATGTTGCTCAGTAACTTTGCTTGTGTTTGAAGAGTAGTATAAATGTGCCCAACTAGCAAAAGCACCTTAAGACTTAGTTCAACCACTGTTTTTAAAGCAACGCTGGTATGCGTGGGGTATTGATATTTCCAACGCATAGGTACATCACTCTAGACGCCCGTCGTGACACATCAGGCCTCTGGATGCGGAATGATGGCTCATAATGTTAAAACACACACTGGAGCGGCTTCATGCCGGCTTTATATGATTCACTATAAATCACGAAAGCCGGAATATTGAGGTGCCTTTTTATGCCAATATTATGGATTATCTGTGTAAAAAGGGTGTGTGTGTGAGAGAGAGATGAACCATAACACTGCACAGAAAGGGAGAGAGAGTGTGTGTGGGGTGGGTGGGTGGGTGGAGGGGGAGTGTGTTACCAGATTGTCACATTCAACCCAGGTAGTCATGGTAACTCTTTCTCTCCAGTGTATGCCTCCTTCCAGGCTGATTGATTTATTAAGATCTGAGATTCAGCCTTGGCAGGAGCAGTTTAGAAACAAGTCCATGTACACTATAGTGACAGTTAAGTGGCGGAAACTATCCAGGCAACTTTTTCTTTCAAAGCTGTGCTACAACAGTGTAGCGGCTGAAACAATTTCACTTCCCCTTTCAGAAGGACCCATGGGGTCTGCGCTTTTTCAGGACAATCTCAGTTATGATAATGAGGACTAATTTGCACACAAATCATACAGATTTTCAGGTGTGAGTTTCCCCATGGTGCATTAATTTAAGAATGATGTTTTAAATGATATATGTTTTGTCCATATGCTGGTGATCTTCTTCTTTCGTATTCATTTCCTGCCAGAAACTTTCTTTTTGGAAAACGTTCTTTAGTAAGGTGAAAAATTAATGGCTAACACCAAGTACTATAAAATAAGACTAACCTTGTGAAAAAAAAATGTACTTATACAAGGTTATTCAAAATTATGTTAATACTAATGGATTATTTTTCTCTTGAATGTGTGGTGCGCCGTGACAGCTGCTGGCGTAATTGGGCCCTACTTTTTTGACACCTCAACAGTGACGTCAGATGTCTACTTACAAATGGTGCAGCAGTACACTACTGATGAACTTCCACTACAGATCCAATGGGCGGGGTATTTCCAACAGAATGGCACACCACTGCATTTTGGCCGTACCGTTCGTGCTTATCTCAACCACACATTTCCAGGTTGATGGATAGGTCGTGGTGGATCATTGCCGTGGCCTCCACACTCCCCGGATTTGACACCCTGTGATATCTGGTTATGGAGTATGGTGAAGGAGTGCGTGTATAGCAGGAAAGTTCATGATATCAATGACCTCAAGGACAGAATAAGGACTGTGGTACCATCTATTCCCCATGAACTGTGTGTCTGGGCTTTAAATGGTACTGTTACTCGCTGGTTTTTGTGTGTTGAACACGATGGTAAACAGTTTGAGACCGTCCTGTAAATCATCTTGCACATACAGTATGATGTATGTTTTGTGAATAAATGGTTTCTACCACTTAAGTATTAACATAATTTTGACTAACGCTGTACAGTGGTAAATAGCCCTATACACTTTTTCCATGCTAATTTGCACTAAATTGCTATTAATCTAATCTTGAACTACATTGTAGTTGTATGTACAGTAAAATATAAATATACACTGCCTGAACAAAAAAATAAGTCGCCCTTTGGATTGAAATAAACAAGTACTTAGGAGCATTTGATTGAAAAATTACTGCAAAGATTAATATATTTCAGCCAGCAACTATTCTTTTAACCCTAACTGATGCAGTGAGTAGCTTCTTATTTCTTAAACAATCATGTCAAAAGATATGGAAAAGATGTTAATGTGTTTCAGAAAGGTCTAATTATTGACCTGTATCAAGCAAAGAATGAACATCTAAAGATATTTCTGAAATTACTGGAATTGGATGAAGAACTGTCCGATACATTATTAAAATATGGAAGGAGAGTGGTGAACTGTCACGTTCGCAGAAGAAATGAGGTTGCAAAAAAAGCTTGACTGACCATGATCAGAGATCAAATGCTTAGTGAAGTCTCATCTCATCTCATTATCTCTAGCCGCTTTATCCTTCTACAGGGTCGCAGGCAAGCTGGAGCCTATCCCAGCTGACTACGGGCGAAAGGCAGGGTACACCCTGGACAAGTCGCCAGGTCATCACAGGGCTGACACATAGACACAGACAACCATTCACACTCACACCTACGGTCAATTTAGTGTCACCAGTTAACCTAACCTGCATGTCTTTGGACTGTGGGGGAAACCGGAGCACCCGGAGGAAACCCACGCGGAGAACATGCAAACTCCGCACAGAAAGGCCCTCGCCGGCCACAGGGCTCGAACCCGGACCTTCTTGCTGTGAGGCGACAGCGCTAACCACTACACCACCGTGCCGCCCGCTTAGTGAAGTCAAATCGTAAAAAATCAACAGTAGAACTCATGGCTGTGTTTAATAATGAAAGTAAGAGCATTTCCACGCACACAATGCAAAGAGAACACACAGGATTGGGACTAAATAGCTGCATGGTCATAAGAAAACCACTTGTTTGTGAGACTAATCAGAAGAAAAGACTTCAATTTGCTAGTGAGCATAAAAATTGGACTCTGGAGCAATGGAAAAAGGTCATGTGATAAATAAAATGAAGTCAACTGACTACCTGAATGAACGGAATGACCAGGTTATCCTATCAATGTTTTTTTTTATTCCCTGGTGGTACACGCATATTCCAGGACAACAATGCCAGACAAGTGGTTCAGGAAGCATGAGGAATCATTTTCACACATGAATTGGCCACTACAGTGTCCTGATCTTAACCCCATCAAAAATCTTTGGGATGTGCTGGAGAAGACTTTACAGAGAAGTTCGACTCTTCCATCATCAATACAAGATCTTGGCGAAAAATTAATGGTACTCTGGTCAGAAATAAATGTTTGATATTGCATAAGGTTATCGGAACAACCCAGATAGCACACCTACGTTGGCCCAACGTTGGCCCACTGTCGGCTGCGCTGATGGTCCATCAGAGGTATGACCAGTGAGCCTTCATTGGGCCGACGTCGACAAGCTGATAAAGGGCAAAAAAAACCCCGAGCTCTCGTTACTCTCACATGTCCTGCCACCCGCAAGCCGCTGGTGATTTGATAATGGACCACCAGATGTGTTTGCCGCTCACTGTCACTAGCAGGCCGCCGGATTCTGAACATATTCTGCAGATTCTGAAAATATAAAGTTACAATACTACCCTGCTGTTGTTATAATTGAATAATCTTTAGAATAAAAAAAATTTGAGAACAGTTAAAGTGAATATCTGCATCCTTTTTTTTTTCTTTTATCGGCTTGCCGACGTCAGCCCGATCATACCTCTGATGGACCGTCAGCGCAGCCAACGGTGGACCGATGTAGGTGTGCTATCTGGGAATGTATGCAACGAATGCATGCCATAATCAAAGCTAAAGGCAGTCCAACAAAATATTAGAATGTGTGACTTTTTTTTTTTTTTTGGCCAGGCAATATACTTTCATATGCTGTTTTGGCCATAATTATTACAGAATTTAAATGTCACTAGTCTGAAATTTAAAGCATCATATTAAAACCAACAACAAGTTAGTACAAACAATTATGATATTCAAGTAAATGAAGTTTATTTGTCATCATGACTGATCTATTGATCTAAAATTAGGCCTGTAAACGTCAGGCTTTCACATGATATGATAAAATTTAGATTCTTTAACCCTTTGATGCAAAACATGGGTCAAAAGTGACCCGGCTGAGTTTTTATCTTCTATATCTTTGCAATAAATTAATTCCATCATTCAGTATTCAAGGTATTCCTCAATTAACTTGTTTTTGATCATCATACATCCTTAATTTATTTTATTCCTTTCTTACTTTTTGAATAAAAACCCTTTTTGTATCACTACCCTTCTAATGCACAACATGGGTCAAAAACAACCTGCATTCATTTTCCAGGTTATTTCATGTATGGCTGAGTGTTTCTATGATAGACTTTTGAAATAAATTCATTTTGTCATTTACTTTTCCAAATATGCAGTAAATATCTTGTTTTTGTTTAGCACAAATCATCATTTTTATTTTTCCTTTCTTAAGTTATGAACAAGCACAGCTTTTGTAATTCTACATCAAGTTTACACACATGGGTCAGAACCGACCCGCATGCATTTACTCCAGCGTTTGGTGGGAACTGTGAATTGTGCTTGTGTCAGACATTTCACAGCTCAGCACAGCGCCCTTTGCCCACCTAATACATGGAAGTAATGTTTTTCAATTGTTCTAACGTTACCTTCGAAAAAAATTGATTATGTTTAGGTTACCTTGAGAGTGAGTAGATTACTTGTCAGAAAGTTACAAGTAATTACTATTAGCTACCGAGCTGTTGACATATTCTACTTTAGTTAGCTAATTTTATTGTATTTGGCTTAGCTAACTACATAGTTAATAAATAAATAACTGGCCCCATTCACTGCTAAAGTAATTACTTGAAACAAATTATTATTATAGTATTAAGACATTTAATTTTAAATCACACTTGGATGACCCATGTGTAGTAATATAAAAAGTATTTTTGTTCATAAAGTAGGAAAGAAAAAATTAAATTAATGATTTGTGGTAATTAAAAACAAGATAGTTAAATAATACTTGGAATATTCAATCATAAAATAAATTGATTTCAAAAGATAGAGCAAAGAAAAACTCAGTCAGTATGAAATAACCTGGAAAATGAATGCGGGTCATTTTTGACCCATGTTGTGCATTAGAAGGGGTGTGCATATGTTTTGCATCAAAGGGTTAAGGCAGTGATTCAATATTTAGATGATACCACTTGATGATACAATTATATTCGATAATAATCAATTTATGATTGTTGCCTGGATTCATTTCAGTCATTGCCATTTAAAACCAAATCATCTGATCATTACACTCCTATCTACAACCATGACACAGATATTATATTCCATATTTTTTTCAAGTAGCGTGTATAAGTACAGCTTTAGCATCTCCATGAAGAATAGTGGAAGTATGAAGTAACATTTAAAGCAAAATTTGTGAGCGTAATTTGTTCTAGCACAAACACAGAATTCAGCACCTGCCCATCAATATCTGATTATGCAAAAAAAAACATTTAGGGATGCTTTTTAATACCAGTCTCTTAGGTGAGAAGGATTTTGTAATTTCATTGTGCATTTTATAAACTGATATGTGCTGTCAGAAGCAATATTTCTGAAATTTAAATTCCTAAAATGAATGCAGTGTTCATGAAAGGATCTAAGTCTTTCACATTTAACATAAACCCCCCCCCCCTTCACCTTTCTATGAAATAGTGGCCTGGAATCTGTATGCAGCTATTTTTCACAAGCTATATTTATTTCCATATATTGCATTTTACTAGCAGATGCCTTCTATAAATCACCCATATTATCAAAAGTCAAATGTTTGGACGCACTTTATAATTCAATATTTTTTCTTTATTTTTATTAATTAAAATATACTTCATGTCTTAAACTAATGATGGATGTTGTTTCTCTTTACTTAGTCGAGCAGTTCTTGACATAATATGGATTACTACAGTTGTCGAGCCTTAAGAGGCAGTTGTGGCTGAAGCGTTTCCTGTTATAGCCTGTTCACATCCTGTAGAGCCATAAGAGATGAGATTTTTCATATATAATTTTTTTTATATATATTCACAAGCTCACAGTAACAGAATCTTTGCTACTAAAGCAATGCAGAAAACAAATGTTCTAATAGTAATTATACAGCACTTCTGATGTAGAAAAAATGGTCCTAGAGCTATAAAAGAATTTTACTTGCACAGCTGATTAGGAATTTTGTCCAAGACAAATGTCTCAGATGGTTAAACGTGACTTAAAACCCTGCTGTAGCACACACATACACATTCATAAGGTTGGGAAATAAGAGGATAGAATATACTGCTGATTTTTTTAGATATCCTGGGGATTAGGATATATTTTTAATACCTTTATTTATTTATTTTTAGAATAAACAGCTAATTTGATAGTTTTCTACAACTGGAAATACTGAAAAAAATATTTTTAATTTCCTCCTATTCAGTGTAGGACTTAAAAAAATTACAACACTCCTGTGTTGCTGGCAGTTTGTTAGAAAATCTATATATTGTCATACATTCTCATCATGTATCATAGAAATGCTTTGATATATTGTGATATTGATATTTTTACATATTGCCAAACTCTCTATATTTGTTTGTTTGTGTTTTCATTTATTGTTGTTCCATACCTCGTAAAGTGGTCTTGGTGTTAGAAAGGCATTAAGACAGACAGATATACAGTGCCAGTTAAAAGTTTGGACACACCTACTTATTCAATGTTTTTATTCTTTATTTATTCATTAAAAGACATTTCATCCCTGCAAAAAATGTCCTATAGAAGAATCTTCTATAGGACTCAATGGAACTCTATAGGACTTTCTACAGAACTTCGGTGTTTTTTAGGATTTCAGCATGGTTCTATAGGAGACGAACGTGAGTTGGCTTAGTGGTTAGTGTGTCTGCCTCTCGATCGGGAGCTCATGAGTTCTACTCACGGTTGGGTCATACCAAAGACCATCATAAAAATGGTACCTACTGCCATCTGGCAAGGCATGCTGCAATACAGATGCGAGTGGGGAGTCAAACTCTCGCGGTTACCAGAGGACTAGCCCCCCGCTGTAACTCTAGCTATGTGAGAGGCCGAGGGAAACGGAGATCAGCACCGCCACATGGCTTGGGAAGGACTTTGATTTGACTTTGATCTATAGCAGACTGTGAATTGTGTCCTATAGAAAAAGAAGTTTCTATAGGCTTTTCTCAGCATTCTATAGAACTTGCTAAGTGTGTTCTTTAGGACAGAAAATTTCTATTAAAACTCAAGTTCTATAGGAAATCTATATTTGAACATTATTTATTGGCTTGGTGTTTTTGTGTCTACTCAAGAATATTTCCTTTATATGACGGTGGTGGCACCACTATTGGGTAACCCATACAAAAGGAACTGGAGAGAGCCAAGAGGATCCCAGACCATATACAGCTTGCTGGCCTGGAATATGATGTGTCTTTTTGAACTTTAGATTGTAAGTATGGCTAAAATGTCATGACCATGTCATGAAATTTCAGTGCCTTGCAAAAGTATTCATACCCCTTGAACTTTTTCACATTTTTCCACCTTACAACCACAAACTTAAAAGTTTTTTATTGAGATTTTATGTGACAGACCAACACAGAGTAGCACATAATTGTGAAGTGAAACGAAAATGATAAATGGTCTTCAAAATTTTAAACAAATAAAAATCTGAAAAATGTGATGTGCATTAGTATTCAGCCCCCCTGCATCAATACTTTGTAGAGCCACCTTTTGCTGCAATTACAGCTGCAAGTCTTTTGTGGTATGTCTCTACCAGCTTTGCACATCTAGACACTGAAATTTTTGCCCATTCTTCTTTGCAAATAGCTCAAGCTCAGCCAGATTGGATGGAGAGCGTCTGTGAACAGCAATTTTCAAGTCTTGCCACAGATGCTCAATGGGATTTAGGTCTGGACTTTGACTGGGCCATTCTAACACATGAATGTTCTTTGATCTAAACCATTCCATTGTAGCTCTGGCTGTATGTTTAGGGTCATTGTCTTGCTGGAAGGTGAATCTCCTTCCCAGTCTCAAGTCTTTTGCAGCCTCCAACAGGTTTTCTTCCAGGATTGCCCTGTATTTAGCTCCATCCGTCTTCCCATCAACTCTGACCAGCTTCCCTGTCCCTGCTGAAGAAAAGCATCCCCATAGCATGATGCTGCCACCACCATGTTTCACAGTGGGGATGGTGTGTGCAGGGTGATGAGCAGTTTTAGTTTTCCGCCACACATAGCGCTTTGCATTTAGGCCAAAAAGTTCAACTTTGGTCTCATCTGACCAAAGCACCTTCTTCCACATGTTTGCTGTGTCCCCTACATGGCTTCTTATGCCTGTCTTTCAACAATGGCTTTCTTCTTGCCACTCTTCCAAAAAGGCCAGATTTGTGGAGTGTACAACTTATAGTTGTCCTGTGCACAGATTCTCCCACCTGAGCTGTGGATTTCTGCAGCTCCTCCAGAGTGATCATGGGCCTCTCGGCTGCTTCTCTGACCAGTGCTCTCCTTGCTCGCTCTGTCAGTTTAGGTGGACGGCCATGTCTTGGTAGGTTTGCAGTTGTGCCGTACTTTTTCTATTTTTGAATGATGGATTGAACAGTGCTTCTTGAGATGTTCAGAGCTTGGGATTTTTTTTATAACCTAACCCTGCTTTAAACTTCTCCAGAACTTTATCCCTGACCTGTCTGGTGAGTTCTTTGGTCTTCATGATGCTGTTTGTTCTTCAGTGTTCTCTAACAAACCACTGAGGCCTTCACAGAACAAGTGTATTTATGCTGAGAGTAAATTACACACAGTAGGACTCTATTAACTAATTAGATGACTTCTGAAGGGAATTGATTGCACTGGATTGTATTTAGAGGTATCAGAGTGCAGGGGGCTGAATACTAATGCACACCACATTTTTCAGATTTTTATTTGTTTAAAATTTTGAAGACCATTTATCATTTTCATTTCACTTCACAATTATGTGCTACTCTGTGTTGGTCTATCACATAAAATCTCAATAAAAAACTTTTAAGTTCGTGGTTGTAAGGTGGAAAAATGTGAAAAAGTTCAAGGGGTATGAATACTTTTGCAAGGCACTGTAACTCACCTGATCACCAGAATTATTTGGAGGAGGAAGTAGGGATTATTTTTAAATACAAAATGGATTTATTAACAAACAGGAGCTTACATGTAAGAGATGCACAAATCATGAAATTATATTATGTTATTAAATCAAAATAAGCAAAACAACAAAAACACAACTAAAAATTTGTTACTGTTGGCTTCTGATCAGGGCTGTGTCTCCCTGCTTGTGTTGCTTGACCTTAGTGCAGCATTTGATACCATTGATCATTCCATTCTTCTGGATAGACTAGAAAATGTTGTGGGAGTTAAGGGAACGGCCCTCTCCTGGCTCAGCTCTTATTTAACTGATCGCTATCAGTATGTTGATGTAAATGGTGATTTTTCTAGACATACTGAGGTAAAGTTTAGTGTTCCACAAGGTTCTGTCTTGGGTCCACTGCTTTTTTTCTTTATATATGTTACCTCTGGGTGATATTATTCGTAAGCATGGTATTAGTTTCCACTGTTATGCTGATGACACACAATTGCATGTTTCTGCAAAACCAGATGAGAGACACCAGCTTAATAGAATTGAGGAATGTGTAAAGGACATTAGACACTGGATGCTTATTAACTTTCTTTTGCTTAAGTCTGACAAGACTGAAGTACTTGTACTAGGACCACATGCAGCTAGAAGTAAGTTTTCTGATCACACAGTAACTCTGGATGGCCTTTCTGTTTCTTCACGTGCAGCAATAAAAGACCTCGGACTGATTATTGACCCCAGTCTTTCATTCAAAACTCACATTGATAACATTACCCGGATAGCTTTCTTTCATCTCAGAAATATTGCAAAGATAAGAAATTTAATGTCACTACACAATGCAGAAAAACTAGTTCATGCTTTTTTTTTTACCTCCAGGTTGGATTATTGTAATGCCTTACTGTCTGGATGTTCTAATAAGTGCATAAACAAGCTCCAGTTAGTTCAAAATGCAGCAGCAAGAGTCCTTACTAGAACTAGAAAATATGACCACATCACGCCTGTCTTATCCACACTGCATTGGCTCCCAATCAAATTTCATATTGATTATAAAATACTACTATTGACCTTTAAAGCACTGAATGGTCTCGTACCACAGTACCTGAGTGAACTTCTGGTCCTTTATGACCCGCTATGCCTACTTAGATCAAAAGGTGCAGGCTATCTGCTGGTACCTCGTATAGTGAAGGCTACATCAGGGGGCAGAGCCTTTTCTTACAAAGCCCCACCGTTATGGAACAGCCTTCCAAGTAGCGTTCAGGAATCAGACACAGTCTCAGCGTTTACGTCTAGGCTGAAAACATATCTGTTTAGTCAAGCCTTTTGTTAATAGCGTGTATGAGGTAAAGGAGTAGATCTGGAGGGTCCTCAGGCATAGAGTGTTTTGGTAAACTGAGATGTATGGATGCTGTCAGTTTCCCACTCGCTTGCTCACTCGAGTTTGTTGACGGTGTAGTGGCTGGCTGCTTTACGCCCCGGGGCTCTCTCATGCCTGTGTTACCTTCTGGCGCTCCCCTTTCAGTTATGCTGTCATAGTTAGTTTTGCCAGAGTCCCTGCTTGTACTCAGCGCAAAATGTATCCTGTTCCTACTTATTCAGGTGATATTAGGCATACCTAACAACCTGTGTTTTCTCTCTCTTCTCCCCCCCCCACCTGTCCCTCAGAGTTACATGTCAATCCTGAGATCGAGATGCTGACCTCTTCTGCTCCTCGGACCTGCCTGATCCATCCTGATGTCCTATGTCTGGCTGGAGTCTCATCACATCGCTTTTGTGGAGGATGGCCTCATATGGACAGTTGAAAATCATGCTTGGAAGACACTCTGGACACTTACAGTAATGCTTTTGTTGTAGGTTTTAACTTTCCCCTTGGTTGGTTGGGTGATGTTTATTTCGGGCTTGTCGGGTCCCAGCTCCTTAACACGGATTTTTTCCACCATCGTTCTTCTCACAAAAGGGTAGTTCAACAAAGATCTCTCCGAATTTAGTGGAAGCTGCCCCTCAACTGTCGTCATCGCCATCATCTCTCTGACTGACTGCCCTGAGACCTCAAGTTTATCACCATAGCAATCCAAAACGTTCCCACATTTTCTGTAGCAGGGGTGAAATTTCCAGCACCCCAAAACCATTAAATTCAGTGATGCTGATTGGCCAAATATTTATTATTTTTCCCTAGCAACCATACATGATTGGTTATTTTGCTGCACTTCTGGGGTGCTTTGACGAGCGCCCAAGAAGAGAAATGTTGGTGGAAATTCACTGTTGAATGAGAGTCAGTTGGTGGAAATGTTTAAGTAATTCAGATTGCATGTAGGCACACACTATTAAAGGACATGGGACATGAAACATAAATGCACGTTATATCAGTTTCTTTCCATTAAAAATATGAAATAATTGCATCAACAAATACAAAATTATCTATTAAATTCAGCAAAATCGTTATATTTGTGATGATTATATGGCATTTCTGCTCGAGCTCCGATATGCATATTTTACAACCGGAAGAGCCGCTGTCACGTGATCATACGTCACAAAAACTTTCAGGTACAGCACAAGCGGGTAGATGAATATGGAGAAGTGTGAATCGTGATGATGACGAATGCGACAAAATAGTTTTTGTGTCTTGGATGACAAGAAAATTGTTTTGTTTTTAGAGTGTTTAACGTACATTGAACATCATGGTGTATTGCGACCTCCCAGTCAGTCAGACGTGCTGTCACTCCTGTTAGCAATGTAGCTAGGCTCAGTATGGCCAATGGTATTTTTTGGGGCTGTAGTTAGATGCGACCAAACTCTTCCACATTTTTCCTGTTTACATAGGTTTATATGACCAGTGACATGAAACAAAGTTCAGTTACACAAATTGAAATGTGGCGATTTTCTATGCTATGGAAAGTCCGCACTATAATGACAGGCGTACTAACACCTTCTGCGGGCTTCGACAGCGCATTGATATCTTCACTCGGAGTTGTACCATTATTTTTTAGACAGGGCGGACGGACCAGGGCATTCGCCCGCCTGGCCGTGCCCAACGAGGAGTGCTCTCGGCCGGCTTGGGAGGCAGACGGCAGCCCCTCCTGGAAGTGCAGTTTTACCATGGGCCTCATGCGGTAAGGATTAGTATTATAATTTTGGGTGTATCAATTATTGATTATCATAATTCTGACTCATTTCGCCATTTTGAATGTTTTCATCTCGGACTCTGGAAGCATTGTATCTCAATCAATCTCGAAAAATATCAGCAAAAAAAAAACTAGCTTGCAACGGACTTTAGCTAGATCTATGATGAACTTTCAATGTACGATACAAAAATAATACTTCTTTCAACAGATCATTAGCCTTTGAGCAGAATTGTTTTTAACTTACCAGGAAGTGTTATCGAGCCGACCGCTTTCAGTTTCATGGGGATTGAATGAACTCTCACTCTCAGAATCATCTGACCCGTCAGAGTAAAGACAAGATCCATGTTCATGTGAATTTCCAGCTATCGGTTCGAATTGATAGGGTCTAACTTCACATCTCTGTGAAACATCGGGAATGTCACTGTCGATGGTGTCCATTTCGGTAACCTGTTTACATTAGATACCCAAGCGCTGGCTCCTTGAAAAGTTTTTGTGACGTCACGGGTTACGTGACCGCTTAGCTAATTAATGAATCATTGTTTTACGCTGATGTATAAAAAAGTTGAATAATGTGATGATTTTCACATTTTTGATGCCCTGCAGTGATTTAGATGGCATTTCTTATGTCCTTTATACATAATTATACCCAGAAAAAAATCCATGTCCCATGTCCTTTAAGTAAAACTGACACTGATAATAAAATTTGTAAAAAAAAAAAAAAAAAAAAAATATATATATATATATATATATATATATATATATATATATATATATATAATTTTTTTAAAATATATTTTTCCCCTCCACATCTGGGAGGGCAGCGCTTGAGCGCCCCCTATGGGCCAGCCGCCACTGCTGCAAATATTTACTAGTATGTGTATTTCGAGGTGACAAATTTTAGGAACTGATCAACAGTGCAGCTTGCATGGAAGAATGCCAAAAGAACCTGTAGCCAGTGGCGGCTGCTGGTTTTTAAAACAGGGGAAGCCCATTTTACGTATTCATCGTAAAACCTGTAGGCCGGATATCAAAGCATAGAAAGGTGTGCCCCATTAGCATAGTGAACTAGACAACCCTACCTAGTGGCAGAAAATATTTTTGCTTGTACATTTCATGTTATAGTCTGGCTTGCCAGGCTAGTGCCTCATATCCTTAATCAAAAATATCAAACATCCAAAAATCACTGGCTATTCAACGAAGATCCTTGAACATCATACCCTGATATGCAACACAGAGTCTTTAACACAACACCCAGCTGTGCAACACATCCTTGAACATCTTCTGCAACACAGTCTGGAAATTCATAACCAGGTAGGCTATGCAACACACAGAACCTTGAATATTATACCCAGGTATAACCTATAACACAGAGCCCACCATTCTCTTAACATTACTGAACAATATACACACTTCAGATTCATGAACATTATATGATGCACACTATTTATACACAAATTCTGCCCTCCGCTCCTTTTCCAGAAAATGGTCTGTGACCCTGTCATACCAGCTGGTTGTGCTTTCCAGAGACTTCAATTTCTGTTAGCAGCTAGCACTGCAGATCCCAATAAGGCTCAAGCTAGCCTACAACCAGATTGAACTACAAATGAAATAAACGAGTGAATTCACGAATGATCAAACTGATAGAATGGATGAAAGTTAACGGAGCACAACGAGTAATATTTACATTTATTTACAGAGTAATGTACAGAGACATCAATGAGAAGAAACATTTATATGAAAAGAAATTCGGACAGCACTTTGGCACACAACTACATTTTCTCAACATCCGCTAGGGACTGATCATACTTCCGTGTTCCTCGCTGACGCCGAAGTACAGAGCCCGCCCTCCTCACTACCTCCAATAATCCTTCATCAGCCCGGCTTCTTGCCCCTCCCACTGTCTCGTTTAGTCCCAGAGAAGCCCGGCTTCCCTGGAAGTGACGATTTTGTCGATTTTAACCAATAACAACTAGCCGAAATTGGCTGTTCAGAGCCCTCTCATAGACTGCAATGGATACCCGGCTGCCAGCGCATAGAGCCCATTGAAATAAGAAAGGTTACAGACAGTATTGTCAGATTGGGCTTTTTTAAGTGCATTTTAGGGGGTTTTGAACATATTTTGGCTGGAAAACGTCAGCAGTATCTGGCAACGCTGGTTACAGCCTGGCAGCAAAGGTAATTCTCGTAGCGAACTGCAAGTTCATCAGACATCACTCAAATAAGTTACAGGATAGTTATGAACGTAAATACAATCTTGGGCATATATTATGTTATGCAAGTTATTGTTTTAATGAGAATTCAACATCATAGATGCCGCAGTTTGGGGAGAGAATTTTAGGGGAAGCTTGGCTTCCCTTGTTGTCTCTGAGAAATCGCCCCTGCCTGTAGCAATAGTAGCTGCAGAATTGTTGGGTCTATGGAACTGGTCTATAGAACTAGTCTATAGAACTTGTCTAAAGGATCCACTCTATAGGAATTTTTTTTTCTATAGAATATGCCTATAAAACTTTTTTTTCCTATAGAACTTGGGTTCTAAAGTTCAACAGGATTTCCATTAAGTTTTCTATAGGATTCCTTTATAACTTGTTCTATAGGATTCCTATAGAAGATTTTTAACAGGGATATGTCTTAAAAGTAATGATGGATATCATTTCTCATTACTTAGCTGAGATGTTCTTGACATAATATGGATCACTACAGTTGTGGAATAGGGCTATTTGCTGTATTTTTATTATTTACTATTTACTGTTTGATCTCAAACACATTAAGAAGGTGGGAAATTGCACTACAGTGCCTTGCAAAAGTATTCACCCCCTTGGCTTTTTACCTATTTTGTTACATTGCAACTTGTAATTTAAATGTTTTTTTTTTTTTTTTAATCTGAATTTTATGTAATGGATCTGCACAAAATAGTCTAAGTTGGTGAAGTGAAATGAGAAAAATATAAAAAAAAGAAAATTGACGTGTGCATATGTATTCACCCCCTTTGCTATGAAGCCCCTAAAAAACCTCCAGAAGTCACATAATTAGTGACATAAAGTCCACCTGTGTGCAATCTAAGTGTCACATGATCTGTCAGTATATATACACCTTTTCTGAAAGGCCCCAGAGGCTCCAACACCACTAAGCAAGAGGCACCACTAACCAAACAAAATCATGAAGACTAAGAAACTCTCCAAACAAGTCAGGGACAAAGTTGTTGAGAAGTACAAGTGAGGGTTGGGTTATAAAAAAAATCAAAATCTTTAATGATCCCCCGGAGCACTATCAAATCCATCATCATGAAATGGAAAGAACATGGTACCACAACAAACCTGCCAAGAGAGGGCTGCCCACCACAACTCATGGACCGGGCAAGGAGGGCATTATAATTAGAGAGGCAGCACAGAGACTAAAGGTAACCCTGAAGGAGCTGCAGAGTTCCACAGCAGAGAATGGAGTATCTGTCCATAGGACCACAATAAGCTGTACACTCCATAGAGCTGGGCTTTATGGAAGAGTAGCCAGAAAAAAGTAATTGCTTAAGAAAACATGTTTGAAGTTTGCCCAACAGCATGTGGCAGACTCCCCAAACAAATGTAAGAAGATTCTCTGGTCAAATGAGACTAAAATTGAACTTTTTGGCCATCATGGGAAATGCCATGTGTGGCGCAAACCCAACACCTTGAAAACACCATTCCTACAGTGAAGCATAGTGGTGGCAGCATCATGCTTTGGGGATATTTTTCATCTGCAGGGACAGGAAAGCTGGTCAGGACTGAAGGAAAGATGGATGGCACTAAATACAGGGCAATTCTGGAGGAAAACCTGTTTGAGTTGGCCAGAGGTTTGAGACTGGGATGAAGGTTCGCATTCCAGCAGGACAATGACCCAAAACATACTGCTAAAGCTACACTGGAGTGGTTTAAAGGGAAACATTTAAATGTGTTGGAATGGCCTAGTCAAAGCCCAGATCTCAATCCAGTTGAGAATCTGTGGTCAGACTTGAAGATTGCTGTTCACCAGCAGAACCCATCCAACTTGAAGGAGTTGGAGCAGTTTTGCCTTGAGGAATGGGCAAAAATCCCAGTGGTTAGATGTGGCAAGCTTATAGAGACTTATCCAAAGTGACTTTATAATTGCTGCAAAAGGTAGCTCTACAAAGTACTGACATTAGGGGGTGAATAGTTATGCACGTTGAAGTTTTCTGTTATTTTGTCCTATTTGTTGTTTGCTTCAAAATAAAAAAAAAAAATTCACATCTTCAAAGTTTTAGGTATGTTCTCTAAATGAAATGATGTAAACCCTCAAACAATCCATTTTAATTCCAGGTTGTGAGGCAACAAAACCCGAAAAATGCCAAGGGGGGTGAATACTTTTGCAAGGCACTTTAACTAACTTTTGATGAAGCATCTGTTAATTGAAAAGCATTCCAGGTGACTACCTCATGAAGCTGGTTAAGATAATGCCAATAGTGTGTAAAGCGTCATCAAGGTAAACGCTGGCTACTTCGAAGACTCTACAATATATTAGTTTTTTTAAACACTTTTTTGTCCATCCATCCATTATCTGTAGCCGCTTATCCTGTTCTACAGGGTCATGGGCAAGCTGGAGCCTATCCCAGCTGACTATGGGCAAGAGGCGGGGTACACCCTGGACAAGTTGCCAGGTTATCGCAGGGCTACACTTTTTTGTTTACCACATAATTCCATCTATGCTCCAGATGTTATTTCATAGTTTTGATGTCTCAAGTATTGTCCTACAATGTAGAAAATAATCAAAGTACAGAAACACCTATGAATGAGTAGGGGTGTCCAAACTTTTGACTGGTGCTCTCTGTGGAAGCATGCTGCTTTACATCTCTGTTTCTGAAATTATAATTCAGCGCTTCTTCCATAGTGACTCCTAGAGTCCTTTAAACTCTGAACTAAATTACAGGTAAAGTTAGGAATTAACAAACTTTATTTGCACAACTTTTACCTTTATCTCTAAGGTGGGGTTTACATTAGACCGGATCAGCGGATCATCAGATTAACGTTTTTAAAACGATTCGGGTGCACACAGCAACACCAATACATGATTCGCGTGCACACAGCAACACCAATACACGGATACGCTCGGCTCCGCAGGCATCCTGCGCTCCAAATCACTCCGCCCTGAACAGCGAGTGCCCTCTGGAGGGTGCGCACTCCGGCCCTGCGCAGCTCACAGAGTGCGCGAGTGAAGTGCACAAGCTGTGATTCGTGACTGAGCCGCTGTGTGTGTGATCCCAGCGCATATCACTTACCACTTGCAAGTGGAAGGATGGCAAGCCTAAAGACAATCATAACTACACAATGGGCAGTATTTGCATCAGTATTTGCAGTATTTTCATACTTTTATACTCCTTAATGAAAGGTGATACAAGGCGGAAGTCCGCGCCGTTTTTCAGCAGTCGCGTCACATGACCAACGCCAGCGAATCAGGAAGGTGGATGTCACAGTGACGTTGTCCAATGACGACGCCAGCTAGAGCTCAGCACAGCGTATCCGCGTATTCTCAATGTTTACACAGCACCGGACCAGACACGATCTGGATTGAATACGTGGACCCTGGCGGATTCCCGTTTCCCGGCGTTTTAATGTAAACGGACAGTGCATCCGCGAAGAAAACGAGACAGATACGGTCTAATGTAAACTTGGCCTAACACTAGAGGTTTTATGTGCAGCCCAGATTCTTGTTTCCAGCCTGGCTCAGTCTTGGGTCTGTATTGAGAGTGGAGCAAGTCCGATCAGCATGTCTGTGTGTGCATCCTGTAGAGATATCACGGAGAACCCCCGGGCTTCATGAAGACGTGCCACGCTCCACCGAGCACTGACAGTCCCTCCTCTGAGATACTGCCTTACACACATACACGCATCAGCCACATGCGACACCTGCCAGTCACCCCGAATCCTTCCTGCATTTACTAGGATTAGAGCCTGACAAGCCTCTGCTGCCTGCTTTCCAGCAGACAGGACTTATGGGGGATTGGAGCTGCTGCCTGCTGGGTTACATGCTTGCAATGTTAAACATACACTGGTGCATAGACTCACAGCAGTTTGGGAAACTGTTTATTCTTTCATCCTCCAGGCAAACTTGTCAGATGGCAACAGATAATAATGAGAAAACAAAAAGATCTTTCACAAAGTAGAAACATAGCTGGGAAAAAAACCCCAACTGCTATCTTTCTTCAGTAGAATTCAATGCATATCTATGGTTGGATTCCAAAGTTGTTATGTGTAATTAAATCATACTTGTTTTGAAGCCATGTTAGGAATAAAATATTTTAGGGGCATGCTGTTATAGGAAAATAATCACACAGTGTATGGCTGGTACAACCTCAAAGTTTATTATGTTCCAATAACAGCATGTCCTAAAGTGTTTATTCCTTTCAGACCAGGGGTGGGTTTCCCAAAAGCCTCTTAATGCTAAGAGCATCTTAACTAGGAGAGAGAGTGTTCATTGTGCTGCTCGCTCTACCATTTAATCACAAAGATGATCTTTGTGCTACGATGCTTTTGGGAAACTCAGCATAGTCCTGTTATAAATTGGATTACAGCATCTCACAAGCCTGTCTTTTCTCTCTCTCTCGAAAGTCTTCATCCTGAAGACTTACTCAAGTCATAAAACTTCAGGTTACAGCTTTACCTCTGACTGGAGACTCCTTCCAGTAAAATTAAATAAACCATGTCCTCATAGAATACACCATGTTAACAATTAAGTGGGTTTTTTTGTTTGTTTGTTTTTAGCATTGTTTATGGAACAGCCACTATACAAGTCCCTGATTAAGATGCTACTATAGAAACAATATTACAGTATATTAAAATGAGTGCATTTATATAAATCTTGCAGACAAAACCAATATCTGCTATGCTGTTACAAAACAAATTAATCATTTTCTGACCAATCAGAATCAAGCATTCAGCAGTGCTGGGGCATTAGAATATTTTAATACATAGATTTTCTCTATCCACTCTAGAGATCGTGATGCCTCTTTACCTCATGTCAAAGCTTTTAGTTTGAGCTTGATAGGACACTGACATGTACTAAGTGGCTGATATTTCCTGTCCTGTGGTCTATTCATGGGATGAAAATAATCTTCCTGTTTGTTCCTCCAAACAATCCTCAAAAATTGCCCATTTTTGGTTGCATCAATAAGGCTAAGCAGGTTATCATCACCATTGTCATCATTATCATCATCAACCTCATCGTCATCATCATCATGATCAGGACCATCATCATCATTATCCTCATCAATAACAAAAACAACAACCTCAATGTCATCAACCTAATCATCATCATTATCATCATCAACCTTTTCATCATCATCATGATCAGGAACATCATCATCATCATCATCATCATCAACAACAACAACAACATTATTCAATGATCATCATCATCATCATCATCATCAACCTTATCATCATCATGATCATCATCAACCTCTTTATCATCATCATGATCAGGACCATCATCATCAACAATAACAAAAATAACAACCTCAATATCATCAACCTAATCATCATCATCATCATCATCATCATCAACAACAACAACCTCTTCATCATCATCATGAGCAGGACCATCATCATCATCATCATCATCATCAACAATAACAAAAATAACAACCTCAATATCATCAACCTAATCATCATGATCAGGACCATCATCATCATCATCGTCATCAACCTTTTCATCATCATCATGATCAGGACCATCATCATCATCATCAACCTCTTCATCATCATCACGATCAGAACCATCATCATCGTCATCATCATCAACCTCTTCATCATCATGATCAAGACCATCATCATTATCATCATCAACAATAACAAAAACAGCAACCTCAATTTCATCAACCTAATCATCATTAAGCTCTTCATCATCATCATGATCAGGACCATCATCACCATCATCACCATCAACAACAAAAAACAAAAACCTCAATATCATCAACCTAATCATCATCAGCAGCAACAACAACAACAAGAGCAGCAACCTCAATATCATCAACCTAATCATCATCATCATCAAATCAAATCAAATCAAATCAAGTTTATTTGTACAGCGCTTTTAACAATAAACATTGTCGCAAAGCAGCTTTACAGAATTTGAACGACTTAAAACATGAGCTAATTTTATCCCTAATCTATCTATCCCCAATGAGCAAGCCTGTGGCGACGGTGGCAAGGAAAAACTCCCTCAGACGACATGAGGAAGAAACCTCGAGAGGAACCAGACTCAAAAGAGTCATCATCATCATCATCATCATCATCATGGTAGCTGTGAATCCAGAGACTATCCCAGGAACACTGGGTGAGAGCCAGAATGGTATGGAGTGGAGAGGAGCAGAAAGTCTCTTCTTATGCAGAGTCTTTTTTGTATGTACAATCGTTCTGTATAAGTCCTAGCTGCTCTTAGCAGTTCAGTCATTTACCATTGTCTCAGGCTAGTGAGTTACTTCTATCAAATAAAGCATCATGTCAATACTCACTATAATTGTTTTTCAATGTATTTCAGGGGTGAATAACAGTGTCATAATAAGCAATTATTGGACAAGGTTGAACAAAATATCATGATTTATTAGTGGAGAGCAAGCAGCAATTATTTACCGATGCCGAAGGCAGAGACACTTAACAAATCACATTTTGTGAAAACTGAGTTCAATAACTCTTATCATTCAATTTTGTTCAAATTGATTATACTGATCATAAATTTCATGCGATGAGTCAAACAGTAAAGAAATCAGATGCAATCGCTGTTTAATTTACATCTCATAGAACTCAAAATACAAAAATGTGACATAACAGCACATGAGCAGACCATTATTTGTAGGCAGCTATTTGCAGTTCACTCAGCCAATCAAAACGGCATAAAAATAATTTGAATGATGATATTTATTATGTGTGCAAGAGGGCTTTGATCCGCATGTATGATGGAATGCAAATTTGTAATTTGGTCAAAATTAACATAAATTCAGAGTCAGGTGTTTCTTCATACCCTTTTCTTATTATTCAAAGATCTATAAGCAATTATTATCGAGGCCAAAGAAGGCACTGGGCAGAATGGTGCAAACATCAGATCCTATTCCTCGGCAGCAAATATCAGGACTATGAGCTACTTGCTACTGCTTGGCTGATAACAGAAGCTGAATCTTTTCAGTGTGTCACAGTCCCCTGGTAAATGTTGAAACACAACCCCCAGACCTGCCTCAAGTCTCCAAATAGGCTTTATCCTATTCATCCATCCATCCATCCGTCCATCCATCCGTCCATCCATCCATCCATCCATCCATCCATCCATCCATCCATCCATCATCTGTAACCGCTTATCCTGTACAGGGTCGCAGGCAAACTGGAGCCTATCCCAGCTGACTATGGGCGAGAGGTGGGGTACACCCTGGACAAGTCGCCAGGTCATTGCAGGGCTGACACATATGGGGCTTTTCCACTACCAACGCGGCTGAGTTGGGCTGAGCCGTGCGGTGCTGAATTGGGCTGAGTCGAGCTGAGTGGGGCTGTTGGGGTTGCATTTCGACTACAACCGCGCTGAACCGTGCTGGCTGGAAGTGGGTGGACACATTGGGTGGAGTTAGAGAAAGTGGGTGGACGTCACATGATGTCGTTAGGCGGCGCAAACAGTGACATCAGTGACCTTTTAAGCGGTAGTCTCACGACCCGGATAGTAAACAATAAACATGGAGGACATGGAGTCGTTAGTGCTGCTGGTCTTGGTGCTGTGGCTTGTTGTCACCGACAACGTCGTAATTCTTCTTCTTCCGGGTTTACGGTGTTTACAGATCCCAGTGTGCTCGCGGGGCGTGTGTGGGCATGTGAGGACACTCCTCCTCACCAATCAGTGCACAGGGGAATGTCTCCTCACGCCCCTAGCCACACTCGGCTCGGTTGGGCTCACTTCAGCCCTACTCCAAAACCGTGCAAGTTTTGGGTGCTGAGTAAGGCTGAAGTGAGCTCAGTCGTGCTGCTCTGAGGTAGTCGAAACGTGAGCCGTGTTGGGCTGAAGTGAGCTGAAAAAGGGTAGTGGAAAAGGCCCAGTAGAGACACACACAATCATTCACACTCACATTCACACCTACAGTCAATTTAGAGCCACCAATTAGCCTAACCTGCATGTCTTTGGACTGTGGGGGAAACTGGAGCACCCGGAGGAAACCCACACAGACATGGGGAGAACATACTAACTCCACACAGAAAGGCCCCCGTTGGCCACTGGGCTCGAACCCAGAACCTTCTTGCTGTGAGGCGACAGTGCTAACCACTACACCCCGGCTTTATCCCAATCGCTGCAAATCTATACATTTCATATTTTTTCCACTGTTGCTACACTACCGTTCAAAAGTTTGGGGTCACCCAGACAATTTTGTGTTTTCCATGAAAAGTCACACTTTTATTTACCACCATAAGTTGTAAAATGAATAGAAAATATAGTCAAGACATTTTTCTGGCCATTTTGAGCATTTAATCGACCCCACAAATGTGATGCTCCAGAAACTCAATCTGCTCAAAGGAAGGTCAGTTTTATAGCTTCTCTAAAGAGCTAAACTGTTTTCAGCTGTGCTAACATGATT
Source organism: Neoarius graeffei (assembly GCF_027579695.1). Taxonomy (NCBI): domain Eukaryota; kingdom Metazoa; phylum Chordata; class Actinopteri; order Siluriformes; family Ariidae; genus Neoarius; species Neoarius graeffei. Next base: position 62,906,377 of record NC_083579.1, read on the forward strand.
GTACAAGGGTTTTCTAATCATCCATTAGCCTTCTGAGGCAATGAGCAAACACATTGTACCATTAGAACACTGGAGTGAGAGTTGCTGGAAATGGGCCTCTATACACCTATGGAGATATTGCACCAAAAACCAGACATTTGCAGCTAGAATAGTCATTTACCACATTAGCAATGTACAGAGTGTATTTCTGATTAGTTTAAAGTGATCTTCATTGAAAAGAACAGTGCTTTTCTTTCAAAAATAAGGACATTTCAAAGTGACCCCAAACTTTTGAACGGTAGTGTAAAATCTCTCCCTGTAGCCTACAAAATTATACAAAAAGGTGTAAATATTTGCAAAAAGGTTCTTTCAAATTAACTGAACACTTTTCTTTACCTGATTTAATGGTACACTGATTACCTTGACTGCAGCTGTGACACTGACCGAGTGCTGAATGTTTTTTGTCCTTGTGTCCTCTACTGTATGTCCTATTTTTTTTTTTACAACATTTATAGAAATGTACTCTCTTTGAAAATGCTATGGCTTCTTTGTTTTGTTTCTCTGAAAACCTTTCAAATATCCTCAATCACCAGGGGATATTGGAATGGTACACTGATTCTTTCATGACTCTGTTTAAAGCAGGAATGCAGCAGGGCAGGAGGCTGTGGCTTCCGATTTAATCACAACAACCTGAAAAATCATGTTTTACTCAACAGGCTATGAGTTTTGACTTCTACAGAAAACACTGAAAAAAAAATCAGAAATGAATGATGTGAGGAATGCTTTTATCCAAATTTACTAATAAGCATTCGCTGAAATGTTTGGGTTTCGGGATTTGCTTGATTAGTCATAATGAACATAATGCTGTGTGATTTTATGAGGCTTTTCACTGTGGCATAATAAGTGGGTACGGTCAAATTAATACAATCAAATCAATGCCAATTTCAAGATTTTTTCATGTGAACAAAACAGAATGGTCTGCTTCAGTAAAGTCCTCTAAAAATCAGGTTTATTTGGAAATAAATAATGCACTGTGTGCCATGTTTACAGCTTGGTTGCTGACTCATGTGTGGCTCTGTCCTCTGTATGAACTCATCACATTCGACATACAGGACTCCCACTGAGCGAAGGAGAAAGCCTTCAAATGTGAGCTTAAAGCCCTGTCACTTAACATTAGACCTCAGATAATCCTTTGTCTTTCTCTTGTTGTCATCCTGACCTAGTGCCGTCTTATTCCTTTCGAATAAATCTTCTTCCTTTGCTTTTTTTTTCAGGGCAAAAAGAGCCCTACTTCTACTTAGCATAGCCATCAGTCTCACTGATGATTGACTTGGGCACCGGAGATGATTGGGAATAGAAACGAGTTTGAAGGCAATACTTCGAAGCAAAATGTTGAAGCCCAGAAGTCTACACTGAACTGGACAAAGCGAAGGTGTCAAAGACAAAAATAGCCAGTGTAATAGAGTGGCAGATTTTTAATGAGATCCTGGAGAGATGATTAGAAATCTCAGACTTGCATTGGAGTAAGAAAGATGAATGGCAAGATGTCGGAGATCAGTCAGCAGAGTTCTCAGTTTTCAGAGTGGCATAATTACAATCTGTTCTGACCTGACAAAACTGTTTGCGCTTCTACAACTCACTATCTTTTCCTGACTTTCCTCCTGTCTCCCAGAAGGTGGTGTCTAATTATGATGCACCAAATAACCAATGGCTGTTTGTTACTCTTTTCTCATGCGGGAAGTGTGTCGAGTTCTCAGATGGATCATGCCCCTGCTCGTTGGACAGGAACTTTTACACGCTGATCCTTTACTAACAACTTCTTAATGGATTCTAGTGGTTTTGAAAGCACTGGCATGTCTAACTGCAATGATGCACGGAGTCATAAACTCCCACATACAATAAGTCCTTTTTCACATAAATACAGTTTTATCGAGAGATGTTTTGTTGCTATTAACTCTTGGCATGGTGGTGTAAGTGGTTAGCACGGTCGCCTCATAGCAAGGAGGTTCTGGGTTTGAGCTCAGCGGCTGGCGAGGGCCTTTCTATGCGGAGTTTGCATGTTCTCCCTGTGTCTGTGTGGGTTTCCTCCGGGTGCTCCGGTTTCCCCCACAGTTCAAAGATATGTGGTTAGGTTAATATGGGACGGCCTTGAGCGAGGCACCGAACTCCCAGCTGCTCCCTGGGCGCTGTTAGCATGGCTGCCCACTGCTCTGGGTATGTGTGTGTGCTCATTGTGCATGTGTGTGTTCGCTGCTTCAGATGGGTTAAATGCAGAGAGGAATTTCACAAGTGTGTGATGAATAAAGTTGTTCTTTCTTTCTTTCTTTCTTTTCTTAGTCAGTCATTATGGCAGTGGCACGGTGGTGTAGTGGTTAGCGCTGTCGCCTCACAGCAAGAAGGTCCTGGGTTCGAGCCCCGGGGCCGGCGGGGGCCTTTCTGTGTGGAGTTTGCATGTTCTCCCCGTGTCTGCGTGGGTTTCCTCTGGGTGCTCCGGTTTCCCCCACAGTCCAAAGACATGCAGGTTAGGTTAACTGGTGACTCTAAATTGACCATAGGTGTGAATGTGAGTGTGAATGGTTGTCTATGTGTGCCCTGTGATGACCTGGCGACTTGTCCAGGGTGTACCCCGCCTTTCGCCCGTAGTCGGCTGGGATAGGCTCCAGCTTGCTTGCGACCCTGTAGAAGGATAAAGCGGCTAGAGATAATGAGATGAGATGAGTCATTATGGCAGAATAATTACTCTGTATTAGTAGGCCTGGATGTCTGTCAGGTAGTGTGAGAAATTAGTCAAAGAGCTGAAATTTTACTGATTTGGTTAATTGTCTGCTTTTAGGCTTTAAGAAAAGCAAGCTGTCTGTCCCTGTTCTGTGAAACAGGCTGCTGTGATATGTTCAATTTACACTGTGTCTCTACTGGGCATGTTAGAGAATATTAAGGTGGAGAAATAAACAATCTCCCCTGCTAGTTTTACCCAGCTCTATGAACCCCAAAGCCTCCTCAGTCCTTACTTCAGGGGATTCATTTTGTGTATGTGATAATTACTGAGAAAATCATCTCAGAGAGGGGTCCAAACAAGCACCAGCATTACCCATAAATATAATTAACTGTGATTTCCAGGAAATTTCCAAGGGATAAGAGTGTTCAGAAGGTTGATGGAAAACATCAGCAATACTCATTTATAACTTTTATTCCTTTTTTTGGTTCTGTTTGTTGTATATAAACAATCGATTACTGTCAAACTGTTACATAAAAAAATCATACGCATTCATCTAAGCTTGGTAACACTTTCTCTGAAGCCCATATTCATTCTTTCAAACCATTACACTTATACTTTTTTTGTAAGTGTGTAATGTTATTAATGTGTGGTAATTAAAAATATATATATAGTTAAAAGTACACAGCCTTTCGATTTCATAAAATCGGTGAAATTTAGTTCCTTCTGAAATTGGGTCTGTGGCAGCGGGGGCGTGGTCAAGCGCCGGTCTGTGACAGGAGGGCGGAGCCAGGGAAGGTAAGTGGCAGAATCGCTACACCTGATGGTAGTTAACCTGTGTTTTGTGTGTGTTTTCCCAGTAACCGCTCCCTATTTAAGGAGGCAGAGAGAGAGCAGAGGGAGCGCGACCCGGGACCGGAAGCAGAGTGTGTGTGTGGATGTGGGTTTACGCTGAATCAGACTGAAAAGTTGATTAATAAATAGCCTTCTCTGCATCTAAACATTGTCCTGCCGTCCTCTGTGCTCCACCCACGCTTTATTCGCGCTACAGTGGTGCCAAAACCCGGGAAAAGGTGGAGCACCAGCTTTACAGCCCCATGGAATCCTCCCCGTTCACGGACTTGGTCCACGCCCTCGCCACGGCCCAGCAGAGCCAGCACCAGGCACTCATCACGCTCCGAAAGGAGCAGGAGCAGTGCTTTGAAGCCCTGGTGCTGGCCCAGCAGGAAGATCGAGAGGCGTTCCGGCATCTCCTCGCGTCGGCGGGATCCACCAGCGCCCCGGCCGCGGGCCCGTCTCCCCTCACCATGACCAAGATGGGCCCGCAGGACGACCCCGAGGCATTTATCACCTTGTTCGAGCAAGTCGCCGAAGCCTCGGGGTGGCCTATGGAGCAGCACGTGGCGTGCCTCCTCCCCTTCCTCATGGGAGAGGCGCAGCTGGCCGCACTACAGCTTCCTGCCGACCGCCGGCTGGCCTACGCCGACCTTTGCCAGGCCGTCCTCCAGCGTGTGGGGCGCACGCCCGAACAACAGCGCCAGCGCTTCCGCGCGCTGCGGATGGAGGAAGTCAGCCGGCCATTCGCGTTCGGCCAGCAACTCCGGGACGCCTGCTGGCGGTGGCTGAGGGCAGATGATCGCGACGCCGAGGGAATCATCGATCAGGTGGTGCTGGAGCAATTCATCACCCGCTTACCAGCCGGAACCGCGGAGTGGGTCCAGTGCCACCGCCCGGCGTCGCTGGATCAGGCCGTAGGACTGGCGGAGGATCATTTGGCGGCTGTTCTGGCGGCAGGACGGCCAACGATGCTGCCTCTTCTCCCCTCTTCTCTCTCTCTTTCTCCCCTCTCTTCTGTGTCCCGTCCTCGCCCCATTCCTCCACCACGGAGGTGGGGGCCAGCTCCACCCCAGCCAGCCCGCCGCACCCGTGGTGCCCTCCCGTTTCTCCCTTCTGTGTCTGTCTCTCCCCCCCCTCAGGTGAGTGAGCCCCAGAACACAGTTGCAGAGGGAAGGCCCGGGCCGGTTTGCTGGCGCTGCGGGGAACCGGGCCACCTGCAGCAACAGTGCGCAGCTATGGAGGTGGGGGCGGTGGTGTGGATCCCCAACGCGCCAGAAGCTGCCCTCGATCGGGCCAGAGCATATCGCATACCGGTAAGTGTACAAGGGGCTACATATCAGGCGTTGGTGGATTCGGGTTGCAATCAGACCTCGATCCACCAAAGCCTGGTGCAAGACGAGGCATTGGGGGGAGCACAGGGGGTGAAGGTGTTGTGTGTGCACGGGGATGTTCACAGATACCCGTTGGTGTCGGTCCACATATATTTCAGAGGGGCAAAATCCATAGTGAAGGCGGCGGTTAATCCTCGCCTTACCCACTCTTTAATTTTGGGGACTGATTGGCCGGGATTTCAGGGTTTAATGGCATGCCTAGTAAAGAGTGGGTCCTGCCGGTTGACAGGGGAGGGTCCCGGTGTCGCTTTGGCTGGAGCTGCGGTCGCAGAGCCGTCTACTTCATCTCCGCGACAGAGTGAGGAGCCACCGGCTCCTCCTCTTTCTATTGGGGAATCCATCGCGGATTTCCCACTGGAACAATCGCGAGACGAGACTCAGTGACACGCGTTTGACCAAGTGAGAGTAATCGATGGTCAAACGCTCCAGCCGAACGCCACGCTGTCCTTCCCCTATTTTTCCATTTTGAAGGATAGATTATACCGAGTGACGCAGGACACTCAGACGAAAGAGCGAGTCACCCAGTTATTAATTCCAAAGAGCCGCTGGGAATTGGTATTCCAGGTGGCTCACTTTAATCCCATGGCTGGACACCTTGGGCAGGATAAGACACTAGCCCGGATAATGGCCCGATTCTATTGGCCGGGGATTCGCGGCGATGTCCGTAAGTGGTGTACGGCATGCCGCGAATGCCAGTTAGTAAACCCAGCGGCCATTCCAATAGCGCCCTTGCGCCCCCTACCATTAATCGAGACCCCGTTCGAAAGAATTGGGATGGATCTCGTCGGGCCATTAGAACGGTCAACACGAGGGTACCGCTTTATATTGGTTCTGGTGGACTATGCAACGCGATACCCGGAAGCGGTGCCTCTTTGCAATATCTCAGCACGCAGTATTGCAGAGGCCCTCTTCCATGTCATCTCCCGGGTTGGAATCCCGAAAGAGATTCTAACTGACCAAGGCACCTCGTTTATGTCACGAACACTGAGCGAACTGTATGGGCTACTGGGTATTAAGCCGATCCGCACCAGCGTTTATCACCCACAGATGGACGGTTTAGTTGAACGGTTCAATCGCACCCTCAAAAATATTATCAAAAAATTCGTAAGTGAGGATGCACGTAACTGGGATAAGTGGCTCGAACCCTTGTTATTTGCAGTGCGAGAGGTCCCCCAAGCCTCCACGGGGTTCTCCCCGTTTGAATTATTATACGGGCATAAGTTGTGCGGCATCTTAGATGTACTGCGGGAAAATTGGGAGGAGGGACCTTCACAGAGCAAAAATGAAATTCAGTACGTTATGGACCTGCGCGCAAAACTCCACACGCTCACCCACCTAACTCAGGAGAATTTGCGGCAGGCCCAGGAACGGCAGGTCCGCCTGTACAACAAGGGCACGTGCCTTAGAGAGTTCACTCCGGGAGATAAGGTACTCGTCCTGTTGCCCACGTCGAGCTCCAAATTAATCGCCAAGTGGCAAGGACCCTTTGAGGTCACACGGCGAGTTGGGGACGTCGACTACGAGGTTAGGCGAATGGACAGGGAGGGGGCACTACAGATCTACCACCTCAATCTGCTGAAACTCTGGAACGAGGAGGTCCCCGTGGCGTTGGTGTCGGTAGTTCCGGAGAAGGCGGAGCTGGGGCCGGAGGTTCAAAAAGGGACATTGGCAGCACGTACCTCTCCGATCCCCTGTGGAGACCACCTCTCCCCGACCCAACTCACGGAGGTCGCCCAGTTGCAGGCCGAGTTTTCGGATGTGTTCTCGCCCCTGCCCGGTCACACTAACCTCATAGAACACCACATAGAGACGCCCCCGGGGGTGGTAGTGCGTAGCCGCCCTTACAGGCTACCCGAACACAAAAAAAAGGTGGTTCGGGAAGAACTTCAGGCCATGCTCAAAATGGGCATCGTCGAGGAGTCCCACAGTGACTGGAGCAGCCCGGTGGTCTTGGTTCCCAAGGCCGACGGCTCGGTCCGGTTCTGTGTGGACTATAGAAAAGTCAACGCGGTGTCTAAATTCGACGCGTACCCAATGCCTCGTATTGATGAGCTGCTCGATCGACTAGGCACGGCTCGCTTTTACTCGACACTGGATTTGACGAAGGGATATTGGCAGATCCCCTTGACTCCATTATCCCGGGAGAAAACGGCCTTTTCCACACCGTTCGGCTTACACCAGTTCGTCACACTTCCGTTTGGGCTGTTTGGGGCGCCCGCTACATTTCAGCGGCTGATGGACAGGGTCCTCCGGCCCCACGCCACCTATGCGGCCGCGTATTTAGACGACATTATCATTTATAGTAATGACTGGCAGCGGCACCTGCAACACCTGAGGGCTGTCCTTAGGTCGTTGAGGCGGGCGGGACTCACTGCCAACCCGAAGAAGTGTGCAATTGGGCGGGTGGAAGTACGGTATCTGGGCTTCCACTTGGGCAATGGGCAGGTGTGTCCCCAAATTAATAAGACAGCAGCGATTGCGGCCTGCCCGAGGCCCAAGACCAAAAAGGGGGTGAGACAGTTCCTGGGGCTGGCTGGCTACCATCGTAGGTTTATACCTAACTATTCGGACGTCACCAGCCCGCTGACTGACCTCACTAAAAAGGGGGCGCCAGATCCGGTCCAGTGGACGGAGCAGTGCCAGCAGGCTTTCTCTGAGGTAAAGGCTGCACTGTGTGGGGGGCCACTTTTACACTCCCCTGACTTCTCTCTCCCTTTTATGTTACAGACGGATGCATCGGACAGAGGTCTGGGGGCCGTTTTGTCCCAGCAGGTGGAGGGGGAGGATCGCCCGGTCCTATACATCAGCCGCAAGCTGTCAGTGCGTGAGGGGCGCTACAGCACAATTGAGAAGGAGTGCCTGGCGATCAAGTGGGCGGTCCTTGCCCTCTGTTACTACCTGCTGGGGCGCCCTTTCACCCTCTGTTCGGACCACGCACCCCTCCAGTGGCTCCACCGCATGAAGGATGCCAACGCGCGGATCACCCGTTGGTATCTGGCTCTCCAACCCTTCAACTTCAAGGTGGTCCACAGGCCGGGGGCGCAGATGGTCGTGGCGGACTTCCTCTCCCGTCAGGGGGGGGAGTCGGCTGCAGGCCAGACAGGCGCCCGGCCTGAGTCGGGCGGTGGGGGTATGTGGCAGCAGGGGCGTGGTCAAGCGCCGGTCTGTGACAGGAGGGCGGAGCCAGGGAAGGTGAGTGGCAGAATCGCTACACCTGACAGTAGTTAACCTGTGTTTTGTGTGTGTTTTCCCAGTAACCGCTCCCTATTTAAGGAGGCAGAGAGAGAGCAGAGGGAGCGCGACCCGGGACCGGAAGCAGAGTGTGTGTGTGGATGTGGGTTTACGCTGAATCAGACTGGAAAGTTGATTAATAAATAGCCTTCTCTGCATCTAAACGTTGTTCTGCCGTCCTCTGTGCTCCACCCACGCTTTATTCGCGCTACAGGGTCATTGTGATATATGTTTATTTCTGTAATATCTAAAAAAAACCAAAAACAAAACAGGCCATTCTGTGGCTGGGAAGTTATTTAATTTGAAGCGATTCCTGAGCAAATAATGTGCATGAAATCTCTTGCTTCGCGCAGTCAAGCAGACAGAGCATGAGCACACTTAAGTTTGACCGTGCACTGACAGTTACATCGTTCTGTCGCTAAACGAACAGCTGATCACACCGAGGTGCTCACTGACCGCCGATATTTATTAGTTTGATCCTGCGTTTCCTTTCCTTCACAACACAATGTCTTTTCTTCTCACTTTCCGTTACTGTAATCGGTCTTTCACGTTTCTTTTGCACACTCACGTCCTCCATTTTTCTCTCCTGTTTCAAATTTGTATCCCACAGTGCATTGCACGAACAGGGAAAGCCCACCACGTGATGCATGATGTAGTATCTTGTATTGTGTCATGGTCAAGCAAGAAAAAATAGTGGAGAATTTAGGGCCACGTAGCCCTAAATTCATTAATTGTTCTATTTAAAAAAATAATAATAATAATAAAATTTGAAGTCTGTGATTCGAATTCAGTAGCTTTCGGTCCACTAAACAGGAATAATTGGGTGTCAGGGAAAATTCTTTTTATGACCTAAACTTGAAAAATCTGAAAGTCAGGCTACCTTTAATTAATATCACAATTGCTTTATATAACTAATACAGGTCATTATTAGTGATAAAGATTTACATGTCGATCCTGAGATACCAGTAAGATGCTGACCTCTTCTGCTCCTTGGACTCACCTGATCCATCCTGATGCCCTATGTCTGGCTGGAGTCTCATCACATTGCTCCTGTGACAGATGGCCCTATATGGACAGTCGAAAGTCAAAAAAAAAAAAAAAAATCAAGTTTATTTGTACAGCGCTTTTAACAATAAACATTGTCGCAAAGCAGCTTTACAGAATTTGAACGACTTAAAACATGAGCTAATTTTATCCCTAATCTATCCCCAATGAGCAAGCCTGTGGCGACGGTGGCAAGGAAAAACTCCCTCAGACGACATGAGGAAGAAACCTCGAGAGGAACCAGACTCAAAAGGGAACCCATCCTCATTTGGGCAACAACAGACAGCCTGACTATAATATTAACAGTTTTAACAGGTATAACCCTCAACTGTCCTCATGGGGCCGTCCTTCACAGGAGTGGGGCGATAAAACTCCGACCAGACACAGGGCACCAGGATAGATCAAGCAGGTCCGAGGGGCAGAAGAGGCCAGCATCTCAATCCCAGGATCAACATGTAACTCAGAGGGACAGATGGGGGGGGAGAGAAAGAAAACACGTTGTTAGGTATGCCCTAAAAATGACAAGTATTAAATCTGTGTGGTAGGCTCGCAGAGACGAGAGTCTTTACATCAGGCATGACGCACAATGGCATGTTAATATGGTAAAAAATATATCATGACCTGCTCTGGCTGAATGCTTGATTGGGTGATGGGAGCACACTCCTCAGCAATGATGAGATGCAGATGGGACCCTTAGGCCTGGCCAAGACAATTCTGTTACATTTCACCGGGTCTGGGACATGCGACAGAACGTCTGACGGCCGATTCCCTGCAGGCTACGATAGCCAGTCGAGGTCCCCACCGTCTCCACCAAAAGATTTCCTGTTGACTCCATGTAACTCAGAGGGACAGATTTGGGGTGGGGGGGGGGGGGGGGAAGAGAAAGAAAACACAGGTGGTTAGGTATGCCCAATGTCACCTGAATAAGTAGGAACAGTATACATATTGCACCGAGTACAAGCAGGGACTCCGGCAACTAACTATGACAGCATAACTAAAAGGAGAGAGCCAGAAGGTAACACAGGCATGAGGGAGCCCCGGGACATAAAGCAGCCAGCCACTGCACCGTCAACAAACTCGAGTGAGCAAGCGAGTGGGGACTGACAGCATCCATACATCCCAGTTTACCAAAACACTCTATGTCTGAGGACCCTCCAGATCTACTCCTTTACCTCATAAACACCATTAACAAAAGGCTTGACTAAACAGATATGTTTTCAGCCTAGACTTAAATGCTGAGACTGTGTCTGATTCCCGAACATTACTTGGAAGGCTGTTCCATAACAGTGGGGCTTTGTAAGAAAAGGCTCTGCCCCCTGATGTAGCCTTCACTATACGAGGTACCAGCAGATAGCCTGCACCTTTTGATCTAAGTAGGCGTGGCGGGTCATAGAGGAGCAGAAGTTCACTCAGGTACTGTGGTGCGAGACCATTTAGTGCTTTAAAGGTCAATAGTAGTATTTTATAATCAATACGAAATTTGATTGGGAGCCAATGCAGTGTGGATAAGACAGGCGTGATGTGGTCATATTTTCTAGTTCTAGTAAGGACTCTTGCTGCGGCATTTTGAACTAACTGGAGCTTGTTTATGCACTTATTGGAACATCCAGACAGTAAGGCATTACAATAATCCAACCTGGAGGTAACGAAAGCATGGACTAGTTTTTCTGCATCATGCAATGACATTAAATTTCTTATCTTTGCAATATTTCTGAGATGAAAGAAAGCTATCCGGGTGATGTTATCAATGTGAGTTTCGAATGAAAGACTGGGGTCAATAATCACTCCGAGGTCTTTTACTGCTGCACGTGAAGAAACAGAAATGTCATCCAGAGTTACTGTGTAATCAGAAAACTTACTTCTAGCTTTATGTGGTCCTAGCACAAGTACTTCAGTCTTGTCAGAGTTAAGCAGAAGGAAATTTATAAGCATCCAGTGTCTAATGTCCTTAACACATTCCTCAATTCTATTAAGCTGGTGTCTCTCATCAGGTTTTGCAGAGACATACAACTGTGTGTCATCAGCATAACAGTGGAAACTAATACAATGTTTACGAATAATATCGCCCAAAGGTAACATATATAGAGAAAAAAGCAGTGGACCCAAGACAGAACCTTGTGGAACACCAAACTTTACCTCGGTACGTCTAGAAATATCACCATTTATATCGACATACTGATAACGATCAGTTAGATAAGACCTGAGCCAGGAGAGGGCCATTCCCTTAACTCCCACAACATTTTCTAGTCTATCCAGAAGAATGGAATGATCAATGGTATCAAATGCTGCACTAAGGTCAAGCAACACAAGTAGCGAGACACAGCCCTGATCAGACGCCAACAGTAGGTCGTTTACTACTTTAACCAGTGCTGTCTCTGTGCTATGATGAGGTCTAAATCCTGACTGATACATTTCATGGATGTTATTCCTATGTAAATATGAGCATAACTGCTGTGCCACAGCTTTTTCAAGGATCTTGGAGATAAAGGGGAGGTTTGATATTGGCCGATAATTGGACAGCTGACAGGGATCAAGGTCAGGTTTTTTAATCAGGGGTTTGATAACTGCTAGTTTAAAGGATTTGGGTACATAGCCAATCATAAGAGAAGAATTTATTATTTTTAGAAGCGGTTCAATTACTCCAGGCATTATCTGTTTGAATAGATGTGTCGGTAAGGGATCTAGTACGCAAGTTGAGGCTTTTGATGTAGAGATTAATGAGAGTAATTCAGTTTCTTTTAGGGGCGTAAAACAACTGTGGAAGTATGACTATATTGTCTACGTTTAATCTAAATGTTAGTATTAGATCAAGGGTGTGACCACCATTATGGGTCGGTCCTATGACATTCTGCTTAATCCCGACTGAATCTAAGATGGACACAAACGCTGTTTTTAAAGGGTCTTCTGGGTTATCAAAGTGAATATTAAAATCTCCGACAACTAAAGCTTTGTCTAAGGAAATAACCAAATCTGAGATAAAATCTGCAAATTCAGAAAGAAACTCAGAATATGGCCCCGGGGGCCTGTAAATAATAAGCAATGGAATTAACTGGGTAGACTTATTTTTTGAGGCTACATACATTATATGAGTATGAAGAACTTCAAATGTATTAAATTTATAACCAGGTTTGTGTGTTACACCTAGATAATCGTTATAAATAACCGCGACGCCTCCTCCTCTGCCAGTTAGACGAGGCTGGTGTATATAACTGTATCCAGGAGGACTCGCTTCATTTAATGCTATATATTCATTTGGCTTAATCCATGTTTCTGTTAAACACAGTACATTAAACTCCTGATCAGTAATGAGTTCATTAACCATTAGCGCTTTAGATGTAAGAGATCTAATATTTAATAGCCCCACCTTTAGATCAAAGGTGCTGGCAGCAGCTGTACAGTCAGTCTGATCTAATTTTATATTGATTAGGTTACTGGAACAAACTCTCTGAAAATTTCTACCTTTTTGTTGAGCTCGGGGAACAGACACAGTCTCGATGTAGTGGGCCCTGAGTGACGACTCTGTGCAGCTAGCAGACAGTCGGTTTAGCCTGTTCGTCTGCTCCCTGGCCTTGGCTCTGGATTGTCAGAAATTAACTAGGCCTGTTCTGAGACTATGACCTATGCTGCAGGAAATGAGAGCAGCACCTTCCCGAGTGGGATGGATACCGTCCCGCCCTAACAGGCCAGCAGTGCCCTCAAAATTAGCCCAATTATCTATAAAGCCCACACTGTTTTCAGAGCACCACCTGGACAGCCAGCAGTTCAGCGACCATAACCTGCTGTAAGCTACATCGCCACGCCGCATTGGGATGGGGCCAGAGCATACTACAGCATCGGACATCGCCTTCGCTAATTTAAACACCTCTACAAAGTTACTCTTAGTAACCTCAGACTGACGAAGGCGTATATCATTAGCTCCTGCATGGATAACTATCTTTGAGAACCTATGCTTGCCTAGAACCCTAAGATTACCTGCTATGTCCGGCGCCCTGGCTCCCGGTATACACCTGACTAAAGCTGCTGGTGCCCCTAAAGGCTGAGCTAATTTCACGTGCCGTATGATAGAGTCCCCTATAACCAGAGCTCTTTCAGGTTTCTCAGTGGGTGCATCACTAAGGAGAGCAAACCTGTTCGACACGTGACGCGGAGAGGAGTGGTGCTCCCGTGGGCGAGCCTCAGCGGTAGCTTTGGCTCTATGCTTATGCCGCCGAGCCGTCACCCATTCGCCCCGCTGTAAGGGCTCTAATGCCGGAGTTGGGGGATTGCTAACTCCACCTAGGGCGTCCAGACTTTCCCTAACAGAAACTACACTGTTCTCACGCTCACTAACCTGCTCTAAAGCCTGGACACGCGCTTCTAGCACTGAAATCTTCTCCGTCAGAGAGCTAACTAATCTGCACTTATCACAAGTAAAGCTAATAGAGCTATCGCTAGTGACGGAGGAAGAATGACTAAACATCCTGCACTCAGCACACTGAACAGGCTGAAGGTGTGCCATGATGAAAAGATTCACGTACCTTAAATGAAGATCTGTTGATATTAAAGCAGATCAGATGGCCTCCGCTTGTGGAGGAGAAAAAAAGAAAGCTTCCGGTCTCGGGGTTCTTCCGAAAAAAGAAAGAGAAAAAACCGGAAAAAAAAACCGGAAAAAGGAAAGCGAAAGTGAAAAGTACAAAAATGAAAGCGACAGTATAATAAAAATGAAGACGATACTGGAAATTTATTTATAGAAAAAAAGTTAAAAAAGGATTAGTAATTAACGCCGGCACTCGCGGGAAAAAAGATTCGGCGCGAAAGTCGCACTTGGAAGACGCTCTTGACACTTACAGTAATGCTTTTGTCTGTGGACTACAGTTAACTTGCTAACTTTAGGAGTGCAGTTGTCATGAACAGTTTTGCACTCAAGTTTCCATCAATGACCAGTTTATAACTTCAACAAAACAGACTTCATGTTAAAACTATAATGAATTTCCTGGTTTCACAGTTATACTTTGTGACTATATAGGGCAGAGATTCTCAAACTGTGGTACGCGTACCACTAGTGGTATGCGGGCTCCATTCTAGTGGTACGCCAAAGAATCACTTAATTAAATATAAATTAAAAAAAAGTGAAATACTATCCATAATATCCGAATGGATGAAAATATCTTATCAACTGATGACAAGAAAATGAAAGGAAATACAAATTAAGTTAATAATTTAAAAAAGTTTGCAAGTGCTTCTGGGTAGCCATACGTAGCGTACGTACACATTTCCGCTGGTTCCGCTGACAGACGGTTATCTGCCATTGGTAGACTAGGCTGTGATGGGAAAAGGTGGATGTGGCTTTGCTAATTATGACGAGTACGACAAAATTACTGTCGTGGCTTAAATCCGCGAATGGGAGCGTGGATCAGGAGAGAGGGAGAACTGAAAAGAGGACGTGTGTCAGCCGAGCGCAGATGCTAACGACAGTGGCAAAAACAGCCCCAGAACTGCTAGCAAACGGCAGAAACCAGTAAGGAGGAAGTATGACAAAAAATACATAAAACTGGGATTCATTTGGAGTGGGACAGAGGAGCTGCCCAGGCCGCAGTGTGTTGTATGCGGGGACGTTCTGAGCAATGAGTCCATGAAACCATCGCATCTCAAACAGCATCTTACAACCAAACACGCAGCACTAAAGGACAAACCAATGGATTTTTTTTACGAAAACGTGATGAACTGAAGCAGTCCAAGTCCACCATTTTGTCCTATGGTACACCTGTAGCCAAAGCACAGGAAGCTTCATATCGTGCCAGCCTCCTGATTGCCAGAGCCGGTAAGCCGCACCCAATCATGGAACTGCTGTGTTTGCCATTAGCCAAAGAGATGACATGTATCATGTGTGGAGAGAAAGCGGCCAGAGAGTTAAACTTTTATGTGCAATTAATTTTATTTGATTCATTATTTAAGGACAGTGTTTTATTTTCCTATATTTAAACACAGTGTTACTGTTCAAAGTACTGTGCGTAATGTTACAGTGGCCAAGAATATTAAATATACTTGTTAAATAAAACCTCCGCCTTGTTTTTAATGAATACTTAGACCTACTATGCTACTGTATTTTAATGTTGGTCATTATGGTGGTACTTTGAGAGCCAAGTATTTTCTGAGGTGGTACTTGGTGAAAAAAGTTTGAGAACCACTGATATAGGGCACAGTTATAGAAGCAAGTTATTTATAATCACGCTATCTGTTATCACCCAAATGAGGATGGGTTCCCTTTTGAGTCTGGTTCCTCTCGAGGTTTCTTCCTCATGCCGTCTGAGGGAGTTTTTCCTTGCCACCGTCACCACAGGCTTGCTCATTGGGGATAGATTAGGGATAAAATTAGCTCATGTTTAAAGTCTTTAATTTTCTGTAAAGCTGCTTTGAGATAATGTCTGTTATTGAAAGCACTATAAAAATAAACTTGACTTGATAAAAGTTGGGCAGTACATGGCATTACAGTGACATAGTGTCAAATTACTTACCAAGGAATTATTTATTTACACTATTAAAGCTTTACGGATCATTTTTGGATAAATAAAAATACTTAGAAGCAATCATGACCAACTAGAAAGAATTATAAATACAATTATCATGATTTATGAATACAGACTTCATATAGTGTTATGTCTAGATTTTTGCAATTGTTTGATTAGCATGTTTAGCACTGCATATATTTATGAGTATAGCTTTGCTGTATCTGTAACCTGTGTGCAGTGTGTTCGTCTGCCAATTTGTGCATGTGTGTATACAGAATTTCATGGCTTTGCCCATGGAGCAGATTATCTTCTGTGGGCAGGATGCCACAGAACACTGGCCACAACTCAATGAGCAGGTGGAAAGTTAGCCCAAGGACACTGGAGACTTATTTAGAAACAAAGAGTTATGGTGTAGATCTGTGAGATCAGTGATTTCAGTACACATCACTGTTAGCGACAGCGTGGGGAGATGGTAGGCTTTGGAGCAGGTGTTTTGTTTTAAAGAAGGTTGATTTTTGTTTTTGGTTTATGTTGTTGGTTTTTATATCTTCTTTCATATTTTCTATAAAACAGATGATGTATATTAATTTTTTAAGTAGCTGTAATTAAGGAATTTAATTATGGGATCACTTACATTTTTTTTATTTTGAACCTCGCCATAATATTGCCTATGTGCCTACACAAAGGCTGTGTTTCAATCCAAATACTACTGCCTACATATTAATTCATTTTGCAGTAATGGCTTTATCCTGGTTTGGGTCGCAGTGGCTCCAGAGCCGATCCTCAGAACACTGAGCATGAGGCATACATACACCACATTATGGGTCAAGTCAAGTCAAGTTTGTTTGTATAGCGCTTTTAACAATAGACATTGTCCCAAAGCAGCTTTACAGAATCTGAATGACCCAAGACATGAGCCAATTTTATCCCTAATCTATCCCCAATGAGCAAGCCCGTGGCGACGGTGGCAAGGAAAAACTCCCCCAGACGACATGAGGAAGAAACCTCGAGAGGAACCAGACTCAAAAGGGAACCCATCCTCATTTGGGCAACAACAGACAACATGACTATAACATTAGCAGTTTTAACATGAAGTCAGTTTCGTTGATGTTAGAACTCTTCATTGATGGAAACTTGAGTGCAAAACTGTTCATGACAACTGCAGTCCCAAAGTTAGCAAGCCAGCTGTAGTCCTCAGCCATAAAAGCATTACTGTAAGTGTCTAGAGTGTCTTCCAAGTGTGACTTTTAACTGTCCATATGGGGCCGTCCTCCACAGGAGTGATGTGATGAGACTCCAACCAGACATAGGGCATCAGGATGGATCAGGCAGGTCCGAGGAGCAGAAGAGGTCAGCATCTCAATCTCAGGATTGACATGTAACTCAGAGGGACAGATGGGGGGGAGAGAAGAGAGAGAAAACAGATTGTTAGGTATGCCTAATGTCACCTGAATAAGTAGGTACAGTATACATTTTGCGCTGAGTACAAGCAGGGACTCCGGCAAAACTAACTTTGACAGCATAACTAAAAGGGGAGAGCCGGAAGGTAACACAGGCATGAGGGAGACCCGGGGCATAAAGCAGCCAGCCACTACACCGTCAACAAACTCGAGTGAACAAGTGAGTGGGGAACTGACAACATCCATACATCCCAGTTTACCAAAACACTTTGTCTGAGGACCCTCCAGATCTACACCTTTACCTCATAAACCCCATTAACAAAAGGCTTGACTAAACAGATATGTTTTCAGCCTAGACTTAAATGCTGAGACTGTGTCTGATTCCCGAACACTACTTGGAAGGCTGTTCCATAACTGTGGGGCTTTGTAAGAAAAGGCTCTGCCCCCTGATGTAGCCTTCACTATACGAGGTACCAGCAGATAGCCTGCACCTTTTGATCTAAGTAGTCATGGCGGGTCATAAAGGACCAGAAGTTCGCTCAGGTACTGTGGCGCGAGACCATTCAGTGCTTTAAAGGTCAATAGTAGTATTTTATAATCCATATGAAATTTGATTGGGAGCCAATGCAGTGTGGATAAGACAGGGGTGATGTGGTCATATTTTCTAGTTCTAGTAAGGACTCTCACTGCTGCATTTTGAACTAACTGGAGCTTGTTTAGGCACTTATTTGAACATCCAGACATTAAGGCATTACAATAATCCAACCTGGAGGTAATGAAAGCATGAACTAGTTTTTCTGCATCATGTAGTGACATTAAATTTCTTATCTTAGCAATATTTCTGAGATGAAAGAAAGCTATCCGGGTAATGTTATCAATGTGAGTTTTGAATGAAAGACTGGGGTCAATAATTACTCCGAGGTCTTTTACTGCTGTACGTGAAGAAACAGAAAGGCCATCCAGAGTTACTGTGTGATCAGAAAACCTACTTCTAGCTGCATGTGGTCCTTGTACAAGTACTGCAGTCTTGTCAGAGTTAAGCAGAAGGAAGTTAATAAGCATCCAGTGTCTAATGTCCTTTACACATTCCTCAATTCTATTAAGCTGGTGTCTCTCATCTGGTTTTGCAGAAACATACAACTGTGTGTCATCAGCACAACAGTGGAAACTAATACCATGCTTACAAATAATATCACCCAGAAGTAGCATATATAAAGAAAAAAGCAGTGGACCTAAGACAGAACCTTGTGGAACACCAAACTTTACCTCAGTATGTCTAGAAAAATCACCATCTATATCAACATACTGATAGCGATCAGTTAAATAAGAGCTGAGCCAGGAGAGGGCCGTTCCCTTAACTCCCACAACATTTTTTAGTCTATACAGAAGAATAGAATGATCAGTGGTATCAAATGCTGCACTAAGGTCAAGCAACACAAGCAGCGAGACACAGCCCTGATCAGAAGCCAACAGTAAGTCGTTTACTACTTTAACCAGAGCTGTCTCTGTGCTATGATGAGGTCTAAATCCTGACTGATACATTTCATGGATGTTATTCCTATGTAAATATAAGCATAACTGCTGTGCCACAGCTTTTTCAAGGATCTTGGAGATAAAGGGGAGGTTTGATATTGGCCAATAATTGGACAGCTGACAGGGATCAAGGTCAAGTTTTTTAATCAGGGGTTTGATAACTGCTAGTTTAAAGGATTTGGGTACATAGCCAATCGTAAGAGAAGAATTTATTATTTTTAGAAGCGGTTCAATTACTTCAGGTATTATCTGTTTGAATAGGCGTGTAGGTAAGGGATCTAGTACGCAAGTTGAGGCTTTTGATGCGGAGATTAATGAAAGTAATTCAATTTCTCTAAGAGGCGTAAAACATTCTAACTGCTGATCTGATACAGTTATATTGTTAACTACAGGGTCACTTACATTGTCTGACCTTAAATTAGTAGTTTGAATTTTTTGTCAGATATTCTCAATTTTATCATTAAAAAATGCATGAAGTCGTTGTTACTACCTGCTACAGGTGTGCATGTGTCTATAGTGGACTTATTCCTGGTTAATTTTGCTACAGTATTAAATAGGAATCTAGGATTATTTTTGTTATCTTCTATTAGGGAGGAGAGATATGTTGATCTAGCAGCATTAAGAGCTTTTCTCTACATCAGGAAGCTCTCCTTCCATGCTAATTTGAACGCTACCGATTTTGTTTGACACCATTTACGTTCCAATTTTTGAGTGGTCTGTTTTAAAGTGCAAGTGTCATCATTATACCAGGGTGCTAATTTTTTCTCTCTGACCATTTTCCTTTTAAGAAGAGCTACATTATCTAAAGTATAGCAGAACATTGACTCTAAGCATCCAGTTGCCTGATCAAGTTCTGCATGGGCTGACAGTGACCCAATCAAAGTTGATAACTCTGGGAGATCATTTATAAACCTCTGTGCAGTAGTTGACGTGAATGTATGTTTAATACAGTAGCATGGTGAGATGCATATATTATTACTCAGACATATTTTGAATGAGATGAGATAATGATCTGAGATAATGATCTGAGATAACTTCAGACTGTGGAAGTATGACTATATTGTCTACGTTTAACCTGAATGTTAGTATTAGATCGAGGGTGTAACCACCATTATGGGTCGGTCCTATGACATTCTGATTCACCCCTACTGAATCTAAAATGGACACAAACGCTGTTTTCAAAGGGTCTTCTGGGTTATCGAAGTGAATATTAAAATCTCAGACAACTAAAGCTTTGTCTAAGGAAATAACCAGATCTGAGATAAAATCTGCAAATTCAGAAAGAAACTCAGAATATGGCCTGTAAATAATAAGTAACGGAATTAAATGGGTAGACTTATTTTTGAGGGTGCATACATTATATTAGAATGAAGAACTTCAAATGTATTAAATTTATAACCAGGTTTGTGTGTTACACCTAGATAATCATTATAAATAACCACGACGCCTCATCCTCTGCCAGTTAGACGAGGCTGGTGTATATAACTGTATCCAGGAGGACTAGCTTCATTTAATGCTATATATTCATTTGGTTTAATCCATGTTTCTGTTAAACACAATACATTAAACTCCTGATCAGTAATAAGTTCATTAACCATTAGTGCTTTAGATGTAAGAGATCTAATGTTTAATAGCCCCACCTTTAGATCAAAGGTGCTGGCAGCGGCTGTACAGTCAGTATGATCTAATTTTATATTGATTAGGTTACTATAAGAAACTCTCTGAGTATTTCTACTTTTTTGTTTAGCTCGGGGAACAGACACAGTCTCGATGTAGTGGACCCTGAGTGATGACTCTGTGCAGCTAGCAGACAGTCGGTTTAGCCTGTTCGTCTGCTCCCTGGCCTTGGCTCTGGATTGTCAGAAATTAACTAGGCCTGTTCTGAGACTATGACCTATGCTGCAAGAAATGAGAGCAGCACCTTCCCGAGTGGGATGGATACCGTCCCGCCCTAACAGGCCAGCAGTGCCCTCAAAATTAGCCCAATTATCTATAAAGCCCACACTGTTTTCAAAACACCATCTAGACAACCAGCAGTTCAGTGACCATAACCTGCTGTAAGCTACATCGCCACGCCGCATTGGGATGGGGCCAGAACAGACTACAGCATCGGACATCGCCTTCACTAATTTAAACACCTCTACAAAGTTACTCTTAGTAACCTCAGACTGACAAAGGCGTATATCATTAGCTCCTGCATGGATAACTATCTTTGAGAACCTGTGCTTGTCTAAGAACCTAAGATTACCTGCTATGTCTGGCACCCTGGCTCCCAGTATACACCTGACTAAAGCTGCTGGTGCCCCTAAAGGCTGAGCTAATTTCATGTGCCGTATGATAGAGTCCCCTATAACCAGAGCTCTTTCAGGTTTCTCAGTGGGTGCATCACTAAGGATAACAAACCTGTTCGACACGTGACGTGGAGAGGAGTGGTGCTCCCATGGGCGAGCCTCAGTGGTAGCTTTGACTCTGTGCTTATGCCGCCGAGTCGTCACCCATTCGCCCCGCTGTAAGGGCTCTAATGCCGGAGTTGGGGGATTACTAACTCCACCTAGGGCATCCAGACTTTCCTCTACAGAAACTACACTGTTCTCATTCTCACTGGCCTTCTCTAAAGCCTGGATATGCACTTCTAGAACTGCAATCTTCTCCGTCAGAGAGCTAACTAATCTGTACTTATCACAAATAAAGCTATCACTAGCGATGGAGGAAGAATGACTAAACATCCTGCACTCAGCACATTGAACAGGCTGAAGGTGTGCCATGATGAAAAGATTCACGTACATTAATTGAAGATCTGTTGATATTAAAGCAGATCCGATGTGGATGGCCTCCGCTTGTGGTCTTTACGCAGGAGGAGAAAAAAGAAAGCTTCCGGTCTTGGCGTTCTTCCAAAAAAGGGAGGGGAAGGAAAACGAAAGTACAATAAAAAATGAAGAGGATACTGGAAAATTATTTGTAGAAAAAAATAAAGATTAGTGATTAACGCCAACACTCACGGAAAAAGAAGACCCGTCGCAAACAACATAAGGGATGCCAGGTCATCACACACACACACACACACACACACACACACACACACACACACACACTTTAAAAATAATGCAAATGCAATTCCACGTTTTCTACATGAAAACACTTTTATAAAGACTCAATTGCCTTTAACTAAACAAAGGCAAAATTGGCCAATCAACAAAATTGACCAGTAAGTTTTTCTAAAGATCTTGGAAAATCTGCACAAAAACCCCCTTGTGTAGTGTTCTTTTTCTCCTTTTTTTCTTTTCTTTTCTTTTTTTGTGCATACTATACCAACCTCTGCAGCAGTGTTTTTAAATTGCTGGTACTCTTTGTCCCTGACCTGGTGAACTATCATGAGGATGTATTTTTATAGAAAGATGACAAAGCACTTCTGTAAGTTGCCTGGATAAAAGTGTCTGCTAAATGCTGTAAATATAAATGTAGTTCTTCTGTTGACATTGATTGTTGCACTTCCTTCTGCTTTTCTTTACTGACATAAAAACTTTTTCCTGTATTTTTGTTGAAAATGTAATTTTTATTTTTTATAAACTTCATCATAAAAAAGAATGTAGAGCACTTACACACATAAATAGATATATTAATAAAATTTTTTAGTGTGAACAGAAATCAGTCAGTTGAAGAGATAATGATTAGGCTCATGTTTAAGGCCAAACAAAACCCAAAAATGAAACCCCTTTATACTGACAGATAATATCCATACAAGACATGTTCCAGTGTTCACTTCTTCATATTTGTACCTGTATACTGTGTACAGATTTTATTTTTAAAAGAAAAACAATGTCCCTGGGGGCTGCCATCTTATTCTCTCTGAGGTTCAGATATCGTGCTCTGAATACAAATTATGTCACAGAATCCAAGATTGTGATGTCACTTACACACCACATGACTTTCCGAGGCTGAGATCTAGTGGATACATCGCTTCTAAACTGTTGTAAACAAACCTAAAAATTCCTGAGTGTTAAGTTCTTGGCTGTAAAAAAATAAGCCTGATCTCTCTCTCTCTCTCTCTCTCTCTCTCACACACACACACACACACACACACACACACACACACACAAGGAAACAGTAAGCAGACTCATACTCAGCCTTTGGGAGTCTTTTGCTGCATATAAACCAGCTACTCACAGTGTTATTTTTTGTTTGTTTTTGTTTTTTCCAAAAATTTAATATTTTTCCTTGATTTTCATGTGACATGCTTTTGTTTGTTGTTATTGTTTGTTTTTATCGACTGAAAAAAGCAATCTTTTTAGATGGCAAGAATTGCATTGCTATGACAACGAACATTGTTTCCTAGTATCTGTGTCAGTACTGCGTATGCGTTATCTAGCCAAGTGAGATTTAAATTTCATAAAAGTAAAGTCTGTTGTTTCGTGTATTTTGTTGCCAGTAAAAATCACATGGTTACAGAAGATTTCTGATTAGATTTTTAGAATTAGAAGCCATTATTTGTCACATGCACATTACAGCACAGTGAAATACTTTCTCTGTATTCAACCCAACTGAAGAGAGAGAGAGAGAGAGAGAGAGAGAGAGAACAGTGGTGCCTGGGGATTTTTTTTTATAATTAGAAGCTTTTGTTTGATGGTTCTGTGTCACGAAGATAAATGGCGTACTAATGATCTGATTACATCACAGCTGGATATCTGGTTTCAGTGCAAAAGGATGTGGCCAGGTAAGCCTCATCTCATCTCATTATCTCTAGCCGCTTTATCCTGTTCTACAGGGTCGCAGGCAAGCTGGAGCCTATCCCAGCTGACTACGGGCGAAAGGCGGGGTACACCCTGGACAAGTCGCCAGGTCATCACAGGGCTGACACATAGACACAGACAACCATTCACGCTCACATTCACACCTACGGTCAATTTAGAGTCACCAGTTAACCTAACCTGCATGCCTTTGGACTGTGGGGGAAACCGGAGCACCCGGAGGAAACCCACGCGGACACGGGGAGAACATGCAAACTCCGCACAGAAAGGCCCTTGCTGGCCACGGGGCTCGAACCCGGACCTTGTTGTTATAAAGTTTTATTTTTAATTTAAACATGCGAGGAACACATCAGGGCCCTTGCTGTGATTGGCAAGCAGTTTATTTTGGGTTTTGTTTGACTTTAAATGCTTCTGTGTGACTTTTACCTCAGGTGATAGGACTAATGTGGATGAAGCTGATAATGGAAATGAGAGCTCAGTTTCCAGTGGAAATATTTGTTATTGTTGTTGTTTTTTAAATTAAGCAGTAACGTTTTATATATATAAAAATACAAAATGTCAAAATTTGTCCATGTGAAGCATTATATAACTGAACTATATAAGTACAAGTCAATAAAGATAAATTTTTAACCAAATGTTATCTGCTCAGTTTAAAATTTCAGTTGTGTATGAGAATACAGGAGAGTGGAGATGAATGAAGTAATGAGCTTCACTAATGAGTTTGGGCAACATTAACTGACTCGTCGGTTTCTTGCTTCTCACAGTATATTCCGAGGCCGACTTTGTTCTGAGTCCACACAGAGGTTGCCGCTGACTGTATGTCCTCTCTCCCTCCCTCTCACTCTCCCCTGTGCTCTGGCCTCGGCACTGCGTTACCTAAGGGATCTGTAAATGAAGTCTTGGTTCTGTTTCACCAAGCCCAGCACTGCCCATTAACCACTGTGAAAGTGTCCTTTGTCTAACCCTGAGAGCAATTCAACTGGCTAAACACTGGGTCAAAACATAGTGGCACTAACATAGGAAGTAACCACATTATTAGCATTCAGTTAAAGATGATGTGATTCTCAGTAACTGTGTACAAAGAATTATAAGAGTAAAACTGTTTATTTTGATATTAGTAGTAGAAAGACACCATTATTATTATTATTATTATTATTATTATTATTATTATTATTAAAAGACTAAATGCAAAAGTAGCATCAGAATTTGTGTGTGTGTGGATGTGTGTATGCATCTCTATCCCATCCATTATCTGTAGCCACTTACCCTATTCTACAGGGTCGCGGGCAAGCTGGATCCCATCCCAGCTGACTATGGGTAAGAAGCGGGGTACACCCTGGACAAGTCGCCAGATCATCACAGAGCTGACACATAGACAAACAACCATTCACACCTACGGTCAATTTAAAGTCACCAATTTGCCTAACCTGCATGTGTTTGGACTGAAAAAATATTATACTTGGTCATTTATTTATTGAGGAAATGATCCAATATTACATATCTGTGAGTGGCAAAAGTATGTGAACCTTTAGGATTAGCAGTTAATTTGAAGGTGAAATTAGAGGCAGGTATTTTCAATCAATGGGATGACAATCAGGTGTGAGTGGGCACCTTGTTTTATTTAAAGAACAGGGATCTATCAAAGTCTGATCTTCACAACACGTGTTTGTGGAAGTGTATCATGGCACGAACAAAGGAGATTTCTGAGGACCTCAGAAAAAGCGTTTTTGATGCTCATCAGGCTGGAAAAGGTTACAAAACCATCTCTAAAGAGTTTGGACTCCACCAATCCACAGTCAGACAGATTGTGTACAAATGGAGGAAATTCAAGACCATTGTTACCCTCTCCAGGAGTGGTCGGCCAACAAAGATCACTCCAAGAGCAAGGCGTGTAATAGTCGGCGAGATCACAAAGGACCCCAGGGCAACTTCTAAGCAACTGAAGGCCTCTCTCACATTGGCTAATGTTAATGTTCATGAGTCCACTATCAGGAGAACACTGAACAACAGTGGTGTGCATGGCAGGGTTGCAAGGAGAAAGCCACTGCTCTCCAAAAAAAAAAAACATTGCTGCTCATCTGCAGTTTGCTGAAGATCACGTGGACAAGCCAGAAGGCTTTTGGAAAAATGTTTTGTGGATGGATGAGACCAAAATAGATATTTTTGGTTTGAATGAGAAGCATTATGTTTGGAGAAAGGAAAACACTGCATTCCAGTATAAGAACCTTTTCCCATCTGTGAAACATGGTGGTGGTAGTAGTATCATGGTTTGGGCCCGTTTTGCTGCATCTGGGCCAGGACGGCTTGCCATCATTGATGGAACAATGAATTCTGAATTATACCAGCGAATTCTAAAGGAAAATGTCAGGACATCTGTCCATGAACTGAATCTCAAGAGAAGGTGGGTCATGCAGCAAGACAATGACCCTAAGCACACAAGTCGTTCTACCAAAGAATGGTTAAAGAAGAATAAAGTTAATGTTTTGGAATGACCAAGTCAAAGTCCTGACCTTAATCCAATCGAAATGTTGTGGAAGGACCTGAAGCGAGCAGTTCATGTGAGGAAACCCACCAACATCCCAGAGTTGAAGCTGTTCTGTACGGAGGAACGGGCTAAAATTCCTTCAAGCCGGTGTGCAGGACTGATCAACAGTTACCGGAAACGTCTAGTTGCAGTTATTGCTGCACAAGGGGGTCACAACAGATACTGAAAGCAAAGGTTGACATACTTTTGCCACTCACAGATATGTAATATTGGATCATTTTCCTCAATAAATAAATGACCAAGTATAATATTTTTGTCTCATTTGTTTAACTGGGTTCTCTTTATCTACTTTTAGGACTTGTGTGAAAATCTGATATTGTTTTAGGTCATATTAATGCAGAAATATAGAAAATTCTAAAGGGTTCACAATCTTTCAAGCACCACCGTGTGTGTTTATAAATATAATAATATATATAATAGATTATTTTGTCCCGCAGCAGCATCAGTGTGTTCTGGATTGTACCCTACCACAAGGTGGCACGTCTGTAATTCTGCAACCTCTCTTTCTGTCTGTACATATGTGCTCATGCAGATACATGGGCATGAACATGTGTGTTCAATGAATAGGCCTGATGAGTGAATCTGCTGAAAATCTTAAGTATCAGATGTTAAAAAGCTCAGGAGAAAGAGACCTGTGCAGAGATTAAAATTCAGAGTCCTTAGGAGAAAGTCAGATGAGCTTAAGCTGCTTAAATCTATCAGGATCGAGCATCGATTCAGATAAAAGTCGACTCACCAGGAGCTTCTGCTTGCCTTGAAGGCTTAAGAACTTTGCAGAAAGGGAGGTTTTGATGGTGGCATTTGATCTCTAGCCTGTTATTAATTGTTTAAAAGGGGTTGGTCTGTGAGCTGAGGCTTAGAAAACTGCAGAAATTTCCCTTTACAAGTCTTAGCTATTTCCCAGTGTAGCAGTAGGTCTCTCTCCATCATAGTATAAAACTGTTAACACTGTACATTCTGTAGCCCATTCCCACTTGATTTAGAACTATTTATAATGATTTAGGGCCAACATTATCAAGCACCTCTGTGTTCTTGGTGGAGAATGCTAAATTCACACCTGTTCTGTAACCTGAAGATAGCAAATGAAACAGCTACAACAAAAATGTACACAAAAAATAAAAAATAAAAAAAGCAAATGGTCATCATATATGTGCAGTATTGTTATACCTTTAAAACATCTAGTCATACATAGTAGTAATTGTAACAGCTGCAGTTATTATTATTATTATTATTATTACCTCCGCCAAGGAGGTTATGTTTTCGGTAGCATTGGTTTGTTTGTTTGTTGGTTGGTTGGTTTATCTGTTAGCAACATTACGGAAAAAGTTATGAATGGATTGCTCTGAAATATTTTCCAGAGGTGTGACTGGGCACAAGTAACAATCCATTACATTTTAGCGGTGATCCGGATCACCGTCTGGATCCCGGAATTTTTTAAAGGATTCTTGGTGGAGGTCTGCGCTCTCCAAGTGCTTTTCTAGTTACCTCCACCAAGGAGGTTATGTTTTCAGTAGCGTTGGTTTGTTTGTTGGTTTGTCTGTTAGCAACATTATGGAAAAAGTTATGAACGGATTGCTCTAAAAATTTTTTCCAGAGGTGTGACTGGGCACAAGTAACAATCCATTAAATTTTGGTGGTCATCCGGATCACCGTCTGGATCCCGGAATTTTTTAAAGGATTCTTGGCGGAGGTCTGCACTCTCCGAGTGCTTTTCTAGTTATTATTATTTCCTCTTCACACACTGATCTTTGCTGGTTTTAGCCAAGGAGTGAGTCATAGCAAATGACCATGAGTCCTGGGCGTTCATTTTTTCTCCACAATCAGGTTTCAAGCACTCTTCTCAGTATCCTTGCTGTTCCAAGCAGTGTTGTCTTCTCAAACATTGATGTTGCCATTTTAATTCCAAGCTTTTCTTCCCATTTGCTGAAGTCAAACATTACACAACCAAGCGCACCCATTACCATTGGGATGACCATTACTTCTTTTATCTGCCAAAGTCTAGCTATTTCTCTCCTGAGATCTTGATATTTTTCTATTTTCTCAATTTCCTTCTCATGGACCCTGGAATAACATGGGATTGCAATATCAATAATCTTGCACACTTTTTTTTTGCCCTTCTTTTCAATTACCACAATGTTCAGCCTTCTGGCTTTTATCATATGGTCACACTGCATATTTACATCCCATAATATCTCGACATTAAAAGGTACCGAAGCATTCGGGCCTTCACAGCCAGATTCTGTAACAGTTTCTTCCCACATGCTATCAGACTCCTCAACTCTGAGGGACTGGACTCATACACATGGACTGTTGATCACACCACTCCCACTGCAGTATTTGCACAGCGGACAATATTGCACTATTGCTTACAGTGGTTACAATGTCTCTCTCGCTCTCTCTCTCTCTCTCTCTCTCTCACACACACACACACACACACACACAGACACACACAAGGTTTACATTTATTTATTTATTCATTCCATTTTCATATACTACTTCAATTCCTCATGCCATCTGACTCCTCAACTCGGACTGATTCTCACAGACTGGTGAACACACCACTCACACTGCAATCTTTGCACAGTGGACAATAATGCACTATTGCCTTACAACGTTTCCAATGTCCCTCGTGCACACAAAGTTTACATTTATTTATTTCCTTTCATATACTACTTTAGTATGCACACTCAACTCAGCACCTTATGTTGCTTGTGTCTGCACTTTATATTGTTTATGTCGTTTATTGTCCGTTTATTGTTTGTCTGTTGTCATTTACTGTCTGCAGTGTTGCAGTCGTTGCACTCTTACACTTTATGTTGTTATATGTAGACTTGTAATCCTGTGAGGGTTAATGTAGCGCCATGGTCCTGGAGAAACGTAGTTTCGTTTTAACTGTCTACTGTACCAACTGTATATGGTTGAAATGACAAATAAAAAGACCTTGACCTTGATATCTTCACTTTCTAAAACACTCTCTGGCTCATATTCATACCATTTTTCCTTTCTTTCCAACTTGTATTTGTCACAAAGTTTCCAATTAATTATTTTCCCCAGCTTGTCATGCCCCCTCTTGTACTCTTTTTGTACCAACTTGGAGCACTCACTTACTATATTATTATTATTATTATTATTATTATTATTATTATTATTACTGTAAATTATAAATCTTTCCAAATGGAAAAAAGACTTGCTTTCTATTATTACAACGTCATTTACTCATATACAGAATGCTTATTTTCAGTTAAATTCCTTCTAGAAAATAAAAAAAGGCCCAAACATCCTTTTTTTTAAGAAAAATAATGTGGTAGGTCGTTCAGTATCATTTAAAAAGTACATAAAGAAACAAATATCTACACCTCTGTGTTTCTAACCTCAAATAACACAAATGCTACCTCAAATACCTAAAAACTTCATAATTTCCATTTAAAAGATAAGCAAGTATAAAGTGTGTTTAGCTTTCAATTCAATATTTAATGGGGAGCCGTGTGACTCAGTGACCCTCTGACTGAGGACAGATTTAATGGAATAGCTGTGACTTGCAGACCGGATCAAGCACCGTCCATTGGACATAAACCCCATTCAACTTTGTGCCTTGTTCTTTTTTCTTCTCCAGATAATACAATCCCTTTAAAGCCTGACCAGGAAATTATTATTTTATCATTCAGCCAATCGGTTCCCGGGCAGATTTGGGCATGTTTTCAGACCATTAATAGTTTCTACAGCACTGGATGCCAAATGTGACAAAAAAGCTCCAACAGCAAACAGACAAATTGTTCCAAACTGTGGTACTTTTTAAATGTTAAAAATAAGAAATAATGACTAACAAATGTCAAAGTCAAACCCCAAGATGTCTTCTGTGAAACTGTTCAACTACTGAGCCCATCTAAGTGTATTTAATACTTCAGCGGATGTAAACACATCATGCTGCTTTAATATGCCATAAAATATGTAAAACATGTTTTCTTCAAATTTAGATTCCTTCCTTATGTTAGAAATAACTAACTAAATCCACAGCAGATGGTCTTTGGGGTAATTACATACTGTCTGACACTCAGAGTGTGGCATACACTAAATGTGTGGCATACACTGTAACCATAACCCACAAGCTCAACATTCATGCCATGAAATGTCCCTGTTCTCAGTGACTCCAGATACCAGGAGTCAGTTTAACCCTGATAATTGGAAACTGGAGACCAAGACATGGGGTAGCTTGTGACAAGTAGTATAGACTCAAGCATACAACAGGGAATATGATGATAAAAATAGACAATCTGACACATACAAAGAGCACCCAAGATGGCTATGTTTGGCTGGAGGTGCTGACGGCCAGCACTTGCTCTTCTCTGTCCAGGGATCACTTGCCTCAGCACACGGCTTTGATTAACGGCAGATGAGCTCAGATTTCTCTCCTGCATTATGACTATTCTAGGCCAAGATGATAATATACAATTCTCTGGTGCATACTAAATGACCTGCAGCACTGTGTGAGTAGAGATATTAAGATTAAGATCTTTTTTTTTTCCTGTTTTCACTTTAAAATGGAAAATCTTCACAAGGGCAAAGCTAATTTTCTAACCTATGCAACTTTAAACGTTAGAAGAATTAGTCAATCTGTGCTAATGATATGCTCTACATGAATAAATGAATGAATTGGAAAAGAGTGTAAATGACAGAAAATACTAGCTATCAGTATCTCTGTGTTACAATTATCAAATCATTCGCGTTGACTCTCACAGCATGGCAGTTCTTCATAGGCATAAAACACAGTTGGTTCTGTTGCCCTTTCATGGACAGTATATTTGTACTTGAGTGAGATAATGCTTGCTTTCACTTCTAGCTTCTCCTCCAAAGGATTAAATCTAGGGACTGTTTCACCAATTGAAATCCCTTGATGTAGCTATCAGCTATAGGCTGCATGAATCTACATTCTGGGCTAGAAAGAAATCAGCCCCAGCCTACTTCATACTATTCTGTGTATAAGTATCAACTTATCACAACTGGTGGTGCTGTTGCTCTTGGTTCCAGAAAAGTTCTCATCTCATCTCATTATCTCTAGCCGCTTTATCCTTCTACAGGGTCGCAGGCAAGCTGGAGCCTATCCCAGCTGACTACGGGCGAGAGGCGGGGTACACCCTGGACAAGTCGCCAGGTCATCACAGGGCTGACACATAGACACAGACAACCATTCACACTCACACCTACGGTCAATTTAGAGTCACCAGTTAACCTAACCACGGGCGCAGATAGAGGGTGGGACGGGTGGGATTCGTCCCACCCAGATTTAAATTCACCTCGTTCGGTCCCCCCCACTTATAGGGAGGAAAAAACGTCTGTGCTGTCTTTCTTTGCATAAGGCAAACCTCACGGAAAAATCAAAAGACTAATTACCATTCGGTTTATTGAGGTGCACAGCAGTACATACATAGCTGCAACAACTCACATAAAACAAAACAAAGACTGATATTCGGTTGGTTGAGCTGCGCAGACTGCACAGGTTGCGAGCTCGAGCTTGGTTGCTATGGTTACCCACAACAACTTTGACAGGTATATCGGGGACAGCTCCTAGTTCAGGACCCCAACACGGCATGATGAAGGGTGCCAAACCGAAAAGGCAGAAAACGATTGCATCGTTTTTTCAAAAAACAACGACTGTAAGTAAACTGTGCCTTACTTTATCATATCACCTTGCAATTTTTTGATAGTCTGTTCAAAGTAATGTTGTAGTGAAAGTAAAATCGTACGGAGTAGAGATGCCTTTCTGGTAGCCTCCTTCTTTCGGTGGTAGCCTGTAGATACAGTGCTCAGAAGGCAGTTTTAATGTTTAA
Source organism: Neoarius graeffei (assembly GCF_027579695.1). NCBI lineage: Eukaryota > Metazoa > Chordata > Actinopteri > Siluriformes > Ariidae > Neoarius > Neoarius graeffei. The sequence goes on from NC_083579.1 coordinate 62,938,108, forward strand.
TCTGGCGTTCCCTGCCATAATTTCAGCGAGCATATTGTTTCATAAGGAAACTTTGCGAAGAGTTGTTGACTGACTGCCGCTCACGCAACACACAGGCATAGTTAGAATGTCAACACATGTTGGGGGTGGGGTTGGGGTTGGTTTGCTGGCAGCTTTGTCCCCCCCAGTTCAAAAAATGTATCTGCGCCCCTGAACCTAACCTGCATGTCTTTGGACTGTGGGGGAAACCGGAGCACCCGGAGGAAACCCACGTGGAGAACATGCAAACTCCACACAGAAAGGCCCTCGCCAGCCACGGGGCTCAAACCCGGACCTTCTTGCTGTGAGGCGACAGCGCTAACCACTACACCACCCTGCCACCCCTCTCACCATGTGTTAACAGCAAATATGCCAAAAATTGAGCCGTATTTGTCTGTATTTTTCCCTTGAAAAACAGCGAGGGTGTAATCCTGCCAGCACATTTATTCCAGCCGGCCTTGTTTTTACAAAAGCTGTGTACTACACACAGACATATCTTTTAGACATTTCTCCAATTAACATATCTATTGACATTTCCAGCAGAAAAAACATGATTGTAAACCACCGACAGCCAGGCTGCTTTCCGAAGTCAGATTTTGAACAAGAGGAGTAAGGAGTACAGCATAATGATGGTCTATCAAAAAGTGAATAAGTCATGATGGCAAAGAAAATGGCTCTCATGTGCTCTGGGATACTGTTTTTTTTAGGCAGCGAGAAGAGCTAAGAGCACTTTACTGACAGTAATGACTTTCCTATTATCAATTATTTTTACTCAACACTGCCCTCATAATCACATCTCCATCACTTGATTGCTTATTTTGCAGCAAACATATTATTACTTTGAAAAGCATTCATAGAGAGGATTTCTTTTTTTCGTTTGAGACAATTTGGCTGTTTTATTTTGATCTAACTATTGAATAGTTGAGATGCAGGCTATATATGCCCTGGAAACACATCAAAACTCAATCAAACCTATCATGTGTGCCAACATGTTACTTAATTAGGACTGGGTGCCTGGCATATTGTGCTGTAAGTACATCTTCTAGGCCGGAACTTGGGAAGCCATGGATTAAACAAATCAAGCACTCTTCATCTGCTGAATAGATAAACTCCACGTGGGCATTCCACTGATTTGTCTCAGAGCACATTTTGCTTTTCATCAGTGAAATGGGCTCTCTGAGAAAGAGACTGCATTTATACCTTTCAATAATGACTCACTGAACACCGGGATTCAGCTCAAGTCCATGACAGATAATTTAATTTGTATATTCAAATTTTCCAGTAAACAACCCAGCCTCTTCTGCACATATCATCATGTATTTTTTCAGTGTGTTTGGACTGCAAGAAAAAAAAATTATATATATAAAAACACACTCAGTGGTGCTTGAAAGTTTGTGAACCCTTTAGAATTTTCTATATTTCTGCATAAATATGACCGAAAACATCATCAGCTTTTCACACAAGTCCTAAAAGTAGATAAAAAGAACCCAGTTAAACAAATGAGACAAAAATATTATACTTGGTCATTTATTTAGTGAGGAAAATGATCCAATATTACATACCTGTGAGTGGCAAAAGTATGTGAACCTTTGCTTTCAGTATCTGGTGTGACCCCCTTGTGCAGCAATAACTGCAACTAAACGTTTCCGGTAATTGTTGATCCATCCTGCACACTGGCTTGGAGGAATTTTAGCCCATTCCTCCGTACAGAACAGCTTCAACTCTGGGATGTTGGTGGGTTTCCTCATATGAACTGCTCGCTTCAGGTCCTTCCACAACATTTCGATTGGATTAAGGTCAGGACTTTGACTTGGCCATTCCAAAACATTAACTTTATTCTTCTTTAACCATTCTTTGGTAGAACGACTTGTGTGCTTAGGGTCATTGTCTTGCTGCATGACCCACCTTCTCTTGAGATTCAGTTCATGGACAGATGTCCTGACATTTTCCTTTAGAATTCGCTGGTATAATTCAGAATTCATTGTTCCATCAATGATGGCAAGCCATCCTGGCCCAGATGTAGCAAAACAGGCCCAAACCATGATACTACCACCACCATGTTTCACAGATGGGATAAGGTTCTTATACTGGAATGCAGTGTTTTTCTTTCTCCAAACATAAAGCTTCTTATTTAAACCAAAAAGTTCTATTTTGGTCTCATCCATCCACAAAACATTTTTCCAATAGCCTTCTGGCTTGTCCATGTGATCTTTAGCAAACTGCAGACGTGCAGCAATGTTCTTTTTGGAGAGCAGTGGCTTTCTCCTGGATTGGTGAAGTCCAAACTCTTTAGAGATGGTTTTGTAATCTTTTCCAGCTTGATGAGCATCAACAACGCTTTTTCTGAGGTCCCCAGAAATCTCCTTTGTTTGTGCCATGACACACTTCCGCAAACATGTGTTGTAAAGATCAGACTTTGATAGATCCCTGTTCTTTAAATAAAACAGGGTGCCCACTCACACCTGATTGTCATCCCATTGATTGTAAATGCCTGCCTTTAATTTCACCTTCAAATTAACTGCTAATGCTAGAGGTTCACATACTTTTGCCACTCACAGATATGTAATATTGGATCATTTTCCTCATCTCATCTCATTATCTCTAGCCGCTTTATCCTGTCCTACAGGGTCGCAGGCAAGCTGGAGCCTATCCCAGCTGACTACGGGCGAAAGGCGGGGTACACCCTGGACAAGTCGCCAGGTCATCACAGGGCTGACACATAGACACAGACAACCATTCACACTCACATTCACACCTACGGTCAATTTAGAGTCACCAGTTAACCTAACCTGCATGTCTTTGGACTGTGGGGGAAACCGGAGCACCCGGATCATTTTCCTCAATAAATAAATGACCAAGTATAATATTTTTGTCTCATTTGTTTAACTGGGTTCTCTTTATCTACTTTTAGGACTTGTGTGAAAATCTGATGACGTTTTAGGTCATATTTATGCAGAAATATAGACAATTCTAAAAGGTTCACAAACTTTCAAGCACCACTCTGTGTGTGTGTGTGTGTGTGTGTGTGTGTGTGTGTGAGTGAGAGCGAGAGAGAGAGAGAGAGAGAGAGAGTCTTCCACATGATTTTTCCTTCTGCAGGTAATAATATAGAGCTTCCTCCTGAGCCTTTTCCTTTTTCAACTAGACATATGTGATTCATCTGTCTTTTGCCAAGTGACACATGTCGACACAGAACCACAGTCATCTAATCTTGAGCTGTAGTCAATAAAGAGAAACAGACAACATGGTATGGGGATTTTATAGATCAACACACATGCTTGTACAGTTCACATGTGATACTGTTAAATCAATCCTGTCTTTTAAGTATATCCGTCTACATCTGTGTTTCTCAGCTACTGGGCTGCGGCCCATTAGTGGGCCATGAAGCGCCATCTAGTGGGCCACGAAGTTTTTTTCAAGTTGCAGCTAATTTCTACTCCTACAGTGGGGCAAAAAAGTATTTAGTCAGTCACCAATTGTGCAAGTTCTCCCACTTAAAAAGATGAGAGAGGCCTGTAATTTTCATCATAGGTACACTTCAACTATGAGAGACAAAATGAGAAAAAAAAATCCAGAAAATCACATTGTCTGATTTTTAAAGAATTTATTTACAAATTATGGTGGAAAATAAGTATTTGGTCAATAACAAAAGTTCATCTCAATACTTTGTTATATACCCTTTGTTGGCAATGACAGAGGTCAAACGTTTTCTGCAAGTCTTCACAAGGTTTTCACACACTGTTGCTGGTATTTTGGCCCATTCCTCCATGCAGATCTCCTCTAGAGCAGTGATGTTTTGGGGCTGTCACTGGGCAACATGGACTTTCAACTCCCTCCAAAGATTTTCTATGGGGTTGAGATCTGGAGACTGGCTAGGCCACTCCAGGACCTTGAAATGCTTCTTACGAAGCCACTCCTTCGTTGCCCGGGTGGTGTGTTTGGGATCATTGTCATGCTGAAAGACCCAGCCACGTTTCATCTTCAATGCCCTTGCTGATGGAAGGAGGTTTTCACTCAAAATCTCACGATACATGGCCCCATTCATTCTTTCCTTTACACGGATCAGTCGCCCTGGTCCCTTTGCAGAAAAACAGCCCCAAAGCATGATGTTTCCACCCCCATGCTTCACAGTAGGTATGGTGTTCTTTGGATGCAACTCAGCATTCTTTCTCCTTCAAACACGACAAGTTGAGTTTTTACCAAAAAGTTCTATTTTGGTTTCATCTGACCATATGACATTCTCCCAATCCTCTTCTGGATCATCCAAATGCTCTCTAGCAAACTTCAGACGGGCCTGGACATGTACTGGCTTAAGCAGGGGGACACGTCTGGCACTGCAGGATTTGAGTCCCTGGCGGCGTAGTGTGTTACTGATGGTAGCCTTTGTTACTTTGGTCCCAGCTCTCTGCAGGTCATTCACTAGGTCCCCCCGTGTGGTTCTGGGATTTTTGCTCACCGTTCTTGTGATCATTTTGACCCCACGGGGTGAGATCTTGCATGGAGCCCCAGATCGAGGGAGATTATCAGTGGTCTTGTATGTCTTCCATTTTCTAATAATTGCTCCCACAGTTGATTTCTTCACACCAAGCTGCTTACCTATTGCAGATTCAGTCTTCCCAGCCTGGTGCAGGTCTACAATTTTGTTTCTGGTGTCCTTTGACAACTCTTTGGTCTTGGCCATAGTGGAGTTTGGAGTGTGACTGTTTGAGGTTGTGGACAGGTGTCTTTTATACTGATAACGAGTTCAAACAGGTGCCATTAATACAGGTAACGAGTGGAGGACAGAGGAGCCTCTTAAAGAAGAAGTTACAGGTCTGTGAGTGCCAGAAATCTTGCTTGTTTGTAGGTGACCAAATACTTATTTTACAGAGGAATTTACCAATTAATTCATTAAAAATCCTACAATGTGATTTCCTGGATTCTTCCCCCCCATTCTGTCTCTCATAGTTGAAGTGTACCTATGATGAAAATTACAGGCCTCTCTCATCTTTTTAAGTGGGAGAACTTGCACAATTGGTGGCTGACTAAATACTTTTCTGCCCCACTGTAGTAGGGTACAATTCCTGGACTGTATCTGACGTCACATCCGCGTCATTAAGTTACAGTCACACTACAGCTCATGATGCTTTGCAATGGGTTATTGATGAAAATGAGGCATTTTGGCGACGATATACACATGAGCTAAAAGTTGTGGTTACACAAGAGTTGAACACTGTCACGCCTTTGTGCACTTGAGTCTGGCACAGCTCGAGCGGCTGCGTTCATTCACGGAGTGTATTGTGCATGCGATTGGGACCCAGCATGCACAGATACGGATGCTGTTTTCACAGAGGCTTTGAAGTATTATCACCGTCACGTTTGTTTCTAGCCATGTTTATAACGCTGTTTAAATAATCTGCTTCATGATTTTGCTTTTGGGCGGCACGGTGGTGTAGTGGTTAGCGCTGTCGCCTCACAGCAAGAAGGTCCTAGGTTCGAGCCCCGGGGCCGGCGAGGGCCTTTCTGTGTGGAGTTTGCATGTTCTCCCCGTGTCTGCGTGGGTTTCCTCCGGGTGCTCCGGTTTCCCCCACAGTCCAAAGACATGCAGGTTAGGTTAACTGGTGACTCTAAATTGACCGTAGGTGTGAATGTGAGTGTGAATGGTTGTTTGTGTCTATGTGTCAGCCCTGTGATGACCTGGCGACTTGTCCAGGGTGTACCCTGCCTTTCGCCCGTAGTCAGCTGGGATAGGCTCCAGCTTGCCTGCGACCCTGTAGAAGGATAAAGCAGCTAGAGATAATGAGATGAGATTTTGCTTTCATTTGTGTTTTGTTTCTGTAAACACCTGCTAATAAACCCTCTTCCTGCACTTAGATCTGTCTACCGCCGTCTATCTTGTAGTGTCCTGATCCCCAGATCTTTAACCCAGCCACATAAAAAGTTGTACGCCTCCATGCTCTTCCAGGTTTTCATCTGTTTGTCCATGTAGAATGATGTCTGCAACACCAGGTAGTATGAGATGTCGAGGAACTCAACGGATGGATCATTTTCCAACTCATAGGAAAAATCCTTCTTTGTTAGTGTGTAAGGATCTAATCCCATTGACTGGTTTCTATATCCACTTTTTTTAAGTGAACTTCTTGGTTTTAATAACTTGCTTGCTTGCTGTACACAAACATGGCAATAAGTTCTTGTGTTAATGGACCAGACTCCACTTTTGGATCATTAACCCCTTTTGTCTGAGAATGCCCTGCATATATGGCTATATGTTGGCTTCTGGCACATCCATACAGTTTTAAATACAATACCAACAATTAAAAACAGTTTGTTTTTATTGCATTTATTTAATTCCTGGACTCCCATCTGTAACAGGGAGTGATGTTGTGTTCCATTAATACACTTTATAGTAGATTATTAGATTCTAATAGAATAGATGAGCCAGAATAATTGGAGAGCTTTTTTAATGGGCCCCAACTCGTTACAAGAATGAATAGGTGGGTCTTAAAAGTAGAAAAGGTTGAGAACCCCTGATCTATATGACCTGTTTATTTCATCTATTTGATTTTAGACAACTTATAGTACCACAATATTATGTCTTAGTATTATAAAAGAAAAACAAGTGTCCAAATTAGAACAGGTTTATATAAATGAGGAATTCATGCATGTGCGGCATGGTGGTGTAGTACAGTAGTTAGCACTGTCGCCTCACAGCAAGAAGGTTCTGGGTTCGAGCCCAGTGGCCAACAAGGGCCTTTCTGTGTGGAGTTTGCATGTTCTCCCTGTGTCTGTGTGGGTTTCCTGCGGGTGCTCCGATTTCCCCCAAAGACATGCAGGTTAGGCTAATTGGTGGCTCTAAAAAGTGAGTGTGAATGGTTGTGTGTCTCTATGTGTCAGCCCTGTGATGATCTGGTGACTTGTCCAGGGTGTACCCCACCTCTCACCCATAGTCAGCTGGGGTAGGCTCCAGTTTGCCTGCGACCCTGTACAGGATAAGTGGCTACAGATAATGGATGGATAGAATTCATGCAATGTGTAACAAATTATTTATTGTGGTTCCTCTGTGTGTCTTTCACAGAGGATTTCAAGGCTTTTAAATTTTGTTTATTCACCCAAATGTTTTCCAGAGGGCAGCACACAAACTCTCAGTTTAACACAGTTAAGGTGTTTCTCTTCCGTCTTGTCAGCCTTTTAAAGCTGACACATATGCACAGGAGAACTGCATAAGGACAAAGTGAATTACCATTGTGAATTCAATGCATAAGAGAAATTATTGCTGGCACAGATTCTGGTCGAGACTGTACATGCATTTCCCTTCAAATCTGACCCTTCTATCTGAAAGGATGCAGACTGCAAGTGTTCTAGTACCCATGGCTGTGCTGTCAGCATTGTCTTGCAAGTTTTTTAGCCTGCGATAACAAAGAAAGGTGAAGGTTTTTTGATTTCACTCTTAGATTCTGTTGCTCCTCTAATTAGCCTCAACAAATAAGGGTTCTGTTGAATGTTGCTGTATTGCTATTGTTTACATTTATTCATTTACTAGAGGCGGAATATAATTAAATTCAAAGGACTTTATGGCTAAGAGTCTTGCCCAGGGGCCCAACAGTTGCTCTCTAATAGTCATTAGCTTTATAGAAAAATCCACCCTAAATGGCTTGATTAATAATCTTGATAATTAACATGTGATCTTCAGTATAATCAAATTGCAATGTATTAACTTTTTTTTTAAGTTTAAACTTCTTTCATCCACATATTGGTCTATTTTCACTTTGGCTAACAGTTTCCTACATTACCCACAATGCAATCTACAGTGGTGCTTGAAAGTTTGTGAACCCTTTAGAATTTTCTATATTTCTGCATAAATATGACCTAAAACATCATCAGATTTTCACACAAGTCCTAAAAGTAGATAAAGAGAACCCAGTTAAACAAATGAGACAAAAATATTATACTTGGTCAGTGGCTTCAACTTTCATGCTAATATCATCATGTTTGTCATCTCTTAGATCACTTACGGTACAAGCTGAATCTCTGCTGTAACGCTGTTATTTTGTACTGATTCCAACATTTGCTGTCTTCACTACATCATTTTCTATGTTGGATTTCTCATTAATATGACATTGAACAAGGCACCACAGTGGTGCAGTGATTAGCACTGAAGGTTCACCTCACAGCAAGAAGGTCTTGAGGTTGAATCTGGGGGCTGACTGGGGCCTTTCTATGTGCAGTTTGCGTGTTCTGCTTGTGTGGGTTCCCTCCAAGTGCTACAGTTTCCTCCTATAGTACAAAGAGATACGGATTAGGTCACATGGTGATGCTAAATTGCCCACAGGTGTGAATGTGAGTATGGTTGATTGTGTTAGCCCTGTGACAGGTTTGTGACCTGCCCAGGGTGTATCCTGCCTCTCATCCGGAGTCAGTTAGGATTGGCTCCAGCTCCTTCTGTAACCCTGACAGGACAATGGATGGATGAATGACACTTTATGTTGTTGAAAAATGGTAAGTGAGAAAAGACACTCTGGTTCTTAAAATGAAAGCTGACAGTTTTCACTTGTGTTTGAGATCCAGCCATTATCTGTAGCCACTTATCCTGTACAGGGTTGCAAGCAAGCTGGAGCCTATCCCAGCTGAATATGGGCAAGAGGCAGGGTACACCCTGGACAAGTCACCAGGTCATCATAGGACTGACACAGAGACAAATAACCATTCACACCTACAGTCAATTTAGAGCCCCCCATTAACCTAACCTGCATGTCTTTGGACTCTGGGGGAAACTGGAGTACTTGGAGGAAACCCACACAGACAACATGCAAACTCCACACATAAAGGCCCTCACCGGCCATTGAGCTCGAACCCAGGACCTTCTTGTTGTGAGGCGACAGTGCTAACCACTACACCACCATGCTACCTGTTTGAGATCATTGACTTTTTTATTTTTGCTGAATTAAATGCTATTGTTAAATGCCATTGTCCTCTTTGGCATCAGGCAACCATGCATCATGAGTGATTGTTGCAGCATGCTGAAGATTGTACTACTGTCTGATTAGCTACTAAATGTATTTTTATATATATATATATATATATATATATATATATATATATATATATATATATATATATATATATGGTTATTCAAAATTATGCTAACACTTAAATGGTAGAAACCATTTATTCACAAAGCATACATCATATGCGCAAGATGATTTACAGGACAGTCTCAACCTGTTTGCCATCATGTTCAACACACAAAAACCAGCGAGCAATAGTACCATTTAAAGCCCAGACACACATTTCATGGGGAATAGATGGTACCATAGTCCTTATTCTGTCCTTGAGGTCATTGATATCATGAACTTTCCTGCTATACACACGCTCCTTCACCAGACCCCATAACCAGAAATCACAGGGTGTCAAATCAGGGGAGTGTGGAGGCCACAGCAATGGTCCACCGTGACCTATCCTTCAACCTGGAAATGTGTGGTTGAGATAAGCACAAACAGTATGGCCAAAATGTGGCGATGCACCATCCTGTTGGAAATACCCCGCCCATCGGATCTGTAGTGGAAGTTCATCACTGGTGTACTGCTGCACCTGTACTGTAAGTAGACGTCTGATGTCACTGTTGGGGTGTCAAAAAAGTAGGGCCTAATTACACCAGTAGCGGTCACGGCGCACCACACATTCAAGAGAAAAATAATCCATTAGTGTTAACATAATTTTGACTAACCCTGTGTATATAATACCAATACATTATTCTGAATGAAAGAATACAATTACAGGAATGAATAGGAGCTGCACTACTTGTTTTTCTCAGAATGCTTGCCAGGAAGGTATAAATTAGGCTAATAGTTTATATTTTGTAAAACAGAACCTATTTGAAAATTTGTTGGAAAATATCACAAGCAGATATATATATATATATATATATATATATATATATATATATATATATATATATATATATATACACACACATTGTTTTTACTTTATATTTCTTATTATTTAATGTATAAACCTTGGAAACAGGGAGGCACACTGTGCCAGTAGGTAGCATTAGTGCCTTACAGCTCAAGGTCTGGGATTCGACTCCAGTTACCGTGAGTCATGAGTTTTGCATGTTCTCACTGTGTCCATGTGGGTTTCTGCTGGGTACTCCTTTTCCCCTCCCATCTCTCACTTTTAAATTATGGGGTGAGGAGGTTGTCTCAGGGGTCTCCTTGTTCCTGCCAGACCCCCCACCCCCACTCCTCAGTTGTCATGTTGTTTATTCTGGGTATGAGTATGTCACACACTGGAAAGTCATATCTACAAGTTTTGGAACGACATATAACTTTTTGAGAGTTTCAATGTAACCTCCTGTTTTTCAAGTCTTTCTGTCATCAAACAAATGACATGGATGCCATGCTGACTCCATGTGTAACCCCCTGAGAATTTCGGTATAATTTGAACACTGTCGGTACAGTAACTCTTCCATGGACGACTACAGTCATACATTATATTTTCATAATAGATCAGCTGAGTTCATGTACACTGCTACTCTGAAAAAAGCAAGCAGACTAAAGTGTGTTATAGGACCACTTTTTATTGTGCCTGCCCTTTTTTTCACCCAAGAACTTTGAACTTTTTTATCAAATGCTGGATGAGTGGAGGTGGATGAAGCAGCAATGTAATGAGACTTTCGTAGCAAGGCTTTCTGGGACTGTCAAAGCTCTGCAGGCTTTGAGCTGGAGTATCACGTCAGCCTGGTTTGATTAGCGACTTGGCGTGCTGTCTCTTGTTGGCTTTCCAACTGTGTGCTTGGCAGCTCTAGCCTCAGTGGGGTTTTATTCCAAGTGGGTCCTACACACACATTCTGTCTTCACGGTGTGCTGCCCCATCATGCTTGCAAACATTATGTACTCCATTCCTCACTTCCTGCTCCAGTGACCTCCTCTTAGCTCAGGCCACTGGGACACACTTGACTGGCTAGATATATTGTCTATATATACTCTGAATACACTACAATATAATCACTCTGTATATTCTGAAGACAATTCACTATCATTACTCTGTACACTCTGAGCACACTATCCTATAATCACTCTGTACACTCTGAGTGCACTACTCAACCCTATAATCACTCTGCACACTCTGAGCACACTACTCTATGATCACTCTGCACACTCTGAGTGTACTACTCTATCCTATAATCACTCTGCACACTCCGAGTGCACTACTCTATCCTATAATCACTCTGTACACTCCGAGTGCACTACTCTATCCTATGATCACTCTGCACACTCTGAGCACACTACTCTATAATCACTCTGCACACTCTGAGCACACTACTCTATCCTATAATCACTCTGCACACTCTGAGCACACTACTCTATAATCACTCTGCACACTGAGTGCACTACTCTACCCTATAATCACTCTGTACACTCCGAGTGCACTACTCTACCATATAATCACTCTGTACACTCCGAGTGCACTAATCTACCATATAATCACTCTGTACACTCCGAGTGCACTACTCTACCATATAATCACTCTGCACACTCTGAGCACACTACTCTATGATCACTCTGCACACTCTGAGTGTACTACTCTATCCTATAATCACTCTGCACACTCCGAGTGCACTACTCTATCCTATAATCACTCTGTACACTCCGAGTGCACTACTCTATCCTATGATCACTCTGCACACTCTGAGCACACTACTCTATAATCACTCTGCACACTCTGAGCACACTACTCTATCCTATAATCACTCTGCACACTCTGAGTGCACTACTCTATCCTATAATCACTCTGCACACTCTGAGCACACTACTCTATAATCACTCTGCACACTGAGTGCACTACTCTACCCTATAATCACTCTGTACACTCCGAGTGCACTACTCTACCATATAATCACTCTGTACACTCCGAGTGCACTAATCTACCATATAATCACTCTGTACACTCCGAGTGCACTACTCTACCCTATAATCACTCTGTACACTCCGAGTGCAGTACTCTATCCTATAATCACTCTGCACACTCTGAGCACACTACTCTATAATCACTCTGCACACTCTGAGCACACTACTCTATCCTATAATCACTCTGCACACTCTGAGTGCACTACTCTATAATCACTCTGTACACTCTGAGTGCACTACTCTATCCTATAATCACTCTGTACACTCTGAGCACACTACTATATAATCACTCTGCACACTCTGAGCACACTACTCTATAATCACTCTGTACACTCTGAGTACACTACTCTATCCTATAATCACTCTGCACACTCCGAGTGCACTACTCTACCCTAAAATCACTCTGCACACTCTGAGAGCACTACTCTATCCTATAATCACTCTGCACACTCTGAGTGCACTACTCTATAATCACTCTGCACACTCTGAGCATACTACTCTATAATCACTCTGCACACTCTGAGAGCACTACTCTACCCTATAATCACTCTGCACACTCTGAGAGCACTACTCAACCCTATAATCACTCTGCACACTCTGAGTGCACTACTCTATAATCACTCTGCACAATGAGTGCACTACTCCTATAATCACTCTGTACACTCTGAGCACACTACTCTAAAATCACTCTGCACATTCCTAGTGCACTACTCTACCCTATAATCACTCTGTACACTCTGAGTGCACTACTCTACCCTATAATCACTCTGTACACTCTGAGTGCACTACTCTACTCTATAATCCTCTGCACACTCCGAGTGCACTACTCTACCCTATAATCACTCTGCATACTCCGAGTGCACTACTCTATCCTATAATCACTCTGCACACTCCGAGTGCACTACTCTACCCTATAATCACTCTGTACACTCTGAGCACACTACTCTATAATCACTCTGTACACTCTGAGTGCACTACTCTATCCTATAATCACTCTGCACACTCTGAGTGCACTACTCTATAATCACTCTGCACACTCTGAGCACACTACTCTATAATCACTCTGCACACTCCGAGTGCACTACTCTACCCTATAATCACTCTGTACACTCTGAGTGCACTACTCTGCCCTATAATCACTCTGCACACTCCGAGTGCACTACTCTATCCTATAATCACTCTGCACACTGAGTGCACTACTCTACCCTATAATCACTCTGTACACTCCGAGTGCACTACTCTATCCTATAATCACTCTGCACACTCCGAGTGCACTACTCTACCCTATAATCACTCTGTACACTCCGAGTGCACTACTCTACCCTATAATCACTCTGTACACTCCGAGTGCACTACTCTACCCTACCGGTATAATCACTCTGTACACTCCGAGTGCACTACTCTACCCTATAATCACTCTGTACACTCCGAGTGCACTACTCTACCCTATAATCACTCTGTACACTCCGAGTGCACTACTCTACCCTATAATCACTCTGTACACTCTGAGTGCACTACTCTACCCTATAATCACTCTGTACACTCTGAGTGCACTACTCTACCCTATAATCACTCTGCACACCCCGAGTGCACTACTCTACCCTATAATCACTCTGCACACTCTGAGTGCACTACTCTACCCTATAATCACTCTGCACACTCTGAGTGCACTACTCTACCCTATAATCACTCTATACACTCTGAGTGCACTACTCTACACTATAATCACTCTGTACACTCTGAGCATACTGCAAAATTATTTATTATATTATATTCATAAGGGTGGCACGGTGGTGTAGTGGTTAGCACTGTCGCCTCACAGCAAGAAGGTCTGGGTTTGAGCCCCGTGGCCGGCGAGGGCCTTTCTGTGCAGAGTTTGCATGTTCTCCCCGTGTCCGCGTGGGTTTCCTCCGGGTGCTCCGGTTTCCCCCACAGTCCAAAGACATGCAGGTTAGGTTAACTGGTGACTCTAAATTGACCGTAGATGTGAATGTGAGTGTGAATGGTTGTCTGTGTCTATGTGTCAGCCCTGTGATGACCTGGCGACTTGTCCAGGGTGTACCCCGCCTTTCGCCCGTAGTCAGCTGGGATAGGCTCCAGCTTGCATGCGACCCTGTAGAACAGGATAAAGCGGCTAGAGATAATGAGATGAGATTATATTCATATTACTGTGACGACCTGGCGACTTGTCCAGGGTGTACCCCGCCTTTCGCCCGTAGTCAGCTGGGATAGGCTCCAGCTTGCCTGCGACCCTGTAGAACGGGATAAAGCGGCTAGAGATAATGAGATGAGATGAGATATTCATATTACAAAGATGTTTACTTCATTTTGATCTGACAAGTTGAACTCCAATACAGTGTGTTTCAAAAAATTTGATATGATTTCACAATTTAATAACTTTGCCAATTCTCGTTCATTTGACCTCAAATTTGAACAGCATGTGTGGAAACAGGCCAAAATTTTATGTTTAATGTTTTTTGTTTTTATCTTTTTAGATATAGAAATACCATTCACTGGAAAAGAAAAGGCGTTTTGTGTGTTAGAGTGCTGTGTCTCACGCAGCGTGCATATTGAAAGTTTGTGAAATCGTTCATGGAATCCACAAACCTTTGAATTTCTCATTCAGATTTTGAGGAATAAATCTTACATTGCTCTACATTAAGCCTGTTCAGTGTCATTCACCTAGACTATTTAGTTTCTGGGATATTTACATCTCAAATAATGTCATTTTTTTAAACACCCTGTATATTCAAGTGTAGGTCAAATTTAAATCTCAAAGAAAAAGTATGTTTTAACCCACATCACATTCCCTCCTTCTCCAATTTACCCACAACCCTGTGTACACACACTCCTCCCATTGCAAATTATTACCTAAATATTGCTAATAAATAAAATGAGCATATATTTGGTCTAATAAAATACACATGCAAAAGAGATGGGACATCAGTCACTAAGTATTGAACAGAACATAAGAAGAGTTCTGTGGAAGTTGAATATCTTTTCTGTGAGCTACCTTGCTTTCAAGCAGCACTGAGTAATATGACATGGAAGCAGAGTTGCTGTTATTGATCAGTGAAATTCATTAAGTGCCAACACACACCTCTTCTCTTTTCTTCTTTTAATAGAAAGCAATGTGTCAAGCTAGCACTCTCAGCAGGGAGTGACCCAGAGGTATGCTTCACAAATAACAAAGTGCTTTTTGAGGGCCTGCCAGCACAGCATAATTCCCATCTAAGCATTCACTGATTGTTATTGAGCTGTCCTTGTGCCATTACATTTGTCTGGAATGAAATCATTATGATCAGCAACGTGAATCCTCCATATAAACAGGCAAAGCTCACTCTGTCAGGAATGCATCTACCCAAGGCCATGATGAAGCAATCATCTCATAATTACCTGAAAAATATGCAGTTAAGCTACAGGACCTGAGGTGAGAAGTAGTTACTTCTGCCAAGGAGGTTATGTTTTCGGTAGCATTGGTTTTTGTTTGTTTGTTGGTTTGTCTGTTAGCATCATTACAGAAAAAGTTATGAGCGGATTGCTCTGAAATTTTTTTTCCAGAGGTGTGACTGGGCACAAGTAACAATCCATTACATTTTGGTGGTGATCCGAATCACCGTCTGGATCCCAGAATTTTTAAAGGATTCTTGGCGGAGGTCTGCGCTCTCCGAGTGCTTTTCTAGTTTTAAGATATTTTTGGGTGGTTCAGTCATGTCAGAAAGTGGAGATGAATCATAAGTTGAGAGTGCTGTTTAGTTTTGACTCATTAAAACAACATGAATGTAAACGTTCCGTACGTGGGGGTGGAGCACAGAGGACGGCAGGACAGAGATCAGGGTTAAATATGAGCTTTATTGCCGCACTTTTCAGTCTGACAACTTTAACCACTAGAGACACACACACACACGCTGTAGTATTCTTGTCCGGGGAAGCTCCCTTCCGCTCTCACTCTCCCTCCTTAAATAGGGCGTGGTCACTGGGAAGACACACACAAACACAGGTTAATTGCCGTCAGGTGTAGTGATTCTGCCACTTACCTTCCCTGACTCCGCCCTCCTGTCACAGACTGGCGCTCGACCCCGCCCCCGCTGCCACAATGAAATCTCTGTTGAATAATACCGCTCTGTCTTGCATGAAAACCTGTTAATAATGAAGTAGCATATTACGCAGAAATGAAACAGGGTTTAAAATATACAGTACTGTGCAAAAGTCTTATGCACCCTATTTTTTTTACAAACTTTGTTATACATTTCTATTTTGACTTCTACATTATTGAGTCAGTACAAAAACATGTTAGAGTTCCAAACGTTCGTTTTCCAGCACAAAATTAAATGTTACAGAAAAATAAATGTTTGTATCTGAGCAGCATATTACATAAGATACCAGTTTTCAGATTAAAAAAGAAAACGTAATGAAAGCTACTGGGTTTTGGTGCAAAATTAAGAAGTGAGTGTGACAGTCAAAGTGTCCAGAAGAACTGTGGCTGGTTCTGTAAGATGTTCAGTAAAACCTACAGCTCATTTCCTTATAAAACTGCACTCATTGTACCTGAAACTATTTTTTTTTTAAATAAAGGGTCGTCTCACACCAAATATTGACTTTGTTTCATTTATTATGGCTTTCTCATCTCATTATCTCTAGCCGCTTTATCCTGTTCTACCGGGTCGCAGGCAAGCTGGAGCCTATCCCAGCTGACTACGGGCGAAAGGCGGGGTACACCCTGGACAAGTCGCCAGGTCATCACAGGGCTGACACATACAACCATTCACACTCATGGTCAATTTAGAGTCACAGTTAACCTAACCTGCATGTCTTTGGGGGAAACCAAAGCACCCGGAGGAAACCCACACGGACACGGGGAGAACATGCAAACTCCGCACAGAAAGGCCCTTGCCGGCCACGGGGCTCAAACCCGGACCTTCTTGCTGTGAAGCGACAGCACTAACCAGTACACCACCGTGCCGCCCATGTTGAAACATTTCATTTCATTTCATTATTTTTTAAGCCATGTTTGGTCTACAGCATTTCTTTACATGTGCCGAAGACTTTTGCACAGTACTGTATCCAGTTTATTTCAACATCAACACACTTAACTGCTCTTAATGGTTATGTAAGCTATAACATGACTGGTAGTGTTGTTATAGGAAAATAATCAGTGGTGAGTATAGTGTTTTAATGCATTTCTCGTGAGTCCAACTGTCTTGAATGCATGAACTATTTATTGTCATTCTTACTCCTGCTGTAGGCAACATCAATTCCCCCCCCCCCCCCCCCCGTGCCCTTATGATGTCATGATTAGTCACCTGTAATTATTTAAGATAGTGTTTAAAATTACAAGAACACCACAGTGAGATGACCATAATCACCCACAAGTTGATTAGGTTGATTGCCAAGGTTAACCATTTTTAATGCACTAAAGAAAGACACTTCATTTTTAACTATTTATTGTTATATTTAATTCAGTGGAACATCTGAAAAAAGAAGTTAGCTCTTGTTATCACTTATGTTATAGCAGCTATAAACATCCATCCATCATCTGTAACCACTTATCCTGTGCAGGGTCACAGGAGCTTATCCCAACCGACTATGGGTGAGAGGCAGGGTACACCCTGGACAAGTTCACTGCAGGGCTGACACATAGAGACAAACAACCAGTCACACTCACGGTCAATTTAGAGCCACCAATTAACCTAACTTGCATGTCTTTGGACCGTGGGGGAAACTGGAGCACCCAGAGGAAACCCATGCAGACACAGGGAGAATGTGCAAACTCCACACAGAAAGGCCCCCCCCATCAGCCACTGGGCTCGAACCCAGAAACTTCTTGCTGTGAAGCGACAGTGCTAACCACTACACCACCGTAGCTATAAACAGTAATTCTCAAACCAGCTTCTTCTTTTGTGTCTCTTTTGAAATTAACATACAATAGCTTGTGATATTACTAAGAAACTAGAAATAATAAAATCTTTCAAGTTTGAGAATTTTGTTGTGGTATAATAATAATAATAATAATAATAATAAGTCTGGGTAAAATTTGGGATTGTGATTAGAACTGAGATGCTTCAGAAAACAGCACTGCTTGGGACAGCCAGAATTCTAAGAAAGGTTTTGTTGATGTAGAGAGGTGAAGAAATGACAGGACCCGTGGTCATTTGTTATGACCTGCTCCTGATTGCCAAATTGCAGCATAAGATCTGTTTGAAATAACGGGAAATAATAATCATAATCATAATAATCATCATCATCACACGACCATTAACACATTTCCCTGAAAATGACTCTTCATCATATCATTACATCATATCACATATTGTGTGTAATGGATAGTTGGAAAAAGGGTGCAAATGCAGTAAAACAGTTTTATTGCAGCAAACACAGGAAGACAATTCCAAATCATGAAACGGACTTATAAACATGAAACAGTCAAAAGTGAAAACAAAACTGAACAAAACGCAGAAACAATTCAAACAAGTGCTGCCAAGCAAAACAAACCTCACCCGGTAGCACTTACAATAAATATGAAGGAAGATATCATGAAAAAAATAGGTACCCTATGGGTACATGTGGCTACTGCTTATAAATAAAATTGTTTTCTGATCCCATGTCCATACAGTAAATCTAGCATATATATTTACTCTATAAGGCAGTAGCCACAAAAATGAAGCGTAATGCAAACATGAACAATTTAAAAATCACAGAAGTAAAATATACCAAGTGTCTGTACTTTATATTATTCTTCTCTTACCTCTTACAGTTTTTGAAACTGAAACCTCCAAACCGAGGCTGACATACGGTACACACGCTGTCGCCATGACTCAAACTCTTATTTCCCGGAAATGGCCCGGCGCTAGAGCTCAGTGGAACGCACTTTCCCTCTGTAATAAGCATAAACATGTCTGAAAGCGATTTTTTTTTTAGTCTAATCCATTTATTTTGAATGGTGAACCAAATTGTATACACTCACCCGCCATTTTAATCGGAATATGTGTATGCGCATGTGCAGTGCGTGATTGTTACACTCTTACTTTCTTACAGTACGATGACATAGTGGCTAGCGCCTCTACATGAGGCAGTAGCCACAAAAAAAACCCAATTTTGACCAACTTTTCAACCTTGACCGGATGACCCTCAAAATGTTGGAGGTTCTATTTGACACCAATGCCCATCTATCTTGAAAGTTTCATGAAGATTGGTCCAGCCATTTCCCCGTAATATCATTAACAAACAAACAAACAAACAAACAAACAAATCCACCCAACCAAAAACAATACCTTGCCCCCTGGTGGATTCCGTCCTGGGCGAGGTAATAATATACGTTTGGATATGCTCAGAAAAATTCTGTCGGTTTACTGATTTGATTGGGAATAAAAAAGGCCACCTTTTCACCTTTACGAAAATCTACCATGGTTTACTATGGTTTAACCATGGTTTTTATGTAGTAACCATGATTCTACTATGGTATTTCATGGTGATTCTAAGTACTATGAACCAACCATAGCATTACTATGGTAGTAACCATGGTTCTACTATGGTATTTCATGGTGATTCTAAGTACTATGAACCAACCATAGCATTACTGTTGTTTATCCATAGTACTGCAGTAGCTGTGGTAGCATCATAGTTGTATGTGTAATAGGTCATAGTAACTATGAAATTAGTTTAAAAAGGGATAGTATGGTTTTTAAAAGGATGCACTAACTGTAGTATTACCATGCTTTCGTCCAACAGTCAATGCTGTAGAGAAGGATCTCGATTAACAGCCCAGATACATTAACATTTACCATAGTGAAACCATGGTTAAATCATGGTTAAACCATAGTCATGAACCATGGTTTTCATAGTTACCCAAAAAAACATGAGAACCATGAATAACTATAAACCATGGTAAAACCATGGTTAGTTTTCGTAATCCCAGACTGCAGTGTTGACTGTGTGAGAGCAGAGAAAAACTGTCATGAATGAACAGCAATTGAAGGTGTCAGAACTGTAAACGCAATTTGGCAATCCTGGATATCTACATATCAACACAACACTCGGTATGAGCGTACCATAGTGATTCCTTCCATAGTGTTCTTCTCAAGAGTATGGTGAAATTAATACATCATTTATGCCCCACCCACTCTTGAGATACTTGTCATTTCAGATGTGTCCTCTCTTTTGCGTGAGCAATGTGGAAGTTTGAAATATTGGTACTCGACTAGGAGAGTGCTGTTGCACAAAGATAAAGTTGGTGACTAATGCATTGCCACAAGACAGACTTCTCAGCGCCTCTGCACAATGCTGGCCCAGAATGAGAATGGACTAAAGCTCACAATAAATAATTCCATGCATTGAGTGAGGCTGCCCACTGCTCTTTATCAAGCTAATGTGATCTAATGAGGGAGCAGTTTGTCTTGTGCTGTCATGAGCTCGAAGCATGCATACCGACTTCTCCATGCCCTGCCTTCATGTCCGAAGTGTTATATTTTCAACCACCTGTGGTATTATAATGATGTGGATGTGAATTTTTACATGGAGGCTTAGCCAATGTGTGATCCATTAGCTGACAGATGTCTGCGTAAGATCCTGGGGCTGGCTCTACTGGAAGCACACAGCCCTGGCTGACATTGCCTGGCCTTGGGAGGATGTATGTGCAGATAAAAGAGGTCCTTGATTACTAGCTTGATGGAGAAATGGGATGTCGCTGGTTGTGTGACATGACTCATGTGGCCTACTTTAATCCCATCTTTATTTTTTTTAGATCACACAAGACTCAGGGGCATTACGGGGATCAATGCAGAGCAACCAATCATTTAAGAAACCGTGGTGCACAGGGCTTTTTCTTTAAAGCTGTTCTAAATTTAATGGTTAAAAGCCGTACGCAGAAAATCCAGTCTTTTGGTCAGCTGCTGCGTGCGAGTCATCACTCTGACCTGTTCTGAGTGTATTGATGGGTTTATAATTGGTTTATATGTAATGCTCTATGTTTTTGTTCTTCCTGATTTCATTTAGGAGATTATCCTAACAGTCTGCATTTTGTATTTGGTAACATTGTTTCCTTTCATAACGCTGACCTCAAATTTAATTATAAAACCTCTAATGTCTCTGATAAGGAGGTTAATTTTCTGTTCGAGATTAGTCCTGCTCACCCTGAGCTACAGTAAATCTGATGCATTATTAAAAAGGCGAATATGACAACTCATTTCCTCTATACTTCATCTCTAATCTGCTCAGTCCCCAGGGTGATTCTTAATGTTCATACTGACCATACATTGACCACAAACTGTCACAAAAGATGGATATCTAAGCGGTGAACGTATTGTATTAGTGCTGTACTACACGTAGACTATTGTGTTAAACCAGTAGCAGAAGTACCGCGGTGCAGCCGGTGCACTTGCCCCAGGGCCCATGACCCAGGTGGCAACACAGGCCTGGTTGCTGAAGCCACTGTGTGGCTAATTGCTTTTTCTGCACCGTGAAAGCATGAGTAACTGCACTATCCAACAGTTAAATTATTTCATTTTACCACTCTAGCTCATTCTTTCTGCCTTTTCGAAGAAAACAATGAAAGCCAAAGAAATCTACTCTATTGTTATGATTTATTTTTCTATTTTACCTAATGTATTACAATTTTAGATCAACGAGCATTATTCCTCACAAAATATTGCAGTATTTTGTGCTAATGTTGTGGAAACCCAAGTAGAGATGTAGGGGCCTGGGAAACAAGCCTTATATCCAATAAGCCAATGGTTCTAAAAATTAAGTCTGTGAAGCATAGCCAGAAGATCTGAGAACTGTTTTTATATTTTGTTACAATTGTGAATTTATATTTATAACGATTATATTTAGCCCTGTGATGACCTGGCGACTTGTCCAGGGTGTACCCCGCCTTTCGCCCGTAGTCAGCTGGGATAGGCGCCAGCTTGCCTGCGACCCTGTAGAACAGGATAAAGCAGCTAGAGATAATGAGATGAGATGAGATGAGATTAATCCAAAAATCAGTAACTCAAAGACATCCATCCATTATCTGTAACCACTTATCCTGTGCAGAGTCACGGGCAAGCTGGAGCCTATCCCAGCTGACTATAGGCGAAAGGCGGGGTACACCCTGGACAAGTCGCCAGGTCATCGCAGGGCTGACACACAGAGACAAACAACCATTCACACTCACATTCACACCTACGGTCAATTTAGAGCCACCAATTAGCCTAACTTGCATGTCTTTGGACATGTTTGAACATGCAAACTCCACAAAGAAAGGCCCCTGTCAGCCACTGGGCTCAAACCCAGAACCTTCTTGCTGTGAGGTGACAGTGCTAACCACTACACCACCTATCAAAAACACGTAATACTGTAATATCATATTAATATTTGACCAAATGTGTTCTGCCAGTGGAAAGTCTAAGGATATTAAAAAAAAAACTATTGATACAATAAAGAGCCAGAATTATTCTCTTCTATACACATTTACATCCATCCATCCATCCATCCATCCATCCATCCATTATCTGTAGCCGCTTATCCTGTCCTACAGGGTCGCAGGCAAGCTGGAGCCTATCCCAGCTGACTATGGGCGAAAGGCGGGGTACACCCTGGACAAGTCGCCAGGTCATCGCAGAGCTACCACATAGACACAGACAACCATTCACACTCACATTCACACCTACGGTCAATTTAGAGCCACCAATTAGCCTAACTTGCATGTCTTTGGACTGTGGGGGGAAACTGGGGCACCCGGAGGAAACCCAGGCGGGCACGGGGAGA
This sequence comes from Neoarius graeffei, assembly GCF_027579695.1. NCBI lineage: Eukaryota > Metazoa > Chordata > Actinopteri > Siluriformes > Ariidae > Neoarius > Neoarius graeffei. The sequence goes on from NC_083579.1 coordinate 62,960,757, forward strand.
ACATGCAAACTCCACACAGAAAGGCCCTCGCCGGCCACGGGGCTCGAACCCAGGACCTTCTTGCTGTGAGGCGACAGTGCTAACCACAACACCACCTCTCAAAAACATGAAATACTGTAATATCATATTAATATTTGACCATATGTGTTCTGCCAGGGGCGGCACGGTGGTGTCGTGGTTAGCGCTGTCGCCTCACAGCAAGAAGGTCCAGGTTCGAGCCCCGTGGCCGGCAAGGGCCTTTCTGTGCGGAGTTTGCATGTTCTCCCCGTGTCCGCGTGGGTTTCCTCCGGGTGCTCCGGTTTCCCCTACAGTCCAAAGACATGCAGGTTAGGTTAACTGGTGACTCTAAATTGACCGTAGGTGTGAGTGTGAATGGTTGTCTGTGTCTATGTGTCAGCCCTGTGATGACCTGGCGACTTGTCCTGGGTGTACCCCGCCTTTCGCCCGTAGTCAGCTGGGATAGGCTCCAGCTTGCCTGCGACCCTGTAGAACAGGATAAAGCGGCTAGAGATAATGAGATGAGATGAGATGTTCTGCCAGTGGAAAGTCTAAGGATATTTAAAAAAAAAAATCTATGGATACAATAAAGAGCCAGAATTATTCTCTTCTATACACATTTACATAAAGAACCTAATAGTTGGATTATGTTTATAAAATAAATCTGAGCAGCAATTACCTATTGTGTTAACTATATCTAAGTGTTGCAACAGCCTGTAAGTAGCACTCAGGGACATCTTTGCTAGATAGCCAGTTACATAAATAGATGAAATAACATGAAATAGGTAGCTAGCTAATCAACCTAATAAGCAACTGAAACCCCAGCAGCATTTGAACGAATTACAGTATTTAATCTAACTTGAGTCATTTTCTTGATACTGTTACTCAAGTGAATTATTTCTGCAGTAGCAATACTTTTACTCAAGTCCATGTGTTTTGTACTCTTTCCAACACTTGCTTCACGGTGGTGTAGTGGTTAGCATGGTTGCCTCACAGCAAGAAGGTACTGGATTTGAACCCAGCGGCCGGTGAGGGCCTTTCTGTGTGGAGTTTGCATGTTCTCCTCGTGTCTGCGTGGGTTTCCTCTGGGTGCTCCAGTTTCCCCCACAGTTCAAAGACATGCAGGTTAGGTGAATATGGGATGGCCTTGGGCTGAGGTGCCCTTGAGCGAGGCCCTTGAGCCTAACTCCCGATTGTTCCCCGGGCGCTGTTAGCATGGCTGCCCACTGCTTCAGACGGGTTAAATGCAGAGAGGAAATTTCACAAGTGTGTGATGAATAAAGTTGTGCTTTCTGTCTTTTTCTTCTCCCTAGCCAAGCTTATTTATTGCTTAGCTATGATAGTTTTGGGTCATATTAAGCATACTACTATATGTAGGCAGTACTACTGGCCATAAGAGGACTAACAGATTTCTGACTGTTTATGAAATGTGGGAATATGTATATGAGCTTATTTTTATTTATTGAGTATTAGAATCCTATGTGCAATGCCTCTAAAAGGCCGCATTGAAATTCTGCTCAAAGGATGCTACAATTTCCCTTTTGTTTTCCATCACTTTGCCATAAATAGCAGCTTGTTCTTTTCCCATACTGCATATAAACTGTTCAAAGTGGTAATTAATCGCTCTGATGTGGCCAATACCAAGTGCAACTGAGGATAAAGAATGTTTTACCAAGTCTGCATAGTGAATGTAATGTAATGGATCTCCAGTGCAATGGAAAGGATCCTGTTACACTTGCAAAGAACAGTAATGAATTATTACTAGATTTTTTCAAGGTGACATTTAAAAATGATTCTCAGTGGGAGAGGGCACACACAGGCAGTCAATAAAAAGGTAGGCTGTGGGATTTGAAAAAAAAAAGTAGGCTGACACTTTTCTGTTCTTCACATGCCAGAGAGAGAAATAGACAGACAGAAAGAAAGAAAGAAAGAAAGAAAGAAAGAAAGAAAGAAAGAAAGAAAGAGACAGCGATACAGAAAGAGTAGGGGATTACAATTTATTTCAAATGAGGATACAAGGAAACCAATTGACATAATATTCATTGTAATTTAAACAGTTGACTTAATGTAACAGAAATCAGCCACTTCCAGATCACTGGGGACCACGGACATGAAACTGGTTTATTATTATAATTGTGAATAATTTTGAACATTGCCTCTTTAAACTTACATGGGAATGCGATGCGGTCAGTGAGGAGAAGGTGAGAGCAATGTGAGCCCTAATGAGCTGATCTCTCTGTAACCTTACCAATATATGCAGCTCTGAAATGGAGTCTTTTTTTTTTTTTTATTTGCAGCAGAGGAAGATCTATTTGCATTTATCATATTAAATAGATTCCATGCAGCACAGATATTCCAAAATGCAATAGTATGAAAACCAAAGAGCAATTCATTATTAAACAAGCTATATATCAGTGCAGTAAAATATGCAAATACAAATACGTATAAATCAGCTGGCCAAATGGTGTCATGAAGGAAGGTCCAGAAATCTTAGTGGATTTCAGTCAGTGATGGCAAATGATGATTTACATCTTCAATCTAGTCAGTTTCTCATATTGCAAAGTGTTTACAATGATTCAACAAACTGCTACATTTTGGCATACGGTGGTGCTTGAAAGTTAGAATTTTCTATATTTCTGCATAAATATGACTTAAAACATCATCAGATTTTCACACAAGTCCTAAAAGTAGATAAAGAGAACCCAGTTAAACAAATGAGACAAAAATATTATACTTGGTCATTTATTTATTGAGGAAAATGATCCAATATTACATATCTGTGAGTGGCAAAAGTATGTGAACCTCTAGGATTAGCAGTTAATTTGAAGGTGAAATTAGAGTCAGGTGTTTTCAATCAATGGGATGACAATCAGGTGTGAGTGGGCACCCTGTTTTATTTAAAGAACAGGGATCTATCAAACTCTGATCTTCACAACACATGTTTGTGGAAGTGTATCATGGCACAAACAAAGGAGATTTCTGAGGACCTCAGAAAAAGCGTTGTTGATGCTCATCAGGCTGGAAAAGGTTACAAAACCATCTCTAAAGAGTTTGGACTCCACCAATCCATCGTCAGACAGATTGTGTACAAATGGAGGAAATTCAAGACCATTGTTACCCTCCCCAGGAGTGGTCGACCAACAAAGATCACTCCAAGAGCAAGACGTGTAATAGTCGGCGAGGTCACAAAGGACCCCAGGGTAACTTCTAAGCAACTGAAAGCCTCTCTCACATTGGCTAATGTTAATGTTCATGAGTCCACCATCAGGAGAACACTGAACAACAATGGTGTGCATGGCAGGGTTGCAAGGAGAAAGCCACTGCTCTCCAAAAAGAACATTGCTTCTCATCTGCAATTTGCTAAAGATCACGTGGACAAGCCAGAAGGCTATTGGAAAAATGTTTTGTGGATGGGTGAGACCAAAATAGAACTTTTTGGTTTAAATGAGAAGCGTTATGTTTGGAGAAAGGAAAACACTGCATTCCAGCATAAGAACCTTATCCCATCTGTGAAACATGGTGGTGGTAGTATCATGGTTTGGGCCTGTTTTGCTGCATCTGGGCCAGGACGGCTTGCCATCATTGATGGAACGATGAATTCTGAATTATACCAGCGAATTCTAAAGGAAAATGTCAGGACATCTGTCCATGAACTGAATCTCAAGAGAAGGTGGGTCATGTAGCAAGACAACGACCCTAAGCACACAAGTCGTTCTACCAAAGAATGGTTACAGAAGAATAAAGTTAATGTGGAATGACCAAGTCAAAGTCCTGACCTTAATCCACTTGAAATGTTGTGGAAGGACCTGAAGCGAGCAGTTCATGTGAGGAAACCCACCAACATCCCAGAGTTGAAGCTGTTCTGTACGGAGGAATGGGCTAAAATTCCTCCAAGCCGGTGTGCAGGACTGATCAACAGTTACCGGAAACGTTTAGTTGCAGTTATTGCTGCACAAGGGGGTCACACCAGATACTGAAAGCAAAGGTTGACATACTTTTGCCACTCACAGATATGTAATATTGGATCATTTTCCTCAATAAATAAATGACGGAGAATAAAATTTTTGTCTCATTTGTTTAACTGGGTTCTCTTTATCTACTTTTAGGACTTGTGTGAAAATCTGATGATGTTTTCGGTCATATTTATGCAGAAGTATAGAAAATTCTAAATGGTTCACAAACTTTCAAGCACCATGGTAATCCAGTCAGTCAATGATGGTCTATTTCTTCTCTAGTTAGTCACTATTCTTGGGTTTCACATGATGTCACATCCGCCTCATTAGTTATTCAAAACTTTAGCTGGTGGTCTACCAAAGCTCAGTTGACAAAGTGTTTGTATGGAGAAGGTGCATTGCTCGCATGAAAAATGCCTTACGCTTGTGTTGTTTTAGGTTGTTTGAATCGATCAAACCATGAAACTGATAAAAGTTTCTTTAGGGTTCCCCGTGAACTCATAAAAAAGGGTGAATGAACACAGGATTTCACAAAAAGACATCGAGAAAGGTGGCTTTTGAAACTCTCACTGAAATCGAAGGGAGCCGAGTCGAAGCATGTTCGAGTTTGCAGTGATCACTTCGTGAAAGATTTGTATTTCCCTCTCAGTTATGGCCTTAGTGTTTTCCAAGTACTTTTCTTGCTATGTGTCGTTATTTTACGGTACTTTTTTTTAGTCACGAAGCGCTAAAGTCCCCAGCCGTTTCTTTGTTTACTCCTCACTCGATGGCCGCCATACTGAAAACAACATGTGTCTTGCTTTCTTTAACACGGTGCCATAGCAGTCTTTTCAACGAGTCTTTCAGCAAGTTCACATGATCAAAACAACCATGAATAATAAATTCCATATACATGAAGGTCGCGACAAAATTCTTACTCAGCCATACAGTTACAATACGCCGTGATCACTTTTCCGTCTTGTTTAACTAAGATCCAGGTCTTTAAAGGGGTTTCTGATGATCTTTATGAATGATTTACCTGAGAGATAAGAGCCAACACAAGTGAGAATCAAGTGAACTGTTGTATGTTTACACTTCAACTTGCAGGGCTTCATTGTAAAGACACGAATGAAAAGCTTAAAAAAAAACACTTACACAGGCAAAAACAATACAGGATTCATTCAGCAGCAACTTGATAGCGAGGTCCTTTATCCAGCCACATACAAAAAAGTTGTAAGCCTCCAAACTCTTCCACGCTTTCATCTGTTTTGCGGTGTAGAAGGACGTCTGCAACACCAGATAGTTCGAGATGTCGGGGAACTCGACTGAAGGGTAGTTTTTGAGATCGTATGACAAATCCTTCTTTCCCAGACTGTAGGGGTCGATTCCATTGCACATAGCAATCTTCTGAATAGATCTAAAGCGAGCAGTGGCTTCTAGATTACAAGCGTACTCGGATAAGTTATCGCTAGTTGTTTGCACTACGGCAGCTGTTTTGGTTTGCTTGACCACCAGCTGTTTTACCGGAAGTGAAATCACTAAGAAAAGTCATGTGACTGAAACCCAAGAATGGGCTGTATTCAGAGTTAGACACTTAATTCCAAAAGGTACGTACATTCGTATGCATGGAAAGTTACGCATATTCAGAGATAGGTTAGGCACCTGCTTATGAGGTTTTTCTGGATGCACTATTCAGATGTAGTTCATGACTATAGGGCTGCTGGATTTTTCTTGAGTAGAAACAGCTTCTAGACCATCATCATTAAACACAGCATTTGTCTTTAAGCCCCAGAACCATCATGGAAAGAAAATGCAAACCTGAAGAACGAAATAGCTTTTTGTTTGTTTGTTTATTTTTTGCTGTGAAATATGATATAAAAGCAAGACACCATTTAAAAATCTCATCTCATCTCATTATCTCTAGCCGCTTTATCCTTCTACAGGGTCGCAGGCAAGCTGGAGCCTATCCCAGCTGACTACGGGCGAAAGGCGGGGTACACCCTGGACAAGTCGCCAGGTCATCACAGGGCTGACACATAGACACAGACAACCATTCACACCTACGGTCAATTTAGAGTCACCAGTTAACCTAACCTGCATGTCTTTGGACTGTGGGGGAAACCGGAGCACCCGGAGGAAACCCACGCGGACACGGGGAGAATATGCAAACTCCGCACAGAAAGGCCCTCGCCGGCCCCGGGGCTCGAACCCAGGACCTTCTTGCTGTGAGGCGACAGCGCTAACCACTACACCACCGTGCCACCCCATTTAAAAATGAAAAATACAAAAGATGTATACGATGGGGCGGCACGGTGGTGTAGTGGTTAGCGCTGTCGCCTCACAGCAAGAAGGTCCTGGGTTCGAGCCCCGGGGCCGGCGGGGGCCTTTCTGTGTGGAGTTTGCATGTTCTCCCCGTGTCCGCGTGGGTTTCCTCCGGGTGCTCCGGTTTCCCCCACAGTCCAAAGACATGCAGGTTAGGTTAACTGGTGACTCTAAATTGACCGTAGGTGTGAATGGTTGTCTGTGTCTATGTGTCAGCCCTGTGATGACCTGGCGACTTGTCCAGGGTGTACCCCGCCTTTCGCCCGTAGTCAGCTGGGATAGGCTCCAGCTTGCCTGCGACCCTGTAGAAGGATAAAGCGGCTAGAGATAATGAGATGAGATGTATACGATGATATATGAAAGAGAAGATGACAAGCATTGAAATAAACATCTGAGGATTCTAGTATATTTACTGCAGGTTTCGTTTAATTTAACAATATGGCCTCCTTCCTCGTTATTTGAAGCCTTAAAAATAACACTCAATCGAGCACATCTTATTAATTATCCTTTGTGTGTGTGTGTGCGCAAAACTTGTCTTCAGATTTTAATAGTACTAAATTGAAATTTGTCATGAAATTGTAATGTGTGTGCAGGATGTAAGTTATTTTATTACACTTTTAATCTGCTATTATTATTGAGTTGAATTAATACAATAACGGCAATGGTTTTGTTAATTCTATGCATTTTTCTGTAAAGAAAACATAACTTGCACATGGATCACGTTTGTTTAAAGCTCACTTTAATTGAATGAATAACTTTATCCGTAAACTTTTACTTCTTGAGAAGCAATGTCTCTGATTGAGATGCTGTTTCAGCTGATTATGGTATAGATAAAACCTTTGTGTGCACTTTAAAGGGACTATTAATTTATTAGCCGTCTCATATTAATAAATTAGAAGGTTCTGGGTTCAAGCCTTGTGGCCAACGGGGGTTTTCTGTGTGGAGTTTGTATGTTCTCCTCGTGTCTGTGAAGGATTTCCTCCAGGTTTCCCCCACAATTCAAAAACATGCGGTTAGGTTAACATGGAGCAGCCATGGCCTGAGGTTGGGCTGAAGTGCCCTTGAGCAAGCCACCTAACCCCCAACTGCTCCCCGGGCGCTGTAACATAGCTGCCAACTGCTCTGAGTACGTGTGGATGTGTGTGTTCACTGCTTCAGATGGGTTAAACAAAGAGAAGAAATTTCACTGTGTGCTTAAGTGTATGTGTGACAAATAAAGGCTTCTTATTGTTATTTATTTATGCTCATTTAACCCCCTAGCTGCCACCCATCATTAATTGTAATGTGCTGGGCATATAGGACAAAAATAGGTCAAAATTGGGATATTTTGATAATCTTTCTCTAACTTGTTCAGAACTTTATATTTTTAATATTTGCACAGAAAAATCACAAAAAACACTGTTGTAGAGTAAAAATTACTTTAGTAATCAAAAACAACTTCAAAAACATCCCCCCCCCAAAAAAAATAAAACAAGACAACGTGTCTTGTCAATGAAAACCTGTCCATAAACATGAATTACTAGTACTTGAAAACACAATGTACACCAAGGGTCCATGTATTCGAAGTAACGGTACCATTTTTATGATGGTCTTTGGTATCACCTGACCATGAATAGAACTCACAAGCTCCCAATTAAGATGCAGACACACTAACCACTAGGCCAACTGAGGATAATATACCACTGTGAAGTAAAAGTAATGTGCCATGTAAGGTACATAAAAGGAGGTGTTTATGACGAGTAGCGTACGTCATAAGTCAAGTCAAGTCAACTTTATTGTCAAATATGCTATACATGCTCGACATACAGCACAGATGAAATATCAGTCCTCTCTGACCCACGGTGCAAACAGGCAATGCAATAAATAAAAATAAAATAATTGAAAAAAACCAAACAATATAAACAGTATAAACACCCTAGATAGGAACTAGACATAGACTAAACACTCAAACAATATAAACAGTATAAATAAACAGCATAAACACTAGATAAGAACTACACACAGACTAAACACTCAGACAATATAAACACTCTAGATAGGAACTAGACGTAGACTAAACACTCATATATATATATATATATATATATATATATATATATATATATATATATATATATATATATATATATATATATTGGTGCAAATAAACAAACAAACAGTCAAAGGCAATTGAGGTATAGCAGTAAAGGCACAGCGGTAAAAGATTTCATGATGACGTGACTCGTCCAAGGGCATTGAAAGGGTTAATATTGGCCTCAAATAGAATGCCATGTTTTTTTTTAAATGCATTTACAGCCCAAACATAAAAACTCTAGCATGACATATTAAACTGTCAGACAGATGTGCTGGGCTTAATAATGTTCCTTGCTTGAGTTGAGATCGCCCAAAAAAAGCACACATAATTTCAAGGTCAGATTCACATGTAACCAAAGTTCATCTCTGTTTTAGGCAAACATGCACAACTCTTCCATCCATCCATCCATTATCTGTAGCCGCTTATCCTGTTCTACAGGGTCACGGGCAAGCTGGAGCCGATCCCAGATGACTATGGGCGAGAGGCGGGGTACACCCTGGACAAGTCGCCAGGTCATCGCAGGACTGACACATAGAGACAAACAACCATTCACACTCACATTCACACCTACGGTCAATTTAGAGCCACCAATTAGCCTAACCTGCATGTCTTTGGACTGTGGGGGAAACCGGAGCACCCGGAGGAAACCCACGCAGACATGGGGAGAACATGCAAACTCTGAACAGAAAGGCCCCTGTCAGCCACTGGGCTTGAACCCAAAACCTTCTTGCTGTGACAGTGCCACCCCACAACTCTTGCATAATATCCAAATAGCACTAAGGTTGTAGTCATGTCTGAGATATGACGAACTGACTATAAAAGCACAGCTGCAACAGGTCATTCCAAACTGAAATGTTGGCTTACATGATTTCTTTTGACCATGCTGTTTTTCTTCATGTTATTTGTACTTTGTTATATTTCACTTACTTATATTGCTGTAGTGGTTTTGTGCAGCTTTTTGAAAGCATTCAGGATGGCAGCTCTCTGGTCTCATCTGTTTGCTAGCCTCTTGATTATGTATGGCGGACAATCGGTGCAATACAATCAATTTCCTCGGTGAAGAAAGAGAAACTGAAAGAGCCGGGTTGATTGGCTTGAGCAGTGGAAGGGTCAATATGGCTGTGGTCCATGAGCAAAAACGTGCAGATCAATAAACACACAAACAAACCTACACATGAAGTGATAGTGTGCTTTACTACGGTTCATAGTGCCTGCTGTATCCTGGACATTTCAGCAGAGATCAAGTGGTGCATGCTGTAAAAATGAGTTGAATTCATATTTCTTTCACACACTCATTACTGTATGGCTGCCCATTTATTTTCTGTTCTCATGAGTGGATGTTTCAACACTGTTGGAGATACTGTGAGAATGCGAAAAGGGATTGCAATGGTAAGTGTTATTAGATGGATTCATATGACAGTGGAAATATTTGGTGAGGTTTGATCTGAAGACTGAGTGTGGAAGTGTCTCAGTACAAGGCATTCATTTGCATACCAAATATGAGCTATGGAATACATTATATACAATGTCGAGAAATGTGTCAAGTATTGTATTCATTCATTCATTTATTCATTCATCTTCAGTAACTGTTTTAGGTCCAGAGCTTATCCTGGACAGAGAGAGAAAGACAGACCTAATGCAGAGCACACCAGGCCACCCTTATATATAAAATTTACTCCAACGTATTTATGCAGACAATGGTACCTATATATCCATCCATCCGTTATCTGTAGCCGCTTATCCTGTTCTACAGGGTCGCAGGCGAGCTGGAGCCTATCCCAGCTGACTATGGGCGAGAGGCAGGGTACACCCTGGACAAGTCGCCAGGTCATCACAGGGCTGACACATAGACACAGACAACCATTCACACTCACATTCACACCTACGGTCAATTTAGAGTCACCAGTTAACCTAACCTGCATGTCTTTGGACTGTGGGGGAAACCGGAGCACCCGGAGGAAACCCACGCGGACACGGGGAGAACATGCAAACTCCGGTACCCATATACAGAGAGAAAAATTAGCCTATGCATTAAAATTATTCTGTTTGAAGGATATCTGGGGATACTTTGTTAGAATATCACAAGGTAGTTTATTTAATTGTGGCAGCAGGGGTGTGGTCGAGCGTCGGTTTGTGAATGGAGAGCGAGGCTGGGGAAGGTGAGTGGCAAAACAATCACACCCGTGTCTGTTTGATGTTATGTGTGTGCCTTTCAGTGACGACCGAGGGCTGATAAGGTGAAAGAGAACGGAGAGGAGGCAGCGGAGCCGAGCTCGATAGATCTATGTGTGTGTGCTAGTATTTGTGTTTGTTTATTCACTAAAAATCGATAGTTAAAAAAAAAACAGTAACGTGTTTGTTGATGCAAAAACCCACCTGTCTGTGTGCTTCAGTGTTCCCACTACACTCTGGAACATATCACACCATGGGCGCCGCCAGGGGGGGAAAGGTTAGAACAATTCTAGGGGCCCAGCACTGCCATGGGGCCCTTTAAGGGGCTGATAATATGCTTTTAATGATTTTAATAAGACTTTTGAAATAACAACGATGCAATATTCCATCTGGTAAAATGAGCTAATTGAACAAGGTTGTCTATTTCTTGAGTTCTTCAACATATTGTCATTTAACCCTCCCCCTTTTGCGAAATGGTACGGTCCAGTTCTGGTAGAAGCGCGATGCGTTAAATCTGTGTGCTGATCAGTGCAACGCTACTTGCTGCTGTGTCGCGGTGCAGCAGCCAGCCAGCCAGCAGTGGAGTGCGTACAGTCTATGATCGCTAAATATGAAGAGTGGCTGTCAAAAACGTAAAGAAAGGCAGCTGAAAGCTGAGAGGGACCGGAGAGGCAGGCAACTGGTCACTCAGTTTTTCCCAAAGAAAAGTAGCTATCGCTCACATGTGTTTTCAAAATATTAGCGAATGGTAAATGAACAGTATGAACGTGGTTGGATTAGCCTATCAAGAGAACACTTTTACAGTTTGTACAGTGACATTTTTTCCATTTTAATAACTGAACTGACTTGTGTGATAAACAAGATAAAATATTACGTTTTGCTGGTGCTAATAACTAGTGCTAATAACCAGTTTCATAACTAATGGGGTGCCCTAAATAGGCACAGATTCAGCCTCAGGGGGACCTCCGCCCTACCAAACCACTGAACCCCCCCTTTGGAGAAGGAGGTAAGCAGCAATACAACCCATAAATGCTTTAGGATTGAAGTTTTTAATGAGCGAGCGCCATATACAGTTTGCTAGATTATGGTTGGTTATGTTTATTTACAGTCAACTCAATAATAACTGCTGCATCATTCACCATTTTATTTCCTTTTTTCTTTTTATGTATGGGCTTATATTGGTCTGAATTATGTCTGGGCTTATACTGCCATCCACTGGTCAAACAATATAAAAGTGTAAATTAGAAAACAAGGTCAAAAACTCCTGGTCCATGGAGGGGCAACCAATAGTCTAACTCTGCTTACGCTCAAATTTCTGTCTAGACACACTTTGCTTTGAACATATTCCCTTTTTGCAGAACAGTACACACAGCTTTCTACCTAACACATAACAATCCATGGGATTTCCATAGGTATTTTGATGCTGGGTAGAAAACTTTTTTTCTATGATTTATTAGCAGTCACATCACACATTTCACTACCAATTGTCCTAGCACAAGATGGCATGTGGCAAAATCTTGAATTTTCATTTGTGATTGTAAATGCACCAGAATTAGTCACTGACCAGTTTTCATCTAGTCCCTGGTAGGTTAATACATAAAATGTAATAACAAAGTCACAAACTCAAGGTCCATGGGCTATCAAAAGTCAAATAATGACAGTGCAATTGTGACGAGGGTGGGCAAAGTTGGGGGGCCCAAAATTCTAATCTTTCATGGGGCCCAAAATTTCTGGCAGCGCCCCTGTATCACACTAATGAATTTACATGTCCATGTTAAATAAAACAGCATTTAAACAAACAGCAGGTTTTTGAAGATGCTCTTATTTCTCTGGGTACATAAAGCCAAAATTAACTTGGCCACAAAAGTAAATTAACTCTAGACAGCCTTTCGATTTCATAAAATCGGTGAAATTTAGTTCCCTCTGAAATTTGGTCATTGTCATGTATGTTTATTTCTGTAATATCTCACAAAATATCAGGCCATTCTGTGGCTGGGAAGTTATTTAATGCAAATAATGTGCATGAAATCGCTCACTTCACAGAGTCAAGCAGACAGAGGAAGTCTGTGTGCGCATACGCAGGTTTACCTTGACCGTGCACTGACACATCGTTTTGTCGCTAAATGAACAGCTGATCACACCGAAGTGCTCGCTGACCACCGATATTTATTAGTTTGGTCCTGCATTTCCTTTTCTTCGCAGAATAACGTCTTTTCTTCTCGCTTTCTGTTACTGTAGTCGGTCTTTCATGTTTCATTCGCACACTCACGTCCTCCATTTTTCTCTCCTGTTTCAACTTTGTATTCCACAATGCCTTGTGCGAACAGGGAAAGCCCACCATGTGATTCATGACATAGTATCTTGAACTGGGTCATGGTGAAGCAGGAAAAAATAGTGGAGAATTTAGGGCCATGTGGCCTTAAATTCATGAATTGTTCTATTAGAAAAAAAACTAATAAAATTGGAAGTCTGTGATTCTAATTCAGTAGCTTTCGGTCCACTAAACAAAAATAATTGGGTGTCAGGGAAAATTCTTTTTATGACCTACACTTGAAAAATCTGAAAGGCAGTCTACCTTTAAATTTTTACTTTGAAACTGGGACACATGAGCAGTAGTGGTCTAAACATGGTACCGTACCTTCTACCAACAGGCATGTTCTGTACTTTACTTTTTATCAAGTTTTCTAATGGCTCTTCTAGGTGAGTGCAATATCTGAATATAAAATGCCTAATTTCAGTGTGCCTCTGTTTTTTTTTAAACTTTCCTTCATCAAACCACTTTTTTTCTTCATTTTTTCTTCCTTCTTCTCAATTGCCTCTTGCTTTCAAACCAGCCCATTAATTTAGCAGTGAGCATGGTAGCATCTTTGACAAGCCCATAGGCATCACTCGGACTTGATTTATGACTGTGAGGTTCAAATCATAAAGCAGCCAGCTGAACACAGGCACAGCACTTGCCATTGATTTCCCTCTTCCAATTTACGGCACATTGGTAAATCATAGGCAGCCATGCACTGTAAACTGACTTTGTCTGCCACTTCTCCACTCACCACAATGAATCACATTATGGTAACGGCAGCAATGGTACAGGCCTGTTTGTTTTAACCCGAGGTGCCAGACGAATTCCACCCATGATTGATGTGCCGTTCTGTATGGGGTGATAACAGTTGATTGTAGTGTCAAACAGAAAGGTGTAGAGTAATTCATAAAAGCACTGGCTCCAACTGGCCGCCTCATTGCTGTGAGCTTTCGAATTGAAATGGGAAAACTTATGCAACAGCTCCACTGGTTTTGATTAACTTGGCCTAAAATACAGGGAGTAAAAGGAACAAGAAAAGAATAAGGTGGTGAAAAGGAAAGACTTGGTTTATGTAACACAGCTTTAATCATACTGGCAAAATCAAAGAAAAATATTGCATTATGCATGAAGATAATACATGCATAATATCAGCACAATGTGTGATATGTGACAATATCAGCACAAATATTTTGAATTTAATAAAGTGTATGCAAAGTCAATAATTCCAACTTTTATATGTGATCAAATTGTCATTTCTGCAATATGTCTCAATACTGACTTGCTGGAAAAAAAAACAAAAAGAGCTCAGGAAGAAGTTATACAGTCAGGGGGAAAATGTATTCAGGCAATTTTTCTTCTTATTTAATATAGTTCCACTGTATATATCTACTTCAAATTTACACACATAATGTCTTTTGATGGCAGCACAGTGGTGTAGTGGTTAGCACTGTCGCTTCAACAAGGTATAGGTGAAAGTCCTCCGGATATTTGACAACTCTTGAAAATCTCCGGTTTTCCGAATGGAGAAATTTATTTTTCGGATTTTTCGCTTTCTGTTTCATAGGAATTCGGTTTTGCGATCGCGCGGCTTGTTTACATTTGGCAACAGGGCGCGACCATTTTTGTCGTCTCGCAATGCTTGCTGGTGTGTACGAGACCTTATATGCTTATATACATACCTCATGTCATGTGAACGAGATTTGATCGCGATATCGTGCTTTAGAAAACGCGGTCTTTCTTTTGTATACCTTTCTATTGAGCGAGACAATTTTAGAGCCTTCTCTATTGAAATGTGTTTACCGATTCAGCAATAACAATGTACAAACAAGTTGATAGGTCGGCGGATATCCATAGCATAGAAGGAAAGGTAAAGAACGAGTTCAAATGGTCGTGGCTGGAGGAGAAAGATACAAACAGTGACTTTTTATCGGACTATGTGAGGAAAGTGGACAGGCCAGGATATGCATTATGCATGTGGTAAATAATTTTTTCTTATTCTTAATTTGTTGTACTTGAGATCCATGTTGGGCGGCACGGTGGTGTAGTGGTTAGCACTGTTGCCTCACAGCAAGAAGGTCCGGGTTCGAGCCCTGTGGCCGGCGAGGGCCTTTCTGTGCAGAGTTTGCATGTTCTCCCTGAGTCCCCGTGGGTTTCCTCCGGGTGCTCCGGTTTCCCCCACAGTCCAAAGACATGCAGGTTAGGTTAACTGGTGACTCTAAATTGACCGTAGGTGTGAATGTGAGTGTGAATGGTTGTCTGTGTCTATGTGTCAGCCCTGTGATGACCTGGCGACTTGTCCAGGATGTACCCCGCCTTTCGCCTGTAGTCAGCTGGGATAGGCTCCAGCTTGCCTGCGACCCTGTAGAACAGGATAAAGCGGCTAGAGATGATGAGATGAGATGAGATGAGATCCATGTTGTGAATGAATTCTTATTGACTTGACGTGACGGATAATGACCACAAATAAAAGTAGTTATCAGTGAGCGTGCGTGTTTTGTAAACCGTATCGTCGTATTGAAGTGTTAATGTTAGTAAAAATAAAACATGAACCACACACTCAATATAAATGATATTATAATTTATTAGTATGCCATTTAGCTATATTTAATGAGTAATTTATGAATTTGTATACAGTACCTCTACTGTAAATATTAACATTTTAAGTGTGAGAGAATATATTTTTTCCACTCTCACAGACACACACACACACACACACACACACACATATATATATATATATATATATATATATATATATATATATTTCAAACCAGTTAAGTTTTACTGCATTATTAATAGTTTGAAATCTTTAAAGTGGCATGATAATAAGAACATATTCTTTTGATAATACCAGTAGTTTGTGTTGAATAAGCTCAATTTTACAAGATAATGTGGCTGATTTATCTTTTCAGTTCTGAATAAGTTTACTGTTACAATAAATATATATCTGATTAATAGGACTGTTTTGATATTGAATCAATTCAATTTCATGAAAGTGTGAACTATTTAATATCAGTTGAATTATTATTTTTTAAACATATATGGAGCATTGCGCATAAGATGTGACAGCATCACTTTATAGAGGTTTTGACATCCAATAGTGAAAATTCGGAATTTAGAACAATGCACTCCTGAAAATTACTCATTAACTAGGGGAATTAAATTGGATATTTTTGACATGTTAATCATTAATGTACATGAAAGAAAAAGGCTTAAAAGTTATAACTTCTTGTAGGGAAAATAAGTATTAAAATGCACTAGAATGCAGGGTTTTGTGTGTTATTAAAAGTTTTTTTGGGGGACATTGCCCCCCGACCCCCCATCTTAGTTTGACTTACAAAAGTTCAAGATTTTTTTCTTTGCTCCACTTTCATCTCTAAAGAAGGTTCTGGGTTTGAGCCCAGTGGCTGACGAGGGCCTTTCTGTGTGAAGTTTGCATGTTCTCCCCGTGTCCGCGTGGGTTTCCTCCGGGTGCTCCGGTTTCCCCCACAGTCCAAAGACATGCAGGTTAGGTTAACTGGTGACTCTAAATTGACCGTAGGTGTGAATGAGAGTGTGAATGGTTGTTTGTCTCTATGTGTCAGCCCTGTGATGACCTGGCGACTTGTTCAGGGTGTACCCCGCCTCTCATCCATAGTCAGCTGGGATAGACTCCAGCTTGCCCACAACCCTGCACAGGATAAGCGGCTACAGATAATGAATGGATGGATGGATACTTACAGTGGTGCTTGAAAGTTTGTGAACCCTTTAGAATTTTCTATATTTCTGCATAAATATGACCTAAAACATCATCAGATTTTCACACAATCCTAAAAGTAAATAAAGAGAACCCAGTTAAACAAATGAGACCAAAATATTATACTTGGTCATTTATTTATTGAGGAAAATGATCCAATATTACATATCTGTGAGTGGCAAAAGTATGTGAACCTTTGCTTTCAGTATCTGGTGTGACCCCCTTGTGCAGCAATAACTGCAACTAAACGCTTTCTGTAATTGTTGATCAGTCCTGCACACCGGCTTGGAGGAATTTTAGCCCGTTCCTCCGTACAGAACAGCTTCAACTCTGGGATGTTGGTGGGTTTCCTCATATGAACTGCTCACTTCAGGTCCTTCCACAACATTTTGATTGGATTAAGGTCAGGACTTTGACTTGGCCATTCCAAAACATTAACTTTATTCTTCTTTAAGTATTCTTTGGTAGAACGACTTGTGTGCTTAGGGTCGTTGTCTTGCTGCATGACCCACCTTCTCTTGAGATTCAGTTCATGGACAGATGTCCTGACATTTTCTTGCCATGATACACTTCCACAAACATGTGTTGTGAAGCTCAGACTTTGATAGATCCCTGTTCTTTAAATAAAACAGGGTGCCCACTCACACCTGATTGTCATTCCATTGATTGCAGATGAGCAGCAATGTTCTTTTTGGAGAGCAGTGGCTTTCTCCTTGCAACCTTTCCATGCACACCATTGTTGTTCAGTGTTCTCCTGATGGTGGACTCATGAACATTAACATTAGCCAATGTGAGAGAGGCCTTCAGTTGCTTAGAAGTTACCCTGGGGTCCTTTGTGACCTTGCTGACTATTACACGCCTTGCTCTTGGAGTGATCTTTGTTGGTCCACCACTCCTGGGAAAGGTAACAATGATTTTGAATTTCCTCCATTTGTACACAATCTGTCTGACTGTGGATTAGTGGAGTCCAAACTCTTTAGAGATGGTTTTGTTACCTTTTCCAGCCTGATGAGCATCAACAACTCTTTTTCTGAGGTCCTCAGAAATCTCCTTTGTTCATGCCATGATACACTTCCACAAACATGTGTTGTGAAGATCAGACTTTGATAGATCCCTGTTCTTTAAATAAAACAGGGTGCCCACTCACACCTGATTGTCATCCCATTGATTGAAAACACCTGACTCTAATTTCACCTTCAAATTAACTGCTCATCCTAGAGGTTCACATACTTTTGCCACTCACAGATATGTAATATTGGATCATTTTCCTCAATAAATAAATGACCAAGTATAATATTTTTGTCTCATTTGTTTAACTGGGTTCTCTTTATCTACTTTTAGGACTTGTGTGAAAATCTAATGATGTTTTAGGTCATATTTATGCAGAAATATAGAAAATTCTAAAGGGTTCACAAACTTTCAAGCACCACTGTATAAATATGAACAGAAAAGTATGTATTCATTAGCATAAAAAAGATATTTTACAAAGTATTTGGACACCACAAATGACCAAAATTAGTACTTTCTTACAAAGAAAATTGTTCGCACTTACAGCTTTGAGATGCCTATAGTAAGAAGTAATTATCTTTTCTCAGCACTGTGGTTCAATTTTGGCCCATTCCTCTTGGTAAACTTTCAAATCCCCAAGGTTATGAAGGTCCCTCTTATGGACTCCCAAGTTCCTCGATACATTTTCAAAGGGATTCAAGTCAGGAGAGGCCATGCAAGATATTTTTGAGATCGCTTAGCTGCAAGTTTGAGGTCAGTGTCTTGTCAAAACGTCTATATTCTCCCCAGATTATTACTCATTTTTTGCCCATGAGATTAAATTCTCCTGTGATATGTCCTCATACATCACTTCATTTATGTTTTCTTCAATGACATGTAATACACCAGTATCATTTTCAGAGAAGCAGCCCCATATCATCATGCTCCCACGTCTGTACTTCACAGTATGATTTTCCTGAGGAGAAGCTGAATTATTGCCCTTTTTTTAAAAATTCTGACCAGAATATATTATTCCAAAAGAGTTCTGATTTGTATGAATATGTTTAGACATGCATCTCTATGCTTCTTTCTTAGAAGAGGAGTTTTGCATGGGGTGTGTGAATGGACATGATTGCGATGCATTGCACTGCTTATTGTGCTCTGTGTAGCTGCTGTTTTCAGGTCATTCTGCAACTCTTTTCAAGTGATTGCTGCTTCTTTCTTACCTTCTTCATCATTAGTCTGAGAGTGTGTTGTGAAATCTTGTGTGGTGCACATCTTCATCTTCTTTATTATTGAACTAATTGTACTGACAGGGGGCGGCACGGTGGTGTAGTGGTTAGCGCTGTCGCCTCACAGCAAGAAGGTCTGGGTTCGAGCCCCGTGGCCGGCGAGGGCCTTTCTGTGCGGAGTTTGCATGTTCTCCCCGTGTCCGCATGGGTTTCCTCCGGGTGCTCCGGTTTCCCCCACAGTCCAAAGACATGCAGGTTAGGTTAACTGGTGACTCTAAATTGACCGTAGGTGTGAATGTGAGTGTGAATGGTTGTCTGTGTCTATGTGTCAGCCCTGTGATGACCTGGCGACTTGTCCAGGGTGTACCCCGCCTTTCGCCCGTAGTCAGCTGGGATAGGCTCCAGCTTACCTGCAGAACAGGATAAAGTGGCTAGAGATGATAAGATGAGATGTACTGACAGGGATATTTATGTTCTTTGCTATGGCTCTGTAGCATTTTCCATTTGAGTGTCATTTAATAATGTTGCCCCTGGGAACTTTGGCAAGCTCCTTCACTTGCTACTTGCACAAAATGGTCCTAACTAATGGCAATGTCTTTTTACAATGGCACGAGTATACAATGTTTGAGGAGTGTGAGGTTCTTTATGACGGTTTAAGGAGATACCGGATTATAGACTTCTTTAAGATTTAGGTATACCCAAACCAAAAGCAAAGCAAACAGGTCTCTATTCTCTTTCTCTTTGAGTTAGCAGCAAAGAGAACTAACAAAGAAAATACCAGCAGCTACAAAAGGTTTGATAAAGCAACGTTTAGTTATTTTTAAACTCAATGTCGAATCATATACACTTGCCGGCCACTTTATTAGGTACACCCACCCACCTGCTGTTTTATGCCGTTATCTAATTCGCCGATCCCTTGACAGCAGCGCAATGCATAAAATCATGCAGATACAAATCAAGAGCTTCAGTTAATGTTCACTTCAAACATCAGAATGGGAAAAATTGTCATCTCAAAGTGTGACTTTCAATGTGGCAGATGGACTGATTTGAGTATTTCAGAAACTGCTGATCTCCTGGGGTTTTCACACCCAACAGTCTCTAGAGTTTACACAGAATGGTGCAAAAAAAAAAACACTGAGTGAGCGACAGTTCTGCGGGTGGAAACAAACGCCTTGTGGATAAGAGAGGCCAGAGGAAAACGGCCAGATTGGTTTGAGCTGCTGGGAAGGATATAGTAACTCATAGCAACTCTTTACAACCGTGGTGAGCAGAAAAGCATCTCAGCATCCAACAGCAGAAGACCACACTGGGTTCCAGTCCTGCAGCCAAGAACAGGAATCTGAGAATCAAGAACAAGTTCCTATTAAAGTGGCTGGTCAGTGTAGCCTGCAATGAAATTATCACATGGCTTAGTGCCTTATGCACTGGAATTTTTGTACTGAAATAATCTGGGGGCGGCACGGTGGTGTAGTGGTTAGCGCTGTCGCCTCACAGCAAGAAGGTCCTGGGTTCGAGCCCTGGGGCCGGCGAGGGCCTTTCTGTGCGGAGTTTGCATGTTCTCCCCGTGTCCGCGTGGGTTTCCTCCGGGTGCTCCGGTTTCCCCCACAGTCCAAAGACATGCAGGTTAGGTTAACTGGTGACTCTAAATTGACCGTAGGTGTGAGTGTGAATGGTTGTCTGTGTCTATGTGTCAGCCCTGTGATGACCTGGCGACTTGTCCAGGGTGTACCCCGCCTTTCGCCCGTAGTCAGCTGGGATAGGCTCCAGCTTGCCTGCGACCCTGTAGAAGGATAAAGCGGCTAGAGATAATGAATGAATGAATGAATGAATGAAATAATCTGGTTTGCATTGTATGATTTTATTCAAACCGTGGGATGTCATATCCACCCATCCATTATCTGTAGCCACTTATCCTGTCCTACAGGGTCGTGGGCAAGCTGGAGCCTATCCCAGCTGACTATGGGCGAGAGGCGGGGTACACCCTGGACAAGGCTGACTCATGCCCCTTTTCCACCAAAGCAGTTCCAGGGCTGGTTCGGGGCCAGTGCTTAGTTTGGAACCGGGTTTTCTGTTTCCACTGACAAAGAACTGGCTCTGGGGCCAGAAAAACCGGTTCCAGGCTAGCACCAGCTCTCTGCTGGGCCAGAGGAAAGAACCGCTTACGTCAGCGGGGGTGGAGTTGTTAAGACCGACAACAATAGCAAGACCGCGAAAGGTCGCCATTTTTAAGAGATGAGAAGCAGCAGCTGTACAAACGTGAAGTCATCCATTATTGTTGTTGTTGCTGCTTCTTCTCCGTGTTGTTGTTGCTTCGATGTTCACGCCAAGGTTTATGCAAACGCAGCGACGTAACTGACGTATACAGCGACGTAATGACGTGGCTCCCCTTAGCACCCCGAGCTATGGAAAAGCAAACTGGTTCTCAGCTGGCTCGCAAGTTAAATGAGTTGTGAACCAGCACTGGCCCCGAACCAGCCCTGGAACTGATTTGGTGGAAAAGGGGTTACAGAGACACACAACCATTAACACCTATGGTCAATTTAGAGCCACTAATTAACCTAACCTGCATGCCTTTGGACTGTGGGGGAAACCCACACAGACACGGAGAGAACATGCAAACTCCACACAGAAAGGCCCTCGCCGGCCACTGGGCTCAAACCCAGGACCTTCTTGCTGTGAGGCGACAGTGCTAACCACTACACCACCGTGCCACCCCTGTCATGTCATATATCTACTATAAATCCACTGGCAAACTCAAACGACAATTTCTTGTATCTTTCCTTGCAGGGTTTAAACAGACAGCAATCAACCTTAAAGATAAAAGTGCAAATGGACCTAGACACTTTAACCATCAGCAGGAGACTCAAGATTGCAGTAAATTACTCACTCTAGACCTATGGTCCTGGAAAGTGCTGTCTAGGACAAACAAAACAGCCCTCAATTTATGTTAATAGTCCTAAACCTTACTAAATAAATATGCTCACCTGCTACATTGTCCCTTGGGCATTCTGCATATTAATAGTGCCTGCTTTACTGATAAATTATATGTCTAGACACACAAGAAGGTTGAAACTAAATGCTACTGGGACACAAATGAAAAGCATGTGGATATACAGACTTGCTTTAGAACAGGACATGGTGCTGCCAAATACAATCAGATAGAACAATACAAGACATAGACACTAAAAAGGAACTCCTGCTCTGTTCACTCCTTTTGGTGGTAACAGTTAAGTCTTTTGAAGCAATCATTGAATAAAGGGGTGCAGTAGCTCTTACAGATTAATGGTATTAATATTCAGTGGAGCTGAAACCATGCTAGTAAATAAGTAAGTGAAAAAAGGTTTATTGTTTTGAGCTTTCTATTGAAATTGTGCACAGCAATTTGTGAACATTAACAA
This sequence comes from Neoarius graeffei, assembly GCF_027579695.1. Taxonomy (NCBI): domain Eukaryota; kingdom Metazoa; phylum Chordata; class Actinopteri; order Siluriformes; family Ariidae; genus Neoarius; species Neoarius graeffei. The sequence continues at coordinate 62,982,906 of NC_083579.1, forward strand.
TTTTATATTTAATGAAAAATGAAATCCCATATGTAGCCCTGGCTTACTAATGACACCCCTCTATCATATTATTTCTCTTAAAACATTCATTTTAGTGTTGAACGAGCATACTCATTTAATGGAGGCTCACCTCATGTTAAAAAAAAAAGGGTTATTAAAATGTGGCCAGAAATCCCTTTTACAATCCTTTTCACAGTATATTTACATAAGCGGAATGATTAATACATTTAAAAAAAAACTATAGTGTTATCTGGTTGTCTGATCGAGTCACGAGAAGAAGAAGCAGCCTTTATTTGTCACATGCACACTCAAGCACAGTGAAATTCATCCTCTGTGTTTAACCCATCTGAAGCAGTGAACACACACACACCCAGAGCGGTGGGCAGCCATACTACAGCACCCAGGGAGCAGCTAGGGGTGAGGTACCATGCTCAAGGGCACTTCAGCCCAAGGCTGCCCCATGTTAACCTAACTGCATGTCTTTGAACTGTGGGAGAAACCAGAGCACTCGGACGAAACCCACGCAGACATGGCGAGAACACGCAAACTCCACACAGAAAGGCCCCCCATCGGCCACTGGGCTCAAACCCAGAACCTTCTTGCTGTGAGGAGACAGTGCTAACCACTACACCACCGTGCCACCCACAAAGGGTTCATTTTATATGGGCGTTGTTCATTCAGTTTGATGGATTTATAAGTGAGCCGATCATTAACGCTGAGATCCCCAGCCGACCAATCAGCTAGCAGTAGGTTCCATCAGTAACTTTCACTCTGTTTTCGTTCTGTCTTTTCCCTGCTGTCTCTGGCACAGGGAAGTCATATCTGTTTTCCACCTGTGTTTTCATTTTGTCTGTCGCTGCCATCCTCAAATTAGGGTGTTTCCTTCATTATCATTCGCTTGAACAGCACGAGCACTGTAGAGGCATTCACCGGGGCAGTGTTGTTTTTGTTAACAATGACGACGACAAAATGATTTCATTAATGCACCTTTTTTTCATGACTAAAACGAGACAGTGACAAGCTAAACATAACTCTTTGATCATGAAAATACGACGAGACATATCTGTTGTTTCGTTGACAAGACAAGACGAAAATGTTAGTGGGTTGGCTATAGGACTATCAAAATGCATGGCGTTTCCTCCAACGGTGCGTGCAATCTGTCTGCCAAATGCTGAAAATATCAGCAATGCACCTGCATCCTGTCCTTGTTTGGTCACGCCCACCACCAGGCATGTCCGGGCACAGTGCACACCGGGGCAGCCGCACACAGTTCATGGACCATCGGCAACGCCAGCACAAGGGCTTGGTAGGCGGAAAAGACGTGATGATTTATGGACATACTTTACACATAATCCAGCAGAAAATAAAACAGAATGCCTTGTAGTGGGAGACAGAGGTACACGCTGTGGCTATAAACTACGTGGCAAGAATAAGACCAACCTCGAGGCATCTAAAGGCTCACCATGCTGCTATTTCTGCGACGGTAAGTTAACGTTACAAGAAGTCCTGTTAACAAATCATGTATACGTTTGCTAGCTTTGGTTAATGTCACTCAACAATCGGGCTGTGATGAATTTCCTATGAAGTTTTCCAAAACACCGTGACCTGGCAAAAATGAATGGGACCGCTAGCTTCATGCTAAAGTTGGCTTGGTTAAGCTAACTTAAATTCAATTAACATGTCATGAGTAAAACCTGTCCTGCAGGGATTATTGGTGGGACAGCAACTGAATGCTTTGTCATATATTGACCCATATTTGAGTTACTGTGAAACATATGGGGGAAATGTAGCTTTTCAGACCTGTTGCTGTGCCTTAATATGTCTAAATGAGCAGCAGCACACCTGGCTACTCTAACGTTAGCAGCAGGTTTAGCCATCATATTTACATTAACGGACAGCGTGGTCATCTTCTAGTTGTGTGTTCATCATGACATGTTTGTGCTCTATCAGCGCATTGCGACGTTAAATGGAAGCAGAAACACGAGTCTGTGAACAATGGAGTATACACGCTAGAGAGCGTTTATGTAGAGAGTATGCACACTAGACAGCGTTTATGTAGAGAGCATACACACTAGACAGCGTTTATGTAGAGAGTATACACACTAGACAGCGTTTATGTAGAGAGTATACACACGACAGCGTTTATGTAGAGAGCATGCACACTAGACAGCGTTTATGTAGAGAGCATGCACACGAGACAGCGTTTATGTAGAGAGTATACACGCTAGAGAGCGTTTATGTAGAGAGTATACACACTAGACAGCGTTTATGTAGAGAGTATACACACTAGACAGCGTTTATGTAGAGAGTATACACACTAGACAGCGTTTATGTAGAGAGTATACACACTAGACAGCGTTTATGTAGAGAGTATACACACTAGACAGCGTTTATGTAGAGAGCATGCACACTAGACAGCATTTATGTAGAGAGTATACACACTAGGCAGCGTTTATGTAGAGTATGTTTATGCACAACCTGTCAACCTCAATTACAAGTTCCTATCTCTGTATTGGCCTAACTGAATGTTTTAAAGTAATTATTTTTTTGACTAAAATGAATGACTGACTAAAACTGGACTAAAACCCTTTTAGTTTTCATCGACTAAAACTAGACCAAAACTATCAAGGATAGAATTGACTAAAATGTGACTAAAACTAATAAGCATTTCATCCAAAAGACTACATCTACATCAAAAATGGATGCCAAAAACAACACTGCACCGGGGTCGCCGAGTGAAATGCTGTAAAACACACTCAGCGGTCAGGGTTTGGTATATGGTAAGATTTGGAACCGCGTCTAAAACCCAGAAGAGGATCTGAAGCCAAAAGTCCACTTCACTGAGTGATCCAGACATGTACAACGTTGCAAGATCTCCAGATTCAGAGATTCCCAGTGTGAGCTGGGTGGCATGCCAGATTGAACACTGACTGTGTAACAGACTCCCTTCCTGCATCTGGTGTGGTAAGACAAACATTGACACAAATTAGAATGGGCCCCAATGCAAGACTGAACTTTGGGGGGAAAAAGGGGGTTTTGTTTATGTGCGCACTTTATTGTTTTAGGTTATTGTGTTAAAAATAGTTTTTTCTACTCTGTATCAATGTATGTGTTGTTAAACAAAATTCAGTTATTGTCTTGACTCATTATTGACAGAGGTGGACAAAGTACCCAACTTCATTACTTAAGTCAAAGTACAGATCCCACTGGTCAAACGTTACTCCGATACAAGTGAAAGTTGTCCAGTCAAATTTTTACTTAAGTTAATGTACTGAAGTACTTGCTTTTAAAAATACTTAAGTATTAAAAGTACATTTTCTGTCAACACATTGTTGTATTATTGCCACAACACTTACAAAACCTAATGCTGTTACCAAAGACAGAAATGTGAATTCAGAAAATGAACGCATGCTGTGCCATCATGGTGGTTTAACGTTAAGCTAGCTAGTCAGTGAAGCTCCACGTGACATGCTAGCAAACTCTTTTAAAACTCGAAATCATATTGGGTAGCTAATGCTACTAGAAAAGAAAGATTTCTACATTCTGTTTATTTGGCAAGATTATGATAAAACATATTTCTGAAAGGACTTCAGATAAGTTAACATTATTCATGTTTGCGTAACTCCGTTTTTACATGCTAACTAACAGTGTCCAAGTGAACTAGCGATGTGTAAACGTTAGCTGTGGACAAGACTATGGCAACTTGGCGGGCAAATCCATAGAAAGTCATTTGACTAACCAGACTGCATAGCTATTGCAACGTTATCGCTAGCTCTAAAAGCACAGACAACTTCATTGCAAGCTTTCTCTTGGAATAAAACGTTTACATCCCTCAATATGCTTCAGCAGGTTGGACGGCGAGTTTTTGTAGGGTGTGATGTGCTCCATTTTAGCAAACAAAGCAAACAATTAACACAAAACGAATCTTTAATCCTTTCAGAAAACTGAAACATGGGTTCCAGGTATGGCCATGGGTGTGTGTGCATTCCCCAGAAGAACTGCCTCCTTCCATTCTGCCATCAACTGATCGTGTTCAAATAATGCTGTGGAGAAATCATTGAACTTGATTTTATACAGTCTATAGACGTGATGTGACCCTAGTGATTACTGATAGGCTGTCTCAGTGTCACCTATGGAAAAACCAATCACGTTTTAGAAAATAAAATAAAAAACATCCACTTTCAAAACTGCTTCATAGTAACGAGTAACGAGGACCTTGACAGAAATGTAGTGGAGTGAAAAGTACGATATTTGTCTTTCAAATGTAGTGAAGTTAAAGTCATATGTTTCCAGAAAAAATAAAAAAATACTCAAGTAAAGTACAGATACTCAAAAAGTGTACTTAAGTACAGTACTCAAGTAAATATACTTCATTACTGTCCACCTATGATTATTGATATTCATTCTCTGGCTCATAACAATCCAGGTTCTTCTGATACTGGTCCTCATTGAAATTGTCGAGTACTTGACTACTATTATACTGTAATCTATTACAACATCGTAAAAGCAGTTACAAATACTTTTAACTATTTATAATTGCCTGCGACCCTGTAGGACAGGATAAAGCGGCTAGAGATAATGAGATGAGATGTATTATTGTGTAACTTCTGTCAGACAAGTTAATTGCTGATAGCACTTACGTTATAAAACCTATAAACAGTCGTTCCCTCACCAGCTTCTTTTGAAGTTAATAAAAGAAAAAATGCAGCTTGTCATACGACAGACATTGAAAAGCACAAAGTCCTGAAGACTTTCTTGTGTCTGAAAAAGATGTAGCTTCACCTCTGATTTTTACAAAGTGTGGACACTGGAGACACCTAACGTGCTAAACAAACTTCTTCTCACAGGAAACTTCACCATATCAACAATTACACATGGTTTAACCCTTTGATGCAAAACATATGCACACCCCTTCTAATGCACAACATGGGTCAAACATGACCTGCATTCATTTTCCAGGTTATTTCATGCTGACTGAGTTTTTCTTTGCTCTATCTTTTGAAATCAATTTATTTTATGATTGAATATTCCAAGTATTCTTTAAATATCTTGTTTTTAATTACTACAAATCATTAATTTAATTTTTTCTTTCCTACTTTATGAACAAAAATACTTTTTATATTACTACACATGGGTCATCCAAGTGTGATTTAAAATTAAATGTCTTAATACTATAATTTGTTTCAAGTAATTACCGTATTTTCCGGACTATACGTCGCTCCGGAGTTTAAGTCGCATCAGCCAAAAAATGCATTATGAACACGAAAAAAACATATATACGTCGCACCGGACTACAAGTCGCACTTTTTTGAAGGGTTATTCTATCCATAGAATCTGTGATTCTATCTGATAAGCGGCGTGTGGTTACTGTGCGACTGCATTGTTTATTTAATAAACGAACAGCTGAGCAGCTGCCCTGTAAGTAGCCTAGTCTGATTATTTTAAATATCTACTACTATCTTTAATACTATCACTATCGTTATTACTAATAGCCTATATTATTATTATAACTAATATTAGTAGCCTATTACTGATGCAGTAATCAGTTTGCTTTTAGAATATTTTTACCGGTAGGGCTTATTATCGCCCCATGGCTCTTTCATCTGTGTTATTAAAGCTGTAGTCATCATCGAGGAGTGTCATTCTTCATTTTTGTTGAATTTTATTTCATCAAATCAGAGGTCAAGTAGGCTATAGGTATATCATCTCCAAAGACAGGTACGGTAGTAAAAACAACCGTCTAGTGAAAAACAACAACCGCTCAGAGAAAAAACAGGCAGAAAGTGCGCCTGCCAGTTAACGTCATATCAGATAAAAACATTAAACGTTATTCAGACCATTAACACCATAACATCAGAGACGAAGAATAAAGTTCATCTTGGAAGGAGAGTTATTTTTAAAAATGCAAAACAAAATAATTTATAATAGCCCAGAGAAAAACTGGCTGAATATGTACCGTAGCATCAAGTTATTCAATAGCCTATAGGCCTAAAATCAGGGCTTAATTTGAGCCAGAACAAGACGGAACAAGATCCGTAACCTCCGTTGTCGGATCCGGCAGCTATTTTCATTTCATTCGGTGTTCCGGCAGCTATTTAAATGGATCAGATCACCTCCGTGACCATCACAAAGGGAAAAAAAATCAAACAATAAATTAAATAAGTAAATAAAAATTTGTTTAGTGTTTGGTTTTGATTTTGATATCTGTTGTTGATTTCTCTCCTATGACATCCACAAAATCTATGAGAAAGGGGAAGAGGGGGACATGGGGTGTATACTTCCGCTCAATAGAACACCGGGTTTTTTGTAGCCGTTAGCTTGCGCTGTGGAAAAAATGGCAAAAAAACAAGAAAGCTTACTAAAATTTTTAAAATGAATTCTCCAACTTGTTTTGTAAACTCTTTATTTCTTAACTATTACTTGAATTGATTGCACTTATGTTTGCTGGCACTGCTTTTAATGAGCAGGAGAAAAACAGGGAGGGCTCGGAAAATGACCGCAGGTTGGAATCAAACCCAAGTCCCCAGATTTATGGTATGACACCTTATCCACCTGAGCCACGAAGTCCTGCTGGCACTGCTTTTAAATCCCCTACTTAAATCCTTAAAATGAGTCATTTAACTCATGTCTTGTGTGATCTGATCTCCAATGGTGAAATAAACCGGTTGTGATATGAGTACAGTCTGTTATTTTAGAAGATAAATGTAATATATAATTTAATATATAGCCTAATAAAAAATAATATTTTATAACATATCACGACATATTACTGTCTGTAACTGTTCGTCACTAAAGCGTTTTCTAAGATCATAATGTCTGATATTATTATTATTATTATTATTATTATTTTATTTTTTTACACACAATAAGCGCGTGTGCGTAAAGTTGTAGTAAACCACCCCCCGCCTTTTTTTTTTTGAGTCGCCGGACCCACCCACCTCCTGCGTTCCGGGACCTCCCACTTCACAAATTAAGCACTGCCTAAAATCATTACATAACTTATTTAAATAACTATAGGCCTATCATTAATAATAAAATACAGGTCAATCAAGTTTATCAAGCTGACGATTTCACTCCAAATCAGCAAATCCATTGAATTCCTCATCCTCGGTGTCGCTTCTGAACAACTCTGCCAACTCCAGCGGCAGACGAAGCACCGTTTCCCCTTCTTCTGCGTGGCTGTCGTCAGACTCAGCATCAGCTCCAGTTATTCCGCGGTGAAAAAAAAACCAAAACATCGCACCGGAGTATAAGTCGCATGGCCAGCCGAACCATGAAAAAAAGTGCGACTTATAGTCCGAAAAATACGGTACTACTTTAGCAGTGAATGGGGCCAGTTATTTATTTATTAACTATGTAGTTAGCTAAGCCACTACAATAAAATTAGCTAACTAAAGTAGAATATGTCAACAGCTCGGTAGCTAATAGTAATTACTTGTAACTTTCTGACAAGTAATCTACTCACTCTCAAGGGAACCTAAACATAATCAATTTTTTTCTAAGGTAATGTTAGAACAATTGAAAAACATTACTTCCATGTATTAGATGGGCAAAGGGCACTGCGCTGAGCTGTGAAATGTCTGACACAAGCACAATTCACAGTTCCCACCAAACGCTGGAGTAAATGCATGCGGGTCGTTTCTGACCCATGTGTGTAAACTTGATGTAGAATTACAAAAGCTGTGCTTGTTCATAACTTAAGAAAGGAAAAATAAAAATGATGATTTGTGCTAAACAAAAACAAGATATTTACTGCATATTTGGAAAAGTAAATGACAAAATGAATTTATTTCAAAAGTATATCATAGAAACACTCAGCCATACATGAAATAACCTGGAAAATGAATGCAGGTCGTTTTTGACCCATGTTGTGCGTTAGAAGGGTAGTGATACAAAAAGGGTTTTTATTCAAAAAGTAAGAAAGGAAAAAATAAAATAAGGATGTATGATGATCAAAAACAAGTTAATTGAGGAATACCTTGAATACTGAATGATGGAATTAATTTATTGCAAAGATATAGAAGATAAAAACTCAGCCGGGTCACTTTTGACCCATGTTTTGCATCAAAGGGTTAAAACCTGTTTACTTGGAGTGCTATACAAGTCCTTGTCTAAGATGTTACAATGGAAACAATAATATAAACCTGTGATTGTACCTTACATTACAGGCATTTAGCAGATGCTCTTATCCAGAATGACATACAACATACCCAGAGGAGTCTAGAGAGCAGCTGGGGGCTAGGTGCCTTCCACAAGGGCACATCAGCCATTCCTGCTGGTCCAGGGAATTGAACCAGCAAACTTTTGTGTCCAAAGCTGCTTCTCCAACCATTAAGCCATGGCTTCCCCCATGCAGTTTGAACTATTGCCAGAGCTGTTTTTATTGAAAATTAATCAACACCTTCTGCTTAATTAGATTTGAGAATTCAACAGTGCTGTGGTATAATACAAGCTAATCAGCCAAGTATAATCAGCCAAATATAGTAATTATAGTAACAGCAACCTCACTTAGTCCTTAAAGCACATTCTATACTGCATAACTAACAGTTATTCCACTAAATCAAGTCATATATGAGCTGATAGCCGATGAGACGAGTTGGCTATAAGCCATGTACAACGAGATAGAGTAGAATAACTGTTTTATTCTATCCACATTAACTGGATTTTGAGAAACAGAGCATTTTTATTTGTTTGCAAATTTGATAAAAACTTTATACAAAACGTCCAACAAAATCATGACAAAATGTAAACAAAGCGGCGAAATGACAATAGCAATTTGTGAAAAATGCTATAATGATAATTCTTGAAAAATAAAAAAAAATATATGTTCTTACCATCAAATACTTTCATTCCATATTTTATTGCCTTTTTTGGGGGGGGGTTGTTTTTGAGTAGAGTTTTTATTTCATCCTCAGTTGGTTCAGCAAAACACTCCACCATTTTGTTTTTCTCTACTCACGGTATATGAGCTGATGGCCTCGTAGTAGAGTAGCCAATCATAGTGTGCGACTGCTCATATCCAGTGAATGTGGACAGAATAACCTGTATTATCTCTATATAATTGAATGATTCATAGTACAGTATATATTCTAGGTTGTCTTTAAATATCTGTATATTATTGTGGCAGCGGGGGCGTGGTCAAGCGCCGGTCTGCGACAGGAGGGCGGAGTCAGGGAAGGTAAGTGGCAGAATCACTACACCTGACGGCAATTAACCTGTGTTTGTGTGTGTCTTCCCAGTGACCGCACCCTATTTAAGGAGGGAGAGCAAGAGCAGAGGAGGTGATCCCGAACCCAGATGCCGGTTGTGTGTGTGCGTCTGTGTTAACCATATTGTTTCCACTGAAAAGTGTGGCAATAAAAGCCGTAGTTTACAAACCTGATCTCTGTCCTGCCGTCCTCTGTGCTCCACCCTTAGTTGGAACTGTTACAGTGGTGCCAAAACCCGGGAAGTGGAGCACCAGCCGATCAGCCCCATGGAGTCCTCCCTGTTCGCCGACCTGGTCCACACCCTCGCCACGGCCCAGCAAAGCCAGCACCAGGTGCTTGTCACCCTCTGAAAGGAACAAGAGCGACGCTTTGAGGCCCTGGTGCTGGCCCAGCAAGAAGACCGAGAGGCGTTCCGGCACCTCCTCGCGTCGGCGGGGTACACCAGCGCTCCTACCGCGGGCCCATCTCCCCTCACCGTCACCAAGATGGGCCCGCAGGACAACCCCGAGGCATTCATCACGCTCTTCGAGCAAGTCGCAGAAGCCTCGGGGTGGCCGATGGAGCAGCGCGCGGCGCGCCTCCTCTTCTGCTAACGGGAGATGCACAGCTGGCTGTGCTACAGCTCCCTGCCAACCGCCGGCTGGCCTACGTGGACCTCCGCTGGGCCATTCTCCAGCACATGGGGCACAACCCAGAACAGCAGCGCCAGCGCTTCCGCGTGTTGCGCTTGGAGGAAGTCGGCCGGCCATTCACGTTTGGCCAGCAGCTCCGGGACGCCTGCTGGTGGTGGTTGAGGGCCGACAACCGTGACACCGAGGGAATCATCGACCAGGTGGTGCTGGAACAATTCATCGCTCGCTTGCCAGCAGGAACCGCGGAATGGGTCCAGTGCCACCGCCCGGCGTCGCTGGATCAGGCAGTCGAGCTGACGGAGGACCATTTGGTGGCTGTCCCGGCGGCAGGACAGCAGACGGCATCTTCTTTTCTCTCCTCTTCTCTCTCTCTCTCCCCCTCCTCCCGTGTCCCGTCCTCGCCCCATTCCCCCACCACGGAGGTGGGGGCCGGCACCACCCCAGCTGGCCTGCCGCACCCGCGGTGCCCTCCCGTTTCTCCCTTCTGTGTCTGTCTCTCCCCCCCCTCAGGTGAGTGAGCCCCAGAACACTGGTGCAGAGGGAAAGCCCGGGCTGGTTTGCTGGCGCTGTGGGGAGCCAGGCCACCTTCAACAGCAGTGCACGGCGATGGAAGTGGGCACGGTGGTTCGGATCCCCGACGCGCCAGAGGCCGCCCTCAATCGGGCTGGAGTGTATCGCATACTGGTGAGTATCCAAGGGGATACATATCAGGCGTTGGTGGATTCTGGCTGTAATCAGACCTCAATTCACCAAAGCCTGGTGCAAAACGAGGCATTGGGGGGAGCACAGGGGGTGAAGGTGTTGTGTGTGCACGGGGACGTTCACAGCTACCCTTTGGTGTCGGTCCACATTTTTTTCAGAGGGGAAAAAGTTATAGTGAAGGCGGTGGTTAATCCTTGCCTTACCCACTCTTTAATTTTGGGGACTGATTGGCCAGGATTTTGGGATTTAATGATGCACTCAGTCAAGAGTGGGTCCTGCCATTTAAGGGGGGGAGGTCCCGGTGTCACTTTGGCGGGAGCAGCTGTCACAGAGCTGTCTATGTCATCTCCGCGTCAGAGTGAGGAGCCACCGGCCCCTCCTCTCTCTCTTGGGGAATCCCTCGCAGATTTCCCATTAGATCAATCGTGAGATGAGACTCTGCGACATGCGTTTGACCAAGTGAGAGTAATCAATGGTCAAACGCTCCAGCCGAACGCCACCCCGTCCTTCCCCTACTTTGCAATTATGAAGGATAGGTTATACCGAGTGACGCAGGACACTCAAACTAAAGAGCGAGTCACGCAGCTTTTGATTCCGAAGAGCCGCCGGGAATTGGTATTCCAGGCGGCTCACTTTAATCCCATGGCTGGACACTTAGGGCAGGATAAGACACTAGCCCGAATAATGGCCCGATTCTATTGGCCGGGGATTCGCGGCGATGTTTGTAGGTGGTGTACAGCATGCCGTGAATGCCAGTTAGTAAATCCAGCAGCCATTCCAAAAGCGCCTTTGCGCCCTCTTCCATTGATCGAGACCCCGTTTGAGCGAATTGGGATGGATCTCGTCGGGCCATTAGATCGGTCAGCACGGGGGTACCGCTTTATATTAGTTCTGGTGGACTATGCAATGTGATACCCGGAAGCAGTGCCTCTGCGCAATATCTCAGCACACAGTATTGCAGAGGCACTCTTCCGCGTCATCTCCCGAGTCAGAATCCCGAAAGAGAGTCTGACTGATCAAGGCACTACATTTATGTCACGGACACTGCGCGAACTGTATGGGTTATTGGGGATTAAGCCGATCCGCACCAGTGTGTATCACCCACAAACGGACGGTTTAGTGGAACAGTTCAATCGCACCCTCAAAAATATCATTAAAAAATTCGTAAGTGAGGACGCACGTAATTGGGATAAGTGGCTCGAGCCCTTGTTGTTCTCAGTGCGAGAGGTTCCCCAAGCCTCCACGGGGTTCTCCCCGTTCTAATTATTATATGGGCGTAAGCCGCGCGGCATTCTAGACGTGCTGCGGGAAAATTGGGAGGAGGGACCTTCACAAAGCAAGAATGAAATTCAATACATTATGGACCTGTGCGCAAAACTCCACACGCTCACCCACCTAACCCAGGAGAATTTGCGGCAGGCAAAGGAACGCCAAGCCCGCCTGTACAACAAGGGTATGCGCCTTAGGGAGTTCACACAGGGAAATAAAGTACTCATACTGTTGCCCACTTCGAGCTCCAAATTGATCGCCAAGTGGTAAGGACCCTTTGAGGTCACACGGCGAGTCGGGGACGTTGACTATGAGGTGAAGCGAATGGACAGGGGTGGGGCGCTACAAATTTACCACCTCAATCTGCTTAAACTCTGGAAGGAGGAGGTCCCCGTGGCGTTGGTGTCGGTGGTTCCAGAGAAGGCGGAGCTGGGGCCGGAGGTCCAAAAAGGGGCATTGATATCACGTACCTCTCCGGTCCCCTGTGGAGACCACCTCTCCGTGACCCAGCTCACGGAGGTCGCCCAGTTGCAGACCGAGTTTTCAGATGTGTTCTCGCCCCTGCCCGGTCGCTCTAACCTCATAGAGCACCACATAGAGACGCCCCCGGGGGTAGTAGTGCGTAGCCACCCTTACAGACTACCCGAACAAAAAAAAAAGGTGGTTCGGGAAGAACTTGAGACCATGCTCGAAATGGGCATTGTCGAGGAGTCCCACAGTGACTGGAGCAGCCCGGTGGTCTTGGTACCCAAGGCCGACGGGTCGGTCCGGTTCTGTGTGGACTACAGAAAAGTCAACACGGTGTCTAAATTCGATGCGTACCCAGTGCCTCGTATTGATGAGTTGCTCAATCGACTCGGCACTGCTCGCTTTTATTCGACACTGGATTTGACGAAGGGATATTGGCAGATCCCTTTGACTCCCCTATCCCGAGAAAAAAACAGCCTTTTCCACACCGTTTGGTTTACACCAATTCGTCACCCTTCCGTTTGGGCTGTTTGGGGCGCCCACTACGTTTCAGTGGCTGATGGACAGAGTCCTCCGCCCCCACGCCACTTATGCGGCCACGTATCTAGACGATAGTATCATCTATTGTAATGACTGGCCGAGGCACCTTGAACATCTGAGGGCCGTCCTTAGGTCGCTGAGGCGAGCGGGGCTCACAGCCAACCCAAAGAAGTGTGCGATTGGGCGGGTGGAAGTACGGTATCTGGGCTTCCACTTGGGCAACGGGCAGGTGCGTCCCCAAATTAATAAGATGGCAGTGATTGCGGCCTGCCCGAGGCCCAAGACCAAAAAGGGGGTGAGACAGTTCCTGGGGCTGGCTGGCTATTACCGTAGGTTTGTACCTAATTATTCGGACGTCACCAGCCCACTGACTGATCTCACTAAAAAGGGGGCCCCAGATCCACTCCAGTGGACGGAGCAATGCCAGCGGGCTTTTTCTGAGGTAAAGGCTGCACTGTGTGGGGGGCCACTTTTACACTCCCCTGACTTTTCTCTCCCCTTTGTGTTGCAGACCAATGCATCAGACAGAGGGCTGGGGGCAGTTTTGCCCCAGGAGGTGGAGGGGGAGGACCGCCCCGTCCTCTACATCAGTAGGAAGCTGTCAGTGCATGAGGGGCGCTACAGCACCATTGAAAAGGAGTGTCTGGCAATCAAGTGGGCGGTCCTTGCCCTCCGTTACTACCTGCTGGGGTGCCCTTTCACCCTCTGTTCGGACCACGCGCCCCTCCAGTGGCTCCACCGCATGATGGATGCCAAAGCGCGGATCACTCGTTGGTATCTGGCACTCCAACCCTTCAATTTTAAGGTGGTCCACAGGCCGGGGGCGCAGATGGTCATGGCGGACTTCCTCTCCCGTCAAGGGGGGGGGGAAGTCGGCTGCGGGCCGGACGGCCGCCCGGCCTGAGTCGGGCGGTGGGGGTATGTGGCAGCGGGGGCGTGGTCAAGCACCGGTCTGCGACAGGAGGGCGGAGTCAGGGAAGGTAAGTGACAGAATCACTACACCTGACGGCAATTAACCTGTGTTTGTGTGTGTCTTCCCAGTGACCGCACCCTATTTAAGGAGGGAGAGCAAGAGCAGAGGAGGTGATCCCGAACCCAGATGCCGGTTGTGTGTGTGCGTCTGTGTTAACCATATTGTTTCCACTGAAAAGTGTGGCAATAAAAGCCATAGTTTACAAACCTGATCTCTGTCCTGCCGTCCTCTGTACTCCACCCTTAGTTGGAACTGTTACAATTATCTATATATATTGTATATTATCCATGGTTAAACTGGGTATATACATCTTTCTAACATATATATACCTATGAACAGCCTTGTTTATTTATTTAAAGAGGAACTGACGTTATTTTTAAACTTGCTTTATTTCTTACTTAACGTGTTAATTACGTTTTCGGTTTTATTCACCTTATATTGTGACTTGTATTGGCATATTATATTACACTTATCGGCCTTTTCGGTTTTTAGCCATGTTTAACGTAGTTCGTTTGGTCCATGACAGTCATCGCTTAGCCGCACAATCTTTACGAGACTTGTGCGAAACTTCAAACTAGTATCAAAAAAGTGTCAGCGCCGCCATTTTGAAAACTGTTTACACAGCAGTCAGATCGCCATATCATTTCAATTTAGATTAATTTCGAGATTTGCCAGCTTCATCAGTGATGGAGATTATTCCATACGACTTCGAACCATTGGTTAAATGAAAAAAATGCTTTCGGACACTAGTCCGTCGTGCTGGCATTTACGTCATTACTGTCGCACAATTAAAACGTGCCAGATCAGGTGGCTGGTGGGTTTTCAAAATAATAAATACACGCATATATTTTTGTGATAAATCCATATTCTACTGAGCGCATTTCCCACATTAATCAATACAAAGTAGCTGCATCTTTCAGTTTTTTAAATCAAGGCTGAATACTTTCTTCTTTACCGCTGCCTTTTATTAAATCAAGTTTGAGACTTTTAATTTGATTTCTTTCAGCGTGACCACAATGCATGATGGGATATATTGCTTTGGTTAGTGACATTACTTTTCGTGATGCATTGTGGGATACTTTGAGTGCACTATATAGGGTGTAAATAATCCTCACTAAGGTTTTGGACAGCACTACAAAATGGCGTTCTCACTATATAGTGAGTAGGGAACGATTTCGGACTTTCGGCTTGATTACATCAGCATTCAAAAGAGGGCGTGCACGTCTTTTGGCAACATTGGCAGATGTTGGTCACTTTGATTTCTGCTGTACGTTTTACTTCCGTCCTACGACGTCTAGCACAGGTCTCGGCGAATCTCGTTTACAGCCATTGGTTTGACATATGGACTGATATATTACAGAGCATATTTCAAACACTCATAACTTGCTATAGCGGTGACAAAATAGCTGTCAGAAATGCATTCCTACATTTTATAAAATGAGATAAATAAATTTTGATAATAAAAAATTTGCTTTCAGTTCCCCTTTAATATATGTACACTACCGTTCAAAAGTTTGGGGTCACTTTGAAATGTCCTTATTTTTGAAAGAAAAGCACTGTTCTTTTCAATGATCACTTTAAACTAATCAGAAATCCACTCTATACATGGCTAATGTGGTAAATGACTATTCTAGCTGCAAATGTCTGGTTTTTGGTGCAATATCTCCATAGGTGTATAGAGGCCCATTTCCAGCAACTCTCACTCCAGTGTTCTAATGGTACAATGTGTTTGCTCATTGCCTCAGAAGGCTAATGGATGATTAGAAAACCCTTGTACAATCATGTTAGCACAGCTGAAAACAGTTGAGCTCTTTAGAGAAGCTATAAAACTGACCTTCCTTTGAGCAGATTGAGTTTCTGGAGCATCACATTTGTGGGGTCGATTAAATGCTCAAAATGGCCAGAAAAATGTCTTGACTATATTTTCTATTCATTTTACAACTTATGGTGGTAAATAAAAGTGTGACTTTTCATGGAAAACACAAAATTGTTTGGGTGACCCCAAATTTTTGAACAGTAGTGTATATACTGTATATACTATATACATATATTACATATTCAGCCTGCAGTTTGTTAACTGCTACTATTTGCACTTCTGGGAGATGCCTAACTTCCTTCCTTTGCTGAGTACTGTTCTGAATCATTGCGTAGTATAACTCAGGGGAGAAAAAGCCTACAAGCCATACAAAGGTTACTACAACTTGCGTCTGCAAAACCATCATTTTGATTTGACATGCTGCCTGTCTCTTGCTGTGCTCCTCACCACACTGCACACATTCTATATATCAGCTGACCTTTCGTTTGATGTCAGACAACAAAATCAGCTCTGTTAAGAAGTCATGGTCTTCACCATGGAGTGAAATGAAAGCTGGTTTCATCTTACAATGGTTCGTTGACCCAGCACTGCTACCCGAGCTCACCATGTTAGTTTTGTCACAACAGAATCCATTTACTCCTCATCATCCATCTCAGTGGGCTGAACACATACAGGACCTTTACCAGAACTAAAGATCATCAAATCTGTAAACATAGTGATTGCACTTACCATTCTAACAAATAAAACTTTATAGGTGTCATTTCCAAGACTCAAATTGTATCTATCTTTCTGACATTTTATTGTATCATAATGGTCAGTGCTTGTATGAGTTTTTGTGCTGGAATTTATACACCTCATTGGCACTAATTGGTTGTGAAAACAGTCCACCAGCCAGCAAGATTTGGCCAACAGATGGGCTGTGGTGGTAAATTGAAGCTGATCAGCTCGAGAAAGATGAACATAAATTCTGCAGGGAAAAACTTATGTCTAAATTCATACCGATAAGGTGGAGTACATAGGTGTGTCTAATAAAGTGGACATTGATTTAAAAAATTGTTTAAAAATGCAAGAAATGCTGCTGCACCTAATAGAATTGTACTGGCTCAACACCCATGCATGTCATTGTCACTCAAAATAATATTGCATACATGGAAAGTACAACCCCGATTCCAAAAAAGTTGGGACAAAGTACAAATTGTAAATAAAAACGGAATGCAATGATGTGGAAGTTTCAAAATTCCATATTTTATTCAGAATAGAGCATAGATGACATATCAAATGTTTAAACTGAGAAAATGTATAATTTAAAGAGAAAAATTCGGTGATTTTAAATTTAATGACAACAACACATCTCAAAAAATTTGGGACAAGGCCATGTTTACCACTGTGAGACATCCCCTTTTCTCTTTACAACAGTCTGTAAACGTCTGGGGACTGAGGAGACAAGTTGCTCAAGTTTAGGGATAGGAATGTTAACCCATTCTTGTCTAATGTAGGATTCTAGTTGCTCAACTGTCTTAGGTCTTTTTGTCATATCTTCCGTTTTATGATGCGCCAAATGTTTTCTATGGGTGAAAGATCTGGACTGCAGGCTGGCCAGTTCAGTACCCGGACCCTTCTTCTACGCAGCCATGATGCTGTAATTGATGCAGTATGTGGTTTGGCATTGTCATGTTGGAAAATGCAAGGTCTTCCCTGAAAGAGACGTTGTCTGGATGGGAGCATATGTTGCTCTAGAACCTGGATATACCTTTCAGCATTGATGGTGTCTTTCCAGATGTGTAAGCTGCCCGTACCACACGCACTAATGCAACCCCATACCATCAGAGATGCAGGCTTCTGAACTGAGCGCTGATAACAACTTGGGTCGTCCTTCTCCTCTTTAGTCCGAATGACACGGTGTCCCTGATTTCCATAAAGAACTTCAAATTTTGATTCATCTGACCACAGAACTGTTTTCCACTTTGCCACAGTCCATTTTAAATGAGCCTTGGCCCAGAGAAGACGTCTGCACTTCTGGATCATGTTTAGATATGGCTTCTTCTTTGAACTATAGAGTTTTAGCTGGCAACGGCGGATGGCACGGTGAATTGTGTTCACAGATAATGTTCTCTGGAAATATTCCTGAGCCCATTTTGTGATTTCCAATACAGAAGCATGCCTGTATGTGATGCAGTGCCGTCTAAGGGCCCGAAGATCACGGGCACCCAGTATGGTTTTCCGGCCTTGACCCTTACGCACAGAGATTCTTCCAGATTCTCTGAATCTTTTGATGATATTAATGTTGGTAACTCGCCAGCGCCCCCTATAACGATCCCACAATTCCTTGCGCGCTCCACCCGGATGTGATGTAAAGTGGAACTGCTTTAACTGTATCGAGAGCGCCTCGATTCGCTCTCTCATGTTCTGACTACTGGAGTGGTCGGACGGACTGTAGGCACGCTCGCCTACAGTGTTGAGACTAACCGCTATTGTCTGAGAACAGCCTGTTCAAATTAGTTTCGGCCGAACTTTTGAACGACCCGCTAAGTTTCAGCGATATAGTGGTTTTGATTCTAAACCTTTGCAAAGTTTAACTACAGTTAAGTAGTTTTCCACGCTAAGAGGCATTTGCGGACAGCTTCGCTCCTCTCAGCCTTTTTCTCGTCGACGCATCACCGGAGGTTTCTCCTGAAGCACTGTGGGCCAGCTAGGCCTTCATCTCCCTGCTTCGTTAGCCGCGGTTGGACGCAACGCGCCGCTAACCTCCTCTCCTCGGACTGCGACCCTCAGCGCGGACATCGGAGAAAGAACTTCCATCGCATTGAGTAGGCACTTGGGCAAATTTTTAATTTGTAGCTTATTCAGATGGTTGTTAGGGTCATGTTTAAGCTTTGAGCTATTTAGCATACCCGCTCAGACACGGAAGGTGTTTGTTTGTTTTTATTGTTTGTTTGTTTGTTTTTATTGTTTGTTTTGGTTCTGTTTTTTTTTCTTTGAACTTGTTAGACAGGGTATCTTGCATGATATCTTTCCTTAACTCCATTGCTAGCTTCCCTATCTGATTAGCAGCGCAGCGACAAGTTTGTTATTTTAAGCTCCGAGGCTAGACCGCTACAAGGCCTAGTTCTCTCCATCCAACACATATACACACTCTCTCACACTCTTTCTCTCTCTCTCTCTCTCTCTCTCTCTCTCTCGCGTTGAGTTCTTTGCCTAGATAGTCTGTTGGAAATTGTTGTTAAGTGCAGTGTTTGGATCCAGCTGTAGCGTGGTCAGATTCTCCTTAGCAACTTATTGCTAGCTACCTCAGGGTGATACGCTAGCTGGTAGGCTTGTGTTCTCGACTAGGCCTGCAGGCGCCATTTTTCCGACGCCATTTTGATACCTTCCTCATTGAGTTACCTGTGATACGACACCTAGGCACTGACCGCCATTTTGTTTAAGCATTGCCAGAGTGGCTAGCATTAGCATCTGCCCACAGATACCTACACAAAGCACACATTAGCCACAGAGCTAATCCTTTGTTCTATTTAGCTAACATTCCTTTGTTTTAGCTAACATTCCTTTGTTTTAGCTAACGACAAGCTAGGTCACACACACACACACGCATCGGCTTGCCCTAGCCTCACACACACGCACACACAAGGGATTCTTTTCTTTTTTTTTTCCTTCTATCTCTTTCTCTCTCTCTTTCCCTCAAATTTATAGTCCAGGTGTAATTGTTCCATTGTTTTGTCTTGTTATTACCTTTGCTGACATTGAATGTATTTTGAGTTTATTATTATTAGTGAGTAGTAGACAAATAAAAGCTAATAAAATTGAATTGCATTTTACTTGTTCCTGTTTATTCACAAGGTCAACTATTTAGAACTCCTTTTTCCTTCAGAATTTAGCTTTTGTATACAACTGGGTTTCCCATCTAATACAGAGCTACCATTAATCTTGAGTGTAACCATTCACGGTGAGTATTAAGATTAATAATTTAAGATTTTATGAGACTGATCTTTATTTATAAATTGATTAATTTAATTATCAATTATCACATAATTTATAATTTAATTAATCCCAATTCAACCTACATTAAAGTGGTGCCCCGTGTGAGGCATAGTTTAATGACCTTGTGAATTTCTCAACAATAACTTGTAAACTGCTGTATACCCAAAATCAACTGCCAAGGTATAACACAGATGACTTTAATGGTGAATCATTAACAGTGTGTTAATCACAGAACTGAAATTCAGCTGCCAACCACAGTTAGCTGATAAACTGGTTTAATTGATTAGTACATTAGAGTAATATCTAATCCAAGTACTTAATTAATATTATTAATAATAATAATCATTATTGTTAACTAATTATTAATTGAGCTAATTAATACAAGTGAAACATTAGTGAAAACAAAGTAGCTAAGAAACCACATCAATTATTTAGCAACTTGGATTAAATTAAATTCTAACCTAATCAACACCTAGTATTAATTTCCTTTAAGTTAATTAATACATTTCGAACAAAATGTCGCGTTCCCCATCAAGGGAGTCAGAAGGGCCCCTCCTCTCTCTCTTCGACGTTGTAGGCGATTTAGGCCAAGTCCCGGAGGATAGGAGAAATTACTTCTGTGATCTGGACCAAAAGGCTCGCTTTGATGAAATACACATAGCCGTTAGGGAACTTAAGGAGCGTACTATGACTCTCCCAGAAGGGCTACCCAAATTGTTCATGATCTACTATAAGGAAATGGAACATGTGTGTATGACCCTCGAACAAGAGAAAAGAACACTAAAACGACAACTGGCCGAAGCTCAAAGGAGAGCAGAAAGCGCGGAGAGTAGCCTCGTGGGCCTGAGAGCCACACAAGATGAACTAAAGCGCGAAATAGAATACCTCAGAGAAGAAGTGACGCAAGCACGTCGCTCAGATGAGGGATCGGCCAAACCCTCCCAAGAACAGAGTTCCGCTCTGGAGGAGGAAGAACCTGAGCTTAGAACGGTAGATCAGACACCGCACTCAAGCTCAACTCGCGTGAAAGTCGCGCGATCGCCACCTCGTGGCGCTGGGAGTTTTTACTTTACTCCCCACTACACCCCCTCGCGCTTCAATATCGCTGCAGCCTCTAGCCCGCAGAAAACGCCGCGCTATGTACCCTCGGACTCCTCTGACGGAGAGGCCGCCTACAAGCCGAAACGCAGACATAGGCGATATGAGAGCAGCTCAAATAGCGAAGACAGCGAGGACCCCTACGGGTCAAAATCAAAACGCCTCGTCGCAGAACGCAAAACTAGGATCCGCCAAATCGACGTCCTTGCGAAAGACATAGAGCGTTTTGAGCCGGAAAATCATAGACACCGAAGCGTTAATGATTATTTCCGGGAAATCGAGCGTAGCCTCCTGGACCTGCCAGAGGCTACGTCGCATGAAAAGGCCAGACTAGTCTGGAAAACTTTAGGTAGTGGCGTACGAGCATTCGTTGAGACCTTACCGCAGTCAGTCCTCGACAACTACAAGAAGATACGCAAGTACTTGAAAGAGGAATACTCGTTGTACGAGGACGAGACTGCTGCGACGATGGGTGCTATTCTGATCAGACAGAAACGAAGCGAACACCCTCGCGAGTACTACCGTCGGCTCCGTGCAGCGTACTTTCAGGGCAGAAGCGAGCCCGGGCTAGAGGAAGATCGCAACTTCAAGTCCCTCTTCCTCCATAACCTTCACCCGTGCATCCGTAACCAAGTAACACTCGCGTGTCGCCAGCGCCCCCATACTATGAGAGAAATGCGTCGCACCGCACAACTAACGTGGGAGACGTTCGTCCGACCCACGGACCGCCACGAGGACGATCCCAGAGTCCTCAGCCTATATGAGCAGGAAGGTCAGTCCTTAGGCCTAGAAGGGGGTGAAGCCCCAAACCGCGGGCCCCCTTGGGCGAACCCAAACCCCGGCCACCAGATGTCGAGTCAACCCAAAGGTAACTGGAAAGTTCGACAAGCTGGAGCCAAGGGGGAACAGGGCCCCAACGCCAAAGGGCAAGGTAACCGCAAACCTGGCAGTCACGGCCCTAAATCTCAGAATAGCGGACAGTCAAGGCCCCATCGCAACTCCTCTCGAAGGGAGCGGAGCCCTAAGCTAGCTACCGCTAAACAAGCCAACCAAGAGCCGCTTGGGATGGCAGAACTGAGGGCTGAATTAGCACGGATTAAACAAGCCAACCAAGAGCCGCTTGGGATGGCAGAATTGAGGACCGAATTAGCACGGGTTAAACAACTGCTGAGCAATAAGAACAGGAAGGGTAAGCCGAGCAAGGACAGGGACGAACCGTCAGCATGACTAGGCCGGGACCCATCCCCACCACCACCGCGTGTCTACCTCGTGGGGTGGGGAAAGGACCCCTGCCCAATAGGCAGCGATGAGTTGAAACCACCCCCTCCGTTAGTGAAGCCTGACCCGCAGGATGCACCCCTGACGCAGTTTCTTGGAGATTTGGTTAGGAAAGGCAACGCCAAGCGTATCTATACCCCAGTGGTGGTAGAAGGCAACGTTTCCCTCCAAGCTCTCTTGGATACCGGGTCAGAAATCACCCTGATGTGTTCCAAAGTCTTTGCAGAGGTTTCTGATGCGCGGCGCGCGCAAGGTAGACCCATCAGAACCGAACGTTGTGACGTCAACTTGGTTAGCTTCACCCAGAATCAAGCCCCAGTAACAACCATTGCATGGTTAGAACTCACTTTCCAGGGCATGTCCATCA
Source organism: Neoarius graeffei (assembly GCF_027579695.1). Taxonomy (NCBI): domain Eukaryota; kingdom Metazoa; phylum Chordata; class Actinopteri; order Siluriformes; family Ariidae; genus Neoarius; species Neoarius graeffei. The sequence continues at coordinate 63,005,236 of NC_083579.1, forward strand.
CTCACCCCACTTACATCTGCTCTGTTGGTGTAGAACCGTTCCTCATTGGCCAAGACCTACTAGATAGGCTAGCGCCCCTCATTGACTGTCGTCGTGGGCAACTGTGGGCCCAGGTCGCGTCCCCACAGACCCCAGATCCTCGTCGTCACGATCGAGCCTGTTGCGATGAAGTTAGGGTGGAGGCTACTCCACCGATAGCTGAGTCAGGGCAGGTCCCCGAGAACCTCGAGACCACTCCGCTCCCCCCTGAGCCGAGTCAAGACGCACCAAACTCAACCGACACTCTTCTCAACCGCAACGCGCTTGATGGCCACCCGTCTTTCCTTTGCTTTTTTGGCGAATCTGCCCCAACCAGGTACTACCCCTGGATATCTGGCAACATTGCTGTCAACGGCGTCACGGCACCTGGCGTCAGGTTAGCGCTTTGGTCAGAGAAGTCAGCCATCAGCCAAACGTGGTTCGACATAGTGCGTCAGAGCACTCCTTCCCCTGTCTTTGTGCAGAAGAGCCACCGGCTACTGTCAGCCGAACAACCCCAGAGCCCCATCAAAGCCACAGGCGTCTGCGCCGTGTCGCTCGCCATCGGTCAGAGAGAATTCCTTCATTTCTTGAGTGTCGTCCCCGGACTTCCTGACCCACTGGTCATTGGGGCAGACATCTTGGTCAGACTGGGAGCCCAACTGGACCTAGTCAACCGGGTCATCTGGACCCAAGCCGACGCTGCTAAGCACCCGTTCCAAGCTGACCCGGAACAAATGCGGTCAGGACAAACGATTCCCCAAGCCTGCCATGTCGCTAGCGAATTTGACATTGTCATTCCCGCTAGGACTGCTGGTTCCCCTCTTAAGCTGGTCATCATGAAAGACCAACAGTTTCGTAGCTCCCAGGCGTTCTTCCAGCCTCTCAGATTCTTCATGGAGCTCGATTTAGCCGTGTGTGGGACTCCGCTGCTTGAAGTGAGTCATCGTTCCGCTTACCTCCTGGTTCAAAACTCCACGCGGGACGCCATCACGATCCCCGCCCGTCGGCCTTTAGGCCTTCTGATAGACCAGGCATTCCATGACTTTGAACTCACCATTCCAGTCATCGGTGAGCTGCCAACGCCGGACACTCATTCCGATCCAGTGGAACCTCCCTGGATCACTCTTCCTTTCCACATGATCCACGTCGAACCTCACGACATGCTTCGCGACGAGTGCATAGTCATGACCAGAACTGACACCCCGAAACACATGCTGGTGTATGCTCTTGCCACGCAATCGAGCAACGACACCCCTGCAACTGAGGTCGTTGATTCAGCTCTAGGTGAACCGTACCCAGGCTTTGAACGAGAAGTTCAACAACAGCTGGTGAAAGCTGACAGCCTGACCACGGACGCCCAGAGACGACAGCTCCGTGAACTGTTCTACGACTTCAAGGCGATCTGGGCGCGAGATTCCAATGACTGCGGAGTCACGGACATCCACACCGTCCGAATCCCAACAGATCCGAACGCTCCACCGACGTTCGTGCGGCAATACAAAATCCCGTTAGCCGCATACGACTCAATACAAGAAACACTGGACACTCTGCTGGAAAAGCAGATCATTCGTGAGTGTAACTCGACTTACAACTCCCCCTTATGGCCAGTGCTGAAACCGAACGGCAAGTGGCGTCTCACCATTGACTATAGGCAGCTGAACAAGCAAGTGCCCTTGTCAAGATGGCCCATGATCCATCTGGATCAAGAACTTGCCAAGGTGAAGGGTGCAAAGTTCTTCTCCACCGCCGACGTGGCGAGTGGATTCTGGACCATGCGCGTGGATCCAGCTGACCAGCACAAGCTGGCCTTTTCCTTTGGGAACCGCCAGCTAACTTTCAACCGATGTCCGTTCGGCTACGCGAACTCCCCCGCTGAATTCAGCATCTTCTTGCATAAGGCAATGAGCGATGCCGCAGCTCGTGGCAACTTGATCTATGTCGATGACATCCTCATTAGGTCACAGACTTTTGATGCACACCTCGAAGAGATACGCCATGTTCTGTCTCAGCTGTCCAGAGCAGGAGCGAAGCTCTCGGTCACCAAAGGGCAGTGGTGTCGCACCAAAGTTGAATACGTTGGACTGTGCGTTGGGCCAGATGGCATTGAACCCCAGTCGGGGAGGGTGCGGGCTATCCAAGACATCAAAGCCCCATCCAACGTACCCGAACTCAGGAGCTTCTTAGGGGTCTGCAACTACTCCCGACAGTTCATCGAGGACTACGCGGAGATAGCACGACCGCTCACCGAGCTCCTCCGAAAGGATAAACCCTTCCAGTGGAGTGAGCCTCAAGAACTCGCGTTCAAGAGCATGAAGCAGAAGCTCTGCTCTGCTCCCTGCCTCGCGTATCCCGACAAAGACAAACCGTTCTTCTTGGAGGCTAGTTTCTCCACCCACTGCCTGAGCGCTGCACTGTCACAGCAGCATGACAAAGATCGCCGTGTCGTAGCATACGCCAGTCGGCCCCTCAGTGCTGTGGAGTTTAAATTTTCAGACTGCGAAAAAGCCCTGCTGGCCACGGTCTGGGCCGTTGAACACTTTCGCAGTTACATTGGTGGCCAGAAGGTGGTGATAGAGACCAATCAACCGGTCTGGTTCTTGAACAGCCAGAGGCTGAGAGAGGGAAGAGTTTCGAACAGTCGCATCGCAGCTTGGATGATGGCATTACAGGGCTACAACGTCGAGGTGAAGTACGCCCAGAACCACAAGATGGCGCTTGACCGAGGCCTGGCGGAATGCCAGCATTGCGACTGCGAGAATAGTCCGGATCAAACCGAACTAACAACCGTACCTGCTCTCCCCTCCGACCACCACTACTATGACGAGAACGTCTGCAAAGACCTCCCCACCGCTTACATAGATGGATGCTCATTCCATCATGAATGCAAAGTGCAAGCCGGTGTCGGTATCGTATGGGCGAACGGCCCTATACAAGGGAAATACCAACACCGACTCGGGGCTAAGACTAGCCAATATGCGGAGGTAGCAGCCGTGCTCATCGTCCTGCAACAAGCTGCCTGTGAGAACATCAAGCGGTTAGTCCTCTGCTCTGATTCAAATTATGCCAGGCATAGCTTCGTCTCACACTTTCCCTCGTGGAAGGTGCAGGACATGAAAAACGCAAGGGGCAAGGAAGTGAAACACTCCGAACTCTTCGTAGCATGCGATCGACTCGTAACCGAACAGGGAATGTGCGTCTATTGGAAGAAGGTGAAGGGACATTCTCAAGTCCCAGGACCTGACAAAGTCGGTAACGATGAGGCAGATGGCCTCGCCAAAGCGGGAGCCATAGACGGCCCCCTTTGGGAATTCCAGCCGTCCTGGCTTCCCGAGACGCCACACCATAACGTAACCGCGATTACTCGCCGACAGGCTAGAGCAGGTCAAACTGACGCAGTACCCCAAGCAGGAACCGTGCAACTCGGCCGACTGCCCCAGGACGCCGACCTGGTGTCTATGCAGGAAAGGGATCCCGTGATCCACCAAATCCGTAAGTTCGTTGCGGACCCCGTGGCGTTCCCAATTTCCCCACAAGAGTTGCAACAGTCCCGAGACTTAAATCACCTTCACAATCTCAAAAACGGCTTAAAACTCGAGAAAGGACTCCTGGTGTACACACCACGCAACCAGGGACCTCCCCGGTGGGTCGTGCCCACAGATCATAGGGGGGTCATGTTTCAGTACGCTCACGACAGCCCGTGCGGGGGCCATAGGAACGCTCAGGCGACCTACCAGACACTCCAACAGATTGTCTATTGGCCCTTCATGATTCAGGACGTTACTGAGTATGTCAAAGGGTGCTTGATTTGCTGCCAATTCCGACCAGCCCAACCGTTGAACCGCGCCCCACTGCAAAGCAAAGGCATCTCATTCCCCTGGTCTAATCTCCAGATAGACTGGGTCGGACCGGTGCCGAAATCGGCTCGAGGTAATAAGTATCTCCTGACCGTCACTTGCGCGTTCACGAAGTGGGTGGAATGCTTGCCCGCCCCAAACGAAACCGCAGAGACCACCGCTCTCCTTCTTATGAACCATGTGTTCAGCCGTTGGGGCTTGCCCCTATCCATTGATTCCGACCGAGGTACTCATTTCACCGCAGAGGTCATGAGAGTGTTGTGGGAGATGCTCGGAGTCGAGGCAAAATTCCACATCGCGTATCATCCTCAGTCTTCCGGTCAGGTCGAACGCGCCAACCAAACCATCGTGAGCATGCTTCGCAAGTATGTGAGTCACCATGGCAAAGATTGGGACATCAAACTCCCTCTGGTGCTGATGGCCATTCGGTCCACTCCTCACCGCACCACCGGAGTCACCCCGTTCGAAATGATGACTGGCCGTGAAATGGTTCTTCCCTTACACCTCCTCTACCGACCAGAGGACCTAAGCGTTGCCACTGCGTACACCGCACACCAGTACGTCACCGACTTGCAACGCCACTTGCAGGCCACGTTTGCGTGGGCCCAGGAACACCTCGAAAAGAGTGCGAAAGGACAGAAAGCTTACTACGACAGAAAGGCGACACACCGTGAGTACGAAGTAGGCGACAGAGTCCTATACTTCAATTTCACCAAACCGGTAGGAGTAGCCAGAAAATTCTTACCCCGTTGGTCCGGCCCTTTCGAAATCGTCGGTAAACTGTCCCCCGTCGCCTACCGCATCAAAACTTCGAAGCCCAGCCAGGCGCCTTCGTATAGATGGGTCCATAGCAACCAAATAAAGCTTTTTGAGCAGTCCACACTCCATAGGGGGGTGGACAAACAATAAGTTATAGCCTGCCCAACTTAGTTGCATGCCTCTCAATCCATAAGCGTGCATCTATAAGTAACCACCCTCGTTATCACTCAAATCGGAATAACAAACTCCTGTATGTTGCAGAATGGCCCCTCTCTGGATCCTCGGTATCTTCCTAGTCCTGCAGACCACATTGGCCGGTAACATAGTGGAACCAGGTCCGCCGAGTGGCATTGTTCTCCAAGATGCCCCAGGACTGCTCCTCACCAATTGCCGCGTCCATACCCAGCGCGTGTACACCCGCCTCGATCCTTGGGACGTGTACCGTAAGCATTTTAGATCGCCCACACAAACAAACCTCGAAACCGGGCCTGACTCCGAGATTGGGTCCAACATCGAACACGCCAAGCGTACCACAGTTCACATGCTCGAACAGTTACAGAAGTTCATAGTCACTGAGGAGGAACTCAGCGGCAAAACACGCCCTAAACGGTTCCTCGGAGGACTACTTACTGCTGCATCCGCCATTGGCTCTCTGTTCTCAATGGGCCTCTCTGCCGTTAACACCGTTAGCCTAACCGCGGTCAAACGAGAAATGAACATTCTTAAGGAAGAAATGCCAGAAATCCAGGGTAGACTACTAACTCAACAGGAGGAGCTGCAGGGCCTAGGCAAAACCCTGCAGGGAACCATACTAACCGTTAACATGCATTCTACATTAATCAAGAACACCGTACATGCCGTAGACAGGCTAGCGACAATCATGAGAAGCGAAGTCAAGTACGTCCGAGTAATCCGAGACCTAATGCAGGACCTGATGAGAGAAGTAAGTAGCTCTCTCAGCACCCTGAGTGGAGGTAACATCCCACCATATTTGATACCCCTCAGCATGGTTGACAGCATACTCCGATCTACTACCACGACTAACGTTTACTCATCACAGATTCATCTGGCTTATAGTCTTGGCAGTGCTATCCCCATTTTTGTGAACCCTCAAAACCTAGAAATAGGCTTCATCCTCAATCTCCCCGTTATTGAACGGCAAAACATATACAGAATCAAATCTGTCCTTAATGTAGGTTTCTGGAACAACGACGTACACGTACGTTTGCAGACACCTTCCACCATAGCCTATCACGATGACAACCCCTCTATCTACCTCGTCCCTAATTTAGACATGTGCACCTCTACCAAAGATATCCACTGGGTCTGCCCCAGCAATCCCTTTATCCGAGACACCACAGACCGTCTCTGTGGATTGACAAAAGTCCCCGAGCAGAAGTGTGCAGGCAAATTGTCTATTAAAGATGAAGGAATAGGAACTAGAGTAGAAAGAGCTGGTAATCGGTGGCTAATCAACACTCCCCAAACTGAGATTCTGGTATCATATGATCAACATAACACTGCCACTAGAATGAAGATCCCTAACGAAACCTCTCTCCTAAGTGTCCCACTAGGAGCCACTGTTCACGTGGGTGACATCACCCTCCATCACCTTAGCGCTGACCAGTATGAGACCGAGATAGAAATGCCCGATGCCTTCCCAGGTCACGAACTTGAGATAAACTCCACCCTCCAAGCACAACTACTGCTGGAAGGGACCAAAACCGTGCAATTCGATCTTAAGCCCACTGGCATCGCTACCACTTTCTTGAATAACCGCGCAAACCCTTCGTCCGATCAAGGATCTTTAATAAGCCGAATTGCGCTGGGATTTCTAGCTAGCGGTTGGGTTATCACAGTCTTCATAGCCATCACTCTACACAGGTACATACTGACACTACACCGCAAACTGGACAAAACGATCTACGCACCTGAGAAATTAGATCGTGGCATTGTCCGATTCTCCATCAGGCCTAAGGCCTCCACTAACTTTCTTGAAGAGTAGGCTTGCTAACACGCTAACTAACCCCTCTTTTCCATTTTCCTTTATGGAGTTTTGATTATTTTTGTTTGCTGTGTGAAATATTGTATGTAGAAGGTAGTTAAGTAGCCATAGTGTAATTGTTTTCATGTCCAAGTGCCTATGCTTTCATGCCCAAGTGCCTATGCATCTTATGGACTGTATGAAATGAATTGAACTGTTGAACTGTGTCTGAAAGACTTTTCACAGAAAGGACCCTTGGAACTACCTCATTGTGGAACTACCTCATTGTGGATTACTAGGGACCGTGGGCCGCAGACTAAACACCATGTGCCCATAGGGTATCACTCCTTTCAGCGCCTATGGCCAAGGGGGGAATGTTGGTAACTCGCCAGCGCCCCCTATAACGATCCCACAATTCCTTGCGCGCTCCACCCGGATGTGATGTAAAGTGGAACTGCTTTAACTGTATCGAGAGCGCCTCGATTCGCTCTCTCATGTTCTGACTACTGGAGTGGTCGGACGGACTGTAGGCACGCTCGCCTACAGTGTTGAGACTAACCGCTATTGTCTGAGAACAGCCTGTTCAAATTAGTTTCGGCCGAACTTTTGAACGACCCGCTAAGTTTCAGCGATATAGTGGTTTTGATTCTAAACCTTTGCAAAGTTTAACTACAGTTAAGTAGTTTTCCACGCTAAGAGGCATTTGCGGACAGCTTCGCTCCTCTCAGCCTTTTTCTCGTCGACGCATCACCGGAGGTTTCTCCTGAAGCACTGTGGGCCAGCTAGGCCTTCATCTCCCTGCTTCGTTAGCCGCGGTTGGACGCAACGCGCCGCTAACCTCCTCTCCTCGGACTGCGACCCTCAGCGCGGACATCGGAGAAAGAACTTCCATCGCATTGAGTAGGCACTTGGGCAAATTTTTAATTTGTAGCTTATTCAGATGGTTGTTAGGGTCATGTTTAAGCTTTGAGCTATTTAGCATACCCGCTCAGACACGGAAGGTGTTTGTTTGTTTTTATTGTTTGTTTGTTTGTTTTTATTGTTTGTTTTGGTTCTGTTTTTTTTTCTTTGAACTTGTTAGACAGGGTATCTTGCATGATATCTTTCCTTAACTCCATTGCTAGCTTCCCTATCTGATTAGCAGCGCAGCGACAAGTTTGTTATTTTAAGCTCCGAGGCTAGACCGCTACAAGGCCTAGTTCTCTCCATCCAACACATATACACACTCTCTCACACTCTTTCTCTCTCTCTCTCTCTCTCTCGCGTTGAGTTCTTTGCCTAGATAGTCTGTTGGAAATTGTTGTTAAGTGCAGTGTTTGGATCCAGCTGTAGCGTGGTCAGATTCTCCTTAGCAACTTATTGCTAGCTACCTCAGGGTGATACGCTAGCTGGTAGGCTTGTGTTCTCGACTAGGCCTGCAGGCGCCATTTTTCCGACGCCATTTTGATACCTTCCTCATTGAGTTACCTGTGATACGACACCTAGGCACTGACCGCCATTTTGTTTAAGCATTGCCAGAGTGGCTAGCATTAGCATCTGCCCACAGATACCTACACAAAGCACACATTAGCCACAGAGCTAATCCTTTGTTCTATTTAGCTAACATTCCTTTGTTTTAGCTAACATTCCTTTGTTTTAGCTAACGACAAGCTAGGTCACACACACACACACGCATCGGCTTGCCCTAGCCTCACACACACGCACACACAAGGGATTCTTTTCTTTTTTTTTTCCTTCTATCTCTTTCTCTCTCTCTTTCCCTCAAATTTATAGTCCAGGTGTAATTGTTCCATTGTTTTGTCTTGTTATTACCTTTGCTGACATTGAATGTATTTTGAGTTTATTATTATTAGTGAGTAGTAGACAAATAAAAGCTAATAAAATTGAATTGCATTTTACTTGTTCCTGTTGTTTATTCACAAGGTCAACTATTTAGAACTCCTTTTTCCTTCAGAATTTAGCTTTTGTATACAACTGGGTTTCCCATCTAATACAGAGCTACCATTAATCTTGAGTGTAACCATTCACGGTGAGTATTAAGATTAATAATTTAAGATTTTATGAGACTGATCTTTATTTATAAATTGATTAATTTAATTATCAATTATCACATAATTTATAATTTAATTAATCCCAATTCAACCTACATTATGCACTGTAGATGATGATATGTTCAAACTCTTTGCAATTTTACACTGTCGAACTCCTTTCTGATATTGCTCCACTATTTGTCGGTGCAGAATTAGAGGGATTGGTGATCCTCTTCCCATCTTTACTTCTGAGAGCCGCTGCCACTCCAAGATGCTCTTTTTATACCCAGTCATGTTAATGACCTATTGCCAATTGACCTAATGAGTTGCAATTTGGTCCTCCAGCTGTTCCTTTTTTGTACCTTTAACTTTTCCAGCCTCTTATTGCCCCTGTCCCAACTTTTTAGAGATGTGTTGCTGTCATGAAATTTCAAATGAGCCAATATTTGGCATGAAATTTCAAAATGTCTCACTTTTGACATTTGATATGTTGTCTATGTTCTATTTTGAATACAATATCAGTTTTTGAGATTTGTAAATTATTGCATTCCGTTTTTATTTACAATTTGTACTTTGTCCCAACTTTTTTGGAATCGGGGTTGTAAAGTGAACTTTAAGGCAGGTTTACCTGATAGATTTGCCAGGAGCTGGAAGCACATTGTCAGTAATGGCGTTGAGAGCGACAGCTCTAAACAGACTACAAACATAGCTTCTCAAAACTACAACACCCAAGAACCACAGCGCCCTCGATCGCCTGCTAATTAATTACAGCTGTCTCTCATTCACTAATCATCAGTCCTGCTACTTAAAGGAGATACGCAGAACCTTTATTTTTAAATACATTTCTGAGTGGATAGTATCTCCACCATTGACTCTTGAATGCTGCATAAATGGGAATTTTAAAAATATATTTTTGAGAGTTAAATTCGACCGCAAAGTTGGCATTCGAGCCGCCCCGCTGAGCCAGCTAGCCCTGAGTGTGTGACGTCACAGCAGGAACTGGTTTTAAGGCCGAGGCCTTTTACAGCTTGTAACAGTTCATATAGGTGGGTGGAGCACAGAAGGACGGCAGGCCAGAACTGAGTTCACAAAACTCTTTTATTTTGCACTTTTCAGTAGCAAAAAGCACACTCTCCCAGCCACACGCATACACACACATAAGTCATCTGGTTGGGGAGAGAGCTCCCTCTGCTCTCGCTCTCTCTCCTTAAATAGGGCGCGGTCACTGGGAAGACACACAAACACATTAATAAACGACAGGTGTAGTGATTCTGCCACTTACCTTCCCTGACTCCGCCCTCCGGTCACAGACCGATGCTTGACCACGCCCCCACTGCCACATACCCCCACCGCCCGACTCAGGCCGGGCGGCCGTCCGGCCTGCAGCCGACTCCTCCCCCCCCCTTGACGGGAGAGGAAGTCCGCCACGACCATCTGCGCCCCTGGCCTGTGGATCACCTTGAAGTTAAAGGGTTGGAGTGCCAGATACCAATGGGTGATCTGCGCGTTGGCATCCTTCATGCGGTGGAGCCACTGGAGGAGCGCGTGGTCCGAACAGAGGGTGAAAGGGCATCCCAGCAGGTAATAACGGAGGGCGAGGACCGCCCACTTGATCGCCAGGCACTCCTTCTCAATCGTGCTGTAGCGCCCCTCACACACCGACAGCTTACGACTGATGTACAGTACTGGGCGATCCTCCCCCTCCACCTCCTGGGAAAAAACGGCCCCCAGCCCTCTGTCCGACGCATCCGTCTGTAACATAAAGGGGAGAGAAAAGTCAGTGGAGTGTAAAAGTGGCCCCCCACACAGTGCAGCCTTTACCTTACAAAAAGCCCGCTTTTATTGCTCCATCCACTGGACCGGATCTGGTGCCCCCTTTTTAGTCAGATCAGTCAGCGGGCTGGTGACGTCCGAATAATTAGGTATAAACCTACGATAATAGCCAGCCAGCCCCAGGAACTGTCTCACCCCCTTTTTGGTCTTGGGCCTCAGGCAGGCCACAATTGCTGCTGTCTTATTAATTTGGGGACGCACCTGCCCGTTGCCCAAGTGGAAGCCCAGATACCGTACTTCCACCCACCCAATCGCACACTTCTTCGGGTTGGCTGTGAGACCCGCTCGCCTCAGCGACTTAAGGACAGCCCTCAGATGTTCGAGGTGCCTCGGCCAGTCATTACTATAGATAATAATGTCATCGAGGTAGGTGGCCGCATAGGTAGCGTGGGGGCGGAGGACCATATCCATCAGCCGCTGAAACGTAGCGGGTGCCCCAAACAGCCCAAAAGGAAGTGTGACAAATTGATGTAAGCCGAACAGTGTGGAAAAGGCTGTTTTTTCTTGGGATAATGGAGTCAAGGGGATCTGCCAATAACCCTTTGTTAAATCCAATGTCGAGTAAAAACGAGCCGTGCCTAGCCAATCGAGCAACTCATCAATACGAGGCATTGGGTACGCGTCAAATTTAGACACCGCATTGACTTTTCTATAGTCTACACAGAACCGGACCGACCCGTCAGCCTTGGGTACCAAGATCACCAGGCTGCTCCAGTCACTGTGGGACTCCTCGACGATGCCCATTTCGAGCATGGCCTCGAGTTCTTCCCGAACCACTTTTTTCTTGTGCTCGGGTAACCTGTAAGGGCGGCTACGCACTACCACCCCCGGGGGCGTCTCAATGTGGTGCTCTATGAGGTTGGTGCGGCCGGTCAGGGGCGAGAACACATCCGAAAACTCGGTCTGCAACTGGACAACCTCCGCGAGTTGGGTCGGGGAGAGGTGGTCTCCACAGGGGACCGGAGAGGTACGTGATGCTACTGTTCCTTTTTGAACCTCCGGCCTCAGCTCTGCCTTCTCCAGAACCACCAACACCAATGCCACGGGGACCTCCTCGTTCAGGCGGGTTTGCCATTCTTGGGCCTGCCGCAAATTCTCCTGGGTTAGGTGTATGAGTGTGCGGAGTTTTGCGTGCAGGTCAATAACGTATTGAATTTTGTTTTTACTTGGTGAAGGTCCCTCCTCCCAATTTTCTCGCAGCACATCTAAAATGCCGCGCGGCTTACGCCCATATAATAATTCAAACGGGGAGAACCCCGTGGAGGCTTGGGGGACCTCTCGCACTGCAAATAACAAGGGTTCGAGCCATTTATCCCAGTTACATGTGTCCTCACTTATGAATTTTTTAATTATGTTCTTGAGGGTGCGATTAAACCGTTCAACTAAACCATCCATTTGTGGGTGATACATGCTGGTGCGTCTCGGCTTAATACCCAATAACCCATACAGTTTGTTCAGTGTTCGTGACATAAACGAGGTGCCTTGATCAGTCAGAATCTCTTTCGGGATTCCAACTCAGGAGATGATGCAGAAGAGTGCCTCTGCAATACTGCGTGCTGATATATTGCAAAGAGGCACTGCTTCCGGGTATCGCGTTGCATAGTCCACCAGAACTAATATAAAGTGGTACCCTTGTGTTGACCAATCTAATGGCCCGACGAGATCCATCCCAATTCTTTCAAACGGGGTCTCGATTAATGGTAGAGGGTGCAAAGGCGCTTTTGGAATGGCCGCTGGATTTACTAACTGGCATTCGCGGCATGCCGTACACCACCTACGGACATTGCCGCGAATCCCCGGCCAATAGAATCGGGCCATTATTCGGGCTAGTGTCTTATCCTGCCCCAAGTGTCCAGCCATGGGATTAAAGTGAGCCGCCTGGAATACCAATTCCCGGCGGCTCTTTGGAATCAAAAGCTGCATGACTCGCTCTTTAGTTTGAGTGTCCTGCATCACTCGGTATAATCTATCCTTCATAATCGTGAAGTAGGGGAAGGACGGGGTGGCATTTGGCTGGAGCGTTTGACCATTGATTACTCTCACTTGGTCAAACGCATGCCGCAGAGTCTCATCTCGCGACTGCTCTAATGGGAAATCCGTGAGGGATTCCCCAACGGAGAGAGGAGGGGCCGGCGGCTCTCACTCTGACGCGGAGATGACGTAGACGGCTCTGTGACAGCTGCTCCCACCAAAGCGACACCGGGACCTCCCCCTGTTAAATGGCAGGACCCACTCTTCACTAAGTGTGTCATTAAATCCCGAAATCCCGGCCAATCAGTCCCCAAAATTATAGAGTGGGTAAGGCGAGGATTAACTGCCGCCTTCACTATAAATTTTTCCCCTCGAAAAAGAATGTGGACCGACACTAAAGGGTAGTTGTGAACATCCCCGTGCACACACAACACCTCCACCAATTGTGCTCCCCCCAATGCCTCGTCTTGCACCAGGCTTTGGTGGATTGAGGTCTGATTACAGCCAGAATCCACCAACGCCTGATATGTATCCCCTTGGATACTCACTGGTATGCGATATGCTCCGGCCCGATTGGGGGCGGCTCCTGGCGCGTCGGGGATCCGAACCACCATGCCCACCTCCATTACCGAGCACTGCTGTTGGAGGTGGCCCGGCTCCCCGCAGCGCCAGCAAACTGGCCCGGGCTTCCTCTCTGCACGAGTGCTCTGGGGCTCACTCACCTGAGGTGGGGGAGAGACAGACACAGAAGGGAGAAACGGAAGGGCACCGCGGGTGCGGCGGGCCATCTGGGGTGGTGCCGGCCCCCATCTCCACAGTGGGGGAATGGGGCGAAGAGGAGACACAGGAGGAGGGGAGAGAGAGAAGAGAAGAGATCGTCTGCTGTCCTGCCGTCGGGACAGCCACCAAATGGTCCTCCGCCAGCTCGATTGCCTGATCCAGCGACGCCGGGCGGTGGCACTGGACCCACTCTGCGGTTCCTGCTGGTAAACGTGCGATGAACTGTTTCAGTACCACCTGGTCGATGAGTCCCTCGGCATCGCAGTTGTCGGCCCTCAACCACTGCCAGCAGGCATCCCGGAGTTGCTGGCCAAACGCGAACGGCCGGCCGACTTCCTCCAAGCGCAAAGCGCGGAAGCACTGACGCTGCTGCTTGGGGGTGCACCCCACACGCTGGAGGACGGCCCGGCGAAGGTCCGCGTAGGCCAGCTGGAGGTCGGCAGGGAGCTGTAGCGCGGCCAGCTGCACCTCTCCCGTTAGCAGGGGGAGGAGGCGCGCCGCGCGCTGATCCATCGGCCATCCCGAGGTCTCCGCGACTTGCTCAAAGAGCATGATGAATGCCTCGGGGTCGTCCTGCGGGCCCATCTTTGTTAGGGTGAGGGGGGACGGGCCCGTGGTGGGAGCGTTGGTAGACCCCGCCGATGCGAGGAGGTGCCCGAACGCCCGACGATCTTCCTGTTGCGCCAGCACCAGGGCCTCGAACCGTTGTTCTTGCTCCTTTCGGAGGGCGAGCAGCGCCTGGTGCTGGCTCTGTTGAGCCGTGGTGAGGGTGTGGATCAGGTCTACGAACGGGGAGGACTCCATGGGGCTGTTCTCTTCTGTGCTCATCCTGGGTTTCGGCACCACTGTAACAGTTCGTATAGGTGGGTGGAGCACAGAAGGATGGCAGGCCAGAACTGAGTACACAAAACTCTATTTTGCACTTTTCAGTAGCAAAGAGCACACTCTCCCAGCCACACGCATACACACACATAAGTCATCTGGTTGGGGAGAGAGCTCCCTCTGCTCTCGCTCTCTCTCTCCTTAAATAGGGCGCGGTCACTGGGAAGACACACAAACACATTAATTAACGACAGGTGTAGTGATTCTGCCACTTACCTTCCCTGACTCCGCCCTCCGGTCACAGACCGATGCTTGACCACGCCCCTGCTGCCACACAGCTATAGACAAAAGTCATATAAATAAAAATTTATGGTGAAAGCAAGAAACACCGTTACCGACTTGCTCAACTAAGACTAATTTGACTTCAGTGATTGTGGGTTGACTCTCATTAAAACAGGATAGGTGTTATAACTTATGCAACGTACATGTACATGCATGCATTTTCACTGATAAAACGTAAAAGGCTAATTAAATAATCAGATGAACTGAGACAATCACATTCTGAAGCAAATTAAATAATCTTATACCGGTAACTTAAACACACAATACAAGTTACATGTATTAATCTAAATGCAGGTAAACAACATGTTGTTTTTGTTGTTTTATCCAAATGAGAGTCAGAGCTTACCTATCTGTGTTCTCGCTTCCTGAAGGCCGATCTTGTGGCCGATTGTTTTGAAACAATCTGACTTTCAGTTGTTCGTTCAGTTCTCCGTTCATTCGCTTCTTCCACGTAAGGGCAAGATGGCAGCAACATCCAGTTTAGAAATAAGACGGCTGCTCCACTCTTTCTCCATTCTCTCTATTACTGCTCGGCTCAGGCAATTACTAAAACCCAGGACATCACCGGTTTTAGCAACAACTGCGGGGAGCAGGCTTTTAGATAGAGGGGCGTCTGGGCGTCTTTTCGACGCCCTGTACTGAAAAAAACAAGAAATTGGACGCCCTACTTTTTAGTACGACGCCCTAAAGACGCCCTAATATTTCCGCCCGTGTTATGTCCGGTAACTTAGCTGAATATGTTAAAAAATCGCCGAGTCTGAGCTTTCCGAGGATCTACAAGCTTTGTTGACACCGCCATTTTGGAAATTTCAGAAGTCTCGCTTTGACAGCTGTCTTTCCCGAAGACGCCCAGGGTTACCATAGCAACAGCACGAGCCCAGAGTACAAAATATAGGCACCCGCCGCAGAGCTACAGAAACACGCGTTTCTATGGCTGCACTAATTTCAAAGTTGTGAGAGCCCTCGTTATAAATAAATGGGTTATTAAATAAATTTGGTGTACAAAGCACTTGTAATATGCGTTCCCAGAGCAGAGGGGGAAAAGATGTATGCCTAGGAGACACTGGCATAAATATCCAGACAATATAGCCGTAGACTATATTGCCGCAGCTAAATGTGGAATGTAGTCTATAGAAAACCGGCCTTACCTGACATGTTATTTATCCCGAATAAATCCTTTTAACAGTAAATAACACATTTTCATGCAGATTTTCCCAACATTACAGGCTACGTAGTGGAGAGTGTGGTAGTCGAGCCGGCGGGTAGTATTTCTAGTAGGCTAAACAATAATCAAATACGACACGTTCTAAAGGATGCTGGGATTCCAAAGAACGCACGTGAAAAGGACGAACACGTGGGATATTTGGTAAGGAAGATAGATTTTTCTGAGTTTTTTGGGCATGACAGGAAGAAAATGAAGAAAAGAGGAAGGCAAACAACGATTTCCAACTTCTTTCAGAAGAGAACTCATGTAAGTTTTTTTTTTTCTTCTGTAAATTTTTAGTACCTTGGTTTTTACCTTCTAGCTTTGTAATTAATGGGTTTCTATTGAAAAAACGAATACCATTATAATGTTTGAAGACTTAGCCATATTTCCTGTGTGTTTTTTTCTTTGTTATACTAAATCTTTGGACGCTAGCGGCTTTGAAAGCAAAACTGGTCAGCCGGGGTTGGTTGTCACACTGTGTTCGGGGTTGGTTGTCACATGTAATGCAATTGCAATAGGTGCACTACTGACTGAGACAAACACAGCTACAACAAGCTTTATTTATGTAGTATTCTGCGATCAGAAAGCTTTATAGCTAATTTGTCATGCTTAATATGCAACTCCAGCTCAAAAAATCCCAGAAATATACCCATTTTAATAATAATATTCATTAAAAATATACGCAGTTTGCAGTGTATTTTGTTTTGGTGTTCCCAAAGTTGATATTGTATTACCAATCTGTTATACCTACATGTATTTTGAATACATTTTCTTTAACATTTTTACATAATTCTCAAAAATATGTATGTATTTTCGGTTCCTGTACCGCCCCATTGAAATAACATTGTGACAACCAACCCTATAGGGTGTCACAATCTGTCAAAGTGTGTTTGACAGCCCATATCTTTTGAACACAACGACATAAAGTAGAAATACCACCTTCCAGTCGTACCTGAGACTTGCAGCTTCCTTTGTACATTGAAAGGGACCCTATTCATACTATTGATACAAGAATGTTGTAACAAAGGCAAAAACACTTGGCTGTATTGCTCAAAATTTGCTGTCAAAATGAAGGAAATAGCATTTGAGAGCATTAGAAATTTCAAAATTTTCCGGGGGAGTACCCCCGGAACCCCCTAAAACACTCGTGCCAGCGGCGCTCAACGCGCCGCTACACCTCGCCACATACAGTGACACCTGCAAAAAAGTTAGACTCCCTAAAAAAAAATCCTGCCTAAAAGCCTGGCGGGGAGGTCACTGCCCGAGTGATATGTCACGTCCCATTCCATCCCGGGTTTTACTAACACCCCTTGGCTCACTCTGGGAAAACTGGTGCAACTAAACTCACTTTCCTTTTAAAATAAATTAAATAAATCTTTCCTTTTCTTGTAGTTTTCTTTAATTGTTGGTACTACACCCCCTTTCAATACGGGCTTATAGCCAACGCTTCTCAACAGATCAGAGGTCTCGTACGAGTCTTCAGTAAAACGTGCAGAGCAGAGAGACCGCTTCCTAGCCGCCCAATGTGCCCGTGAACTTCTTGCAAAACGTGTCCAAATCTTTGCAGTTTGAACATTCTTGGGCAATGAATGCAACATAAATCCACCTTCTGTCGTGTTGCTGCACTGGTCAGCAACACATCTACATGGCATGGCGATAAATTAGCTCAAAATGGAGGATTGGAGTTGCAGTCAGCTCTGTGTTTTAGTATACCGGAAATGGCAATGAGGCCGATAAACTTCCTGCTGTGACGTTACAGACGTCAACATCATTCACTCAGACCACTACCTACAGTTAGGTCCATAAATATTTGGACAGAGGCAACATTTTTCTAATTTTGGTTCTGTACATTACCACAATGAATTGTGAACAAAACAATTCAGATGCAGTTGAAGTTCAGACTTTCAGCTTTAATTCAGTGGGTTGAACAAAATGATTGCATAAAAATGTGAGGAACTAAAGCATTTTTTTAAACACAATCCCTTCATTTCAGGGGCTCAAAAGTAATTGGACAAATTAAATAATTGTAAATAAAATGTTCATTTCTAATACCTGGTTGAAAACCCTTTGTTGGCAATGACTGCCTAAAGTCTTGAACTCATGGACATCACCAGACGCTGTGTTTCCTCCTTTTTAATGCTCTGCCAGGCCTTTACTGCAGCAGTTTTCAGTTGCTGTTTGTTTGTGGGCCTTTCTGTCTGAAGTTTAGTCTTTAACAAGTGAAATGCATGCTCAATTGGGTTGAGATCAGGTGACTGACTTGGCCATTTAAGAATATTCCACTTCTTTGCTTTAATAAACTCCTGGGTTGCTTTGGCTTTATGTTTTGGGTCATTGTCCATCTGTATTATGAAACGCCGACCAATCAGTTTGGCTGGATTTGAGCACACAGTATGTCTCTGAATACCTCAGAATTCATCCGGCTGCTTCTGTCCTGTGTCACATCATCAATAAACACTAGTGACCCAGTGCCACTGGCAGCCATGCATGCCCAAGCCATCACACTCCCTCTGCCGTGTTTACAGATGATGTGTTATGCTTTGGATCATGAGCTGTACCATGCCTTTGCCATACTTTTTTCTTTCCACCATTCTGGTAGAGATTGAGCTTGGTTTCATCTGTCCAAAGAATGTTCTTCCAGAACTGTGCTGGCTTTTTTAGATGTTTTTTAGCAAAGTCCAATCTAGCCTTTTTATTCTTGAGGCTTATGAGTGGCTTGCACCATGCAGTGAACCCTCTGTATTTACTTTCATGCAGTCTTCTCTTTATGGTAGATTTGGATATTGATATGCCTACCTCCTGGAGAGTGTTGTTCACTTGGTTGGCTGTTGTGAAGGGGTTTCTCTTCACCATGGAAATTATTCTGCGATCATCCACTACTGTTGTCTTCTGTGAGTGTCCAGGTCTTTTTGCATTGATGAGTTCACCAGTGCTTTCTTTCTTTCTCAGGATGTACCAAACTGTAGATTTTGCCACTCCTAATATTGTAGCAATTTCTCGGATGGGTTTTTTCTGTTTTCGCAGCTTAAGGATGGCTTGTTTCACCTGCATGGAGAGCTCCTTTGACCACATGTTTTCTTCAAAGGAAAATCTTCCAAATGCAAGCACCACACCTCAAATCAACTCCAGGCCTTTTATCTGCTTAACTGAGAATGACATAACGAAGGAATTGCCCACACCTGCTCATGAAATAGCCTTTGAGTCAATTGTCCAATTACTTTTGGTCCCTTTAAAAACAGGGTGGCACATGTTAAGGAGCTGAAACTCCTAAACCCTTCATCCAATTTTAATGTGGATACCCGCAAATGAAAGCTGAAAGTCTGGACTTTATGGCTATGTCCATTATATAACTATAACTTGAATATGTTTCAGTAAACAGGTAAAAAAACAAAATTTGTGTCAGTGTCCAAATATATATGGACCTAACTGTATATGAATCACTTTAATCGTAAAAATTACTATATTAGATTTATTGTTAACACTTAAAACTATTCCTGTGCCATTCTTGAGGTCTCAAGGCATTTATAAACAAAAGTGAGGCCATGGTTGTGCGTATATGCTTTAAGCCTCTCTCACACTTCCATAGTTGTGAAGTATTGTTCAGTGTTTACTCCTGGTGCACCAAGCCAGAGCCCTCCTGCCTGTCTCTTGTTTCTTCGACCCTCGTTCTTGTTTTCACCTCTTCATTCTCTCGTCCTACCTGCATTGCTTTGTTTGCCGATCGACTGATCCTTGCCTGTTCTTTGACTATGATTCTCGTCTAGTGATTTGGCTTCGTTTCCAGTTTGATTCTCCCACTCTCCCCTGTACATATATCCGTAAGTGCCTGCACCCTGACATACCTAATAAAGTGGACACCGAATTTATTTATTCACCCATGGATCATGGAGTAACATAAAACAATTTTTCACCTATGGGCTGCATGACTGAATCAATCTCATCAGCAGCTGTTGTCTGGGTGACTGCAAAGAGCCATGCACAAGTAAATATACTGTAGGTTTCAATGATTTTTTTTTTAAATTGAATTAAAATCTGACTTTATTTATTTATTTATTTATTTATTTATTTAAAGGAATATACCACAAAGTTCATTTTTCTCTTCTTGTACTATAGTATTCAACCATTTCCTTTCCTTTAAATTTAGTCTATTTCAGACATATTTCTTTGACGATAATTACATCCGTGAGCAAATGGCTTGCCATATGTGCAGCTCTTTTTCAGTGTTCATTTTATAGTTGAACATTCTCGGAGTAAACCTGGAGGCTACACACATTTCAGATCTCATCGATCTTTGCTATCACTGCACATCCTCTGCTAAATGCTTTCAGAGTACTAATTGAGGCACATCAGCTTGTTATGAAGAAATGTCAGCTCAGTTTTTCCCATTGGCTATACGGTATCAGCTGTGTGATTCACTTTTGTTGATCCACTGCAGTGGATCATGAAGGGATTGAGAATTAGATGATGAGGTGGACCGCAATGAAGTGAGCAGGACTAATATACAAAAGCATCTTTTCTTCTGTCTTCTTACTCACATACCCTCTACAATTATTGGCACTCCTTGTAAAGATGAGTAAAAATGGTTAGAAAAAAATCCAACTTTTGTTGAAGTCGTTTCATCTCGCACTGAAAAAAAAATGAGAAAAATCCAACCGTTAATTGAAGTAAATTTATTCAGGGAAAAACAAATCCCTCATCAAGAAATAATTATTTTCAACAAAAACATATGTGCCACTATTATTGGCACCCCAGAAATGATAGCAAACACAATGTAACTGAAGCATGTTTCCCATTTAAATTGTACATTTTTTTAGTTGATTGGAGTGTGTAGGAACTTTTAAACTGTAATCCATGACTTCCTGATTAACTTCCTGAAAATGCCATTTCTACCTTTAGAGCAATAATAAAAATGTGGACACCAACTGGAACTGTTACAAACTTGCCTGGAAGAGGATCAGAGTTTATTTTGCCCCCAGATACAGTGGATATAAAAAGTCTACACACCCCGTTAAAATGACAGGTTTTTCTGATGTAAAAAATGAGACCACGATAAATAATTTCAAAACTTTTCCCACCTTTAATGTGACCTATAACCTGTACAGTTCAATTGAAAAACAAACAAATCTGTTAGGGGGGAAAACATAAAAAAAAACGCACAATAAGCTGGTTGCATAAGTGTGCACACCCTTAAACTAATACTTTGTTGAAGCACCTTTTGATTTAATTACAGCATTCAGTCTTTTTGGGTTCACACCTACCATCAATTAAAATGACTCTGATTAACCCCAAATAAAGTTCAGACATTTACTCAGTTACATCATCCAGCAAAAGCCAGGGTTCACAGAGAGCTTACAAAGCATCTAAGGGATCAAATTGTTGAAAGGTATCAGTCAGGAGAAGGGGACAATTTTTTTTTCCACAGCATTAGATGTACCATGGAGCACAGTGAAGACAGTCATCAAGAAGTGGAGAAAATATGGGACAACAGTGACATTACCGAGAAGTGGACATCCCTCCAAAATTGATGAAAAGGCAAGATGAAAACTGGTCAGGGAGGCTGCCAAGAGGCCTACAGCAACACTGAAGGAGCTGCAGGAATTTCTGGCAAGTACTGGTTGTGTACGACATGTGACAACAACCTCCTGTATTCTCCATATGTCTGGACTATGAGGTAGGGTCAAAGAAAAACATCCAGGCCTGGCTAAATTTTGGAAAAAAAAACAAACACATCAACTCTCCCAAAAGCATGTGGGAAAATGTGTTATGGTCTGATGAAACCAAAGCTGAACTTTTTGGCCACAATTCCAAAAGGTATGTTTGGTGCAAAAACAACACTGCACATCACCAAAAGAACACTATACCCATGGTGAAGCATGGCGGTGGCAGCATCATGTCTTGGGGTTGTTTTTCTTCAGCTGGAACAGGGGCTTTAGTCAAGGTGGAGGGAATTATGAACAGTTCTAAATACCAGTCAGTTTTGGCCCAAAACCTTCAGGTGTCTGCTAGAAAGATGAAGATGAAGAGGAATTTCATCTTTCAGCACGACAATGACCCCAAAAAAGTTTTGGAATGGCTCAGCCAGAGCCCAAACCTAAATCCAATTGAAAATCTGTGGGGTGACCTGAAGAGGGCTGTGCACAAGAGATGTCCTCGCAATCTGACAGATTTGGAGCGCTTTTGCAAGGAAGAATAGGCAAATATTGCCAAGTCTAGATGTGGCAGGCTGATAGACTCCGACCCAAAAAAACTGAATGCTGTAATTAAATCAAAAGGTGCTTCAACAAAGTATTAGTTTAAGGGTGTGCACACTTACGCAACCAGCTTACTGTATGTTTTTTTTTTATGTTTTTCCCCCTAACAGATTTGTTTGTTCTTCAACTGAATTGTACAGGTTATAGGTCACATTAAAGGTGGGAAAAGTTTTGAAATTATTTATCATGGTCTCTCTTTTTTTTTTTACATCAGAAAGACCTATCATTTTAACAGGGTGTGTACACTTTTTATATCCACTGTACCGTGAGGAGGAGGGTAAGAGAGACAAAAAAATCTCCAAGGATCATTGTTGGTGAATTACAAGAAAAAGTAAAATCTTGGTGTTTCCAAGTCTTCAAAACCACCATCAGACGCCACCTGCATGCCAACAGATTATTTGGAAGGTCTGACAGAAAAAAATCCTTTTCATTTAAAGGATTTTTTTTTCTGGGCGGCATGGTGGTGTAGTGGTTAGCACTGTCGCCTCACAGTAAGAAGGTTCTGGGTTCAAACCTCGTGGCCGACAGGGGCCCTTTCTGTGTGGAGTTTGCATGTTCTTCCCGGTGGCATAGTGGTTAGCACTGTTGCCTCACAGCAAGAAGGTCCTGGGTTCGAGCCCAGCAGCCAACAGGGGCCTTTCTGTGTGGAGTTTGCGTGTTCTGTCCGTGTGGGTTTCCTTCGGGTGCTCTGGTTTTGCCCCACAGTCCAAAGACATGCAGCTAGGTTAGCATGGGGTGGCCTTGGGCTGAAGTGCCTTTGGGCAAGGTACCTAACCCCTAACTTCTCCCTGGGAGTTGTAGTATGGCTGCCCACTGCTGCATGTGTGTGTGTTCACTGCTTCAGATGGGTTAAATGCAGAGGATGAATTTCACTGTGCTTGAGTGTGCATGTGATGAATAAAGGTTTCTTCTTCTTCTTCTGTCAGTTAACCACAAACATAAGCACCTGGAATTTGTGATATGCTACTACAACTTTGCCTGGAACCATGTTCTGTGGTCTGATGTGACAAAAATTGAGCTTTTTGGCAATAAACACTCAAGGTGGGTTTGGTGTAAAAAGAAGGATGGCTATAATGAAAAGAACCCGATCCCAACTGTAAAATATGGTGGAAGTTCTGTGATGTTTTGGGGCTGTTTTTCCTCCAAAGGCCCTGGAAACCTTGTTTGTGTGCATGGCATCATGGACGCCATGAAATACCCGGACATTTTAAATCAGAATCTGGCTGCTTCTGCCAGGAAACTGAAATTGGGTCGTCACTGGATCTTCCAGCAGGACAAAGATCCGAAGCATATGTCCAAATCAACACAAAAATGGTTACTAAGTACAGAATCAAGCTTCTGCCCTGGCCATCTCAGTCCCCTGACCTGAA
Organism: Neoarius graeffei; assembly: GCF_027579695.1. Classification (NCBI taxonomy): domain Eukaryota; kingdom Metazoa; phylum Chordata; class Actinopteri; order Siluriformes; family Ariidae; genus Neoarius; species Neoarius graeffei. Next base: position 63,028,460 of record NC_083579.1, read on the forward strand.
CCCTATTGAAAACCTGTGGGGTGAGCTGAAGAGGAAAGAGCGCAAGAGAAGGTCGAGGACCCTGGATGATCTGGAGAGATTGTGGAAAGAGGAATGTTCTCAGATGCCCTGCTCTGTATCTCCAACCTTATAAAATGTTACAGGAGAGACTCAGTACTGTTTTACTGACAAAGGGAGGTTGCCCTTACAGAAAAAAAAACACATGAATTTCCCATGTATTTCACATGTGATCACATGTGGAATACATGGTATCAGATTTTGTAACGTGTTACCATGTAGAGCACATGTGGAAAACATGTTACCACATGTGTAAAACATTCCCACATGTGATTCACATAAAATTGGGCCAAAACCACGTTTCCCATGTGCAAATAACATGTTTCCCATGTGCAAAACACATTTTCCACATATTTCACGTGAGAAATCACGTTAAAGTCACATGTGCAAAAGTCACATGTGATCACGTGAAAAATCACATGTGAAGTTCATGTGTTTTTTCTGTAAGGGTGTACAAAGTATTAAATGTAGGGGTGGCAATACCATATGTTTTTGCTGAAAATAATTATTTTCAGCAAAGGGATTTGTTTTTCTCTGAATAAATATATTTCAGTTAAAGGTTGGATTTTTTTTCTCATTTTTTCAGTGAAACTGCTTCACCAAAGGATGGATTTTTTTCTAACACTTTTTACTAATATTTACAAGGGGTGCCAATAATTGTGGAAGGCACTGTAAGAACATAATCTGACCATTATAATTCTTGATCTATGAATATTTATCTGTCTTTTTTTGTGTGGATAATCTAAGAATGTTTTATGTACAGTATGAAACATCATGGGCATGCTGTTATAATAAAATAATCAATAACAGACTGGTGTTATGAATAACAATGCATCCCAAAGTGTTTTATTCCTCTTATGTGACAGCAATTTGCCCATGCTAACTATTTTGTAAGAATGCATCCCATCCTGTTTTAATTGCTAAGGTAGACATTATCATAGTTATGGCTGGCTTCTTGCCTGATCTGATAATCACATCATCAGCTTTTCTCTGGCTAATCAGACATAAGGTACACCACCACACTTGCCGGAGCAGTTGGGGGTTGGTTAGGTGCCTTGCTCAAGGGCACTTAAGCCAATCCTGCTGGTTCAGGGAATCAAACCAATGACCTTTTGGTCCCAAAGGTGTTTCTCTAACCATTTGGCCATGGCTTCTCCCATTAAGTGTTACATTTACAGCTGTGGAATATCAACAAAAATATTGTATCTGTTATCAATTATGTTGGAGAAGCTATAAACAGTCATTCTCCCACCAGCCTCTCTTATTTCTCTCTCTTAGTAGTGCAACAGCATAAATAAATAAATAAGCTTGTCATGTTACTGAACGCCTCCACCATACAAGTCCCTGTGTGAGTTGTTAGGATAGAAGTACCCTTATCAAAAAGAAGTATACTTTAAGTTCATTTTAATAAGTATACTTAAGTAAAGTTAAAGTATGTTTCCTTAAGTATACTTTTGTGTACCAAGTATACTGATATCAATGTACTTACAGTATACTTATAAGTAAACTAATCTAATGCTTCTTGGGACTAAATTGGCCCACTTTTAGTTTATAAAAAGTATACTTTAAGTCTAAGAGAAATAAACTTTGAGTATACAACTAATATTTTTTATTTTGTACTGCAAGTATACCACAAGTAAACTTATATACTAATAGTTTACTAGTTCTATACTTGTAGTCCACTCTTTAGTTTACAAAAGCATACTTCATAGTATACTGGAAATATACTATGAGTTTACTTGTTTTATACTTCTAGTCCACTTTTTAGTTTACTAATTTGTAGGATACTGGAAATATACTCGTTACACACTTCTAGTCCACTTTTTAGTTTATAAAAGTTTACTTTCTAGCATATCGAAAATATACTATTAGTTACTGGTTATATACACCTAGTCCACTTTTTAGTTTTGAAGTATACTGCAATTACCCTTCTAGGTATACTATTAGTTTTCTAGCCCTAACCCTTACCTCATGCACACTACCAGTAGACAACTGAAGTGTTTTGTACCTTAAGTTACAATGAAGTTATAAAGGTAAGAATTCACAAAATAATAGCAGATACTCAGGATTAAGAACATATTCATTTTCTTTAAAAATTAAAAATTTAAAGCAACATTGGATTAAATGCCAAAGTATAAAAACATGGCAATGACAACTGAAATTGACATCCAAGCTCTAAAGAAAAAGAAATAACTTAAGAAAAAATTAATTATCCCACTCAGAAGAAATTAAAAAAAAAAAAAACTTATATGGAACCACAAAGTTTGCATGTTCTCCCCGTGTCCATGTGGGTTTCCTCCGGGTGCTCCGGTTTCCCCCACAGTCCAAAGGCATGCAGGTTAGGTTAACTGGTGACTCTAAATTGAGCGTAGGTGTGAATGTGAGTGTGAATGGTTGTGTGTCTCTATGTGGCAGCCCTGCGATGACCTGGCGACTTGTCCAGGGTGTACCCCGCCTCTCGCCTATAGTCAGCTGGGATAGACTCCAGCTTGCCTGCGACTCTGTAGGACAGGATAATGGATGGATGGATGGATGGATGGATAGAACCACAAACATACCTAAGAGTCAACAATGCTGTCTATAAGGCACAAATATTTTAATACTTCATTACACTTTTGTTAAGTATATCTTGACAGAAAAGTCTACTTAGCCTTTTCTATATACTTTTCAGTATAAGCCAAGCATACTTATGTATAACTTTATTAAGTATATCTCTGATAAGTAAATAAAAAGTAAACTGAAAGCATACTCTCTTATTTTTAGTTTAAAATAAGTATACTAGAAGCACACTTGAATAAACTTATTTTTTTAAGGGTAAATAATAATGTTTAGAATTAGTGCATTATTATTATTATTATTATTATTATTATTATTATTATTATTAACATATGATTAACCTTGCAGATGGGACTCAGTGTTGTTGAACTGAGAATTAAACAGCATTGAGTTAGAAATAATGTTAATAAGCCTTCCTATATTTTAGTTGTAGGAACGCTATCAGTAACACTAATGTTCCTATCCTGTTAGTTTGTGTCTAATGGAACACTCTGTGAGCACCATGTGAAGCCGTTATTCCAGCTCGTCTTTTAGATAATTTTTGTCATGTTTTCGCCTAACCTTCTCACATCCTGTCAATTTTTTTTCTTTACCGAATATACTGGGTTATTGGTTAAAACACGAACTAGATGATTACAGATATTGCAACTTATAGTTGTGTTTCTTTGAAAGCCCTTAACCTGTCTAAAATATTGAAAACACACATGGCCTATTGATATCATAGGACTATAATAAACAAAATTATTAATCAGAGGAGGACAGGCAAGTATTGACTAACATGTTACAGTTGAAGGCATTGATTTTGCAGTCCTGCAGCAGTTCTAGGTAACTGTTAGGCTTTTGCCACACACTATTGGTTTGAATTTTCCATTGTGCTACTATGTTATAATGACCCATAAAATGTCTCACTAGAGTGCACTGTAAAACTCAATGACCAACCTTACTGAAACTGCTTAAAGCACATTTACTTGGACTATTCAGTTACAAAATAATAGTAACAGCATTTCCAATAAGGCGAAGACATATTTAATCATCAGGATTATATTTGGAACTCGGTATTCTCGCAGCACTTAATATAAATATGCATTCAGTCTCGGATAATTTTAGTTTGGACCAAAACCAAAAATGTATGGATCTACTGTATTTTCTCAGTGTATGATATCTTCAGGCTTGACAATGTGTGTGCAATCCTTGCATCATCTGGAGTGCAAACCTACTGTCATACTCTACAGCAGAAAACCAAGGTTTGGCATCACTGCTTTAATAAGGAGTCACTGTTGGACATAACACAAGAGTAAGACATACCGGTATAACCAAAACTATTACATTTTCAGGTTATTGGCAATAAAGCACAGAAGGAAAAAACAACACTCTTCTCTCTTCCTATAAATTATAAACAGTATATGAGTGCATAATACAGGCATCAGTTATGTTTCAGAGTCTCTTTTTTGGAAAACAAACAAGACACTGCTAGAGCACCTTTGTGTGATTTGATTGACATGATACATTATCGATTTTATATCTGTCAGCCCCATACTCACTCAGACGTGCACATGCTCTCTCTCTCTCTCTCTCTTACAATAAACAACTTGCAGAAAAAAAAAACCTACAGCTCATTCACATATTGTACTATCGGCTGTTTTTGAAGCATACAGAAGTCTCTAAGAGACAAATTATCACCTGCCAGTTAAGAAGAAAGGCCCACAGACTCACAGCAATTGCCTCTCTCTATCTCTCCCAGTTTCTCAATTTTCTCTTTTTTTCCTTGCAAACGTGTTTATCCAAGCACATCATACCAGGCATTACTTCATGTTTCACAACAACTATTTTCACGCTGAATACACTTCAGTTCATGGTATGCACCAAATATTATTAAACGTCCTTCTGATGACATTAAGTCATTTCAAAATCATTCTACATCCTTATGGAAATATTCTAAACAATAATTCGATCGGCGGCACGGTGGTGTAGTGGTTAGCGCTGTCGCCTCACAGCAAGAAGGTCCGGGTTCGAGCCCCATGGCTGGCGAGGGCCTTTCTGTGCGGAGTTTGCATGTTCTCCCCGTGTCCGCGTGGGTTTCCTCCGGGTGCTCCGGTTTCCCCCACAGTCCAAAGACATGCAGGTTAGGTTATCTGGTGACTCTAAATTGAGCGTAGGTGTGAATGTGAGTGTGAATGGTTGTCTGTGTCTATGTGTCGGCCCTGTGATGACCTGGCGACTTGTCCAGGGTGTACCCCGCCTTTCGCCCGTAGTCAGCTGGGATAGGCTCCAGCTTGCCTGCGACCCTGTAGAACAGGATAAAGCAGCTAGAGATAATGAGATGAGATGAGATGGGCAAAATGTGTATTTCAACTTGCGAGCCAGCTGAGAACCAGTTTGCTTTTCCGAGCTCGCCGTGCTAAGCGGAGCCACGTCATTACGTCGCTGAATACGTCATTACGTCGCTGTATACGTCACTTACGTCGCTGTATACGTCAGTTACGGTGCTACATTTGCATAAACCTTGGCGCGAATATCAAAGCAAAAACAACACGGAAGAAGCAGCAACAACAACAATAATAATGATGATGGCTGACTTCGCGTTTGTACAGCTGCTGCTTCTTGTCGCTTAAAAATGGCGATCTTTCGCGGTCTTGTTATTGTTGTTGGTCTTAACAACTCTGCCCCCCGCTGACGTAAGCGGTTCTTTCCTCTGGCCCAGCAGAGAGTTGGTGCTAGCCTGGAACCGGTTTTTCTGGTCCCAGAGCCAGTTCTTTGTCAGTGGAAACAGAAAACCCGGTTCCAAACTAAGCACTGATCCCGAACCAGCCCTAGAACTGCTTTGGTGGAAAAGGGGCAATGGAGGATGCTTGGACTGATAAAAGAAACAGACTCTCTGTTGCAATGGTGAAGGCTGAGCTTCAAGTCAGGCTAAACTTTCAGTTGTCCTGTACTGAGTTCAAGACATTCATTGAAAATCAGCCAGGACTCATAGCAGCAGCAAAGAAAAACACCAAATATAAATGGAAGATTAGGTAAGGTTTTGGTGAATTAAATGAAATAGTGTAGTGTAGTACATACTCCTGTATGTGCCCAGTTATATCAGTTACATGTCCTCCTATGTATTTGTTTAGCCAAGAGCAGCAAGCAGCAGAGGCACCGGCAAGCACAAGCAAAGCACACACCACACTCTAAGCAACCAGGTAAGCTGTTTGACACTACACCTTACATTGTTACATTCAGGTATTCTTAGATACAATGAAAAATTAATTATTTTTATTCCACATAAGCAAACAAACAGAACTTAATTATGTATTCCCCTTTTACCTGTGCCCACTACTGCCCCCCGGTGTCCACAACCAAAAACTGTTGGAAATAAACCAAAATAATGAAGACCTGCTTTATTATGTAAAGCAATTAACTAAACAAATAACTAGCAAAAGCGTCATTTTTACTAATTAGAGCAATACAATTTCAGCGTAGAAGGGCGATTTTTTTTTTTTTGTCTTGGGTTAGATGTGCGAAGGGCGCCGTTGCTTACAAGCAAAAAGGTCGATTGGATGGTCGAAATGTCCAGGATTTTTGTCAGACACAGGTGGCAACCCTACTGCACACTGATTGCAGCACATTGCCAATGACCTCTCTAGACAATATAAAACCCTGCCAACTACCATTACCACCATGGAGCAAGAAGCTCCAGTATAATTTAAGGCATCTCAAAATGGAAAAAAAAAGGATTAATCAGGTTGAAATGGGCGGCACGGTGGTGTAGTGGTTAGCACTGTCGCCTCACAGCAAGAAGGTCCTGGGTTCGAGCCCAGCGGCCGACAGGGGACTTTCTGTGTGGAGTTTGCATGTTCTCCCCATGTCCATGTGGGTTTCCTCCGGGTGCTCCCGTTTCCCCTACAGTCCAAAGACATGCAGGTTAGGTTAACTGGTGACTCTAAATTGACCGTAGGTGTGAGTGTGAATGGTTGTTTGTCTCTGTGTGTCAGTCCTGTGATGACCTGGCGACTTGTCCAGGGTGTACCCCACCTCTCACCCATAGTCAGCTGGGTGGCACGGCCTCCAGCCTGCCTGCGACTCTGTAGAACAGGATAAGCGGCTACAGATAATGGATGGATGGATGGATGGATGGATGGATGGAGGTTGAACTGATGGTGCTGGAGTATGGATAACCAAAGCTGTAGTAAAGGGATTAATCACCTCAAGTACAGTATGTAAAATTTGTCATTGCATTTGATTTGAAGATGTTAAAAAAAAGCTAATTAGTGTACCTAGTTTTACTTATTACGGCATACAGGCCAAATGTTTGAAAGCAGAATAAAAAGTTGATTTTGTGAAATTCATTCTGAAAAAACCCTGTATGTAGTTCACAGATCCAAGGTTGCCAGACCTTTCTTGAGTCTAAGTATCCAAGAAGGGTTTTTCAATAGTGACTAGACTGCTGCCTTTGAAACAAATGCACTTGCTGTTATGTAAAAAAAAAAAATGTGAAAATGAAAAATGAAGTGAGAAAATGGCAAGCACCGAAATAAACATTGCTGCAGCAGGGCCATGTTTGAGTGTCAGCTGTGGGTGGCGAGGAGTCAGGTACGTACCGTAGAGGCAGCAGATAACATGTGATGAGTTACTGGCATTTTACTTTTGTGTGTCTTTTGTGTTCTTTCAGAGAGAAGCCAGTAACTCGAGAGAGCTGAGCTACCTATCGCCATGTGTATGTGCGCATGTGTGCAAAAGAGTGAAATAAAGTCTCTGAAAAGTGATTTTTAAACTAAAATTAAAATGCACCTGGAGTTGTCAAGCCTGTCTTCCACATCCTCATTTCCCAAGATCCTCAAAAGTGTTACACTGGTGCTGAAACCTGGGAAATTGATGAGAAATGCTTTCAGAGAGTCCACGCCAGTCACCGAGACCCTCCAGACCCTCGTCAATATCCACCACAACCAACATCAGGCTCTCATCTGGAACCTGACCCAGCCAGCGCGTACTCCAGCAGCCATTCCCAAAGATGCTGCGGTCAAACCACATGTTCTACTGCTTAAGCTGGACCCGAAGGATGATCTGGAGGCTCTTGTGGAGCTGGATGCACTTCAGATATACCACCTCGATCTCCTGAAACCGCGGACAGAGGAAGTTCCTGTGGCTCTGGCAACAGTGGTTCCCAAGAGGGGGTTGCTGGGACTGGAGGTAAGGCTAAAAAGTTCAGCCTGCTTCACCCTGGTTGCCTGTGGAGACCACTTCTCACCATTCCAGAGAGCACAGGTTGCCAGGTTGCAGGAGGAATTCTCCGATGTGTTTTTGCCTCTGACTGGTTGCATTAATCTCACAGAGCACCACACTGAGATTCATCCAGAGGTGGTGGTACACAGCCGTCCATATTGGCTTGCTGAACACAAAAAAGAGTGGTTCGGGATGAACTCAAGGCAATGCTCGACATGGGGGTAATTGAGGAGTTGCACAATGATTGGAGCAGCCTGGTAATTTTGGTTCCCAAAACCCATGGGTCGGTCTGGTTCTGTGTAGACTTTGGAAAGGTCAATGCAATGTTTAAATTTTATGCATAGCCGATGCCTCGCATTGATGAACTGCTCAAATGATTAGGTGCAGTTTGCATTTATTCAACACTGGATTTGACTAAGAGATATTGGTAGATTCCCTTCACCCCAATATCCCATGATACAAAAGCCTTTTCCGCTCTATTCAGACTACACCAATTTGTCTCCCTTCTGTTTGGGTTGTTTGGAGCCCCAGCGATGTTTCAGTGACTCATGGACAGAATCTTCTGCCCGCACAGTGCATATACTGCTGCCTATTTGGATGATATCATTATTTACAATAATGACTAGCAGCAGCATTTACAACATCTGAGGGCTGTCCTGAGATCTTTGAAATGCATAGGACTCACAGCAAACTCAAGCACGGGCGCAGATAGAGTGGGGGACGGGGGGGATTCGTCCCACCCAGATTTAAATTCACCTTGTTCGGTCCCCCCCACTTATAGGGAGGAAAAAAGTCTATGCTGTCTTTCTTTGCATAAGGCAAACCTCACGGAAAAATCAAAAGACTAATTACCATTCGGTTTATTGAGGTGCACAGCAGTACATACATAGTTGCAACTGCACAGACTGCACAGGTTGCGAGCTCGAGTTTGGTTGCTATGGTTACCCACAACAAGTTTGACAGGCATATCGGGGACAGCTCCTCCTAGTTCAGGACCCCAACACGGCATGATGAAGGGTGCCAAAAGGCAGAAAACGATTGCATGGTTTTTAAAAAAAAAAAAAAAAAAATGACTAAGTAAACTGTGCCTTACTTTATCATATCACCTTGCAATTTTTTGATAGTCTGTTCAAAGTAATGTCATAGTGAAAGTAAAATCGTATGGAGTAGAGAAGCCTTTCTGGTAGCCTCATTCTTTCGGTGGTAGCCTGTAGATACAGTGCTCAGAAGGCAGTTTTAATGTTTAATCTGGCGTTCCCTGCCATAATTTCAGCGAGCATATTGTTTCATAAGGAAACTTTGCGAAGAGTTGTTGACTGACTGCCGCTCACGCAACACACAGGCATAGTTAGAAAGTCAGGATGCACTGGTTTACACTTTACACACACACACGTAGCCCAGCCTCTCGCTATGTTTAACAGTTGGAACTTAGCGGTTTTAAAACTAGTTTTGCAGTTTTGCAATTTCTGTGCGTGATGATAATGTGTAAACTTTGGATTTCCATAGGCTATGTTAAAATGTTATCATTGTCCTGGCCTGCAGGTAGTTCCTGGTGATGGCAGTGAGGGAGGTGAAATAACATGTATACACACTACCGTTCAAAAGTTTGGGATCACCCAGAAAATTTTGTGTTTTCCATGAAAAGTCACACTTTTATTTACCACCATAAGTTGTAAAATGAATATAAAATATAGTCAAGACATTTTTCTGGCCATTTTGAGCATTTAATCGACCCCACAAATGTGATGCTCCAGAAACTCAATCTGCTCAAAGGAAGGTCAGTTTTATAGCTTCTCTAAAGAGCTAAACTGTTTTCAGCTGTGCTAACATGATTGTACAAGGGTTTTCTAATCATCCATTAGCCTTCTGAGGCAATGAGCAAACACATTGTACCATTAGAACACTGGAGTGATAGTTGCTGGAAATGGGCCTCTATATCTACACCTATGGAGATATTGCACCAAAAAACAGACATTTGCAGCTAGAATAGTCATTTACCACATTAGCAATGTATAGAGTGTATTTCTGATTAGTTTAAAGTGATCTTCATTGAAAAGAACAGTGCTTTTCTTTCAAAAATAAGGACATTTCAAAGTGACCCCAAACTTTTGAACGGTAGTGTGTATATATATATATATATATATATATATATATATATATATATATATATATATATATATATATATGTGTGTGTGTGTATATATATATATATATATATATATATATATATATATATATATATATATACAGTATATATATACACACACACACACACACACACATATATATATATACACAAAATTGAATCATTTGCTGACAGCTCAGTCCCCCCCAGTTCAAAAATCCTATCTGCGCCCCTGAACTCAAGGAACTGTGCAACTGGGCAAATGGAAGTATAGTGTCTGGGTTTCCAGTTGGGTCATGAGCAGGTGTGTCTCCGAATTGATAAGACTGCAGCGATTGCATCCAAGGGGGTGAGGCAGTTCCTGGGGCTGGCTGGCTATTACAGGAGGTTTGTACCTAATTTTTTTAGATATCACCAGCCTGACCTCACTTAAAAGGGGGCACTAGATGCGGTCCAGTGGACGGAACCATGCAAATGTTTTTTTTTCCCCCCCCAGGTTAAAGTGGTTTTGTGTGGGGGCCTGCTGTTGTATTCACCTGAATTTTCTCTCTTTTGTCCCAGGTGGTAGAGGTGGAGGAGTGCCCCATGCTGTACATCAGCCTCAAGTTCTTGGTGCGGGAAAGCAAGTACAGCATGATTGAGAAAGAGTGTCTGGCCATCAAATGGGCGATCCTTGTTCTCTTGTGTGCCTTTTGTGCTCTTTCAGAGAGAAGCCAGTAACTAGAGAGAGAGAGCTGAGCTACCAAGTGCCATATGTGCAAAAGAGAGTGAAATAAAGTCGCTGAAAAGTGATATTTAAACTAAAAATAAAATGCGCTTTCAGTTGTCAAGCCTGTCTCCAATGTCATCATTTCCCAAGCGACTCAAGAGTGTTACAAACATCTAACAGGAGTCTAGTACACAGCCAACTGCTACATGAATAGTCCCAGTTGTAATTATCACATTAATCACTGCAAATGTGTTTAGTTGAAAACAGCATGAGCCAGCACATCATATATTTTATATTATGCTTTGATATAAAATTGTGCATAAAAGTTAAAAATGACATAATATACCCCTTTTCTACAAGTTGACACAGTTCTCTGAGGTCTTAATGAAATGTCTGTGAAATGCTTTGGTCAAAATACCACAAGGGTAAAGCAACACAGCTTCCTTCTCACCCTGTCTAAACAGCCCTGTCCAAAATTATTAGAGTCCCTGCTCCTTAAAGGAGATATGCAGAACCTTTATTTTTAAATAAATTTCTGAGTGGATAGTATCTCCACCATTGACTCTTGTATGCTGCATAAATGGGAATTAAAAATATATATTTTTGAGAGTTAAATTCGACCGCAAAGTTGGCATTCGAGCTGCCCCGCTGAGCCAGCCAGCCCTGAGTGTGTGATGTCACAGCAGGAACCGGTTTTAAGGCAGAGGCCTTTTACAGCTATAGACCAAAGTCATATAAATAAATAATTTATGGTGAAAGTAAGAAATACCATTACCGACTTGCTCAATTAAGACTGATTTGACTTCACTGATTGTGGGTCGACTCTCATTAAAACAGGATAGGTGTTATAACTTATGCAACATACATGTACATGCATGCATTTTCACTGATAAAACATAAAAGGCTAATTAAATAATCAGATGAACTGAGACAATCACATTCTGAAGCAAATTAAATAATCTTATACTGGTAACTTAGATGTAAGGCGCCTCCTTCCCTCCACTAGCCTGGGTGGACACCTTGGGCAAGTGTTAGTACACCCTTAGCCTCCCTCGGCCAGGGTTATGGTTCCTACTGCCTTGTAGGTGGCTGGGGATAGTCAAAGGCTAAGGGAGCAAACCCCTACAGAAAAACCCAGAGCGGAAAACTTCGAAATCAAGTCCCAGTAAACGCAAGCTACTGTGAGGGCAGCCCTCTGGATGAGGTAACTGGCCAGCTGCTGCGCCTCCACTCAGTGGGTGCACGTTTTGGCTCCCGAACCTGCACCCATAGCTGATTGACAGGAAGAGAGGGTGTCGCTCGGATTGCACGACCCATCACCACCTTAATCACCCACTGTGCAGGTTTGTTTCCTTGCCACTTTTTCCACCATACTCCACCCCATGCAAGTCCTGCGGCGAGGGATAAGTGGCGACGGAGGCAGGGAGAGGATGCTCCTGGAAGCCTCTAGTCACGAGTCCATACGTATGGCGGCCCTGGTGTGATGGTTGCTCAGGGAATGACCTGGAGCAACGCCCCTGTTCGTATCCTGCCAGGACGACAAGGCAGCCCTATTCAGGGACAGCACTGCCTTCTCCAATTTGGAGAGGGGGGTATAAAAGATCCCCTAAAAAAAAGCTTGCTCCACTTCGACTTGGCCGTTGACCGCGACGGTCTGGTCATCCAATTCTGCGGTAGAAATAGTAAGGAAAAGATTCACTTAGCAGCATGGAACGTTCGTATACTGCAGGATAATCCAAATAATCTGGAACACCGTACAGCCATTGTGGCCCAAGAACTTCAACGCTATAACATAGCTATTGCAGCCCTCAGTGAAACCCAACTTCCAGAAAGCTCTCAACTCACAGAAAGTGGCTCCAGGTACACTTTTTTCTGTTCTGGTCGACCTAAAGACGAACCCAGACAAGCTGGAGTCGGCTTTGCCATTAACAACCAGTATCTCAGCCTTTTAGACTCTGTCCCCCATGGGGTCAATGAACGCCTTATGTCGCTTCGTCTTCACCTAGAAGCTGGTTATGTCACCTTAATCAGTGTGTACACCCCTACCATGACCCACACTGACGAGACTAAAGAGCAATTCTATGAAGAACTAGACAAACTCTTACAAGCTGTCCCTCGCTCAGACAAACTCATGTTACTGGGTGACTTCAATGCCAGGGTGGGTCGTGACTTCACCTCCTGGGACAAAGTCATTGGTCGACATGGCGTTGGGCAGGTGAACTCAAATGGAATCCTCCTTCTTACAACATGTATGCAGCACCAGTTAGTCGTCACGAACACCTTATTCCAACAACTTAGTGCAAGGAAAACCACTTGGATGCACCCTCTCTCTGGGCATTGGCATCAGATCGACTTTGCCATTGTCCATCAGAGGGATGTCAGTGATGTTCACCATACAAGATCCATGTTGGGCTCTACCTGCTTCTCTGATCACCGTTTGCTCTGTATCACCACTGCATTCTCCTTCAAAACTCCAAAAAGGAGGGTTAGACCAGCGGTACCAGCTAAGAAGCTTGATGTCCGAAAACTGTCCTCCCCTGGAGTGGCAACTCAGTTTCTTCAAAAGTCCGAAAGTGCCTTGAATAGCATCAGAACAAAGGGAATGTCTCTTGAGGATCACTGGAGCACTCTCCGTGATGCACTCCATAGCTCTGCAGAGGAAACTATCGGGTTCGTGAAACGTAAACATCGTGATTGGTTCGATGAGAATAATCCCACAGTTCAGGATCTCCTGGTTCACCTACACCATGCCCACATCAGATACGTGATGGATAAATCATCCCAGTCCAGGAAAGATTCTTACCTTTGTCTCAAGAGAGAAGCACAGGCCACCCTGAGAGACATGAAGAACCGTTGGTGGAAAGATCACGCGGATGATCTGCAACTTGCTTACGACCGGAAAGACTCCAAAGCCTTCTTCGCTGGACTGAGGGCCGTTTACAGTCCCTCATCCCGCGGCAGCACGCCATTGTATGCTGAGGACGGCCAGACACTCATCAAAGATCAGACTGGCATTCTCAACCAGTGGGCAGAACACTTTAATTCTGTATTGAACTGTGTGTCGACCATCTCTGATGAAACCATTGACCAACTTCCTCAAAGATCCATCCATGAAGAACTTGACAATGCTCCCACAGAAGCCGAGACCATCAAGGCTGTTAAACAGCTCTCACTAGGAAAAGCGGCTGGTGCTGATGGGATACCTGCCGAAATCTACAAGTGTGGCGGCAAGCCAGTTGCAGTCGAGCTCACGCGGCTGTTTAACGTTATCTGGGACAGGGAAGCTGTTCCACAGGACTTTAAAGATGCCCTGTTTGTGCACCTTTTCAAAAACAAAGGTAACAGACACATCTGTGACAATCACCGCGGCATTTCACTCCTGGCAATAGCGGGTAAAATTCTTGCAAAGATCATCATCAATCACCTCACTGCTGCTATTGTGGATGAGGTAATGCCAGAAAGCCAGTGCGGATTTCGTGCCTTGCATGGCACCACCGATATGCTTTTCTCAGCAAGGCAAGTACAGGAAAAGTGTGTCGAGCAAAACATGGAACTCTTCATGGTCTTCGTTGATCTTACAAAGGCCTTTGATTCAGTGGGTCGTGAGGGTCTTTGGAAAATACTTGCCAAAGCTGGATGCCCTCCCCGTATAGTCAACATCATCCGCTCGTTTCATGATGGCATGGTTGGCCGCATTGTAGACCAAGGCTCAATTTCTGCGCCTTTTACCGTCGGCAATGGAACTAAGCAAGGTTGTGTCATGGCTCCCCTGCTTTTCAGCATCGTGTTTTCAGCCATGCTCCATGATGCCTTCAAAGACTGCGATAAAGGTGTAATGATTCACTTTAGAAGTGATGGCAGCATTTTCAACTTAAGGCGTCTTCAGGCCAAGACCAAAACATCATCTATGCTACTCCGGGATCTACTGTATGCGGACGATTGCGCTCTTATCGCCCATTCCTTTGATGACGCTCAGCTCATTGTTGACAACTTTTCAAGAGCTTGCTGCAGATATGGCCTTACCATCAGCATCAAAAAGACAGAGGTACTACACCAGCTGAGGCCTGGATCACCACTATGCTCTCAGTCCATCACTGTGTGTGGAGAAGCATTAATAATAATAATAATAATAATAATAATACATTTTATTTATAAGCGCCTTTCAAGGTACCCAAGGACACTGAACAGTAGAAAACAAACAATAAAAGCAGAACAATAAAATAACAATAATAAAATAATAAGAAATCAATAATAACAATGTTATTAAAAATCAAAGAGAAAAAGCCAAGCTAAAGAGATGTGTTTTTAGCTGTTTTTTAAAAGAGGACAGTGTTGAGCATTGGCGTAACGCTAGTGGCAGGGCATTCCACAGCTTTGGGCCATTTACACTGAAAGCTCTGTCACCCATAGAACAGAGCTGAGAGTAAGGGACTGCTAATAGGTGGGCATCTGTAGAGCGAAGATTTAAAGGTAACTGATATGGAGTTAGGAGATTTGATAAATAGGGAGGGGCCAGGTTATGTAGGGATTTGTAAACAAGTAAAATAATTTTGTATTGAATGCGGTATTTAACTCGGAGCCAGTGCAGGTTGTATAAAACAGGAGTGATATGATCCCAGGGCTTGGTGTGAGTGAGTACCCTAGCAGCTGAGTTTTGGACATATTGCAGCCTATTTAGTCGCTTGGCTGGGATGCCATCGAGCAGGGCATTGCAGTAGTCCAGTCTTGAGGTGACAAAAGCATGTATAAGTGTTTCAGCTGCAGATTAAGTCAAGGAGGGACGGAGTTTGGAGAGACTTTTCAGGTGAAAAAAAGCTGTTTTAGTGATACTTTTAATGTGTGAATCAAAAGAGAGAGTAGAGTCCAGAATAACACCCAAATTTCTTACTTCAACAGTAGTGGAAGTGAAATAACCAGGAATAGATAGCTGTGAGTGCTCCAGTTTTTTCAAGATACACTGTAAAAAAAAATAGTTGAGAATGCTTGAAATTTCAAGGCAACCGTCTGCATTAAGAATTTTATGTTTTGCCAACGATGTGCCCATGATAATCCAAACTATGATAAAACTGTTATCTTTATTAAGAATTCTTAATTAAGTCAATTTTCAATTCCTCATTCTGCCAACATAGATTTCTCTTTTTGCTGAACAGTGGCATTCACAGTAGTGCAAAAAGGCAATTGAGGTTATCACAATTTTTTTTTTTAGATTTTTTTGGGGCTTTTTTCACCTCTATTTGGATAGGACAGCATAGAGACAGGAAATGAGCGGGAGAGAGAGACGGGGAGGGATCGGGAAATAACCTCGGGTCGGAACCAAACCCGGGTCCCCGGATTTATGGTATGGCACCTTATCCACCTGAGCCACGACGCCCCCGAGGTTATCACAATTTATCATTAAACTATACATGCCTTTTTTCATTGTTCTACACAATTACAAAACTTCAATATTGAAATAAAGTTTTTAAAACCCACATCATGGGTATGGCATCGTGGCTCAGGTGGATAAGGCGCCATACCATAAATCCGGGGACCCGGGTTCGATTCCGACCTGAGGTCATTTCCCGATCCCTCTCCGTCCCTCTCTCCTGCTCATTTCCTGTCTCTACACTGTTCTATCCAAATAAAGGTAAAAAAAGTCTGATAACCTCAATTGCCTTTTTGTACTACTGTGAATGCCACTGTTCAGCAAAAAGAGAAATCTATGTTGGCAGAATGAGGAATTGAAAATTGACTTAATTAAGAATTCTTAATAAAGATAACAGTTTTATCATAGTTTGGATTATCATGGGCACATCATTGGCAAAACATAAAATTCTTAATGCAGACTGTTGCCTTGAAATTTCAAGTATTCTCAACTATTTTTTTACAGTGTAGAAGGGGTGGAAATCAGTCGAGAAATTCTGCTATCTTGGAGGTATTCTTGCACAGAATCAGGGATGCAAACGGCACACCTTTTGGCGGATGCCACTTTTTTCACGGCTGAATCGTGCAGATCCGATTTTTTTTTAGGGGGGGTGTTGGAGTGTCTGAATGAGAAAAAAACAGTAAATCGCAGCTTTCTGATTTACTGTTTTTTTCTCATACTGCGCAGCTTACTGATTTACTGTTTTCTTCTCATACTGTATTAAAAGTAATTTTAATACAGAATTTACTTTGATGAAATTATTCAGACACTCCAACGCCCCCCCCCCAAAAAAAAAATCGGATCTGCACGATTCAGCCGTGAAAAAGGAGGCATCCGCCAAAAGGCGCACCATTTGGATCCCTGCAGAATGCTAAAATCGATGACGAAATCACAGCACGCATCAGTAAGGCTGGTTCTTCCTATGGCCAGCTGCAACACCACCTCTGGTCTGACCATGGCATACGGCTAAGCACAAAAGTCCAGGTGTACAGGACTGTGGTACTGAGCACTCTCCTCTATGGCTGCGAAACATTAGCCTGGCTAACGCGACTTCAAAGCTCTCCGAGCATTTGGTCTGGCCAAGCTATTAAGCCAAACCGTTTCCCAGAGCCCATGGTTGACCCGCCTCCCTGAAATGCCTCAGTTTGCTACTGGTCGAAGCCAGAAAAGGCTGTGACAAAGCTTAAACCAATCACATCACTCTTTCCTCTGACGTATGTGACGCGACGGGGCTAACTGGTAGATTAAACTCTTACCGAAGCCGGTCGGGAGCAAGGCGAAAACGTCCTTCCTTTCAATAAATACCTCCAGGGCTGCTCTTTGCTCCGTTTTCAATGAGAACTTCCCGTTGAATGCTTTCAATACAGCATCTACCGCTGTGTTAAAGGCTTGCCGCTGCTCCATGTTCATGATGTGAATGAAGCGCTTCCAGCATAGATTCTGTAAACAATCTATGGCTTCCGGTCGCAGTTCTACTACGTCACTGCCTTGAACACGCCTCTACCCAGGGCCGTTGGAGATGCTCAAAGTTGATTGGTTCCCGATTTTTCGGGAGCTTGGAAATGCTGTAGATAGCCTGCCTGGCCAGACTAAGCTCGGAACAGGCCCTCGTGTTGCGTCACGCTTAGGATGGGCGGGCCCAGGCTAGCGAAACATGGACCCAATACCGTCGTCACGTCAAAGCGTTGGAGCAGTTCCATCAACACTGCCTTCGCAAGATCTGCAACTTGACCTAGAAGGACAAAGTTCCTAACACTCCAGTTTTAGATATCTGTAAAATCCCAAGTGTAGAATCGCCTGTTACACGTGCACAGCTACGCTGGGCCGGGCATGTAGTGCGCATGGGTCCTGAAAGGATTCCAAAAGCCCTCATGTTCGGCGAGTTGTCAACTGGAAAAAGATCGCAGGGTGGACAGCGTAAGCACTACAAAGATGTCCTTAAAGCTTCTCTGAAGGGCTACGGGATCGACCCTGGGTCATTCGAGAAGACCGCCAAAGATGGGACTCAGTGGCGCAGGACCTGCAACAAGGGATGCCAGCTGTTTGAGGAAGCAAGGACTGCCAGGCTGAATGAACAGCGTCGTCATCGCCATGCTGCTAATACTGCCCCGCAAGCTTCACAAGATTTGTAGTTTGTCTGCGTTGACGGTCAGCGAGTTTGCGCTTCGCGCATCGGGCTGATCAGCCATCGCAAGTATAGACACTAAGTGGCCGGGGACGGAGATTCATCATATCGATGACTCAATCCATCATCATCATATCCAAATGAGAGTCGGAGCTTACCCGTCTGTGTTCTCGCTTCTTGAAGTCCGATCTTGTGGTCGATTATTTTGAAACAATCTGACTTTCAGTTGTTTGTTCAGTTCTCCGTTCATTCGCTTCTTCCACATAAGGGCGAGATGGCAGCAACATCCAGTGAAGAAATCAGACAGCTGCTCCACTCATTCTCCATTTTCTCCATACTGAGTATTCCGCTATTACTGCTCGGCTCAGGCAATTACTAAGGCCAAGTTTACATTAGACCGTATCTGTCTCGTTTTCTTTGCGGATGCACTGTCCATTTACATTAAAACGCCTGGAAACGCCGGGAAACGGGAATCCGCCAGGGTCCACGTATTCAATCCAGATCGTGTCTGGTCCGGTGCTGTGTAAACATTGAGAATACGCGGATACGCGGATACGCTGTGCTGAGCTCTAGCTGGCGTCGTCATTGGACAACGTCACTGTGACATCCACCTTCCTGATTCGCTGGCGTTGGTCATGTGACGCGACTGCTGAAAAACGGCGCGGACTTCCGCCTTGTATCACCTTTCATTAAAGAGTATAAAAGTATGAAAATACTGCAAATACTGATGCAAATACTGCCCATTGTGTAGTTATGATTGTCTTTAGGCTTGCCATCCTTCCACTTGCAAGTGGTAAGTGACGCCATGCCCGATATGCACTGAGATCACACACACAGCGGCTCAGTCCCAAATCACTGCTCGTGCGCTCCACTCGCACGCTCTGTGAGCTGCGCAGGGCCGGAGTGCGCACCCTCCAGAGGGCACTCGCTGTTCAGGGCGGAGTGATTTGGAGCGCAGGATGCCTGCGGAGCCGAGCGTATCCGTGTATTGGCGTTGCTGTGTGCACACTAATCATTTTAAAAACGTTAATCTGATGATCCGCTGATATGGTCTAATGTAAACCCCACCTAAAACCTGGGACGGAACGGAACGTCACCGGTTTTAGCAACAACCGCGGAGAGGTCACTGCCCGAGCAATATGTCCTGTCCCGTCCCATCCCGGGTTTTACCAACAACCCTCGGCTCACTCTGGGAAAACTGGGGCAACTGAACTTACTTTCCTTTTAAAAAAATAAATAAAATAAATGCTTTCCTTTTCTTGTGGTTTTCTTTAATTGTAGGTACTGCACCCTCTTTCAATACGGGCTTATAGCCAATGCTCCTCAACAGATCAGAGGTCTCATATGAGTCTTCAGTAAAATGTGCAGAGTAGAGGAGAAACCACTTCGTAGGCACCCAATGTGCCTGTGAACTTCTCGCAAAACGCATCCAAATCTTTGCAGTTTGAACATTCTTGGGCCATGAATGCAACGTAAATCCACCTTCTGTTGTGCTGCTGGCACATCTACATAGCATGGCGATAAATTAGCTCAAAATGGAGGACCGGAGTTGCAGTCAGCTCTGTGTTTTAGTATAACGGAAATGGAGATGAGACCGATAGACTTCCTGCTGTGACGTTACGGACGTCAAGGTCATTCACTCAGACCGCTATCTATATGAATCACTTTAATCATAAAAATTACTATATTAGATTTATTGTTAATGCTTAAAACTATTCCTGTGCCACTCTTGAGGCATTTATAAACGAAAGTGAGGCCATGGTTCTGCGTATATGCTTTAATGACACTGAGGCACTGCTCACCCCACCCCACTCTTCCACTGACCAATCAGGTAACACTTTGCTCACAAATATTCATTCACGATAAGTTCTCAAGCCATGAATGGAGATACTGAGATGAGGCCCAAAAGAAACTGACTGGTTTGTTTTATTTCAGATTTTATGGGTTGGTAGGCTCCAGATATCCAAATGTACTGTATATGCGGGGCAGCACGGTGGTGTGGTAATTAGCACTGTTGCCTCACAACAAGAAGGTTCTGGGTTTGAGCCCAGTGGCCGACAGAGGCCTTTCTGTGCGGAGTTTGCATGTTCTCCCCGTGTCAGCGTGAGTTTCCTCCAGGTGCTCCGGTTTCCCCCACAGTCCAAAGACATGTGGATTCGGTTGATTGGCTACTCTAAATTGCCCATTGGTGTGTACATGTACCTGCCACCAGATGATGGTTTGGGTCCCTCTGGTATACTATAATCACCCAAGAGAATTCAGGGAAGCTAGTTGATCGCTTCCTGGATCGCCGACCCTCAACTATGAGGATGGCAATAGACAGACAGACTATATCTGCACAAGCACTGAAAAAGTGAGTTGTTCATAATATGTTCCCTTTAATGAAGTCATGAAATACTAAAAGAAGTTCATGAAATTGTAATACATGTGCAGGATGAAGACTTAATTTGTTTTTCTGAGTTATCAAATTGGTAAATCAGTCATTTTGTTAAATCAATGTGCTCTTCTGTAAAGAAAACGTGACCATATCTGGAAATGAAATTTTTCATGGACTTTAAAAGGTTTTTTGTTTGTTTGTTTTTAAAGTGTTCTGCCTGATGGCAGGGCCAAGTTTCTTGAAAAGGATTACAGTAGTGATTTCCTGTTGCCTTCTACTGGATTATTTATAGAGGTTCACTCCTCTCAATCATTCACACCTATGGGCAATTTAGAGTAGCCAGTTAACCTAACCACATGTCTTTGGACTGTGGGGGAAACTGGAGCACCTGGAAGAAACCCACGTGGACACAGGGAGAACATGCAAACTCCATACAGAAAGGCCCCTGTTAGCCACTGGGCTTGAACCCAGAACCTTCTTGCTGTGAGGCGACAGTGCTAACCACTACACCACCATGCCACCCACTTTAAAGGTATAAACTACTAATTAATGAATAGTATTGTCTCATTTCATCTCATTATCTCTAGCCGCTTTATCCTGTTCTACAGGGTCGCAGGCAAGCTGGAGCCTATCCCAGCTGACTACGGGCGAAAGGCGGGATACACCCTGGACAAGTCGCCAGGTCATCACAGGGCTGACACATATGCCGCTTTTCCACTACCAACGCGGCTGAGTTGGGCTGAGCCGTGCCATGCTGAGTCAAGCTGAGTGGGGCTGTTGGAGTTGCATTTCGACTACAACCGCGCTGAACCGTGCTAGCTGGAAGTGGGTGGACACATTGGGTGGAGTTAGCGAAAGTGGGTGGACGTCACGTGATGTCGTTAGGTGGCACAAACAGTGACATCAGTGATCTTTTAAGCGGTAGTCTCACGACCCGGAGAGTAAACAATAAACATGGAGGACATGGAGTCGTTAGTGTTGCTGGTCTTGGTGCTGTGGCTTGTTGTCACCGACAACGCCAACAGATACTGGCAAGAGCGTATAGATGAGGTGAGGCGCATAAGGCTTCAGAAATTCTCATAATTCGTAATTCTTCTTCTTCCGGGTTTACGGTGTTTACAGATCCCAGCGTGCTCGCGGGGCGTGTGTGGGCATGTGAGGACACTCCTCCTCACCAATCAGTGCACAGGGGAGTGTCTCCTCACGCCCCTAGCCCCACTCGGCTCGGTTTGGCTCGCTTCAGCCCCACTCCAAAACCGTGCGAGTTTTGGGTGCTAAGCAGGGCTGAAGCGAGCTGAGTCGTGCTGCTCTGAGGTAGTCGAAACGCAAGCCGTGTCAGGCTGAAGTGAGCTGAAGTGAGCTGAAAAAGGGTAGTGGAAAAGGGCCAATAGAGACATACAACCATTCACACTCACATTCACACCTACGGTCAATTTAGAGTCACCAGTTAACCTAACCTGCATGTTTTTGGACTGTGGGGGAAACCGGAGCACCCGGAAGGAAACCCACGCGGACACGGGGAGAACATGCAAACTCCGCACAGAAAGGCCCTCGCCGGCCACAGGGCTCGAACCCGGACCTTCTTGCTGTGAGGCGACAGCGCTAACCACTACACCACCATGCCGCCCAAATAGTATTGTATTTATGTAATTAATATTGATATCAAATGGCATTCTGTAGGCTTGTGTGTGTGTGTGTGTGTGTGTGTGTTCACAACCCAAAATATACATTTCAGGGAGACATACTGGGGTTAGAACAAATTGTTAGACAGTTTCACTGCTCCTTGCTTGAGCCGTATAAGTCCAAACTCAGAATGACTGAGATGTGGCTCTGACTTATTCAAAGTCTGCTTTCGCCTGAAGCTTCCACACAACTGTCCGAGTAGTACTCAAGTCTCTATTTACATCTGAGTTTGGAATACCGATCTGCACAATTTCAGAATAAAATCCTAACAATGCATGCTTAAATCACATCTCATCTCATTATCTCTAGCTGCTTTATCCTGTTCTACAGGGTCGCACGCAAGCTGGAGCCTATCCCAGCTGACTACAGGGAAAAGGCAGAGTACACCCTGGACAAGTCGCCAGTTCATCACAGGGCTGACACATAGACACAGACAACCATTCACACTCACGGTCAATTTATGGCCCTTTTCCACTACCCTTTTTCAGCTCACTTCAGCTCGCTTCAGCTCACTTCAGCCCGACACGGCTCGCGTTTCGACTACCAAAGAACAGCACGACTCAGCTCGCTTCAGCCCTGCTTAACCCCTAAAACTCGCACCATTTTGGAGTAGGGCTGAAGCGAGCCAAAGCGAGCCGAGTGAGGCTGGGGGCGTGAGCAGACACTCCCCTGTGCACTGATTGGTGAGGAGGAGTGTCCTCACATGCCCACACACGCCCCGCGAGCACGCTGGGATCTGTGAACACCGTAAACCTGGAAGAAGAATAATTACGAATTACGAGAATCTCTGAAGCCTTATGCGCCTCGCCTCATCTATACGCTCTTGCCAGCATCTGTTGGCGTTGTCGGTGACAACAAGCCACAGCACCAAGACCAGCAACACTAACGACTCCATGTCCTCCATGTTTATTGTTTACTATTCGGGTCGTGAGACTACCGCTTAAAAGCTCACTGATGTCACTGTTTGCGCTGCTTAACGACATCACGTGACGTCCACCCACTTCCAGCCAGCACGGTTTAGCGCGGTTGTAGTCGAAATGCAACTTCAATAGCCCCGCTCAGCTCGACTCAGCCCAACTCAGCACGGCACGGCTCAGCCCAACTCAGCCGCGTTTGTAGTGGAAAAGCGGCATTAGAGTCACCAGTTAACTTAACCTGCATGTCTTTGGACTGTGGGGGAAACCGGAGCACCCGGAGGAAACCCATGCTGACACGGGGAGAACATGCAAACTCCACACAGAAAGGCCCTCGCCGGCCACGGGGCTCAAACCCAGGACCTTCTTGCTGTGAGGCAACAGCGCTAACCACTACACCACCGTGCCGCCCATGCTTAAATCAACTCTCAATAAGCATACGCCGATGTAAATGATCTGTTTATCATGTTTCAGCAATTGCAGATTCCAAACCTTTTAAAGTACTGTTCAAACTGGTGGAATATGATTTGCGATTTTATTCTATATAAGCCTGACTGGGGACAGACCCCAAAGATCATTCTCCCTATTCCACCTTAACTAGATGTCAGTAAAACATGTGTTGGTTGTTGGTAAGCTCAATTATAAAATATTCTTGAATCTTTAAAATGTAAAAGAAAATTATTAATTAGGTTAATTATCTAGAAAATTTGTTTAGTTATAATGAACAGCATAGCTACATTTCTCAGAAGCTCAGAACCAGTGTACTTAAAGGTAGACTGCCTTTCAGATTTTTCAAGTGTAAGCCACGAAAATAATTTTCCCCGATACCCAATTATTTTTGTTCAGTGGACCGAAAGCTACTGAATTCGAATCACAGACTTCCAATTTTATTGTTACTTTTTTTAATAGAACAATTAATGAATTTAGGGCCACATGGCCCTAAATTCTCTGCTATTTTTTCTTGCTTCACCATTCAAGATACTACATCATGCATCACGTGGTGAGCTTTCCTCGTTCATGCAAGGCATTGGCGTGAAACGTAAAAGACTGACTACAGTAACGGAAAGCGAGAAGAAAAGATGTTATGTTGTGAAGGAAAGGAAACGCAGGACCAAACTAATAAATGTCGGCGGTCAGCGAGCACCTCGGTGTGCTCAGCCGTTCGTTTAGTGACAGAATGATGTAACTGTCAGTGAAGAAGAAGAAGAAGAAACCTTTGTCACATGCACACTTCAAGCACAGTGAAATTCATCCTCTGCATTTAACCCATCCGAAGCAGTGAACACCCACCCACCCAGAGCAGTGGGCAGCCACACTACAGCGCCCGGGGAGCAGTCAGGGCCCAGTACCCTGCTCAAGGGCACTTCAGCCCAAGGCCGCCCCACGTTAACCTAACTGCATATCTTTGGACTGTGGGGGAAACCGGAGCACCCGGAGGAAACCCACACAGACACGGGGAGAACATGCAAACTCCACACAGAAAGGCCCTCGCCGGCCACTGGGTTCGAATCCAGAACCTTCTTACTGTGAGGCGACCGTGCTAACCACTACACCACCATGCCGCCCCAATGCACGGTCAAAGGTAAACCTGTGCGTGTGTTGACGGACTTCCTCTGTCTGCTTGACCGCGTGAAGTGAGGGATTTTATGCACATTATTTGCTGTGGAATCTCTTCAAATTAAATAATTTCCCAGCCACATAATGACCTGTTTTTTTTTTAGCTTAGATATTACAGAAATAAACATATACCACAAAGACCAAATTTCAGAGGGAACTAAATTTTACCGATTTTATGAAATCGAAAAGCTTTAACTGACACTCAGCCAAGAAAACAGGCTGAGAACAATAGATACTGTGGCAGAGGTTCAGCATGTTTAATGCTCTAATACACTGTGACTGTTTGCCAGCATCTCATGAAGGGGAAATTCTGTTCTGAGTGTAATTACACACTGAAGGATGTCTACTTTTTTCTTTTTTTTCTCAAACAGCAGAGAAAACCTCAAACTCACATCCATACAGATCAATGCACTCTTGTCAAATGTGCCTGCTCAATGGCCAGCTTCATTTGTAAAAAGGCAAAGCCAAATAAATGAACTGCCTGGTGCCTTTAGGGAGCTCTGTGAATAACTTGTTTTATTCTAGACATGGCCAAGAAACAGCACTTTAGCACAAAACAAGATGAGAACCCTAGCAAATGAAGTAAGGGCAGGGTGAACAGGCAGTTAAGGAAGGTCATATTGCCCTTTCATGATTCGAAGCCTCACTTTCAAGAGCTGCATGCTGTGCTAAAGCGGAAATCCGAATGGCTGAGTCATCCTGATAAGCCCACCTTTCCACTGATTTTATTAAAGCCAGAAAGCATGAATAATACACAATGCATGCAGAATATAAAGAAGTTGTTAGCTTCGGAACCCACAGAACATTGAGGATGGGCAGATAGACAGATGAACGATGGTTGTTACAAACATGAATCGGCATCTCATCAGGGGTGAGTTTTCCAATTACACGAAAGTATTCGACTGTATTAAGATTAATAATTAAGGTATGCGTGGTTTGATATCCTTGCATACTCACATTGTTATATAAGGAGCAGTCTGACACTACCCTTATCGTAAAGTGCTTCATAAACTGGCTTTTTGACATTTCTGTCTGTATCAAATGCTGTTTTTGTCATTTTCAATAAATCTCCTCCGTATTCTAATGTATTGTTTGTAAATATGTTTACAACATGATTTATACTATGTAATATGATTTTATAGACTAGTCTGTAGGCAGTGTTGACTGGTTAATGTTTATCATGATTGTTTTCTTCAAAGCGACCGTGAATTGGCCTAGTGGTTAGCGTGTCCGCCTTGAGATCGTGAATTCTACTCACGGTCGGGTCATACCAAAGACCATCATAAAAATGGTACCTACTGCCATCTGGCAAGGCACACTGCAATACAGATGCGAGTGGGACGTCAAACACTTGCGGTTACCAGAGGACTAGCCCCCACTCTAACCCTAGCCATGTAATAGGCGAGAGGCCGAGGGCTACAGAAACGGAGATTGACGCCGCCCTATGCACCACGTGGGAAGGGACTTTCTTAAGAACAAATATAAAAGTCCCTGTAATGCATTGGATTCTGTTATGAGCATGGAAAAAATTATATTACAGTGGTGCTTGAAAGTTTGTGAACCCTTTAGAATTTTCTATATTTCTGCATAAATATGACCTAAAACATCATCAGATTTTCACACAAGTCCTAAAAGTAAATAAAGAGAACCCAGTTAAACAAATGAGACTAAAATATTATACTTGGTCATTTATTTATTGAGCAAAATGATCCAATAATACATATCTGTGAGTGGCAAAAGTATGTGAACCTCTAGGATTAGCAGTTAATTTGAAGGTGAAATTAGAGTCAGGTGTTTTCAATCAATGGGATGACAATCAGGTGTGAGTGGGCACCCTGTTTTATTTAAAGAACAGGGATCTATCAAAGTCTGAGCTTCACAACACATGTTTGTGGAAGTGTATCATGGCACGAACAAAGGAGATTTCTGAGGACCTCAGAAAAAGCATTGTTGAAGCTCATCAGGCTGGAAATGGTTACAAAACCATCTCTAAAGAGTTTGGCCTCCACCAATCCACAGGAGGAAATTCAAGACCATTGTTACCTTTCCCAGGAGTGGTCGACCAACAAAGATCACTTCAAGAGCAAAGTGTGTAATAGTTGGCGAGGTCACAAAGGACCCCAGTGTAACTTCTAAGCAACTGAAGGCCTCGCTCACATTGGCTGATGTTAATGTTCATAAGTCCACCATCAAGAGAACATTGAAAAACAACGGTGTGCATGGCAGAGTTGCAAGGAGAAAGCCACTGCTCTCCAAAAAGAACATTGTTGCTCATCTGCAGTTTGCTAAAGATCACGTGGACAAGCCAGAAGGCTACTGGAAAAATGTTTTGTGGACGGATGAGACCAAAATAGAACTTTTTGGTTTAAATGAGAAATGTTATGTTTGGAGAAAGGAAAATACTGCATTCCAGCATAAGAACCTTATCCCATCTGTGAAACATGGTGGTGGTAGTATCATGGTTTGGGCCTGTTTTGCTGCATCTGATCCAGCACGGCTTGCCATCATTGATGGAATAATGAATTCTGAATTATACCAGCGAATTCTAAAGGAAAGTGTCAGGACATCTGTCCATGAACTGAATCTCAAGAGAAGGTGGGTCATGCAGCAAGACAACGACCCTAAGCACACAAGTCGTTCTACCAAAGAATGGTTAAAGAAGAATAAAGTTAATGTTTTGGAATGGCCAAGTCAAAGTCCTGACCTTAATCCAATCGAAATGTTGTGGAAGGACCTGAAGTGAGCAGTTCATGTGAGGAAACCCACTAAAATCCCAGAGTTGAAGCTGTTCTGTATGGAGGAATGGGCTAAAATTCCTTCAAGCCGGTGTGCAGGACTGATCAACATTTACCAGAAACACTGAGTTGCAGTTATTACTGCACAAGGGGGTCACACCAGATACTGAAAGCAAAGGTTGACATACTTTTGCCACTCACAGATATGTAATATTGGATCATTTTCCTCAATAAATAAATGACCAAGTATAATATTTTTGTCTCATTTGTTTAACTGGGTTCTTTTTATCTACTTTTAGGACTTGTGTGAAAATCTGATGATGTTTTAGGTCATATTTATGCAGAAATATAGAAAATTCTAAAGGGTTCACAAACTTTCAAGCACCACTGTACTGTATATCTGCAGATATTATAATGTTACAGGTAAAGCTTTACATTAAGGCTCCCTTAACTGATATCATTCAATGCATTACGTAACATCAACAAACCGTACACTTCAGCTTTAACACTCCTAAGTAATATTAACAAAGTAACTAACATGTAGTTATTTTTTTAATAAGTCAATTAAGTCAAATAATCAACACCTGTATTAATTAAAACTTGGAACAGAGTCTGAAAAGCAAGTTCCAGTATTTACACCTAGAGACCAGAGTTCAGGCAGTTCAACATAATTTATTCTTGGCTAATTTATATGGACTTAATTTTGGTCATGGATTGAATAAACAGTGTGCAGGCGTATTTCGTTAACATTTACACAAAGGTCAATTAACATGTGTTAAGCTACTTTGTTACTTTGTTTAACTCTACTAATGTTTTATTATTGCTGAGGGTAAAGGTTTGTTCATGCTAGCTCAAAAAAAGAAGAGCACATAGAGCCAATTTTAATAACAGAACATGTCTTACTTATACAAATCTTTAATTACCTCGCCCACGACGGAGTAAACAGTGCAGTTTGTTTGTTTGTGTGTCTGTCTGTTAACAATCTATCATCTAGACGGTTACACCGATTGACTTCAAATTTTCAGGGTAGGTGGGCAATGGTTCGTAGATTACCTGATTAAATTTTGGGGGTAATCGGGTCAAGGTGAAGGTCACTGGAAAGGTCAACCTTTTGGTCAAAATAACATTTTCCATTATAAATCAAAAACAGTCGCCGATAAACAAATGTTTACTATTATGAGCATATAGGAACTCCCATATGGCCTTTCGTTTGGCACCATGATCTTTGACCTTGAGTCAGCCTGAAAGGTCAAACTCAAGGTCATGGATTTTCAGAGGGCTGTAACTTGAAAACAGTTGATGATAGACAGATATTTACCATTATCAACTTATAGGAAGTGTCATCTGGGCTTTCATTTGGCACCATGATCTTTGACCTTGAATTACTCTGAAATGTCAAACTCAAGGTCATGGATTTTCATAGGACTATAACTTGATAGCTGATGACTGAGAAATATTATCATTATCAACATGTAGGTATAAAATAAGTGCTGCTGTGTGAGGTTTGTTTTGCCTGGCAACACTTGTTGTTTTTGAAAAAAAAATCACAGAAATTAACTAAAATTCTGATTATTGTAACCAAAAACATAATAATATTTTTCCAAAAATACCAATTTGTTAATTGATTATTTAAAGGCAAGGTAGATAATTTTGGAGAAAACAGCAAGAGTATGTTAGAATTTGAAATGTGTGTGTGAGAGAGAGAGAGAGAGAGAGAGAGAGAGAGAGAGAGAATTGGAAAAAGTGTAGCAAATGAAGGTCGCGATCGCTGAGTGATCTTTGCCCATGTCCCTGGACTAACTGCCAGTGTTATGAACACACAACTCCACAAGAATGACTAACTGTCTCTCACACACTCACACTCTCTTGCCAGCATCATGTGGTGCCCAGCAGTGGCAGGTGAAGAACCCAAGAGTCACGGTGCCATTTACTGAGTGCCAGTCACACACGAGCAATTCCCTGTGAATCATACAGAGGAACCTGTGCAACAAGCCTGCTATATTTCCTCACTGAATTCATTAGTGGAATCATTTTTTGGCCAAACAGATCACGTTCCTTGAGGACCATTTGAATAAGACTGATTCTATCCACATTACAAGAAGAGCATTTGTTTTTTTGGTGGCTCTGAAGGATTCAGCTGGAAGTTGGTCGGACTGCTTCAAACTGCTCATCTATTTTTGGGCTGGGTGTGATTTTAGCAAATGTAGCTGTGGAAGCATTTCCAATCTCTTCTGTACAAGCTTTTCCCTCAGTCCCAGCTCCTGGAACAAACCCAGCACGAGCAGTCCAGATGGTGACGGCTCTTCAGCCAGCTCTTCTGAGGATTTTCTGTGTTGATGTATGCATAACACTAACCCTTTCCAAGCACCATTTTGTCTGTCCACATTGCACCCCTTTTTGAATTTTAAGCACACTAAGTATCTCACTCATGGCACTCCTGCCAAGATACCAGTCAGAATTATTCATTATGAGCCATGACTCATATGACTTTTCTTTAATCCTGGTCATTCAGGTTACTATTAGGAGATTCATGTTGTACTTTGCATTCCAGTGGGATGGATACACCTCCATATCTTCTCTGGAACAGCAAATAAAAAGAAAACCACATAATATGACATTGTTACAGGAAAATAAGTTGAGGGTTAAACTTTTTTTAAAGAATCAGCACATATATGCTTAAAAAACCAAACAAACTCCACAGCAGCTGAAGCATGTAAGACATAAATACACTCCATATGACCAAAAGTATGCGGACACCTGACCATCACACCTGTATGTGCTTTTTGAACATTCCATTCCAGATTTAGTCCCCCTTTACTGTTATAATAACCTCCACTCTTGAGGGAAGGCTTTCCACTAGATTTTGGAATGTGGCTATGGGGAGTTGCCCATTCAGCCATAAAAGCATTAGTAAGGTTTGGCAATTCTCTGCGTGAGGAGCCTGGCATGTAGTCAGCATTCCAGATCACCCCAAAGGTGACCTCAACCAGTGGGGTTGATGTCAAGGCTCTATGCAGGACACTAGAGTTCTTCCACCCCAACCTTGGCAAACCATGTGTTTATTGACCTTGCTTTGTGCATGGAGTGTTATCATATGTGCTGGAACATATTTGGGCCCCTTAGTTCCAGTAAAAGGATTTCTTAATCCTACAGCATACAAAGATATTCTATACAACTGTGTGCTTCCACCTTTGTGGCAACAGTTTGGGAAGGTCCACATGAGGATGTGATGGTCTGGTGTCCACATACATTTGGCCACATAGTGTAACTTGTGATGCTGAGCAAGGATTTATACAGATTCTCCTGTTCATATCACAGCTGTGTCCTGGGTTGTTCATGCCTGTACATGCCTGATCACGCAGCAGTGTTCTTCCTCTCCGGTAGTCCCTTAAAGGAGATACGCAGAACCATGGCCTCACTTTCGTTGATAAATGCCTTGAGACCTCAAGAATGGCACAGGAATAGTTTTAAACATTAACAAGAAATCTAATATAGTAATTTTACGATTAAAGTGATTTATATAGGTAGCGGTCTGAGTGAATGACCTTGACGTCCGTAACGTCACAGCAGGAAGTCTATCGGTCTCATTGCCATTTCCGCTATACTAAAACAGAGCTGACTGCAACTCCGATCCTCCATTTTGAGCTCATTTATCATCATGCCACATAGATGTGTTGCTGGCTGGTGCAGCAACGTGACAGAAGGTGGATTTACGTTGCATTCATGGCCCAAGAATGTTCAAACTGCAAAGATTTGGACGCGTTTTGCGAGAAGTTCATGGGCACAGTGGGTGCCTACGAAGTGGTTTCTCTTCTAGTCTGCACATTTTATTGAAGACTCGTACGAGACCTCTTATCTGTTGAGGAGTGTTGGCTATAAGCCCGTACTGAAAGAGGATGCAGTACTAACAATTAAAGGAAAAGAAAACTACAAGAAAAGGAAAGTATTTATTTAATTTATTTATTTAAAAAAAAGGAAAGTTCAGTTGCACCAGTTCTCCCGGAGTGTGAGCCAAGGGTTGTTGGTAAAACCCGGGACGGAACAGGATGTGACATATTATTGCTCGGGCAGTGACCTCCCCGTGGGTGTTGCTAAAACCGGTGACGTCCCGTCCCAGGTTTTAGTAATTGCCTGAGCCGAGCAGTAGTGGCGGATTACTCAGTATGGAGAAAATGGAGAAAGAGTGGAGCAGCCGTCTAATTTCTCCACTGGATATTGCTGTCATCTTGCCCTTACGTGGAAGAAGCAAATGAACGGAGAACTGAACGAACAACTGAAAGTCAGATTGTTTCAAAACAATCAGCCACAAGATCGGCCTTCAAGAAGCGAGAACACAGACGGGTAAGCTCTGACTCTCATTTGGATACAAAACAACACGTTGTTTACCTGCATGTAGATTAATACATGTAGCTTGTATTGTGTGTTTAAGTTACTGGTATAAGATTATTTAATTTGCTTCAGAATGTGAACTTTTATGTTTTATCAGTGAAAATGCATGCGTGTACATGTATGTTGCATAAGTTATAACACCTATCCTGTTTTAATGAAAGTCGACCCACAATCAACGAAGTCAAATCAGACTTAGTTGAGCAAGTCGGTAACGGTATTTCTTACTTTCACCATAAATTTTTATTTATATGACTTTGGTCTATAGCTGTCAAAGGCCTCGGCCTTAAAACCGGTTACCGCAGTGACGTCACGCACTCAGGGCTGGCTGGCTCAGCGGGGCAGCTCGAATGCCAACTTTGCGGTCGATTTTAACTCTCAAAAAATATATTTTTATTCCCATTTATGCAGCATACAAGAGTCAATGGTGGAGATACTATCCACTCAGAAATTTATTTAAAAATAAAGGTTCTGCATATCTCCTTTAAGAGTGTCGTGAAAGAGCAGTGTGACTGGAGGAGAAATGATTATGTTGCTGGCCTTCTAGACTCATGGTATTAATACGAGAGGAATAGTGTTGGTCTAATTCATTATGAGAAACGACTACAAAATTGTGAGGAAAATTCATAAACATTTTTAACATACAAATAAGCTACAATCTCCACATTTATGAAAAGGGTTTGAATGTCTTCATTGCCGGTTGTGGATGTATTTCAGTAACTGTTGAGCTGGGATTTATACGTATGATAAAATAGTGTGGAAAAAAAATCAGTGAGTGGCACTTCTGAGGGATGAAATGTTTTGTTGAAAAGAGAGGTCAGAGGAGAATAGCCAAACTGGTTTGAGCTGACAGAAAGTAACTGAAATAACTGAGCAGAAAAGCATCTCAGAGTGCACAAAACGCG
The DNA here is from genome assembly GCF_027579695.1 of Neoarius graeffei. Lineage (NCBI taxonomy): Eukaryota > Metazoa > Chordata > Actinopteri > Siluriformes > Ariidae > Neoarius > Neoarius graeffei. Next base: position 63,061,255 of record NC_083579.1, read on the forward strand.
GCTGACCCTTGTGGCAGAAGGGCTATAACAGTAAAAGATCGCACTGAGTTTTGCTCCTGTCAGTTAAGAACAGAAATCTGAAATTACAGTGGGCATAGATTCAACAAAACGGGACAGCTGAAGATTGGACAAACAGGTACACGTGTTCCTCTTAAAGCATCTACGCAGAACCATGGCCTCACTTTCGTTTATAAATGCCTCGAGACCTCAAGAATGGCACAGGAATAGTTTTAAGCGTTAACAATAAATCTAATATAGTAATTTTTACAATTAAAGTGATTCATATAGGTAGCGGTCTGAGTGAATGACCTTGACGTCCGTAACGTCACAACAGGAAGTCTATTGGTCTCATCGCCATTTCCGCTATACTAAAACACAGAGCTGACTGCAACTCCGATCCTCCATTTTGAGCTAATTTATCGCCATGCCATGTAGATGTGCCAGCAACATGACAGAAGGTGGATTTACGTTGCATTCACGGCCCAAGAATGTTCAAACTGCAAAGATTTGGATGCATTTTGCGAGAAGTTCACGGGCACATTGGGCGCCTATGAAGTGGTCTCTCCTCTGCTCTGCACATTTTACTGAAGACTCGTACGAGACCTCTGATCTGTTGAGGAGCGTTGGCTATAAGCCCATATTGAAAAAGGGTGCAGTACCAACAATTAAAGAAAAAGAAAACTACAAGAAAAGGAAAGCATTTATTTTATTTATTTAATTTTTTTTGAAAAGGAAAGTGAGTTCAGTTGCACCAGTCCTCCCGGATGAGCCGAGGGTTGTTGGTAAAACCCGGGACGGAACGTGACATAATTGCTCGGGCAGTGACCTCCCTGCAGTTGTTGCTAAAACCGGTGACGTCCTGTTCTATCCTGGGCTTTAGTAATCGCCTGAGCCGAGCAGTAATGGCGGAATACACAGTATGGAAAAAAGTGAATGAGTGGAGCAGCTGTCTTATTTCTAAACTGGATATCGCTGCCATCTCGCCCTTACGTGGAAGAAGCGAATGAACAGAGAACTGAACAAACAACTGGAAGTCAGAATGTTTCAAAAACAATCGGCCTTCAGGAAGCGAGAACACAGACAGGTAAGCTCCGACACTCATTTGGATAAAAAAAACAATAACGTTGTTTACCTGCATTTAGATTAATACATGTAACTTGTATTGTGTGTTTAAGTTACCGGTATAAGATTATTTAATTTGCTTCAGAATGTGATTGTCTCAGTTCATCTGATTATTTAATTAGCCTTTTACGTTTTATCAGTGAAAATGCATGCATGTACATGTATGTTGGATAAGTTATAACACCTATCCTGTTTTTATGAGAGTCGACCCACAATCAATGAAGTCAAAATCAGTCTTAGTTGAGCAAGTCGGTAACGGCATTTCTTACTTTCACCATAAATTTTTATTTATATGACTTTGGTCTATAGCTGTCAAAGGCCTCGGTCTTAAAACCAGTTACTGCTGTGACGTCACGCACTCAGGGCTGGCTGGATCAGTGGGGCAGCTCGAATACCAACTTTGCGGTCGATTTTAACTCTCAAAAAAATAATTTTTTTTTATTCCCATTAATGCAGCATACAAGAGTCAATGGTGGAGATACTATCCACTCAGAAATGTATTTAAAAGTAAAGGCTCTGCGTATCTCCTTTAAAGTTCCTGTTAGAATATACACTTTTCAAGTGTAACTCTGAAAGAGCAAAACGTGTTCAACATAAAAGAAAAAAAAACTAGAGGAACATTTTTTAAAAATAAATAAGAGTGCACTGCATTCAGCTTGTCTGTGTTGGAGCATGAGCTGATTTGACATTGGACTGTTCATGCATAAAATCCCTTTACTCAACTCAGAAAACAGAACTGCATCACCACACACCTGCACAAACACACGCAGAGGCCACAAACAACACAGTTATCTTTTCCCCACATTAACAAACCCATGTGCATTTTTGAACTGTCCGCCAGTAACTTCAAAATTTAATATTAACAGCTTGTCTCATTTACTTATCTAACATTGAGCGAACATATTAGTTTTGCAAATGACATTTATATTGCACACAAACAGCTACTCCGAAATAGAATTATTGACATTTGAGATTGTGTAAGCTGTATACCAAATTAAAAAAGGTGATAAAATATTAAACCCAGGCTCAGATCAAGTCTGAGAAGTGAGCTATCAATTCTGCGACTTCATAAATGGCTCCGAATTTGCTTTAGAGCTATATAAAGAGGACAAAGGGGTCAAAATTTGAAATTCAAAATTCAGAGTTTGTTGTATGTATGTTAATGTTACACATCTATAGTTTCAATAAAACATACATTTGAAGATAATTAATCTTCTTATAGGGCAGCACGGTGGTGTAGTGGTTAGCGCTGTCGCCTCACAGCAAGAAGGTCTGGGTTCAAGCCCCGTGGCCGGCGAGGGCCTTTCTGTGCGGAGTTTGCATGTTCTCCCCGTGTCCGCGTGGGTTTCCTCCGGGTGCTCCGGTTTCCCCCACAGTCCAAAGACATGCAGGTTAGGTTAACTGGTGACTCTAAATTGACCGTAGGTGTGAATGTGAGTGTGAATGGTTGTCTGTGTCTATGTGTCAGCCCTGTGATGACCTGGCGACTTGTCCAGGGTGTACCCCGCCTTTCGCCCGTAGTCAGCTGGGATAGGCTCCAGCTTGCCTGCGACCCTGTAGAAGGATAAAGCGGCTACAGATAATGAGATGAGATGAGATAATCTTCTTATTTATTTCATGAACTAAAATACACCTTTCATAACTAACGTAACAGGACAGACGTACATCTTTGTACGAAAGCGTTTAACAATTAATCGAGTGCATGTTACAGAAACTAAAACAATGATCTGTGGCATATTTAATAATTCTCTTGTTTACAAAAATAAAAAAAATACCAGTCAAAAACAAAACAAAACCTTGTTTCCTTGAGTCTCACACTGATGAAATATAGATATTAAAAACAACTTTTACCAGTTCTGTACATTTGATTATTTACATTTCTTTCGCACAGTCAAACAGCATTATGTGATTCATTTTACTGTAACACACGCAATGGTATTGACAACCCTGAATAATCAATCTGTGTGTAAGAAAGGAAAAAAAATCAACAGTGTTACAAAAGATTTGTCAAGAACTTCACTGATTCAACCAATCGAATGCAACAGGACAGACATTTAGTCTAAAATAACAAGAAAATTCAGGTTTTGCAAATGTAATCATTATATTTATATTACATAATAATAATAATAATAATAATAAGCATATTATTATTATTATTATTATTATTATTATTGTTGTTGCTGTTGTTTATCAGTGTTATGACAATGACAATCGATTGTTAAAATGACGACTGCATCAGGTAACATGGACCAACTATATGTTTGTCATTTTACGAGTAACCCGCATTTTACACATTAGCACCTATTGTGACAACTTACAGTGCCCTCCACAATTATTGGCACCCCTTGTAAAGATTAGTTAAAATAATTTAAAAAAAAGTGTTAGAAAAAAATCCACCTTTTGATGAAGTCGCTTCATCTCACACTGAAAAAATGAGAAAAATCCATCCTTTAATTGAAATATATTTATTCAGAGAAAAACAAATCCCTCATCAAGAAATAATTATTTTCAGCAAAAACATGTAGTACTATTATTGCCACTCCTGCATTTAATACTTTGTACAACCTCCCTTTGTCAGTAAAACAGCACTGAGTCTCTCCTGTAACATTTTATAAGGTTGGAGATACAGAGCAGGGCATCTGAGATCATTCCTTTTTACATAATCTCTCCAGATCATCCAGGGTCCGAGGCCCTATCTTGCGCTCTCTCCTCTTCAGCTCAGCCCACAGGTTTTCAATGGGGTTCAGGTCAGGGGACTGAGATGGCCAGGGCAGAAGCTTGATTCTGTGCTCAGCGAACCATTTTTGTGTTGATTTGGACATATGCTTCGGATCATTGTCCTGCTGGAAGATCCAGTGACGACCCAGTTTTAGTTTCCTAGCAGAGGCAGCCTGATTTTAATTTAAAATGTCCTGGTATTTCATGGAGTCCATGATGCCATGTACACAAACAAGGTTTCCAGGGCCTTTGGAGGAAAAACAGCCCCAAAACATCACAGAACCCCCACCATATTTTACAGTTGGGATCGGGTTCTTTTCATTATAACCATCCTTCTTTTTACGCCAAACCCACCTCGAGTGTTTATTGCCAAAAAGCTCTGTTTTTGTTACATCAGAACACAGAACACAGTTCCAGTCACAACTGTAGTAGCGTTTCGCAAACTTATCAGGAAATAATGCTTTCTTGATAAGAGACTTGTTTTTCTCTGAATAAATTTATTTGAATTACAGGTTGGATTTTTCTCATTTTTTTGAAACCTTTTTACTAATCTTCACAAGGGGTGCCAATAATCGTGGAGGGCACTGTATCTGTCTCATTGAAAAACAAATGAACCCAACAATGTCAGGCACACACAGGAGCAGGAGACAGATGCAGGTGCGGAGTTTTATTCACAAGAGCAAAACACAAAACTAATACGATAACCAAAGCACTGGGAACACGGAGTAAACTGAGCTGAGCAATATGGCAGGAAACGGCAAACGTAAGACAAAAAGGTGCAAAAAAAACAAACAAAAAAAAAACTTGGGATTATAACAAATGAACTCAGAACAAGTGTACATCATCAGGAGCATGTAATCAGTGCAGGGGCTGCTGGGCAACGGAGTTCATCGCTGTGAGGAAAACTCTCCAGGAAGTGCAAGCCATAAGTCCTGCCAGCTGTAATCATTGCACCATACTGCCTCAGGCATTTACCTATGGTATTCTTCAATATATTTCAAAGTTATGGCTGCATTTAATAAAATATAAACCCTCATTTCTGACAGATGGACACAGAATACAATGAATCCATGTTACTTAGCAATTGATGTAATACTCACGTAACATTTGGACAGATGAAAACGGCTTGTTATTTGACCTTTCCTTGACACCTTTATGACAATTCAGTAGATGCCCAGATACACTACCATTCAAAAGTTTGGGGTCACCCAGACAATTTTGTGTTTTCCATGAAAAGTCACACTTTTATTTACCACCATAAGTTGTAAAATGAATAGAAAATATAGTCAAGACATTTTTCTGGCCATTTTGAGCATTTAATCGACCCCACAAATGTGATGCTCCAGAAACTCAATCTGCTCAAAGGAAGGTCAGTTTTATAGCTTCTCTAAAGAGCTCAACTGTTTTCAGCTGTGCTAACATGATTGTACAAGGGTTTTCTAATCCTCCATTAGCTTTCTGAGGCAATGAGCAAACACATTGTACCATTAGAACACTGGAGTGAGAGTTGCTGGAAATGGGCCTCTATACACCTATGGAGATATTGCACCAAAAACCAGACATTTGCAGCTAGAATAGTCATTTACCACATTAGCAATGTATAGAGTGGATTTCTGATTAGTTTAAAGTGATCTTCATTGAAAAGAACAGTGCTTTTCTTTCAAAAATAAGGTAAACTTTTGAACGGTAGTGTATGTAAACAGTTGTGCGTTCCGATTGGCTGATAGTTCTCTGTTAAGTCGTCGGCAAGGTCAAAGTTCACTGACTCACGTAACTCCTTAAAATGGACAGATATTGAATGGAATTTATTTTCTGGTAAATGAGACAACATAGAGAACAGACTCGTACATGAATACTTATGATCAATTCATCAATCTATTAGAGATGAAGGGGAAAGTCTTCGAAACATATTATTGCATGAAGTAAAAAAAAAAAACGTATTTGTAATCTAAAGATGTTTCATTTCAGCAAATATTTTCACATCTGAAAACTTGTTTGTTTCTCGTATTTCAATGTGTCCTTTTTTTCTTACTAAATAGCATTTTCTGACCTTTAAAGGAATAGGGACAACAATGTTTAGACTGAAATTGTTTTTATTGTCTCTATAATGTATCAACCTTTGGTAAAATCATAGGTTATGACAATAGATGTACTGTAGATAACGAGAAAACCCAAGCTTTTACAGCCGGATCCATTATAAAGCGCAGGAGATGAAACAGCAGCTAGGGAAATCTGTGCTAGAATAATACGGTCAGAATGCATGACACTATAAAGGGTTTGCCATCAGTTCTTTATTAGATTCCATTATAAAGAACTAACGTTCAATCAGTCAAGCGGGAGCTGCTACAGCTCATGAGAAAATAAAAGTTTCCTATGTGCTACTTGAGACATGAATGCAAAAACAAAACAACAAAAAAACCCCCACCATTCTTCGCTGCACCATTCTTCCTTGCCATTGTTGCGTGTGACCGGATCCAAATCTACATCCAGATAGCTGTAGAAATGCTTTTGAAAATGTTTTTATTACTAAAAGTGCTATCCAAATAAAAATTTAATCAAATATTACACAAGCGGTTGCTAGGTCACAGCTCCAGGATCCCCAATAAGATCCTGTTGCTTTCTTTGGGGCGTTACACATGTTCTCCTTGTGTCTGTATGGGTTTCTTCCAGGTTCTCCGGGTTCCTCTGATTTCCCAAAGAACAATTGTGTGTGAATTTGTGTGCATGGTGCCCCATGACGTCCTGGCGTCCTATCCAGGACGAATTCCTGCATCACACCCAGTGTTCCTGGAATAGGTTCCGTATACAGCAAAACCCCGACCAGGATAAAGCTATTGCTTTGAATATTACATTATTCCAATCTCAGTTATCGGGTACTGTACGGAAAAGTGCACATTTGAGTCCAATAAAGAGAAAATAAAATTCATTGCATGTTTATGAATTGCAATGAACAGACGTTGATTCAAATTATGAAACAAATTATGCCTGAACGTGTTCACAAACATGAATTGCTTCCATGAAGAAGCAACAGGGAAATGTTCGTTGCACCACTCTGCAAAAGCTTTCTCGCTTTTAATGAGCTGTCAGATTCATTCTAGTGATGCGCTTCCAATTAAGACTTAAAGCACTAACTGTTAACAATATTTCATTGTAAATAATATTAATTCTGAAACTGGAACATTTATAGTCTTTCCCAAGTAAAGGGAAGAAGTATAAAAGTTTTTTTGCTGGGCTGCTGGAGGGCTAACAGGAATAACCCCAGTTGTGATGTAGTTAAAAAAAAAAAAACACAAAGAAAAAGCTTAAGCTTAGTACCATGAAAAATGACTAGCAAGAGATGACAGGAGCACCACAGATTGGTGTGGGTAGGAGCACTGCTGTTATTGGAGTGAGGATAAGAGAGAAAAACCTGATAAAGGTGATTGCTGAGAGAGAGAGAGTAGTGGAGGGGGAAAAAGGCGGCTGTGGAATTATCCATCTGTCCATTTGAACGGCTGCTGAAACCATCAAAAGATCCTGAATGTGAAAAGACAGTAGACAAGAGAAAGAACAAGTTTATGAAAAATATGATGTGGGAAGCGAGATGTGTGCCTCGTATGATTTTTCTGAGCCTGCTCTTTCTTGAATTTTCTTTTGCTGTGGCCGGCTAGTACAGTCTGTATTCAATTTATGCTTTCAGGAAATGTTTATGATTTTCAACTCATTGGTGTCATCACTGTTATATTTACAGCCATCATGTGGCATGAACTACGAAAATGGAAATAAACACGGATTTGTAAATACTAGAATTGTGTCAGTAATGAAGGCAATCATCTCTCATGGTCACATGACCACTTTCTACTTTTATCATTTGTGCAAAAAAAAAAAAAAACCCAGAGTACAGCATGGGCTTAAAGTCGCAGACATCCGTTCATTTCATATCACATTTACTTCATCCAGGCTTTCAGTCATGCTGAAAGATCCCTACTGTTTATTCAGGATTAATGCCACATTATGTTGAGCCAAATAAAATATAATAGAATCCCAGTGTTGTGAACAGGTCACAATGAGGGGGCTGTTAAAACAGTCAGCTTGCACGAAAGCAAACAGACAGTGGTGAGGATGCCCTAAAGGTACTCGCTGTGTCAATAAGAGTGAGAAGATAATAAAATGACCTTCATTAGAACAAAAAGCAGTAGGCTTTTTTCATTCTCTGATATGTCATGGCGGGCGGCACAGTGGTGTAGTGGTTAGCACTATCGCCTCACAGCAAGAAGGTCCTGGGTTCGAGCCCAGCAGCCGACGAGGGCCTTTCTGTGTAGAGTTTGCATGTTCTCCGCATGTCCGTGTGGGTTTCCTCTGGGTGCTCCGGTTTCCCCCACAGTCCAAAGGCATGCAGGTTAGGCTAACTGGTGACTCTAAATTGACTGTAGGTGTGACTGTGAATGGTTGTCTGTGTCTATGTGTCAGCCCTGTGATGACCTGGCGACTTGTCCAGGGTGTACCCCGCCTCTCGCCCATAGTCAGCTGGGATAGGCTCCAGCTTGCCTGCGACCCTGTAGAACAGGATAAGCGGCTACAGATAATGGATGGATGGATGGATGGATGGATGGATGGATATGCCATGGCTCATATACCATGCTATTTGAGAGAGTGTAGCTTTGTTTCACTTGGTTTACCAAGCGCAGGTGCTAGCATGAGTTAGCTAGCTTGTTGTTTGTACCGTAGATGTATTAGCAGCTTGTACATACTGGCTATATTGCACTATTGGTGACTGGAACGTGTGACTCATTTGGACGTACAATCCTCATGGGGTTGGAGAGGTTTGATATCATTTTAAATTAAAATGTTTAATATGACAGCATAATATAAGAAATATAAACACTCATCCCATTATCCTGCTATGTAATGTCTCCCAGAAGAGGATGAGTTCTCTTTTGAATCTCAAGGTTTCTTCCTCATGTCACATGGGGAGATTTTCCTTGCGGACATGGCCTCAGGATTTCTGTAAAGTTGCTTGGTGGTGATGCTTATCATTAAAACACAGCACTACACAAACAAACAAAAAACCTTGTAAATTGTACTGAATAAACTTTTTCATAACTCCAGGGTCTGCAGTTCAATCCTGAGCTCAGGTGACTGTGTGTATGGAACATTACATATTCTGTGTGGCTTTCCTTTGGATTCTCTATTTTCCTTCAACAATCCGAAACGTGATTAGCTGCATTAAATTTTCTGGAGGTGTGTGTGCATGGTGCCTTGTGATGGCCTGGCATCCTATCCAGGATATGTCTCTGCCTGGAGAAGCCGTGGCCTAATGGTTACAGAAGCAGGTTTGGGACCAAAAGGTTACTGGTTCATTCCAGTAGGAATGGCTGAAATGCCCTTAAGCAAGGTACCTAACCCCAGGCTGTTCTGTTGTATGTGATGCTCTGGATAAGAGTGTCTGCTAAATGCCTGTAATGTCTCGTTCCCAGGTCCAATGTGACCATGACCAGGAGAAAGCATTACTGAAGATGAATGAATGAATGAATGAATGAATGATCTGACAAGAAATTTAAACTTACGAATGATCTTGAAAGTTGTCACAGTTTTACATCCCATATTGCAGCATTTTCTCTCTTGAATAGCTGCAGTCATGTCATGGCGGCACGGTGGCGTAGTGGTTAGCACTGTTGCCTCACAGCAAGAAGGTTCTGGGTTCGAGCCCAGTGGCTGACGGAGGCCTTTCTGTGTGGAGTTTGCACGTTCTCCCCGTGTCTGCGTGGGTTTCCTCCAGGTGTTCCGGTTTCCCCCACAGTTCAAAGACATGTGGTTAGGTTAACATAGGGCAGACTTGGGCTGAAGTGCCCTTGAGCGAGACACCGAACCCCCAACTGCTCCCCAGGCGCTGTAGCATAGCTGCCCACTACTCTGGGTATGTGTGTGTGCTCATTGCTCATTTGTCTGTGTGCTTCAGATGGGTTAAATGCAGAGGATGAATTTCACTGTGTTCGAGCGTGCGTGTGACAAATAAAGGCTTCTCCATACACCAGAATTCCAGTTTGTCCAACGTTCCAGGATCTACTACAGTAGAGGCTGACTTATTACAAACATAGGTTTTCACCCGCATTTTTTCACCCGCTTGGAAAATAAATTGCTGAGGCATTTGAAAGTATTAGAAACAGTAAATTTTCAGTACCATTACAGCCTGACAGTAATAGTATACTGTGTGTAAACAGTACTGACAGGCAAAAGGGAAACGAATGACTGAAATAAACAGGTCTTACTCAGCCGAGCCAAAACAAATTAACTGCTTAATGTAAAATAACGTTTCTACTTTTGAAAATGTGTCACTTCTTGTTCTGCATTCATTGTATTGAAAAAAAAAATATATATATATATTTGCTTTGCTTTCTGTTAAATTGATCCTTGCATGTCTTGCTCCATCACAATCGGTTTTGCATTCTGAAGAATGCTGATGTTTGGGCCCACAAAAAACCCAACTGGATAAAGAATACATGTAGCTAATACAAAACATACCGTAACATGACATTAAAGAAGCCCCAAGTAATATTTTCTCCAGAATTCCTCACCATGCCTTTGCTTGTACTCCAAAGAAAATGTTATGCAAGTTTAGCTTTTCTACCAATAACATTTCCCAGTTTCTCCTTCAGAAATGCAAACGAATATTACTGCTGGTCCATTGAATGAAGAAAGATTTGAATAAAGGAATAATTATCCTGCTCGTCTGTCATCACAATTCCATTATTGTAAATGTGTCTGCATCATATGAAGGTCAAACATCCACTCCTGAAGTGTCCTTGTCATGTCATGTCATCCAGTGCACTAATAGTCATGATGTCTCAACAGTAGTGTTCTAATTTACTCCATAATTACAGCTAAGCTGCTCATGTAAATAGAGACCAGATGAAAGGATGTCATCAAGGAAAAAAAAAAATCTGTGCAAAATAGCAGACACAAAAGCACCATTGTTTAGAAGCCAATGACAACCATCCCAGTGAGGCATAATTTGCATCATCTAAAGCAGCTAGATGAAGCACTTTCGCATCAACCTGACTGTCTAGAAACGGAGCAGCGATTCAGCCTTTGGAAGGCATTATTGTGTTCCGTGTATGAAGAAGAAGAAGAAGAAGATGCTTATTTGCAGAATGACATTAAATGAGTAGCAGTCACTGCTGCTGCGTGGAGGAAAAAACAAGTCAGAGCAATAAATTGCTGTGCTGTTAGCTCTTTTTTAAATAAACATAGTATTTATGCATAGGCAGGTGTTTACTTATTCAGATAAGATAAAGGATTTAATGATGAATATTAACGTGAGAACACAAGTGGGACAATATATGTCAGCTAACTTGGATCACTGGTAAAAATATGATTAAATGCTTTTTGCACAGTACAGTATATCAGAAATTAGGGCTCGGAAGGCATGAAGGGTCGTCAACAACAAAAGACGACACCAAAAATTTCATAGCAGCATGAGATCCTGCAATATACAGTTAATAATTAAATGAAGGAAGAGTTGTGAAAACCTCCGCAGCCAGAATGTGTCCCTGAGTGTTTTGACCGTAGGGTTTCAGAAACGCTGCCACAGATAACACTAACCTTTTGTTTAATGAATCACGAACAATCTGCTTAGTATTTCTGATCGACTAATGTGATCCTCAAGGCAAAAACAATTTCATAATCATCTGCGAAAAATTATTTTGATACAGTGTAAGCATCTTACAGGGACTGTTTGGCATTCGGGTGTAATTATTTGGATGTGTTTTCCCCCATCGGTCCGTATGAGTCAGACTATAGCTGGCTAGGCTCAGTAACAGACAGCTAATGAATTACACTCTAGAATTATCAATCCAAATGAAGCCCAAGTGCAAGATGTATTATTTGGAAAGTTATGCTTAAAAAAAGGCACCAAAACGACCAAAAAAAGCTTGTTGCTACAGTGACGGCAGCTCCAGGACTCGGTGAGCTTTAATGTAAAGTATCCAGGATTGTTAGGAAACGACTGAACAGTGACAAATCTTCTATAAAGTTTGCAATCAAGAAACAGCCAGCACACATAAGAGATAAGGCCCATGATCACTCGTCAGTTGATTTAACTACCAGCAGGGGGGTGATGGCTGAGTTTGATTGCTGGCTGGGTGCTGGCTTCTCTCGCTGAGATGGAGATGGAGGATGACAGGTGCTGTGCTGCCAGCTTCCGGTCAGACATATTTAATGGCACACCAACCAAGGCTGTGGCACGGGCTCGGACAATCTATTATTAACACAGCCAGACTGATAAAACAGCTGAGAGGAAATGAACTGGTCTAACATTGCACAATATGGCGCACACAATGGAGGTGGGACGGTGGGTGTTGACCCTGTGCATAGCCAAATGTGTGACTGTGTATGATGCTTGTCTAACTTCAAAGCAGAAAAAGATCTGCTGGAATGAAATGTCGGTGATGCCGAGATAAAACTACGATATTGCACCAGGCAAAATGTCTAATATCAGTTTTGAGCAGAGTTTTGTGTAGTTCTAGATTGTCAGGGTTTAAACACACGACCAGTTCTCTCATATTCAGAAGTCCATCTTAGTGCATTTATTGGAAATCCATACAAGTTCTCCTGAATTGCGCAAAAAAAACAAGTGTTCACCAGGGCTTAGTACTCGAGCCCGACTCGTGACTTGACTTGGACTTGAGCACTGATGACTCAGACTTGTGCATTAACTGCATTCAGACTCGTAAATTGGAGACGAGGACTGATTTTTTCTTTATTTTTTGTAACATGCCATAATAATTTGGCATAAAATATTTATATTTATATCTACATTAATTTTTATACTAATTTTGTGCGAGAGAATGCACATTCACCTGTTCATACGTCATGTTCAGGAACAAACTAACATTAATGGCACTAAAATGCCTGGAGAGAAGCCCCTAGGATTGTCCACTTTGCTTATACAGACTTCTCATGCAGTGGGAAAAAAACTGCACTGCTGTGTGTTCCATATGTAGAAGAACTATCGAGGAGACGACGGGGACGACATCGAACTTCAATCGTCATTTGGCAAGACTCCACCCAGAGAAGGAAGTGACACACTATGTTCATTGCTCTGTTGACAGCGGGGCTTGCTTGCTGACCGATGAACTAGCTAGTGTCAACCCTCTCTCATGTTATTTGCCCTGTTGATAGTAGGCGGGGCTTGTGTTGGACTCGACTCGGAATTTTCTTTAATGACTTGACTCGGACTTGAACAGTGGGGCCTTGAGACTGGACTCGGACTCGAGGTTTAGTGTCTCGACTACAACGCTGGTGTTGACCCTATTGTCGGGAGATTGCAAGTTTGGATCCTGATGATGTCATGTATGGTCAGGCGTCTACAGAGAAAAACTGGCTATGCTTTCTGGGTGGGAGGGATAGCATACTCCCTCTCTTGCCTGTCAATCACTGTGACACTAGCCAGTCATGTGAGCTCATGTATCCAGAAAAGGGTAGATAGCGCTTTCCTCCGAGTGTGTTATGCTGCCTTCTGACAAACATTTGCAGCAGTCTGAAAAGACACAGTTGGCTGGCTTCACGTGTCTCAGAGTAAACATGTGTTCGCCTTCACCTTCCCCAGTTGATCGCGGTCATATGATTAGGGAGAGCTGGCTGGTGGATGGGAATCTGGAGGTGATCGAATTAGGAAGAAAATGGGGAAAACACACATACTTGTTTTCTCATTACAATATAGTTAATTTATTCATTCATTACTTAATTGAGAAATACTCAGTGAGTTCTTTATCCCAGTCAGGGTTGGGGTGGATGAGATGCCAGGGCAGCAAAGTCACCAATCCAATGCTGGCATTTTATGAGCATACATGTCAACCTATACGGAATGTCTGTATTTTATACGGATTTGATTCAATAAACGTAGTATATGGGCGTATAAATAAAGTTATACGGATTCTTTAAAAAAACTTCAATATTTATTTAGAGCTATAATCAATTCCCACGATGATAAAAGAGCGCATAACATTTACAAACGTACTGTACACCACAGACAGCCAGTAAAGAGTCTTATGAAATCGCGCGTTATCTTGTGGTAGCGAGACTTCGTTCCACTTTTGATCATGCGCACACCGCATTGCGAGAATCCCGCCAACCGTGAAGTCATAGATGCCACCTTCTGCGTAGAATCATACGTCATCCTCGCCGCCATATTGGATGTGGCAAAGTGGAGATTCTTCAACCGTCTCTGGTATAGCGTCTAGACAGTAGCCGAGAATAAAGATGCCTCATTCATGTGCTGCGTTTAACTGTACCAACAGGTTTACCGTCCAAACGAGATCACATGGGATTACCTTTCACAGTTGAGACTGGAAAAATACTTTTCATTGTATTTGGTCATTATAACGTAATTTTACGAACAGATTTTCCTGACTTTGTGGCTAATATGAAGTCTCGTGCATAATAGCCGCTTGGTGAAACCTGTCTCCAAACAACGAAGTATTTCCTTCGTAACTACGCTGATAACACTTTGTGTTTTTGTCAAACATTGGAGCTTTGTATTCATTCTGAAGGTTTATTGTTATTAATATTGAATAAAAAGTAACTGGAATATATCATTGTTAATTATCATTCAAATTTTAGGTAAATTATTTTAATTTGCATCTTATACGGATTTTATAAGGGAAATACGGATTTTGGAGGTTGGTTATACAGGTTTGATTGACCAAAGGTTGACATGTATGTATGAGGTAGGAGAAAACCGTGAATACCTTACAGAAACCCACATTGGCATGAGGAGAAATTAAACCATAATTGCAGCTCAGGACTCCGAGGCACCAAGAACCATCAGGTACACTAAATAAAATAAAATAAAATAAAGCAAACACACCAGACTCATTAGGAATCAACTGTATTTGACTTATTATTGTTCTAATTAATGATGAGGTACTCTCATTAATTTAAACAATAACAACTATGTGGCAATGACCAACTGTTCTTTTTTTGGTATATAACCATTTCAGTAATATACTATACATTTGTCTAGAAACAACCAACACTTCAAGTTCCTAAAATAAACAATATTTGTCTTCTTCCCGAAATTACAGAGAGTCCCATTCTGTTCCACCGGCAGTCCAAGAATACGGTCAGACTCGGCAAACAGCAGGAAACAAAGGTAAAAATATCACATTTTGACATCACTCTGACTCTCAGATTATTTGTGCTTTGGCAGAGTGCAAGAGAAATGTGAGTTAGTTCAGTGTGAAACTCCAACTTGTAGACCAGCCCAGGTTGGGAGTTCAGCTCAGAAATTTGAAACCCTATTCCTTCCAGTGCAAATGACAGAGTCGGTGAGATCATCTCCTACCACCACAGTACTAATGTTCCAGGTTCAGCTCCTGGGGGGAAAAGGAATGCTTTTTTTCCACATTTGACACAAACACACTCCATTTTGAAACATGATTCGGTACACCTGTAACGTGCAAATTTCAGCGCCGAGTAAACGCTTCACATTTCCCCCTCGTTATAAAGATGCACTGGATATTTCACATCATTAGAGTCAGAACTGAGCTGAGTCCTTCTTGAAGAAAAGAAATTGCAGAATATTGCTACACTCATGATTAAATCTACTGGAAACCACTTAAGAATCGGTCAACTATGATGATCGACTCAAAGAAGTGAGAATTGGCCAGAGTGACGGAGAGAGAGAGAGAGAGACAGAGAGAGAGAGAGAGGTGTCCACATGACTTGAAGCGGTGATGGGAGTGTTAAGGCTAGTGCCACTCCAGACCTTCAGTGCCAACAGCTTGAGGTGGCAGACGTTACACAAAGGCACCTTTTTGAGTCTGAGTGCCTGCTGTAATAAAGAGTTTCTATATTCCACATGGTTGAGAGCAGGAGAAAGATGATAGTATGGAATAAGAGAGAATGAGAGATACAGACAGAGGGGAAGGAAAAAAAAAACAACTAGTGGAGAGATTTCACAACATTTCAGCATCAGCACTGGTAATCCTGGGGCAGTGAGAGTGTGAGTGATGGAGCACAGAATGGAGGAGTGTGCAAGGGAGGCACCAGCGTGCCGTATTTCTCAGCGACTACATCAGCCACTCTGAATGTACTTCTTGATGACCACACAGCCATGCCTGAAGAGTGGGCATGGCATGCTCTGCTGCAGTGTCCAGGCGTTGGCGCAGGGGTCAAAGGCCTCCATATTGCCCAGCGCAGGACCCTCACTGCTTACGATGCCTCCTGTAGCGTAGATCTTCCCATCCAGAACCACGGCACTGCTCAAAGCAAGGAAAACACAGTGATGTATGAGAGGAGAGGAAATGCTGCGGGATCTTCATGATGCAAGACATCAGCGATGATGAGAAAGGACAATTCTATTCTCGCCATTTCTACCACGTTTCCCGTGAAAAGGTACGGCATGGATATGGATACACCACCCCGGAAAGAATAAATCACTCCCTTCCTAATCTCCTGCTTTTGCAGTGTTCATTTCACACTCTCAGCATGCCTGTGAATGCTAATGCAGAGAACTCTCAGCACTGTGACTGGATCAGACATGCCATTTCTGGGGATCATAGAGTTAGTACATGTAGCGCAAACACACAGCAGAAGTGCGGAGAAAAGTGCACGGACGCGAATGCACACCAGCGTACACGCGCAGCCGAGCCGTCACAGTTGTGTTTTGGAGATGCAGAGAACAAGCAATTGTTCTGCTGCTCATCCACGCTTCATCTGCCACTGAGCTAATTACTCTCTCTGCTGCGAATACCAATCAGCGCAGGAGACAGATGCAACCCAAAGCTTAACCCAAGGGACTAGAAATGAATTTTTATGACTGCAAAGTGTTTCCATCTTGCTCTTTAATTTTTTTTTTTTAAACAAAGTCGTTTATCTGTGAAGAATCTCAGTCGTCCAGGTACATAGTAATCTGTGGTTGGTTGAAGAGAGCAACTGGACTTGCTTGAAGATTCTTGAAAACGTTTCGCCTCTCATCCTAAAGGCTTCCTCAGTTCTGTCTGACTAATAGGGAGTATCCAGTATTTATCCTCTCATGGATCATCATAGAATCCGAATCAGAATGCTGATGGCGAAACGTTTTCAAGAATCTTCAAGCAAGTCCAGTTGCTCTCTTCAACCAACCACAGATTACTATGTACCTGGATGACTGAGTATCTTCACAGATATGTTTCTACGCACTTTGGGATGAGATCCCTTCGACTGGTGCGGGAGTATGAGAGGACTTCCAGAAAACCGGCAGACATCTTAGCCAGAGAGGATCGTTCATTTTTGTCAACCTGGAACGACCATCATTGAACAGAGGTGGGTGTCTATGACATCTTTTATCAGCCACCTACGGTACAATGCAGCCATCAGCATTCTGATTCGGATTCTATGATGATCCATGAGAGGATAAATACTTGATACTCCCTATTAGTCAGACAGAACTGAGGAAGCCTTTAGGATGAGAGGCGAAACGTTTTCAAGAATCTTCAACCAAGTCCAGTTGCTCTCTTCAACCAACCACAGATTAACAAAGTCGTTTATTCCGCGTCTACAGGATTTTTACACACCACTGTCAATATTTCTGACTTAAAATGAAAACGTAGCGATTGATACACGACAGTACTGCTTTATATTTTTGGTCAAGTGAAATGTACAAACAACGTGCCTTTGTATTCTGACAAGGAACAGCCTTGGAGCTGAAAAATGAACGTTTCAGAGCAGGTGTGCCTTTTGCAACGTCATTGATCTTGCACACAAATCAGCTGAGAAAGCTGTGGATATGGGCACGATTATCAAAAGCACTTCAGTGGTGTGAAAGACAGTCAAGTGTATGTAAAAGGCTTTGGAGCTTTTTTTTAAACTACTTTCGATACTGCTCTTTTTTTTTCCTCTTTCTTTCACTTTTTCAGACACAGAGAGGCAGTTCGCCATAAAGGATCCCTTCAAGTTTTAAGCAAAAACACAATGACCCAGTGAGATAGTCAGCCGCATTACATTTATGAAACATGACAGTTTTTAGCAACACTGGGTTTATAGGCAGAAAGGATAAATGGATGCTGTCCACTAAAAGAGCTGTCAGTATGGATAATACAGACGTTAACACATCAGAATAGGTGTGAACTGCAGGTAAGTCATATTGACTGTGAGTCAGCCTGAACTCATTACCTGCAGAACTGCCTCGAGTGGTTCATGTTGGGTCCTGCTTTGATGTTGCCTTTCTCAGGGTCGTAGATGGTTGTGGCTCTGGCATATGCTCCTCCAAGGATAAAGATAAAGCCATTGAGTGTTACAGCAGGGGCATACTTGTTATCTGTATAACACACACACACAAAGGGAGAGAGAATTTTACCTTAGAAAACTAAACGTTAGAGCTAGACGGCCTTTCGTTTTCATAAAATCAGTGAAATTTAGTTCCCTCTGAAATTTGGTCATTGTGATAAATGTTTATTTCTGTAATATCTCAAAAATATCAGGCCATTCTGTGGCTGGGAAGTTATTTAATTTCAGGGGATTCCCGAGCAAATGATGTGCATGAAATCGCTCGCTTTGCGCAGTCAAGCAGACAGAGGAAGTCCGTGTGCACCTTCTTCTTCTTTTGGGTTTTACTGCAGCTGGCATCCACAGTGTTGCACTACTGCCATCTACAGGTTTAGCTTGACCGTGCACTGACAGTTACATCAGTCACTGCGGTCCACATCACGTCTGATGAGTGGGGACCCGGTTGTGACGTCATTGGCGTTGCGTCTCAGATTGCTGTGCCAGGTAAGCTTCAATCAGAACCTTGCCATGTCTTGTCTTGGAGTGCCATGTATCACGGTCAGCTGTTAGAAGGTGCCAGTTGTTGTCAAAACCACACATCTTCAAGTCTTCCTTTGTGGAGTCCTTCCATCTTTTCTTAGGACGGCCCCTTGAGCTTTTCCTGTGGGATAGTTCACC
Source organism: Neoarius graeffei (assembly GCF_027579695.1). Taxonomy (NCBI): domain Eukaryota; kingdom Metazoa; phylum Chordata; class Actinopteri; order Siluriformes; family Ariidae; genus Neoarius; species Neoarius graeffei. Next base: position 63,079,999 of record NC_083579.1, read on the forward strand.
AAACAGCAGTTTCTTGGGAATACGTTCATCGTCCATTCTGCAAACATGACCTAACTATCAGTTCCATCATTCTGTCGCTAAACGAACAGCCAATCACACCGAGGTGCTCGCCGACGGCTGATATTTATTAGTTTGGTCCTGCGTTTCCTTTCCTTCGTAACATAACGTCTTTTCTTCTCGCTTTCCATTACTGCAGTCGGTCTTTCACGTTTCATTCGCACACTCACGTCCTCCATTTTTCTCTCCTGTTTCAAATCACACAATGTCTTGCGCAAACAGGGAAAGACGATCATGTGATGCATGATGTAGTTTCTTGAATTGTGTCATGGTAAAGCAGGGGAAAAAAGCAGAGAATTTAGGGCCATGTAGCCCTAAATTCATTAATTGTTCTATTAAAAAAAAAACTAATAAAATTGGAAGTCTGTGATTTGAATTCAGTAGCTTTCGGTCCACTGAACAAAAATAATTGGGTGTCGGGGAAAATTCTTTTTATGACCTACACTTGAAAAATCTGAAAGGCAGTCTAGCTTTAAGTAAGTTGGAATAAAGCAGTTCAAGGTGTGCAGTTATAGGAAAATAATCAATAAAAGAGTGATCCCAGAGTTAATTTCCCAATAACAGTATGCCCTGATGTGTTTTATTCCTCTTACAGCACAGCAATTTGTCAACAATTACAAGTTTAATTTATTAAAGAATGACATTTCATACTTTTAACTGTTTATAGGTACATTTAATGATGTGGAACATCCGTGAAACAAGTTAGTCCCTATTATTACTAATGTGATAACAGCTTTAAACAGTTATTCCCTCACAGCCTCTCCTGCTTGCCTACTATTCTCTCTCTTGAAGTTAATAACGAGAAAAAAAAAACCCACAAAAAACAAGTGCTGGAAGGCCAAACAAACCTTGCCCGGCAGCACTTATGTTATACCTACAGTATATGTTGATAATGGTAATATTTCTCAGTAACCAGCTGTCAGGTTATAATCCTATGAAAATCCACGACCTTGAGTTTGACATTTCAAAGTCATTCAAGGTCAAAGATCATGGTGCCAAATGAAAGCCCATATGGCACTTCCTATAAGTTGATGATGGCAAATATCTGTCTACCATCAACCATTTTCAAGTTACAGCCCTCTGAAAATCCGTGACCTTGAGTTCGACCTTTCTGGTGACCTTCACCCTGACTTGATTACCCCCAAAATTTAATCAGTTAATCTACGGACCATTGCCCACCTACCCTGAAAATCTGAAGTCAATTGGTGCAACTGTCTAGATGCTAGATTGTTAACAGACAGACACACAAACAAACCGCACTGATCACAATACCTCACCCCGTTTACTCCGTCGCGGGCGAGGTAACAAAAACCAAACAAACACACAGCTACGTGAAGTCCTGAAGACTGCATAAAACGCTAAATGAAACACCTCTTCATGGCAAGCTTAACCTCATCTCATCTCATCTCATTATCTGTAGCCGCTTTATCCTTCTACAGGGTCGCAGGCAAGCTGGAGCCTATCCCAGCTGACTATGGGCGAAAGGCGGGGTACACCCTGGACAAGTCGCCAGGTCATCACAGGGCTGACACATAGACACAGACAACCATTCACACTCACATTCACACCTACGGTCAATTTAGAGTCACCAGTTAACCTAACCTGCATGTCTTTGGACTGTGGGGGAAACCGGAGCACCCGGAGGAAACCCACGTGGACACGGGGAGAACATGCAAACTCCACACAGAAAGGCCCTCGCCGGCCACGGGGCTTGAACCCGGAACTTCTTGCTGTGAGGCGACAGCGCTAACCACTACACCACCGTGCCGCCGCAAGCTTAACCATTATACGTTTTTGTTAAATAAGATTTCTATAAACCTGTTTAAGCTATTATGTGGAACGTCTACCATCCACCACGTCCCTGTGAATGAGCTGCTGATTTGAACTACAGCTGGAATAACTGTCATGCTGTTATAAAAAATTAAACACCATCTGACCAACCAGGTTTGAGAATTCAAGGGTTCTGTGGTGGTCTCAACAGAATTATTCCATCTACATACAATGACAAGCTTACAGAACTGTGCTACGTAAAAAGCCATTACCCAAAGTACTATTCTGTCAGCCCGTGCTTCCTTATTACGGCATTTTAAACAGGATTACTACTGACCCGAAGAAAGCTTAGTTGATTGGCCCGGAGAGCACGTTCATTACACGTAACTCATCTCACAATTCATTTCTCTCAGTATGCTCATTAAACAAACCGAAAAGAAGCAAACGTGTCAAGAAAAGCTGGACGTGAACAAGTCGGGCCTTGCATTGATCATCAATACAAAGGCTGCTCTATATTCTGCTGGACTGAGTGCAATTCACTTATGTATGTTTGAGTAAATAAGCAAGGGAAAGCACATGAATATTTGATGAGGGTGGAAAATAATTGAATTACAATCACACTCTCCAAAACAGCTGCGATTTCAAAATCACTCTCTGGAGCGAAGTGAACCTTGTATAGTTAATTACATTTCGTGCCCTCCTGGTTGTGGAATGGCAGCTCCTGAGGTGAAATCTGGATTCTGTACAATGTAAAAAGTCAACAAACTGAACAGCAGGATTCAGCGTTAAAAGATTAACAATGTAGAGGCACACAAAGTGCACAACGCGGTGTTTTGCTCTTAACGTGGTAAACGTTGGATTTAACTCATTCATGAAAATGAATGAGCTCACGCCAATCTCCACAGTTCAGTATTAGAAGTGGTTTGGCTTTTCGCCCAGCAGGAGTTGTGCAGAAGTCTATTGCTGTAATCTGCCTTTGACACACAGCTCTCTGCTTGACCACACGTGTGTGGAAGCTGTCACCTAGAAATTACTCAAAACTCTACAGAAGTGTGCATATGTGTGCCCACACAACATACTCTGCACCCCCTGCCACGTACTGAAATGTCAATACGGCAACCTCGGTACTGTGAACGTTACTCCTAAAGGAGTCTCTCTGGAGTCCCTCGACACCCCCTGCTCCCCCAAGTCCCCCACCACCACCACTCCTCGGCAAAACAAACACATACACACTCGCTCAGTGATAACAAAGCTCATCTTGGCTGTACATGCTGTCTCACACTTTCTCAGTTCAACAAAGTTTGCGGCTCTCAGGAAGCCGGCTGTGTGATGTTGTCATTTCCCCTCTCTGTAGTGCATGTGATAGAGCTAGCTATAGGCAGTGCAGCTCAGCAGCAGATTTATTTACATTTTAAATACATAACATTAGCCAGTGCTGCATGAGCACCTCCCAGAGCAATGTTCTGCCTGCCCCAGCACAACAAGTGCACCAGTGGGTGTGGAAAGCAGTCAGTTCTCCATGGAAGATGCAGCGCTTGTCGTTTCTTGGCAACATGGGTGGGTGGGGGAAGGGGTTTGAGTGAGGCCACACTCAACATGAAAAAAGATCAACACCTCTTTTGGAGTCAGTGAAACCCACAGCCGTGAAACAAGCTGCTCACTGTTGCAGAGTCAAACTGGGATCAGAACCTGCACTGACTGCACAACTGACTTACTGCTAGCCGTTTATTCTGCATGCGTGACTCAACTGCGTTACAAATACAACGTGACTGAAAACAGAGTCACGCCTCATTATAACGACCATCTATTTTAATCTTAGAAATAAAAAAGCCATATAATAAACTCCTTATTAACCTCGCTTGCTCGGTCTTTACGGGAAAATATCAGACCTCAGTCTTTTTGTATGGACCTCGACTATGGCTCAGTCTGTACTGTCAAGACCTCAGTGTAACAAGTGTTCTAGGTGGGTGGAGCACAGAAGCACGGCAGGCCAGTACTGAGTTCTCAATAACTCTTTATCGTCAGCTTTTCAGCTTCTATATGTTTACTTATACATATATACACATGCCACACACACGTGTGCTGGTCGGGAGAGAGCCCGCTCTGCTCTCGCTCTCTTCCTTAAATAGGGCGCGGCTCCTGGGAAGACACACAAACAGGTTAATTCACCTCAAGTGTAGTGATTCTGCCACTTACCTTCCCTGACTCCGCCCTCCGGTCACAGACCGACGCTTGACCACACCCTCACTGCCACATACCCCCACCGCCCGACTCAGGCCGCGCAGCCGTCCGGCCTACAGCCGACTCCACCCCCCCCCCCCCCCCCCCCCCCCTTGACGGGAGAGGAAGTCCGCCACGACCACCTGCGCCCCCGGCCTGTGGACCACCTTGAAGTTAAAGGGTTGGAGTGCCAGATACCAACGGGTGATCCGCGCGTTGGCATTCTTCATGCGGTGGAGCCACTGGAGGGGCGCGTGGTCCGAACAGAGGGTGAAAGGGCATCCCAGCAGGTAGTAACGGAGGGCGAGGACCGCCCACTTGATGGCCAGGCACTCCTTCTCTATGGTGCTGTAGCGCCCCTCACGCACTGACAGCTTACGGCTTATGTACAGCACTGGGCGATCCTCCCCCTCCACCTCCTGGGACAAAACAGCCCCCAGCCCTCTGTCCGACGCATCCGTCTGCAATATAAAAGGGAGAGAAAAGTCAGGGGAGTGTAACAGTGGCCCCCCACACAGTGCAGCCTTTACCCCAGAAAAAGCCCGCTGGCATTGCTCCGTCCACTGGACCGGATCTGGTGCCCCCTTTTTAGTGAGATCAGTCAGCGGGCTGGTGACGTCCGAATAATTAGGTATAAACCTACGATAATAGCCAGCCAGCCCCAGGAACTGTCTCACCCCCTTTTTGGTCTTGGGCCTCGGGCAGGCCGCAATCACTGCAGTCTTGTTAATCTGGGGATGCACCTGCCCGTTGCCCAAGTGGAAGCCCAGATACCGTACTTCCACCCACCCAATCGCACACTTCTTCGGGTTGGCTGTGAGGCCCGCCCACCTCAGCGACCCAAGGACGGCCCTCAGATGTTGGAGATGCCTTGGCCAGTCATTACTATAGATAATGATATCATCGAGATAGGCGGCCGCATAGGTGGCGTGGGGGCGAAGGACCCTATCCATCAGCCGCTGAAACATAGTGGGTGCCCCAAACAGCCCAAAAGGAAGTGTGACAAACTGGTGTAAGCCGAACGGTGTGGAAAAGGCCATTTTTTCCTCGGGATAATGGAGTCAAGGGGATCTGCCAATAACCCTTTGTTAAATCCAGTGTCGAGTAAAAGCGAGCCGTGCCTAATCGATCGAGCAACTCATCAATACGAGGCATTGGGTACGCGTCAAATTTAGACACCGCATTGACTTTCCTATAGTCCACACAGAACCAGACCGACCCGTCGGCCTTGGGTGCCAAGACCACCGGGCTGCTCCAGTCACTGTGGGACTCCTTGATGATGCCCATTTCGAGCATGGCCTCGAGTTCTTCCCGAACCACTTTTTTCTTGTGTTCGGGTAGCCTGTAAGGGCGGCTATGCACTACCACCCCCGGGGGCGTCTCAGTGTGGTGTTCTATGAGGTGGGTGTGGCCGGGCAGGGGCGAGAACACGTCAGAAAATTCTGTTTGCAACCGGGTGACCTCCGCGAGCTGGGTCGGTGAGAGGTGGGCCCCCCAGGGGACCAGAGAGGTGGGTGATGCCAATTTTCCCTTTTGAACCTCCGGCCCCAGCTCCGCCTTCTCAGGAACCACCGACACCAGCGCCACGGGGACCTCTTCGCTCCAACATTTTAACAGATTGAGGTGGTATACCTGTAACGCCCCACTCCTGTCCGTTCGCCTCACCTCATAGTCGACGTCCCCAACTCGCCGTGTGAGCTCAAAGGGTCCTTGCCACCTGGCGACTAATTTAGAGCTCGATGTGGGCAACAGTACGAGTACTTTATCTCCCGGTGCGAACTCCCTGAGGCGCGTACCCTTGTTGTACAGGCGGGTTTGTCGTTCTTGGACCTGCCGCAAATTCTCCTGGGTTAGGTGGGCGAGTGTGTGGAGTTTTGCGCGCAGATCAATAACGTATTGGATTTCATTTTTACTTTGTGAAGGTCCCTCCTCCCAATTTCCCCGCAGCACATCTAGAATGCCGCGTGGCTTACGCCCGTATAACAATTCAAATGGGGAGAACCCCGTGGAGGCTTGTGGGACCTCTCGCACTGAAAACAACAAGGGTTCGAGCCACTTATCCCAATTACGTGCGTCCTCACTTACGAATTTTTTAATTATATTTTTGAGGGTGCGATTGAACCGTTCAACTAAACCGTTCGTTTGTGGGTGATAAACGCTGGTGCGGATCGGCTTAATACCCAACAACCTATACAGTTCCTTTAGTGTACGTGACATAAACGCAGTGCCTTGGTCAGTCAGAATCTCTTTCGGGATTCCAACTCGGGAGATAACGCGGAACAGCACCTCCACAATACTGCGTGCTGAGATATTGCAAAGAGGCACTGCTTCCGGGTATCACGTTGCATAGTCCACCAGAACTAATATAAAGCGGTATCCTCGTGTTGACCGATCTAATGGCCCGACGAGATCCATCCCAATTCTTTCGAACGGGGTCTCGATTAAGGGTAGAGGGCGCAAAGGCGCTTTTGGAATGGCCGCTGGATTTACTAACTGGCATTCGCGGCACGCCGTACACCACCTACGGACATTGCCGTGAATCCCTGGCCAATAGAACCGGGCCATTATTCGGGCTAGTGTCTTATCCTGCCCTAAGTGTCCAGCCATGGGATTAAAGTTAGCCACCTGGAATACCAATTCCCGGCGGCTCTTCAGAATCAAAAGCTGCGTGACTCGCTCTTTAGTCTGAGTGTCCTGCGTCACTCGGTATAATCTATCCTTCATAATCGCGAAGTAAGGGAAGGACGGGGTGGCGTTCGGCGGGAACATTTGACCATCAATTACTCTCACTTGGTCAAACGCATGCCGCAGAGTCTCGTCTCGTGACTGCTCTAATGGAAAATCCACGAGGGATTCTCCAAGAGAGAGAGGAGGAGCCGGCGACTCCTCACTCTGACGCGGAGCTGACGTAGACGGCTCTGTGACAGCTGCTCCCGCCAACGCGACACCGGGACCTCCCCTTATTAATCAGGACCCACTCTTCACTAGATGACTCATTAAATCCCGAAATCCCAGCCAATCAGTCCCCAAAATTAAAGAGTGGGTGAGGCGAGGATTAACCGCCGCCTTTACTATAAATTTCTCCCCTCGAAACAGAATGTGAACTGACACTAAAGGGTAGTTGTGAACATCCCCGTGCACACACAACACCTTCACCAATTGTGCTCCCCCCAATGCCTCGTCTTGCACCAGGAATTGGTGGATTGAGGTCTGATTACAGCCGGAATCCACCAAAGCCTGATACGTATCCCCTTGGATACTCACCGGTATGCGATACGCTCCGGCCCGATCGAGGGCGGCTCCTGGCGCGTCGCGGATCCGAACCACCACGCCCACCTCCATCGCCAAGCACTGATGCCGGAGGTGCCCCGGCTCCCCGCAGCGCCAGGACACCTGCCCGGGCTCTCTCTCTGCACCGGTGTTCCGGATATCACTCACCTGAGGGGGGGAAAAACACAGACACGGAAGTAGGAGAAGATAGGACACCGCGAGTGCGGGGAGCTGGCTGGGGTGGAGCCGGCCCCCGCCTCCGCGGTGGGGGAATGGGGCGAGGGAGAGGAACAGAAGGGGAGAGAGAGAGGGGAGGGGAGAAGGGGAGACACACTGTCCTGCCGTTGGAACGGCCACCATATGGTCCTCCGCCAGCTCAATGGCCTGATCCAGCGACGCCGGGCGATGGCACTGGACCCACTCCGCGGTTTGGAAGTTGAGCGACGAACTGCTCCAGCGCCACCAGATCGATGATCTCCTCAGTGTCGCGGTTGTCAGCCCTCAGCCACTGGCGGCAGGCGTCCCGGAGTTGCTGGCCAAACACGAACGGCCGGCCGACCTCCTCCAGGCGCAGCATGCGGAAGCTACTGTTCCGGAGTGCGGCCCACGCGCTGGAGGATGGCCCTGTGGAGGTCCGCGTAGACCAGCCGGCTGTCGGCGGGGAGCTGTAGCGCGGCCAGCTGCGCCTCGCCCGTGAGGAGGGGGAGGAGGCGCGCCGCGCGCTGTTCCACCGGCCAACCCCACGCCTCTGCTGCCTGAAGGCCTCGGGGTCGTCATGCGGGCCCATCTTCGTCAGGGTGAGGTGGGAAGGGCCCGTGGCAGTGGAGGTGGTGGACCCCACCGACGCGAGTAGGTGCCGAAACGCCCGGCGATCTTCCTGCTGCGCCAGCACCAGGGCCTCGAACCTTCGCTCCTGTTCTTCCCGGAGGGCGACCAGCACCTAGTGCTGGCTCTGTTGGGCCGTGGCGAGGGCATGGACCAGGCCCTTGAAGGGGGAGGACTCCATGGGGCTGTTCTCTCCTGCGCTCGTCCCGGGTTTCGGCACCACTGTAACATGTGTTCTAGGTGGGTGGAGCACAGAAGCACGGCAGGCCAGTACTGAGTTCTCAATAACTCTTTATTGTCAGCTTTTCAGCTTCTATACGTTTACTTATACATATATACACACGCCACACACACGTGTGCTGGTTGGGAGAGAGCCCGCTCTGCTCTCGCTCTCTTCCTTAAATAGGGCGCGGCTCCTGGGAAGACACACAAACAGGTTAATTCACCTCAGGTGTAGTGATTCTGCCACTTACCTTCCCTGACTCCGCCCTCCGGTCACAGACCGACGCTTGACCACGCCCCCACTGCCACACTCAGTCTGACATTTTCCCGTTAAGACCTTGCGCTCAGTTAATAAGTAGCTAATAAACAACTAATATATAGATTTAGGCACTGCCGAAAAGCAGAGCTCCCATCGGTTTCTGGTTTGTAGAATTTTCTTATATCATAACCAGCCTCTTTTGTTTTATTTCTTTACCGGCTAACACTGGCCACTAGGTGGTGTGTATGACTGTCAATTACTAACACTGGCCACTAGGCGGTGTATGACTGGTAATTACTAACACTGGCCACTAGGCGGTGTGTATGACTGGCAATTACTAACACTGGCCACTAGGCGGAGTTTAGGACTGGTAATTACTAACACTGACCACTAGGCGGTGTGTATGACTGGTAATTACTAACACTGGCCACTAGGCGGAGTTTAGGACTGGTAATTACTAACACTGGCCACTAGGCGGTGTGTATGACTGGTAATTACTAACACTGGCCACTAGGCGGAGTTTAGGACTGGTAATTACTAACACTGGCCACTAGGTGGTGTGTATGACTGGTAATTACTAACACTGGCCACTAGGCGGAGTTTAGGACTGGTAATTACTAACACTGGCCACTAGGCGGAGTTTAGGACTGGTAATTACTAACACTGGCCACTAGGCGGAGTTTAGGACTGGTAATTACTAACACTGGCCACTAGGCGGAGTTTAGGACTGGTAATTACTAACACTGGCCACTAGGCGGAGTTTAGGACTGGTAATTACTAACACTGGCCACTAGGCGGTGTGTATGACTGGTAATTACTAACACTGGTATGGTGGAGGCACGCACACGACCGAAACCATCAGAAAACAACTCGATGGATTTCTTTATTTCTTTATGTATCCACACTCTATGCCTATGGGCCTCCGCTCACGCGGGCCGCTATTACATGTGGCTATTTGTGAGTATTGGATCCCAAAAAATTCTTTATATTTTTGTCCTATGCTGTTGTCAGTTTCTCTGACAAACCTGTAATACTAATTCAAATCCAGCCTTTTGTCAGGACTGTTGGGTCAAAAGTGGTGAGAAATTTGTATACATTTGATAGCTTGGATACAAACATCATCATCATCATTTTCTGTATTTGAACACAAAAGAAGTTTGAATATGTGTGATTGGCAACCAATCAAGCGAGTCAGACCCGGTGTCCGAAATCACTCACTATATAGTGGACTATATAGTGAGTTCGCCATTTTGTAGTGCTGTCTGAATGTATAGTGAGAATTATTACACCCTATACAGTGCACTCAAAGTATCCCACAATGCACCATGAAAAATAGTGTACAACTGATGGTCACTAACCAAGCAATATATACCATCATGCATTTTGGACGCGCTGGGGGAGAGGGGGAAAAAAAAGTGTGTTGGGGTGAATGGACAGAGGAAGAAACACATTATAAACAGACATTCAAGTACAATTAAAAATAGGAAGAGAATATAACAAAAGATGAAATAAAATATTACAGATAAAATACAAGAATAAAAAAAGTTACAGTGCAGAGCGATGAATTAATCAAAAGCCTCAAATTTAATTTAATAAAAGGCAATAGCAAAGAAGAAAGGATTCAGCCTTGATTTAAAACAACTGAAAGATGCAGAAGACACAAAGCATTTTGTATTTACAACCCCGATTCCAAAAAAGTTGGGACAAAGTACAAATTGTAAATAAAAATGGAATGCAATGATGCGGAAGTTTCAACATTCCATATTTTATTCAGAATAGAACATAGATGACATATCAAATGTTTAAACTGAGAAAATGTATCATTTAAAGAGAAAAATTAGGTGATTTTAAATTTCATGACAACAACACATCTCAAAAAAGTTGGGACAAGGCCATGTTTACCACTGTGAGACATCCCCTTTTCTCTTTACAACAGTCTGTAAACGTCTGGGGACTGAGGAGACAAGTTGCTCAAGTTTAGGGATAGGAATGTTAATCCATTCTTGTCTAATGTAGGATTCTAGTTGCTCAACTGTCTTAGGTCTTTTTTGTCGTATCTTCCGTTTTATGATGCGCCAAATGTTTTCTATGGGTGAAAGATCTGGACTGCAGGCTGGCCAGTTCAGTACCCGGACCCTTCTTCTACGCAGCCATGATGCTGTAATTGATGCAGTATGTGGTTTGGCATTGTCATGTTGGAAAATGCAAGGTCTTCCCTGAAAGAGACGTCATCTGGATGGGAGCACATGTTGCTCTAGAACCTGGATATACCTTTCAGCATTGATGGTGTCTTTCCAGATGTGTAAGCTGCCCATGCCACACGCACTAATGCAACCCCATACCATCAGAGATGCAGGCTTCTGAACTGAGCGCTGATAACAACTTGGGTCGTCCTTCTCCTCTTTAGTCCGAATGACACAGTGTCCCTGATTTCCATAAAGAACTTCAAATTTTGATTCGTCTGACCACAGAACAGTTTTCCACTTTGCCACAGTCCATTTTAAATGAGCCTTGGCCCAGAGAAGACGTCTGCGCTTCTGGATCATGTTTAGATACGGCTTCTTCTTTGAACTACAGAGTTTTAGCTGGCAATGGTGGATGGCATGGTGAATTGTGTTCACAGATAATGTTCTCTGGAAATATTCCTGAGCCCATTTTGTGATTTCCAATACAGAAGCATGCCTGTATGTGATGCAGTGCCATCTAAGGGCCCAAAGATCACGGGCACCCAGTATGGTTTTCCAACCTTGACCCTTACGCACAGAGATTCTTCCAGATTCTCTGAATCTTTTGATGATATTATGCTCTGTAGATGATGATATGTTCAAACTCTTTGCAATTTTACACTGTCAAACTCCTTTCTGATATTGCTCCACTATTTGTCGGCGCAGAATTAGGGGGCTTGGTGATCCTCTTCCCATCTTACTTCTGAGAGCCGCTGCCACTCCAAGATGCTCTTTTTATACCCAGTCATGTTAATGACCTATTGCCAATTGACCTAATGAGTTGCAATTTGGTCCTCCAGCTGTTCCTTTTTTGTACCTTTAACTTTTCCAGCCTCTTATTGCCCCGTCCCAACTTTTTTGAGATGTGTTGCTGTCATGAAATTTCAAATGAGCCAATATTTGGCATGAAATTTCAAAATGTCTCACTTTCAACATTTGAAGTGTTGTCTATGTTCTACTGTGAATACAATATCAGTTTTTGTGATTTGTAAATTATTGCATTCCGTTTTTATTTACAATTTGTACTTTGTCCCAACTTTTTTGGAATTGGGGTTGTATTAATGTGGGAAATATGCTCAGTATAATATGTATTGATTATTTTGAAAACCCACCAGCCGACTGACCTGGCATGTTTTAATTGTGCGACGGTAATGACATAAATAACGGCGCGGCGGGGTAGTGTCCGAAAGCGTTTTTTCATTTTCCCAATGAGCTCACTATATAGTCCTCTATATAGTAATTCCCTATATAGTGAGTAGGGAGTAGTGAACGAGTGAGTGGTTTCGGATACAGGAAGAGAGTCCAATATAATGAATATTGGGAACAAGAGCGCTCTGAGAGCACAATATGCCCCGCTGGCAACTTTGCCATAACTCTGGCAAAATGTGACTGAATTGAACGAAATTACAATACGTGTATTACCGACATATAACAAAGAATTCTGTGAAGTTTCGTGAAATTCCTCCAAAAATTGTGAGAGGAGTTGGATTTCAGAAGAACGTACACCCTCATGAAATTGTCAAAGTACAAGTTATTTAATCAAACCTCAAAACTCTGGTAACATTTTCACAAACAAAATTAAATCGCAATATGGGTATTATCATCATATATAAAAAGGCCTTTTGACAAGCTTCGAGAAATTCGTTCAAAAATTGTGAGAGGAGTTGATTTCAGAAGGAAAACACACTCTCATGAAATTGTCAAAGTATAATTTTGTTAATCAAGGGCTGTAACTCTGGTAAAATGTGACCAAATTGAACAAAATTACAATATGCATATTACTGACATATAACAAAGAATCCTGCCAAGTTTCGTGAAATTCCTCCAAAAATAGTGACAGGAGTTGAGTTCAGAAGTTGAGCACCCTTCCCGGGACGGACGGACGGAAATCACCACGACATAATCCCTCTTTGGGCCTTTCGACCAGCGGGGATAAAAAGGTTCCAGGTGTGACAGTGAATAACAGTCCTTGCGATTTATCCTTGTTGTGGAATTTGTCTCATCACCCAGTCGCCAAGTTCTTTTTAGCTAAAGGGATAACGAAAGCAAGTGAACTGATGGTTTAGTGTTTTTTAGCAACCAGATTTCTTGTTCTCTCCAATGTATTTAGCTAGCTAAACTAGCTTAGCATTAATCTCATACACTATATGCTCAAAAGTGTGTGGACACCTCACCATCACACCCATATGTGATTTTTGAACATCCCATTCCAGATTAAATCCCTCTTGCGGTTATAATAACCTCACTAGATTTTGGAGCGTGGCTGTGGGGATTTGCTCATTCAGCCACAAGACCATTAGTGAGGCCAGACACTGATGTTGGGTGAGGAGGCCTGGGGTGCAATCGGCATTCCGGTTCATCCCAAAGGTGTTCAGTGGGGTTGATGTCAGGGCTTTGAGCAGGACACTTAAGTTCTTCCACACTGACTTTGGCAAACCATGTCTTCATGGAGCTGCCTTTGTGCACAGAGGCACTATCATGATGGAATATGTTTAGACCCCTTAGTTCCAGTGAAGGAAAATTGTAATGCTACAGCTTTCACATACATCCTAGACAACTGTATGCTTCCAACTTTGTGACGACAGGTTGGGGATAACCTACATATCGGTGTAATAATCAGGTGCCCACAAACTTCTGGCCATATATATTGAACATGCGTGTAGCTTTAAGTAAAGCCCTCGCATTGACTCTGTAGAGTGCTGAACAGAGCACAGTGAGATTAAAGACTAGCGCTTATATTTTGGGCATGAGCATGGCCCCGGCGGTGTTCAACAGTACCTACTTTTACATTTTACTTATTTGTGATCATCTAATTTCCATCCAGTGATTTGTTTTATGATCAAAATTCTATTTTATTAAATATCGGAATGCATTTTTGATAGCTATTTTGTCACTCCTATAACAAGTTATGAGTGTTTGAAATATGCTCTGTAATATATCAAAGCGATGGCCGTAAACGAGATTCGTTGAGACCTGTGCGAGACTTCGTAGGACGGAAGTAAAACGTACAGCGGAAATCAAAGTGACCAACATCTGTCAACGTTGTCAAAAGACGTGCACGCCCTCTTTCGAATGCTGACGTAATCAAGCCGGAAGTTTTGTTTGTTTTGATAGCAATCAGGGAAGTTTGAAAAAAGTAGGCAGTAATCATCATTTAAACTCGTTTTTGTGCAATATTTCATCTGGGAAACAGTTTTCAAAATGGCGGCACTGACACCTGGCTGACACGTCACGTTTCGAAGTCTCGCACAAGTCTTGTGAAGATCGCGCGGATAAACGTCACCTGCTGTGGACCAAACGAATTAAATTCAACATGGCCAAAAACCGAATAGGCCGATAAGTATAATATTTAATTGCAATTAGTTGCCAATATGAGTCACGATATAAGGTTACTAAAACCGAAAACGTAATTGAATAACACGTTAATTAAGAAATAAAGCAAGTTTAAAAATGACTTCAGTTCTCCTTTAATGCTTCATCAAGTTTCATACCAAATATGGTCATCATGAAAATATACATATGATATGATATTAAATTACAAAGGAAATTATGCATGTGTGTTAGTGTTTGGGCCTGCCAATCGCTAATATTTATTATTCATAATGATTATGTTGTAATAATAATTACAAATTATTATGATTATTATTTGTTTATTTTTAAATATAGCTGTGGTAGATTTCTGCTTGGAACACAGAACCAGTATACAGTACCATGTCAAAAGTTTGGACACCCCTACTCATTCATAGGCTTTTCTGTACCTTGATTATTTTCTACATTGTAGAACAATACTGAAGACCTCAAAACTATGAAATAACATCTGGAACATACAACCCCAATTCCAAAAAAGTTGGGACAAAGTACAAATTGTAAATAAAAACGGAATGCAATAATTTACAAATCTCAAAAACTGATATTGTATTCACAATAGAACATAGACAACATATCAAATGTCGAAAGTGAGACATTTTGAAATTTCATGCCAAATATTGGCTCATTTGAAATTTCATGACAGCAACACATCTCAAAAAAGTTGGGACAGGGGCAATAAGAGGATGGAAAAGTTAAAGGTACAAAAAAGGAACAGCTGGAGGACCAAATTGCAACTCATTAGGTCAATTGGCAATAGGTCATTAACATGACTGGGTATAAAAAGAGCATCTTGGAGTGACAGCGGCTCTCAGAAGTAAAGATGGGAAGAGGATCACCAATCCCCCTAATTCTGCGCCGACAAATAGTGGAGCAATATCAGAAAGGAGTTCAACAGTGTAAAATTGCAAAGAGTTTGAACATATCATCATCTACAGTGCATAATATCATCAAAAGATTCAGAGAATCTGGAAGAATCTCTGTGCATAAGGGTCAAGGCCAGAAAACCATACTGGGTGCCCGTGATCTTCGGGCCCTTAGACGGCACTGCATCACATACAGGCATGCTTCTGTATTGGAAATCACAAAATGGGCTCAGGAATATTTCCAGAGAACATTATCTGTGAACACAATTCACTGTGCCATCCGCCGTTGCCAGCTAAAACTCTATAGTTCAAAGAAGAAGCTGTATCTAAACACGATCCAGAAGTGCAGACGTCTTCTCTGGGCCAAGGCTCATTTAAAATGGACTGTGGCAAAGTGGAAAACTGTTCTGTGGTCAGACGAATCAAAATTTGAAGTTCTTTATGGAAATCAGAGACGCCGTGTCATTTGGACTAAAGAGGAGAAGGACGACCCAAGTTGTTATCAGCGCTCAGTTCAGAAGCCTGCATCTCTGATGGTATGGGGTTGCATTAGTGCGTGTGGCATGGGCAGCTTACACATCTGGAAAGACACCATCAATGCTGAAAGGTATATCCAGGTTCTAGAGCAACATATGCTCCCATCCAGACGACGTCTCTTTCAGGGAAGACCTTGCATTTTCCAACATGACAATGCCAAACCACATACTGCATCAATTACAGCATCATGGCTGCGTAGAAGAAGGGTCCGGGTACTGAACTGGCCAGCCTGCAGTCCAGATCTTTCACCCATAGAAAACATTTGGCGCATCATAAAACGGAAGATACGACAAAAACGACCTAAGACAGTTGAGCAACTAGAATCCTACATTAGACAAGAATGGGTTAACATTCCTATCCCTAAACTTGAGCAACTTGTCTCCTCAGTCCCCAGACATTTACAGACTGTTGTAAAGAGAAAAGGGGATGTCTCACAGTGGTAAACATGGCCTTGTCCCAACTTTTTTGAGATGTGTTGTTGTCATGAAATTTAAAATCACCTAATTTTTCTCTTTAAATGATACATTTTCTCAGTTTAAACATTTGATATGTCATCTATGTTCTATTCTGAATAAAATATGGAATTTTGAAACTTCCACATCATTGCATTCCGTTTATATTTACAATTTGTACTTTGTCCCAACTTTTTTGGAATCGGGGTTGTATATGGAATTATGTGGTAAACAAAAAAGAACCCCAGTGTTAAATAAACTATGTTTCATAATTTAGATTCTTCATCATAGCCAGCGTTTACTTTGATGACACTTTGTACACTATTGCCATTATCTTAACCAGCTTCATGAAGTAGTCACCTGGAATGCTTTTCAGTGAACAGCTGTGCCTCGTCAAAAGTTAATTCATGCCAATTGTTGCCTTCTTAATGAGCTTGAGATCAAACAGTAAATAATAAAAATACAGTAAATAGCCCTTTTCCACGACTGTATTAATCAACTAGTAGTTATTGCCCGTGAACCTGATTTCCTCTGAATGGTGCTCTTCACAAGGGCTAAATCGCTCCCCGTGTCTCCTCGGTGCCGTAGACTCGGCCCTAGTGGAAGTCTCCGGCGAGGAGCGCTGATTGCAAGGTCTGTACAATCAAAACTCTCAGGCAAGTAGGGGAGGGGCTTCCCCATCGAGACAGCGCGCAGTGTGTTAGCGTGAGCAGGTAGCCTATGGGAAATAAATAGTGTGTTGGATTAGCACTAATCCCATGTTTTGGAAAATCGAAAATGTTGTCTTGGGCCCCTCACCAGTCCATGTGCAAAGTATGGAGTATGGGGGTCCAGCCATGTCGATTAGCATAGGTGAACAGACAGAGAGACAGACAGCCTTCCTTTAGTAGTGTAGTGTAGAGAGAGAGAGAGAGAGCCAGCCAGCCAGATAGACAGATAGATATTATGTCAAGAACCGTTCAACTAACTAAAGAGAAAGGACATCATTATTTTAAGACATGAAGTGACAAAAAGTTTAAGGTATTGGTTATGTGAGGTAAAATATCGTTATAAAATATCTAATATTTAAGTTTTTTTGCTTTGGAGTAATCTCAATAAACTAGAATTCAGCAGAAACAGAGCTGTAATTCAGTTTTATGGGAACTGTGTAGTAATAAGTGTGTGTGTGTGTGTGTGTGTGTGTGTGTGTGCGTGTGTGTGTCTTCCTTGTGCATCAAGACTGATATCATTTCTTTTTTCTTGGCTGAGAGTCATGCGCCTGTGTGCATTCGTTTTTTTTTAAACCCATGTAATCTAACACTGGGAGAATTCACAGCTCCGCCATTCTGACCTTTTAGAGAACTCACACTTCACTCATCAGCCTATGCTGTTATTTACATTCCATCAATCACACCAGCCATGTTAGGTGTTCACTACTTGCTTACTGTATGTAAGCGCTGATATCAAACCTGTCCTTGTAAAATCCTATCCTGATGAATGAATAAATATTACTGTGTGCTTATATCCACCTGCTTCATCAGTCACTTTCTTTGTGTAAGACATTTACAGGGATATAGTGTTTACTTTATTTGTCGGCTGGATTAAAAGCTGTAATAAATACTGCTCGTTTGTCGTAATCATGAGTGACAGCGGACCGTCCGATTCCACAAACAGACCATTAGGATGGAAAAGAAAGGCATGGTGTGAATGCAAAAACACTTTCACATCTATAAATGGAAAAATACACTTTTGCAGACACTAAAATATGTATAGCTACACAGTGCAAAAATCTGTGTATTCTCAGAGGCTGATGAATTATTCAGTCCATCCCAAGATATATATATATATCAGTACGGCTGCCTAACTTGAAATGCATGCCGTTTGAGAAAAATAGAGAAGTTGGGAAGTGAAATACCTCATCTGCTCCAAATAAAAACTTGTGAAATGTTTCTTACAACCATTTGTTAACCTTGATCTGGCCTCTATCAGCAGGTTTTGTAGCAGCTTGCTTGCTCACGGGTATACCACAGATTTTATAGATTCTTGTGTCCCAGCTCAGTGTGTTCATATCACGGCTAGTAGAAAACACTCTGAACCAAGTGTTCCTTGTGGAACATATTATCTTGATAAAACATCCAGACCCATAAAAAAAAAAAAATGGAAAGACAAAACGTATTCAAGCAAACGGGGTCATGAAGTTTTCACGTTGTTTGTTTTTTTTATTTCCACTATTATTTTTCTCTAATTGCCAGGAGCAACCTTTCATTTTTGTCAGTGAACACCTTCATTGCACCTGATGACCTGTCTGTGCAGATGTTCCTCAGAGCATTACTTCTCTCTGGATCACTGTAAATCCACCCCCTGTTCTTTCAGTAAGAAATCTGACACTGAGTGCTGAGTTAGAGCTGAGATTGAGGTTACACAAGGTAAAAATAAACAAGCTTCACATTAATCTCATTTTAACCTCTTGTAATAACACCTCTTCATCTGTATTGCTAAACGAGTTCATAATTCATGTTTGCCAGAAATGAGGTATTTAGAAAAAAAGTGCCTACAGACAAATTTAGGGAAAAATAAAAAAAAAAAGCAGGCAGAACAACAAAAGAATCTTACCTATCATCGGGGATTCTATGAAACTCCACGCATTGGTATGAGGCACATAAGACTGCAGGACCCCAGCCGAGCGTCCAGCCTCGTTTACCCCTCCGAACACGTAGATCTTCCCCCGACACACTGTCGCTGCTGCAGAATGCACTGGCTTCGGCAAAGGTGACACTGTCTCCCACTGGTTTGTGATAGTATCATACCTAGACATAGAACATACTACGTTTAAAGGAGAACTGAAGGCAAATTTTTTATGATCAAAATTCTATTTATCTCATTTTATTAAATATCGGAATGCATTTTTGATCGCTATTTTGTCGCTGCTATAGCAAGTTATGAGTGAAATATGCTCTGTAATATATCAGTCCATATGTCAAAGCAATGGCCGTAAACGAGATTCGTTGAGACCTGTGCGAGACGTCGTAGGACGGAAGTAAAACGTACAGCGGAAATCAAAGTGACCGACATCTGCCAACGTTGTCAAAAGACGCACGCGCCCTCTTTCGAATGCTGATGTAATCAAGCCGGAAGTTTTGTTTGTTTCGATAGCAAATCAGGAAAGTTTGAAAAATGCAGGCAGTAATCTTCATTTAAACTCGTTTTTGTGCAATATTTCGTTTGGAAAACAGTTTTCAAAATGGCGGCACTGACACCTGGCTGACACTTCACGTTTCGAAGTCTCGTGAAGATTGTGCGGATAAGCGACGCCTGCCGTGGACCAAACGAATTAAATTCAACATGGCTAAAAACCGAATAGGCCGATAAGTATAATATTTAATTGCAATTAGATGCCAATACGAGTCACGATTAAAGGTTACTAAAACCGAAAACGTAACTGAATAACACGTTAATTAAGAAATAAAGCAAGTTTAAAAATGACTTCAGTTCTCTTTTAACCGTGTTAATGCCAGTTGTGCTTTAGGATTAGGTAAAGAAAATATGTAAGAATGCACATCGTGTGTAACAAAATATGAAAGAAAATCCATTTAATATATGATTTTATGGGCGGCACGGTGGTGTAGTGGTTAGCGCTGTCGCCTCACAGCAAGAAGGTCCGGGTTCGAGCCCCGTGGCCGGTGAGGGCCTTTCTGTGCGGAGTTTGCATGTTCTCCCCGTGTCCGCGTGGGTTTCCTCCGGGTGCTCCGGTTTCCCCCACAGTCCAAAGACATGCAGGTTAGGTTAACTGGTGACTCTAAATTGACCGTAGGTGTGAATGTGAGTGTGAATGGTTGTCTGTGTCTACGTGTCAGCCCTGTGATGACCTGGCGACTTGTCCAGGGTGTACCCCGCCTTTCGCCCGTAGTCAGCTGGGATAGGCTCCAGCTTGCCTGCGACCCTGTAGAACAGGATAAAGCGGCTAGAGATAATGAGACAAGATGAGATATGATTTTATATCACAGCGCTGTTGAATTTGCAAATCTTACTGCTAAGATGATGCTGATTAGTCTTCTATAAGAGTGGCTCGGACAGCAGCACTGGCTGTATTTCAAATCACAAGTATATAGTAAAGCAATCATTTCAATAGTAACAACGTATGTATACGGTCTATTCATTATTCATAAAGTGAAGTTTTCCTAAGTAGATGTTTATTTAACATTTATATAAAGCATCTTCAGTGTCGGTGCTTCGGAAGTAAATTTTCTGCCATAGGAAAGTCTTCAGGACAAAGGATTTCTCAGTGTTTCTCGGTAGTATGTGACACGCTGTATATTTCGTGTACATTTCTTTCATCTTACAAAATTCAAAAAAGAGAAAAAAAGACAGCCTGGTAAGGGAAGGACAGTTTACACTTGCTATAAGTGATAAAAGGTACTTGTCTTGTGGGTGTTCCACAATATTAAATGTAACTACAGATGTGTCAATATTCATCTCATCTCATCTCATTATCTGTAGCCGCTTTATCCTGTTCTACAGGGTCGCAGGCAAGCTGGAGCCTATCCCAGCTGACTACGGGTGAAAGGCGGGGTACACCCTGGACAAGTCGCCAGGTCATCACAGGGCTGACACATAGACACAGACAACCATTCACACTCACATTCACACCTACGCTCAATTTAGAGTCACCAGTTAGCCTAACCTGCATGTCTTTGGACTGTGGGGGAAACCGGAGCACCCGGAGGAAACCCACGCAGACACGGGGAGAACATGCAAACTCCGCACAGCAAGGCCCTCGCCGGCCACGGGGCTCGAACCCGGACCTTCTTGCTGTGAGGCGACAGCGCGAACCACTACACCACCGTGCCGCCTGTGTCAATATTGAATATTAAAATGTAAAAATTTGCTAAATACTGTGGTATAATAGAAAGAAAACTTTATGACATGATGCTGTATGAAAATAATCACCTTCCTTTGGGACATAACAGCATCACAGCAAGTTTTTTTCTTATTCCTCACTTAAAATCTGTTCACGAGGTGGACCTTTGGTAAACACCGTGGGTGTCTATTGTAAATTATTATTATACATACAGGACACTTTTTCGATGGAATAAAAACGTGTTCTATTCCCTTCTAGCGGGTTTCATTCATTTGGTTTGATAGCATGCAATATTGTTAGCATATCGCTTATCCTACATGTATTACGTCACTCTATCCAAAGGAGAATGAGCGCTGTATATGGGTTACAATATTGCATGGTTGTCAAGACAACATGATGTCATATGTCAGAGACGTAAAACTTCTGCGCTAGCGAGCGACTGGGACAATGTGTAAACAAACATGGCTGCCAGGTTTGCTTTGTTAAATATGGAATATTTTGAGAGAATTTTGAAAGAGAAAAATGCATTGAACACCCGAAAGGAATGTGTAGTAATAATAATAATAATAATAATAATAATAATAATAATAATAATATTGGTTGGCTTTTTTTGTGGTCTATCAAATATATTCCATTCAGCTACTTGTCTTTGGCTCGTTCAGTATCATGCTAGCTGAATAGAATACATTTGATATACCACTCAACGCCAGCCATTATTATTTAATTATACTGAAACTAATAGACTCTTCTTCAAAATTATTAACTTATTTAAAATGTTTGCCATTAAAAACAGAAAACTAAGCGATCTTGTATTGACACTTATACCACAGCCATGCGATATAAGAATGAGTGTTGAAGATGGTTTACAATACTGCATGGTTGTCAAGACAACGTGACATCACACATCGGAGCTGACGTTGTCAGGACAACATGACGTCACATGTCGGAGCTGATGCGAATATCCAGTGAGAAAGTTTTCTGCTGTGCATGCGCAGAAGCATTTCTTTGTTCGCTGGTGGCATCCAGAGTAAACTGTCGCAGTGAATTGAAAATGCCATAAGATACGTCTTGCATGTAAAACTTCCGCACTAACGAGCGACTGTGACAATTTGCAAACAAACATGGCCGCCACGTTTGCGTCGTTAAACGCGGAAGACGTACATGTACACTGGATTGACAGAACATTGAATTACATTGGATCAGAATCAGCATTGGATATTGGTAAGTTACCCCCCCTGTTCTTAACGCTTTGTAAAATCTATAATTGTTCCATCGAATGTGTATGTATAATAATAATAATATTCAAATCGTTCAATATTGTGCTAGCTGAACGGAATATATCTGATATACCACGGAAAAAAAGCCAGCCAATGTTATTTAAATATGTTCTGATTTTTTTTAAAATAAGACTGAACTAACCATGTCATGTGCAGACATTTTACTTCGCCAGTTTCATGAGTAAAGACATTTATTCCATTACACACCATCATTTGCCAGTAAACAGATAAGAAAATGCAGTAAGAAGACATTTAAGCCTATCAATCAGAATCGAATCAGTTCTCTCAACCCATGAGATTTAGTCCTATCCTTGCCTTGCTGTAGGCAAAAATGAATGCACCTGCAACCATTTCGAGGTCATTTAAATGCCAAAAAATACAGGAATAGGCACTGCTGGTGTCTGAGCCCACAAGGTAACATCATTAAATTTCACTCTGGTTGCTCCTTATCTAATCCAATGGCATAAACCCACAGGTCAAAGCGGATGTTATGTGTGGACTGTGTAATCCGATACAAGACAGGGCTGTGATTGAAGGGCTGAGCAACCCAGATTCTAAACCAAGATCATGCACTCAATGCTGGAAGAGGGCCAATGGGGAGTGCTGGGCTGACTGAGGCGACTGCCTGTTAGAAAAGTGAAAATTGAGCAGGGAGTGGGACTGAGCTGTGCTCTCTCTCTCTCTCACACACACACACACACACACACTCAGACTGTTATCAGACTTAATAGATGTGCAGGCAACTCAGTTTTGGGAAAGTTTGCAGATGAGCCAACTTTATCTACAGAACATCTTAGACGTGTATGATCACTGATGATGTAGAGAAACAGCCTACTGTAAACATGCAGATCAAACCCCAGCTACACCAACACTCAAATTAGCCAAGCGAGCCAAAGTGACAGAATTCATGCAACGGGAACCGTCAACACTGGCTGCAAACAGCGGATCGTCAAACAGAGCTAACGGTGAACTGAAAGCAGATGGCTTGTAAATGCAATGCTCCAGCCTCTCCCTTGGTGCCCATTCTGAGCAGCACAGTTTCATTGTCAGCTCAGCAGCACATGGCTGAGGCCATTAATTACACAGAGGGAGTGTGTTATCAGTTGACTTCTGTCGCTGTTTAATGGAAGTTTTACAGTGCAGTGGAAGGAACTAATTATGTGAAATAAGGGCTTGGAGGTTGTTTTTCTTTTTTTTGCTACATTTTCCCCCTACAGCTTGTTGTTAAAAAGAAAAATTATAAATAAAGCCAATTATTATTATTATTATGCTTTTTTTTACAGGGTGACGGTGGTTCTAATCAGTAGATTATCCGTAGTTTCGAATGAATTACAAAAATCAAGCATGTGCACCAGTTCAAAGGTCTGAATTAACAGTCCAAGAACTAGCAAAACATCATCTCTGACTTTTCATTAATTTTTAATCATGGCAGTTTCAAAATGAGGCTGGTTGGAGGAAAATTACTCACCATCTTCTTATCATCAGTTAAGCATCATGTGGCTTCTCTTAATAACTAGTATTCACACAAGTCAGGTACACTTCTTCTCAATAATTTCCAAGACCCACAAATTTCCACAAAAAGAAGCCGTTTGACTGACAATGAAATAATCCTTTCAGGAGCATGTCTGTAACATGCAAGACCATGTCTTTAACCCATTCCTCATGAAAAACTTTTCAAGACATGATTGTGGAACCGGGCGGCACGGTGGTGTGGTGGTTAGCGCTGTCACCTCACAGCAAGAAGGTCCGGGTTCGAGCCCCATGGCCGGCGAGGGCCTTTCTGTGTGGAGTTTGCATGTTGTCCGCGTGGGTTTCCTCCGGGTGCTCTGGTTTCCCCCACAGTCCAAAGACATGCAGGTTAGGTTAACTGGTGACTCTAAATTGACCGTAGGTGTGAATGTGAGTGTGAATGGTTGTCTGTGTCTATGTGTCAGCCCTGTGATGACCTGGCGACTTGTCCAGGGTGTACCCCGCCTTTTGCCCGTAGTCAGCTGGGATAGGCTCCAGCTTGCCTGTGACCCTGTAGAAGGATAAAGCGGCTAGAGATAATGAGATGAGATGAGATTGTGGAACCCTTTTCAATGTACAGTCAAGCCGTAAAGTCTGCACGCCCTTTTCACCTTCTCCACATTTTATTATGTTACAGACTTATTCTACAATAGATAGAGCTAATTTTTTGTCACAAAATTCTACACAAAATAGCCCATAATGACAAAGCGAAAGCAGGATTTTAGAAAATATGCAATTTTATTTTACTGACAAAAATAGGTTATTTACGGGTTACATATCTGTACACACCCTTAGCCTAATACTTGGTTGATGCACCTTTGGCAGGAATTACAGCTTCAAGGCGTCTTGGGAAAGAAGCTACGAGCTTGGCACACTTGTTTCTGGACATTTTTACCCATTCCTCTTGGCATATCCTTGCAAGCTCCGTCAGGTTGGATGGGGAGCATCGGTACACAGCCATTTTCAGCTCCTTCCACAGATGTTCAATTGGATTCAGGTCTGGGCTCTGGCTGGGCCACTCAAGGACATTCATGGCCTTTCTCCGAAGCCACTCCTTTGTTCTCTTGGCTGTGGTCCAGTCTGAGGTCCAGAGCGCTCTGGAGCAGGTTTTCTTCAAGGACCTCGGTGTACTTAGCTGCATTCATCTTTCCCTCTATCAGGAGTCGTCACCCCATTCCTGCTGCTGAAAAACATCCTCACATCATGATGCTGCCACTGCCATGCCTCACTGTAGGGATGGCATTAGCCAGGTGATGAGCGGTGCCTTTTTTCCTCCAGACATGATGCTTGGTATTCAGGCCAAAAAGTTCAATTTTGGTTTCATCAGACCAGAGAATCTTGTTTCTCATGGTTTGAGAGTCCTCTAGGTGCCTTTTTGCAACCTCCAAGCGGGTGGTCATGTGCCTTTTACTAAGGAGTGGCTTCTGTCTGGCCGCTCTACCATAAAAGCCTGATTTATAGAGTGCTGCCTGGATAGTTGATCTTCTGAAAGGTTCTCCCATCTCCACAAGGATACGCTGGAGCTCTGTCAGAGTGACCCTCGGGTTCCTACTCATCTCCCTGGCCAAGGCCTGTCTTCCCCGATCGCTCAGTTTGGCCGGGCGGCCAGGTCTAGGAAGATTCTTGGTGGTTCCAAACTGTTTCCATTTACAAAATGATTGTGGTCACTGTGCTCTTTGGAACCTGTAAAGCTGCAGCAATTTTTTGTACCCTTCTCCAGATCTATGCCTTGACACAAGCCTGTTTCTGAGGTCTGCAGATAATTCCTTTGACCCCATGGCTTGGAGTTTGCGCTGACATGCACTGTCAACTGTGAGACCTTATATAGGCAGGTGTTGGCAATCTCCAATCATGTCCAGTCAATTGAATTTACCACAGGTGGACTCCAATTAAGTTGTAGAAACATCTCAAGCAGTATCAGTGGAAACAAAATGCACCTTAGCTCACTTCTGGGTGTCATATCAAAGGGTGTGCACACTTGTGTACATATGATATTTTACATTTAGATTTTTAATAAATTAGCACAAAATTTCTAAAAACCTGCTTTTACTTTGTCATTATGGGCTATTTTGTGACAAAAAATGAACTCAATCTATTGTAGAACAAATCTGTAATGTAATAAAACGTGGAGAAGATGAAAGGGGTGTGCAGACTTTCTGGCTTGACTGTATTTTCCTTCAAAAAGCATTTAACATTCAGGGTTTTTTTTCTGTCAAGTCCCCCCCCCAAGATCCTGGATCCCGAAACTTGTGATGAGAAAAGGGTACAAAAATATGAGACACTTCATAACATCACATGTACAACCCCACCCCACCCCTTTACCAGCAGGGGATATCAAACAAAGATTTTAAGACATTGACAGAGCTTCTGAAGCTGAAACTAAACACCAAGATCTCTTGAACTGTCAGTTTTAAGTTAACCATGTATGTAACTCAAAGGAGGAGAGAAGTATGTGTCTCATGTTGAAGTGACAAGTGTCCCCATGCTGGTTCCTCTTCAGGATGAAGGACTGCACAGTTGCGTGATTCTTGATTGGCTGTCCCCAAGGGAAACATGCCCCCCATCTTTGTTACCAGCATGAAACATTAAACAAGCACTTCAAGACGTCTACACGACTGCCAGCCAAGACAGCTGGGGTGGGGGTGGGGGGTGGATTATGGGGTCTATGGTAACGTTGTATGGGTCAGGCACTGTGTCAGGTATCTGGGGAGATGATCACTACACAGTGGGCCTGCTGGCATGTCAGCCTTTCATCTCATCAACACTCCTTGTGGCAAGTGTGGCCAAATCCCTGACAGTTACATTCGCATATCTTTATCTCAGGTTTCTTCCATCTTTTTTGAGCCAGCGGCAGTAATAATATCTCAGTGACCATAAAAAGCCTCTTAAAAAGCCTTAACCATCCATCCATGCTAACTTCCCTGGAGAAATTACTCAGGGAGAACTCTGATACACTTGGAGAGAATCTCTCTAATATGCATTGAGTTTTAATTATAAAATGGATCAGCCTAATAGTACTCTAAATTAATTAAATCTCTTCCCACTGCCTGAGACAAAACCCCAATAAGATCCTTGCAGATTCAATAAGCATCAATGGCAAATAAATTGTTTTTAGTAAACAGGAGTAAAATTGTCTTTCCCAATCTTACCCATGATCCAAGACATGCTACTGTCCGTCTGCACTGTGGCCAGGTACTGAAAGCTGATGTTGACCATTAAATGAACAAATGCAGTGACATCGTTATGCCCTGTTGTGGTATATGTATCAGTTTCTTTGGCAGCATCCGTGCATAAGTAGATATTAGCATGTCTCCTACACAATGTGGCCATCAGCAACGTCAGCAAAAAGAGGGAAATAAACTTCAAGAGGAAGAGTCAGAGTGGAAAGAAAGCAATGATCCAGCTCATTGACTAATCCCACCCAAGTGGAGGAGCAGCACTCATGCCATTACTTATCTCCTCACACCAACCACCTTCACCTTCACGTTACGGGCAACACAGTCTCAAAACTAGGCCATGGTTGCCATACAAAATGCTCAATAAACAAACTAATTTCCTGAGCAGTCTTCCTAAAGCAGAGAGAGAGAGAGAGAGAGAGAGAGAGAGTGTTAGCGAGAGATAGAGACTTTATTTGTCTGGGAAAAAGGAGGGCACCTTGACAACCCAGACAGTCATGGGAAAAACATGAGGAAGAAGAGGAGGAGGAAGAGGGCTTGCCTACAGATGTCATAAATCGTTCCTGGTCTAATAGGATTTGTATATTGTGCTCCAACACACTGATTTAGTAGTTTTATTGCGCAATTGCTTCGTGGGTAGTGAGGGCTGCTGACCTGCAGGCCCTTTGGCATCATTAAAGGGGCATAGTGCTGTCCATCCATCCACAGAACAGATTAGGGAGTCATGTAGGGTGTACATGCTGAGCACTATTACACACACACACACACACACACACCAGCCACTATCAACCAACTCTCTAAAAAACAGCAGCTCTGACTGCACACAAACTCTGACCGCTTTCTGCATCAAGGATTTGTCTATTCTATATTCATAGTTGAATTATGCACATGTAATGAGGAGTTAATATCGAAACTTGCACATCTGTATTCACACCTCAGACCCACCTTTGAACTTGCACACTAATCAGACAGTTGTATGCGAAATGTGAGCCAAGACAGAGGCATGCATCTGAGCATAAACCCAAACTGGTACAGTATTTCGTGCACAGTATCAGCTCGAGCAATGAACAGTATTAAGTCTAGTGCCACTCTCTGACAGTTTGATAGTAACTGCAATATTAACTGTCAGCACGCATTATAAAACATTTAATAAATATTTTTAGTGGTGAAAATGTGCAGGATCAAGTGTTATAAGATAAGGATGGAATAATCAGGGCGGAAGTCTTGTTAAAAAAGACAGAGCAGTGATTACTGCTATTCCAACTACAGTCAGACGATTCATATTATTAGATTTGATATGATATTATATGTTTATTTGAATCTTTGTCATATCGCATTATCTCTAGCCGCTTTATCCTGCTCTACAGGGTCGCAGGCAAGCTGGAGTCTATCCCAGCTGACTACGGGCGAAAGGCGGGGTACACCCTGGACAAGTCGCCAGGTCATCACAGGGCTGACACATAGACACAGACAACCATTCACACTCACATTCACACCTACGGTCAATTTAGAGTCACCAGTTAACCTAACCTGCATGTCTTTGGACTGTGGGGGAAACCGGAGCACCCGGAGGAAACCCACGCGGACACGGGGAGAACATGCAAACTCCACACAGAAAGGCCCTCGTCAGCCGCTGGGCTTGAAATCAGGACCTTCTTGCTGTGAGGTGCCAGCGCTAACCACTACACCACTGTGCCACCCATGGTAAGAACGTATTTTTTATTAATTTTTCAAGAATTATTATTATAGCATTTTTCACAAACTGCTACTGTCATTTCGCCGATTTGTTTACATTCTAAGCGGAAATGATTCTGTCTGATGTTTTGTATAAAATTTGTATTTATCGAATTTGGAAAACAATTAAAATAAAAATGCTCCGTTTCTGGGGCGGCACGGTGGTGTAGTGGTTAGCGCTGTCATCTCACAGCAAGAAGGTCCGGGTTTGAGCCCGTGGCCGGCGAGGGCCTTTCTGTGTGGAGTTTGCATGTTCTCCCCGTGTCTGCGTGGGTTTCCTCCGGGTGCTCCGGTTTCCCCCACAGTCCAAAGACATGCAGGTTAGGTTAACTGGTGACTCTAAATTGACCGTAGGTGTGAATGTGAGTGTGAATGGTTGTCTGTGTCTATGTGTCAGCCCTGTGATGACCTGGCGACTTGTTCAGGGTGTACCCCGCCTTTCGCCCGTAGTCAGCTGGGATAGGCTCCAGCTTGCCTGCGACCCTGTAGAACAGGATAAAGCAGCTAGAGATAATGAGATGAGATGCTCCGTTTCTCAAAATCCAGTGAATGTGGATAGAATAAAACAGTTATTCCACTCATTCTCATCGTACATGGCTTATAGCCAACTCCGCTATCAGCTCATGTACGAATCAATTTCGTGGAATAACTATTAATTAATCTTTTTATTTTTAAATTGTCTCATACTACATTTGACGACAACAACAACAACAAAAAAAAAAGTTGTGAAGTACTTCAGTCTGCATTTTCTATCCCCCATTTTTTTCAGGCTTAAAGGCATGTTACTTGTGTTTAAAGATGGCTCTTTAGATGAAAAAAATGGAAATGAAAAAAACAAATCTTGCATCCTTTCTTAACAAAAATCTGGCAACCTCAGAGGCGAGAACTATGCTGAGATAGTTGTAGTACTCTGAATAGACCACCCGGAAAATCCACATAAACACCGTGTAAGCTGTCTGAATACGGAGAGTATTATCTGACTAAATCTGGATGCAACTACTGAACTTAATATACAGTTAGGTCCATATATATTTGGACACTGACACAAATTTTGTTTTTTTACCTGTTTACTGAAACATATTTAAGTTATAGTTATTTAATGGACATGGACATAAAGTCCAGACTTTCAGCTTTCATTTGAGGGTCTCCACATTAAAATTGGATGAAGGGTTTAGGAGTTTCAGCTCCTTAACATGTGCCACCCTGTTTTTAAAGGGACCAAAAGTAATTGGACAATTGACTCAAAGGCTATTTCATGGGCAGGTTTGGGCAATTCCTTCGTTATGTCATTCTCAATTAAGCAGATAAAAGGCCTGTAATTGATTTGAGGTGTGGTGCTTGCATTTGGAAGATTTTGCTGTGAAGAAAACATGCGGTCAAAGGAGTTCTCCATGCAGGTGAAACAAGCCATCCTTAAGCTGTGAAAACAGAAAAAAAAACCATCCGAGAAATTGCTACAATATTAGGAGTGGCAAAATCTACAGTTTGGTACATCCTGAGAGAGAGAGAGAGAGAGAGAGAGAGAGAGAGAAAGAAAGAAAGAAAGAAAGAAAGAAAGAAAGAAAGAAAGAACTGGTGAACTCATCAATGCAAAAAGACCTAGACGCCCACAGAAGACAACAGTGGTGGATGATCACAGAATAATTTCCATGGTGAAGAGAAACCCCTTCACAACAGCCAACCAAGTGAACAACACTCTCCAGGAGGTAGGTGTATCAATATCCAAATCTACCATAAAGAGAAGACTGCATGAAAGTAAATACAGAGGGTTCACTGCACGGTGCAAACCACTCATAAGCCTCAAGAATAAAAAGACTAGATTGGACTTTGCTAAAAAGCATCTAAAAAAGCCAGGACAGTTCTGGAAGAACATTCTTTGGACAGATGAAACCAAGATCAACCTGTACCAGAACGATGGAAAGAAAAAAGTATGGCGAAGGCGTGGTACAGCTCATGATCCAAAGCATACCACATCATCTGTAAAACACGGCGGAGGTAGTGTGATGGCTTGGGCATGCATGGCTGCCAGTGGCACTGGGTCACTAGTGTTTATTGATGATGTGACACAGGACAGAAGCAGCCGGATGAATTCTGAGGTATTCAGAGACATACTGTGTGCTCAAATCCAGCCAAATGCAGCCAAACTGATTGGTCGGTGTTTCATAATACAGATGAACAATGACCCAAAACATAGAGCCAAAGCAACCCAGGAGTTTATTAAAGCAAAGAAGTGGAATATTCTTGAATGGCCAAGTCAGTCACCTGATCTCAACCCAATTGAGCATGCATTTCACTTGTTAAAGACTAAACTTCAGACAGAAAGGCCCACAAACAAACAGCAACTGAAAACCGCTGCAGTAAAGGCCTGGCAGAGCATTAAAAAAGAGGAAACACAGCGTCTGGTGATGTCCATGAGTTCAAGACTTCAGGCAGTCATTGCTAACAAAGGGTTTTCAACCAAGTATTAGAAATGAACATTTTATTTACAATTATTTAATTTGTCCAATTACTTTTGAGCCCCTGAAATGAAAGGATTGTGTTTAAAAAATGCTTTAGTTCCTCACATTTTTATGCAATCATTTTGTTCAACCCACTGAATTAAAGCTGAAAGTCTGAACTTCAGCTGCATCTGAATTGTTTTGTTCAAAATCCATTGTGGTAATGTACAGAACCAAAATTAGAAAAATGTTATCTCTGTCCAAATATTTATGGACCTAACTGTACCATCTCTGAACACACCCCATAGTGATCTGTTCTTTCCTCTTATTGGACCATGGGAATGATGCAACAGTAATTTCCTAAATGAACCCATGATATGTGTCCTGTTTACTTTTTTTTTTTTTAAATACATCAAGACAGATGTTGGTCTCTTTCATCTGTCTCACAGTCCACGTCTGAATATTGACATCTCCCAAAGGGACTGGACACCTATTGATCTGCTCTTGTTTTTTGAGAATGTTTGTGATACGTGAGTCTCTCTCTGAAGGTAACGCCCCAGGATGTTCATTAAAGTTTCACCCAGCACTGTAGTATCTGGGAGAGGAAAAAAAAAAAAGAACTAAAAACTATTTCAACCATGGTTAATTCTGTGTTGATGCAGTACATAATTACTAAACGTTCAGGGAAGTTTATTAACTGAAAACAAATGGGGGAGGAAAAAAAAAGTCCAAACACTTCAGTTTGAGGGCAGTTTCGTAAAAGGTCAGGACATTAAGCTGATGTTATTGACCGAAGGCACTCAAAGTGAACATTCGCATTACGGAAAGTCAACAGAGCATTTTAATAAATTTCCACTAGACAGACTTAATCCATAAATCCCTTCATTAAGAACAGAATGATAACTGCATCTTCGTCAAAACCAGTAAAAGCGTAAAGATATTATACCTACCATGCTAGACTCTACTTAACATACAGAACTTCAGTACTGATCTGAATGGTCAATTATGGTTAATGGTTTGGCATTTTTAACGAGGGCCACTCCCACAAATCAGATGGGATGTAGATTTAGATCCCTAATGAACAAGCCTGAGGCGACAGTGGCAAGGAAACCTCCCTGAGACAGAATAAGAAAGAAACCTCGAGAGGAACCAGACACAGATGGAAAGCCATCATCATCTGGGCGACATTCGGTAGTGGGATTATGATAATTACAGTATAGTCGTACAGCGGGAAAAGAAGCCGTAGTATGCGTTGAAAACACATGATGATGACTATGAGTAAATCATTGTCTTCCAACGAGCATAAGACAGGTTATAATCATGGTGTGATTAGTCTAATGGATATGTACAATTTCTCCATAGTTGTACTTTAAATCACTGAAATCTATATTCACGAGAGAGGAAGCATATCCTGTTTTATGTACAGTTGTGGTTAGAAGTTTACATACACTCATCATGGGCATGAATGTCATGGTACAACCCCGATTCCAAAAAAGTTGGGACAAAGTACAAATTATAAATAAAAACGGAATGCAATGATGTGGAAGTTTCAAAATTCCATATTTTATTCAGAATAGAACATAGATGACATATCAAATGTTTAAACTGAGAAAATGTATCATTTAAAGAGAAAAATTAGGTGATTTTAAATTTCATGACAACAACACATCTCAAAAAAGTTGGGACAAGGCCATGTTTACCACTGTGAGACATCCCCTTTTCTCTTTACAACAGTCTGTAAACGTCGGGGGACTGAGGAGACAAGTTGCTCAAGTTTAGGGATAGGAATGTTAACCCATTCTTGTCTAATGTAGGATTCTACTTGCTCAACTGTCTTAGGTCGTTTTTGTCGTATCTTCCGTTTTATGATGCACCAAATGTTTTCTATGGGTGAAAGATCTGGACTGCAGGCCGGCCAGTTCAGTACCCGGACCCTTCTTCTACACAGCCATGATGCTGTAATTGATGCAGTATGTGGTTTGGCATTGTCATGTTGGAAAATGCAAGGTCTTCCCTGAAAGAGACGTCGTCTGGACGGAAGCATATGTTGCTCTAGAACCTGGATATACCTTTCAGCATTGATGGTGCCTTTCCAGATGTGTAAGTTGCCCATGCCACACGCACTAATGCAACCCCATACCATCAGAGATGCAGGCTTCTGAACTGAGCGCTGATAACAACTTGGGTCGTCCTTCTCTCCTCTTTAGTCCGAATGGCACGGCGGCCCTGATTTCCATAAAGAACTTCAAATTTTGATTCGTCTGACCACAGAACAGTTTTCCACTTTGCCACAGTCCATTTTAAATGAGCCTTGGCCCAGAGAAGACGTCTGCGCTTCTGGATCATGTTTAGATACAGCTTCTTCTTTGAACTATAGAGTTTTAGCTGGCAACGGCGGATGGCACGGTGAATTGTGTTCACAGATAATGTTCTCTGGAAATATTCCTGAGCCCATTTTGTGATTTCCAATACAGAAGCATGCCTGTATGTGATGCAGTGCCGTCTAAGGGCCCGAAGATCACGGGCACCCAGTATGGTTTTCCGACCTTGACCCTTACGCACAGAGATTCTTCCAGATTCTCTAAATCTTTTGATGATATTATGCACTGTAGATGATGATATGTTCAAACTCTTTGCAATTTTACACTGTCGAACTCCTTTCTGATATTGCTCCACTATTTGTCGGCGCAGAATTAGGGGGATTGGTGATCCTCTTCCTATCTTTACTTCTGAGAGACGCTGCCACTCCAAGATGCTCTTTTTATACCCAGTCATGTTAATGACCTATTGCCAATTGACCTAATGAGTTGCAATTTGGTCCTCCAGCTGTTCCTTTTTTGTACCTTTAACTTTTCCAGCCTCTTATTGCCCCGTCCCAACTTTTTTGAGATGTGTTGCTGTCATGAAATTTCAAATGAGCCAATATTTGGCATGAAATTTCAAAATGTCTCACTTTCGACATCTGATATGTTGTCTATGTTCTATTGTGAATACAATATCAGTTTTTGAGATTTGTAAATTATTGCATTCTGTTTTTATTTACAATTTGTACTTTGTCCCAACTTTTTTGGAATCGGGGTTGTAATTTTGGGCTGTTAATGATTTCTTTAGCAGGAGAAGAAACTGAATTCCTTTCACCTACGCTACTTTCGCCGCATTCTGAACATCAGCTGGCAAGATAAGGTGCCAAACACAGAGGTCCTGTCTCAAGCTGGTCTCCCAAGCATGGTTACCCTTCTCAGGCAATGCCGCCTGCGTTGGCTGGGTCACATACAGCACATAGAGGATGGTTGCATACCAAAGGACATCCTCTATGGTGAACTCGTGGCTGGCAAAAGGAACAATGGTCGCCCCCAACTGTGATACAAGGATGTCTGCAAGAGGGACCTGAAGCCTTTGGACATCGACAAACTCCTGGGAAGAGCTTGCGGCTGACCACAGCAATTGGAGGGGTGCAGTGAAACAGCAAACCATACTTGGTGAATAAAAGCTCACTAATGCTGCTGTGGACAAGCGGGCCCGAAGGAAAGAAAGGCGTATAACCCCACGCACTAATGCCACCTTTGTCTGCAACATGTATGGATGCTGTCAGTCCCCCACTTGCTTGCTCACTCGAGTTTGTTGACAGTGGAGTGGCTGGCTGCTTTATGTCCCGGGGCTCCCTCATGCCTGTGTTACCTTCTGGCTCTCCCCTTTTAGTTATGCTGTCATAGGTAGTTGCTGGAGTCCCTGCTTGTACTCAGTGCAATATGTATACTGTTCCTACTTATTCAGGTGACATTGGTCATACCCCCCCAATCTGTCCCTCTGAGTTATATGTCGGTCCTGGGATCGAGATGCTGACCTCTTCTGCTCCTCGGACCTGCCTGATCCATCCTGGTGCCCTGTGTCTGGTTGGAGTCTCATCACATCGCTCTTGTGGAGGACGGCCCCATGTGGACAGTTGAAAGTCACACCTGGAGGACGCTCTGGACACTTACAGTAATGCTCTTATGGCTGAGGACTACAGTTGACTTGCTAACTTTAGGACTGCAGTTGTCATGAACAGTTTTGCACTCAAGTTTCCATCAGTGAAAAGTTTATAACATCAACGAAACTGACTTCATGTTAAAACTGTTAATGTTATAGTCATGTTGTCCGTTGTTGCCCAAATGAGGATGGGTTCCCTTTTGAGTCTGGTTCCTCTCGAGGTTTCTTCCTCATGTCATCTGAGGGAGTTTTTCCTTGCCACCGTCGCCACAGGCTTGCTCATTGGGGATAGATTAGGGATAAAATTAGCTCATGTTTAAAGTCGTTCAAATTCTGTAAAGCTGCGTTGTGACAATGTTTATTGTTAAAAGCGCTATACAAATAAACTTGACTTGACATTTGCAACGGTGCCTGCCAGTCCAGGATTGGGCTTTTAAGCCACCATTGAAGATGTTCCAACAGCAACTGATGAGACGTGCCCATAGTTGACTACAACTGACGGAGGCCTC
Source organism: Neoarius graeffei (assembly GCF_027579695.1). Lineage (NCBI taxonomy): Eukaryota > Metazoa > Chordata > Actinopteri > Siluriformes > Ariidae > Neoarius > Neoarius graeffei. The sequence continues at coordinate 63,115,517 of NC_083579.1, forward strand.
CACTCCACAATGATTTCTTTGAGCTGTTCTTTTTCCAGGGTGGAATGGTTGTACTCTAAATCTTTAATAACTCCAAAAAACAAGAATTGAGTGCACAAGTTTGAATTTATTTTGGATTTTCTTTAATCGACACAGGGTCAAAATTATACATACAGGCTCAAATATATACATACACCCCCACTAATATTAGGTTAAATGTCCCTTAGTAAGTCGTGCCTCGACTAGATGCTTTTGGTAGCCATGAGCAAGCTTCTGGCATAACTCTGGCTGGATATTTGACCACTCTTCTTGGCAGAATTGGTAGAGTTCCTTTAAATTGGTTGGTTTCCTGGCATAGACCTGGCTTTTAAGAGTAGTCCACAAATTTTCAATAGGGTTGAGGTCGGGGCTTTCAGAAGGCCATTCCAGAAGCTTAATGTTAGCCTGCTTTATCCATTCCAAAACCAGTTTTGATGCGTGTTTGGGATCATTGTCCTGTTGGAACACCCAACTGTGTCCAAGTTTCAACTGTCTAACTGTTGATTTGAAGTGAAGTTGAAGAATTTGGAGGTAGTCCTCCTTCTTCATTATTCCATCCACTTTGTGCAATGGACCAGTACCACTGGCAGCAAAACAGCCCCAGAGCATGATGCTACCACCATGCTGGACAGTTGGTACAGTGTTCTTAGGTTTGAAAGCCTCACCTTTACTCCTCCAAACATACCTCTCGTCATTGTGACCAAATAGCGCAATCTTTGTCTCGTCTGACCATAAAAGTTTTCTCCAGAAGGCATTTGGCTTGTCCATGTGGGCAGCTGCAAGTTTCAATCGAGCTTGAAGGTGTTGATTTTGGAGCAGGGGCTTCTTTCTTGGTCAGCACCCTCTCAGTCCATGGATATGTAAAACTCGCTCCACTGTCAACAGTAACGCTGGTGTTCCAGCAGTTTCCAGTTCATGGCAGGCTTGAGCCTTGGTGGTTCCTGGGTTGTTCCTGAACATCCTAACCAATTTCCTCTCATCTGAAGGTGACAGTTTGGGTCTTCTTCCAGACCTTGGCAAAGTGGTGACGCATCTGAATAACTTGTACTTGCGTACAATTGTTTGAACTGATGATCTTGGAATCTACAGTTGTTTAGAAATGGTTCCAAGAGACTTTCCCAACTTGTGTAAATTTACAACTCTCCTTCTTAGATCTTCACTGAGTTCCTTGGACTTTCCCATGGTTCTGAGTCTTGGTCAATCCAATGAGTGCTGTCAAACAAATCCTTTTTATACTGGCAAAGAGAAACTACCAGATGTGGTCAATCATGATCACTAATGAGAAGTTAATAGGCCTTGGTCTTGTCAAGTTAAAAGACACTGTAGAACCTTCAGCACCACTTATTAACAGATTTAAGTGAATGTACTGTATGTATATATTTGAGCCTGTATAAATAATTTTGACCCTGTGTGGATTAGAGAAAATCCAAAATAAATTCAAACTTGTGCACTCAATTCTTGTTTTCTGAAGTCATTAAAGATGTACACTGTACAATCGTTCCACCCTGGAAGAAGAACAGTTCAAGGAGATCATTAACAACCCAAAATTACCATGACGTTCATGCCCATGATGAGTGTATGTAAACTTCTAACCACAACTGTAAACTGTCAAATATTGGAGCTGTGCAAAAGTCTTAGGCATCTCATATATATATGTGGGTGGCACGATGGTGTAGCGCTTTCGCCTCACAGCAAGAAGGTCCGGGTTCGAGCCCCGTGGCCAGTGAAGGCCTTTCTGTGCGGAGTTTGCATGTTCTCCCTGTGTCCGCGTGGGTTTCCTCCGGGTGCTCCGGTTTCCCCCACAGTCCAAAGACATGCAGGTTAGGTTAACTGGTGGCTCTAAATTGACCGTAGGTGTGAATGTGAGTGTGAATGGTTGTCTGTGTCTATGTGTCAGCCCTGTGATGACCTGGCGACTTGTCCAGGGTGTACTCTGCCTTTCGCCCGTAGTCAGCTGGGATAGGCTCCAGCTTGCCTGCGACCCTGTAGAACAGGATAAAGCAGCTAGAGATAATGAGATTATATATATATATATATATATATATATATATATATATATATATATATATATTTTTTTTTTTTTAATACAAACTTTGTTATAGATTTCTATTTTATGCCTTCTACATTACTGAGTCAGTACAAAAACACTTTAGAGTCCAAACGTTCGTTTTCCAGCACAAAATTAAATGTTACAGAAAAAAAAATTGTATCTGAGCAGCATATTACATAAGAAAGCACTTTCCAGATTAAAAAAAGAAAACATAATGAAGGCGACTGGGTTTTGGTGCAAAATTAAGAAGCAAGTGTGACATTCAGTGTCCAGAAGAACTGTGGCTGGTTCTCCAAGATGCTCAGTAAAACCGACAGCTCATTTCCTTATAAAACTGCACTCATTGGACCTGAGACTACTATTTTTTTAAAGCAAAGGGTCGTCTCATACCAAATATTGACTTTGTTTTATTTATTATGGCTTACTACTGTTTATAGTATCTTTTAATGTTGAAATGTATGGGCACTGTGTGATATGGCTGCCTCTCCAGTAGGTCTGTAGTTTTTAGCTCTTTAAACCTCTTTTTTTCCCACCTTTTTTTTTTTTTTACTTTTCTGCTCTTCTTACGAAGACATAGTGTGTTTTACTATATAACATGGATATATTTAACTTTAACACGCAACCAGGAGCCAGTTTTCTCACTTATTCAAGAGAGGAGCTGCTGACCCTGAAAACAATGGGACGAGCCGGGATATGACACCCCATCCCGGTGGAGCTGAGGAGGAAACCCAGGGGCTGCAAAGCTGGAGCTAAGCTAAAGGCTAGGCTAGCAGACAACCAGCGGCACTACAAACCATCCATTCCCTCCGTTATCATGGGGAATGTGAACTCGCTGCCGAATAAAGTTGATGAGCTTTCCGCTCTGAACAACCAGCGGATTTACCGGGAGAGCAGCTTATTTATCCTTACGGAGACATGGCTAACACACCTTGTACCGGATGCTAACGTGGACCTGCGGGGACTCACTGCTGTGAGAGCTGACAGACACTAACACATGCGGGAAAAGCAAAGGTGGGAGTCTCATCATTTATGTTAACAATTGCTGGTGTAACCCGGGACATATCTCCGTAAAGACAGTTTTATGTTGCCCGGACTTGGAGCTGCTAGCCGTTAGCCTGCGGTCATATTATCTGCTGAGGGAGTTCAGTCACGTGATCATCTGTGTTTACATCCCTCCAAGGGCAGACGCAGCCGCTGCATGTGAGAGGATTCACTCTGTCACAGCAAAGCTGCAGACACAGCACCCTGAAGCATTTATCACCATTTCTGGGGACTTTAATCATGCTACTTTGGACTCTACTTTGGCTGCTTTTTACCAGGCTGTGGATTGTCCAACAAGGAACAACAGGACAATTGACTTGCTGTATGCTAATGTGAGGGATGCATACAGAGTCACAACCCTCCCCCCACTAGGGAAGTCTGACCACAACCTGGTTCTTCTACAGCCGAAGTACACCCCCCTGGTTCAGAGGCAGCCTGCAACAACTAGCTCCATCAGGAGGTGGTCCCCTGAAATGGAAGATGCCCTCAGGGACTGTTATGACATCACGGACTGGGATGTGCTGCTTAGCCCACACTGTGAGGACATAGAGGGGCTGACACACTGTCTGACGGATTACCTTAACTTCTGTGCAGACGTGCTCTCCCCCGCTAAGACTGTACAGTGTTACCCTAATAACAAGCCATGGGTAACACAAGAAGTCAAAGCTGTCCTCAACAGGAAGAAGGCCACCTTCAGGAGCAGGGATAGGTAGGCAACGAAAGCAGCACAGCAGGAGGTAAAATGCTGCATGAGGGAAGCTAAGGACAGCTACAGGAGAAAGGTGGAGCAGAAGCTGAAGGAGAACAGCATGAGGGAGGTCTGGGAAGGTATGAAAACCATCACAGGCCACAATACAAAGACCAGAGTCGTTGAGGGGACAGTGGAGAGGGTGAATGAGTTGACTGACTTTTTCAATCAGTTCAACCAGCCCACGTCCCCCCCACCCTCTCCCTCACTGCAGCTATCTCTCCTTCTTCCCTCAACACACCTCCGCCCAGTCATCACAGCAGCCCCCTCCACCCCCTCCTCCCCCACCTCAACACAGACTCCTTCATGCATTACTGCAGACCAGGTCAGAGGTCAACTGAGGAAGCTTCACCCCAGGAAAGCAGCAGGCCTGGACAAGGTGTGTCCACGACTACTGAAGACCTGTGCTGCTGAACTGGGTGAACCACTCCAACACATCTTCAACCTCAGCCTGCAGCTGGGGAGAGTGCCAACCCTCTGGAAGACATCATCATGTATCGTTCCAGTTCCCAAAAAGAATCGGCCCAGCGAGCTGAACGACTTCCGACCGGTGGCACTCACTTCACATCTGATGAAGACGTTGGAGCGGCTCTTCCTCAGCCTCCTCAGACCCCAGGTACAGCATGCCTAGGACTGTCTGCAGTTTGTGTACCGGGCAGGTGTCGGTGTGGAAGATGCCATCCTCTACCTGCTACACCGAGCCCACTCGCATCTGGATAAGGGAAATGGCACAGTGAGGATCCTCTTCTTGGACTTCTCAAGTGCCTTCAACACCATCCAGCCCCTATTGCTTCAGGACAAATTGAACAGGATGCGAGTGGACACCTGCCTGGTCACCTGGATCTCCAGCTACCTCACTGACAGGCCGCAGTACGTCAGGCTGAAGGACATCACGTCTGACACTGTGATTAGCAGCACCGGAGCACCCCAGGGCATGGTGCTGGCCCCTCTTCTCTTCACCCTGTACACCGTGGACTTCTGCTACAACTCGGAGCTGTGTCACATTCAGAAGTTTGCCGATGATACAGCCATCGTTGGGTGTATCAGTGACGACAGAGAGGAGAAGTATAGGAGCCTGGTGAGGGACTTTGCTGTGTGGTGCAACAGGAACCATCTGCAGCTCAACACCTCGAAGACCAAGGAGCTGGTCATTGACTTTGGGAGGTCCAGACCAAGGTCACAACCAGTTCTGATCGAGGGAGTCGAGGTGGAGGCTGTGGATTCCTACAAGTACCTCAGGCTGTGGCTGGACAGCAAGCTGGACTGGACTTGCAACACCAAACACTTATACAGGAAGGGACAGAGCAGGCTATACAGTACTTCCTTAGGAGGCTACGGTCCTTTAACATCTGCAGGAAACTCCTGTGGATGTTCTATCAGTCTGTGGTCGCCAGTGTCCTGTTTTACACCGTGGTGTGCTGGGGGGGCAGCACATCCAAGAAGGACACATCCAGGCTGGACAAACTGATCAGACGGGCCGGCTCTGTGGTCGGCATGAAGCTGGACTCTCTGGTGACGGTGGCAGAGAAGAGGTCTATGGACAAACTATTGAACATCATGGACGATGCCAGTCACCCTCTGCACACCGTCATCAGCAACCAGAGGAGCCTGTTTAGTGACAAAATGCTCCTTCCCAAGTGCAGGACGAACAGACTCAAAAACTCCTTTGTCCCTCACGCCATCAGACTGTACAACTCCTCTTTGGGGGGGAGGAGGGGTAACAGGAGGACAGAGGACGGGAAGGAGCAGTAGCCTAGCCTAACAATAAGCAATACCGGACAACGTGCAATATAATGTGCAATATAAAGTGCAATATCTCTCCTGCCGCCGCCTCCCTTTTTTTTCTCCCTCCTTCCCCCCCTTCCCCATATCTTATTCTTTTTATATTTGTATATGTAAATAATTTATTTTAATTTATCTAGAAGTTTTCTCTATTTATTTTCTCTGTTTATCTGTAATGATGCTGCTGGAATCTTAATTTCCCTGAGGGAACCCACCCAAAGGGATCAATAAAGTTGTATCTAATCTAATCTAATTTAATTTCATTATTTTTTTAAGCCATTTTTGGTCTACAGCACTTCTTTACATGTGCCTAAGACATTTGCCCAGTACTGTATGGATTCATGCCGAATGCAGAATCCTTGAAAGTCTTATCTCTCCATTTTTGGCAGCTTGGGCTGTTTCTTGTACACTTAATGGATAGCCTTTACACACCGCTGGCTCACTATGTGTCAATGCCTAAAGCCTTTACAGCCGGATGGGTATCTGTAATACTTAGTCAGTTGAGAGTTTTGCTGGAACACAATCAAAGGCCGAGCATTTCCTTAAATAAATATGGTGTTTTTAGAGGAGACAGCCAATTTTTCGGCCATACCTAGAGGCAACAGTTTATTGATGTTGGCTGAGGCAGAAGCCCTGCAGAGCAGGAGGTAGCAAGAGCCACTATTAAACACAAGCTGCGTTCCAACCAACACACCACAGTCCACTGAGAGGAGAGATACTACAGTGGAGGCGAGACAAGCTCGTTTGAACAGCAAGTGGGGGAAGAGACTTTCAATTAAGAAAACTGCTAAAAATGTTTGGGTCTGCCTTTGCTGTATCTGTTCAATACGCAATTCCCAAAGCTCTGCTGAGCGTCTGAAAGAAGTTGCTGGGAGCTGTGTTGAGAGACCGAAAGCGGAAGATGAAGGCACAGGAAGAAGAATTATCAGTTCCTTTAATCCCATGGTGTGTTGAGTTGGCATGGCGGGGTGCACTATCTCAGCAGGCCACAATGAGAGCTGGCTTTGACTGCCTCCAGGAACCCAAACCCAAATCCTAACACGACTCCGTTCTTACAGTCTGTCTCAGAAATAAACACAAGACAAGTTCTGTATTAGAAACAACCACCAGGACTTGAGCTGAATGTTACTGAAATCTTAATAACTCTCCAGGAGTAATGTGTGACTATGTATTAATGTGATATACTTTTCCATAAGGCACATAACTGCAGTTGATAACAGCCAAGAATAGCTTTATACAGGAGAAAAGATGAAAGAATAAAAGTAGGCTTTAATGTTCTTTTCTTTGCTTGCATTATTTCAATTGCACTGTGACCTTACGCAGTGATTCAGGGAACTGAAAAAGTGTCCAGATCATGGCTAGAAGACACAAAGAGTGAATTAACTCTCGCAGTCGCACATGAGCTCGGAAGGCAGTGCTGGACGCTGGCGAAATTGTGGCTCAGGGACAAGAATCCATCATCAAAGACCAATTAAACTGTAAGTGCAGGTAATAACACTTGAGGAGGGAACATCCTTGGCATAATCACAATTCTTCCCATCCCACCACAAAGGCTCGTCTCTAGGGGTGTGGTATTTCAAAATGGTAAAAGGTTAGAAGTCATCCCGCAGACGCACACTTGGCCACTGATGAGCACAGCGCTGGAGGGAGGTGTTTTCTGAGCGATGAGCACTTTTAGAATCACTATAGTGCGCGTTTATCCTGAACGGAGGTGTATCGCTGCCTAGGAGTACCATGTTGTGTTCATATAATATGTATTAATATAAACAATTTAAACAATTAAAGAGAAGAGAGAGAGAGTGCAAGGAAAAGAAAGACAGAGAGAGACAGAGAGCGCAAGGAAAAGAAAGAGAGAGACAGAGAGAGAGAGACAGAGAGCATGCAAGGAAAAGAAAGACAGACAGAGAGAGCAAGGAAAAGAAAGACAGAGAGAGAGAGAGTGCAGGGAAAAGAAAGAGAGCACAAGGAAAAGAAAGACAGAGCGAGAGAGCACAAGGAAAGAAAGACAGAGAGAGCACATGGAAAGAAAGACAGAGAGAGAGCACAAGGACAGAAAGCGAGAGAGAGAGCACAAGAAAAGAAAGACAAAGAGAGAGACAGAGAGCGAGAGAGCACAAGGAAAGAAAGACAGAGAGAGAGCGCACAAGGAAAGAAAGACAGAGAGAGCACATGGAAAGAAAGACAGAGAGAGAGCACAAGGAAAGAAAGGGAGAGAGCACAAGAAAAGAAAGACAAAGAGAGAGACAGAGAGCGAGAGAGCACAAGGAAAGAAAGACAGAGAGAGCACATGGAAAGAAAGACAGAGAGAGAGCACAAGGAAAGAAAGCAAGAGAGAGAGAGAGAGAGAGCACAAGAATAGAAAGACAAAGAGAGAGACAGAGAGCGAGAAAGCACAAGGAAAGAAAGACAGAGAGAGAGCGCACAAAGAAAGAAAGACAGAGAGACAGACAGAGAGAGCACAAGGGAAGAGAGAGCAAGAGAGACCGAGAGAGAGAGAGCACAAGGAAAGAAAGAAAGAGAGAGCACAAGGAAAGAAAGACAGAGAGAGAGAGAGAGAGAGAGAGCACAAGGAAAGAGACAGCAAGAGAGAGACAGAGAGAGCACAAGGAAAGAAAGACAGAGAGAGAGCACAAGGGAAGAGAGAGCGAGAGAGACAGAGAGAGAGCACAAAGAAAGAAAGACAGAGAGAGAGACAGAGAGAGAGCACAAGGAAAGAAAGACAGAGAGACCGAGAGAGAGCACAAAGAAAGAAAGAGAGAGAGAGAGAGACAGAGAGAGCCAGCACAAGGAAAGAAAGACAGAGAGAGTGAGAAAGAGAGCGAGACAGCACAAGGAAAAGAAAGACCAAGAATGAGAGCGCAAGAAAAAGAAAGACAGAGAGAGAGAGAGAGAGAGAGAGAGAGATACTGAGAACACTGCAAAACTGTTGCACAGTGATTGATTAGAAATACAGCTCCTGCTCAGAGAGGTCTGATAGCGGCCTTGAGAAAGAGACTGATTGAGGACATAATTCTGAATAGAGGAGATTTCATGGTTAGAAGCATGAAACTGAAGGCAAGATGGATGGCAGGCTAGAAAGTAGGAATTACTGCGAGAGCACCGACTCTTTCTCCAGGAGCCTCGAACAGCAAACAAACCACTGTTTTGTAAGCAATGATTCTCCCAGTGCTCCATCAATTAAGTGGTGACTCATGCAAATGCACAGGAGGCTGGTCACAGAGCGGAGCGGGCAATATACGAGCCTGGATGGGTCTCTTGACAAGGCCTGCGAGTTCTTGAAACTCTATTTTGTGAGAGAAGATAATAAAAGACTAGACGTGAACAGAATGGCCAAGGTCTGGCACATTAGCAAAGTGTTTTTGATTGAATGAAGTAACGATACTGCTTTTAGGATTTAATACGTGGTTACTTTTACCGAGGATATCCGGGAATGGACAAAAGGAAGCAGAAAATGATAGAGAAAAACGCACTGCCTTAACCTCAGATGGAAAAGCCTGTTCGAGTAGTACAGCCACCCAGATGAAAGCAGAATGCATAATGTATATATTTATTCATAAGCAGAAAATTTATTTCCCCCCTATTTTAAGTAGACATTGTTATTTTTCAGCCTGTTTCTCAAATATGCAGTTATAATTCGCATGTATTGTATTTAAACTTCAAACTCACAAGACTATTTAGCATATCTAGTTGTGTTACTACAGTTCATTATAGCAACAATCTGCACATTAGTATTCAAAAGAAAAGCAGATACAATGGGAGTAATGTATTTTTGTCACCTGCTGCTGAAACAGTTGGGCAATCCCCCAGTAGAGATCTAATTATCAGATTGTTTCTCAACACTCTTATCTGGAACACATAATGGCTATGGATTGAATGGTGAATTGAAAAGCAAGTATGCTCTGTTACTGTGTGTGTGTGTGTGTGTGTGCAAGCACGCGTGTCCATGTGCGTCCAGCTCCCATACCTTTCCACATTATCAAGGTTGCCTGCCACCCCGAGTCCTCCGATGGTGTAGAGCTTGCCATCATAGACCAGGCTATTGTGGCGACAACGAGGGACTGTCATTCGGGACACCAGGTTCCAATTATCCAGCAAGGACATGTAGCACCACACATCTGGCAGCATGACTCCCGACTCCATTCCACCTGACGACAGTGAAAAACCCAAACACAAAGGACTGCTCAAGTCTCCATTTGCACACTGCCTTTCACACACCTACTCTAAAACAACTCTACAGCAGCTACTACATCACCAAATGTCACGTTTAAAGTGTCAATTGTTTTTTTTGTTTTTTTGCACCAAATATTGCACATGTGGGACAATTAAAAAAAAAAAGAACTACTGTCCTCACGATCAAAAACCCTACATCAGTAACAGCTCGTTTAAACTGTAAAATTGTAGCACATCACTCGACAATATGATAGCAATTAAAAACAGCGATAGGTTTATGGTACGCATAGAAGAAACAAGAGTGCTCTGAGAGCACAATATCCCCTGCTGGCAACGATGCCATAACTCTGGTAAAATGGGACTGAATTGAACAAAATTGCAATATGCATATTACCGAAATATAACAAAGAATCCTGCCAAGTTTCATGAAATTCCTCCAAAAATTGTGAGAGGAGTTGATTTCAGAAGGTGAGTACCCTTCCTGGGACGGACAGACATCACCATGACATAATCCCCTTTCGGCCAGCGGGGGATAAAAATTGAGAAGGAAGTTGATTTCAGAAAGCAAGCACACCTTGGTGAAATTACCAAAGTACAAGTTTGTTAATAATCGAGGGCATAACTCTGGTAAAATTTGCCCAAATTAAACGAAATTTCAATATGCGTATAACTGTCATATACGTACAAAGCCTTTTGCCAAGTTTGGTGAAATTCCTCCACAAATTGTAAGAGGAGTTGATTTCAGAAGAACGTACACCCTCATGAAATTGTCAAAATACAAGTTATTTAATCAAGGGTCAAAACTCTGGTAACATTTTCACAAACAAAATTAAATCGCAATATGGGTATTACCGTCATATATAAAAAGGCCTTTTGACAAGCTTCGAGAAATTCGTTCAAAAATTGTGAGAGGAGTTGATGTCAGAAGGCAAGCACACCTTCATGAAATTGTGAAAGTACAAGGTTGTTAATCAAGGGCCACAACTCTGGTAAAATGTGACCGAATTGAACAAAATAACAATATGCGTACTACCGACATACAACAATGCCTTTTGACAAGTTTCGTAAAATTCCTCCAAAAATTGTGAGAGGAGTTGATTTCAGAAGGAAAAAACACTCTCATGAAATTGTCCAAGTATAACTTTGGTAATCAAGGGCTGCAACTCTGGTAAAATGTGACCGAATTGAACGAAATTACAATATGCGTATTACTGACATATAACAAAGAATCCTGCCAAGTTTCGTGAAATTCCTCCAAAAATTGTGAGAGGAATTGATTTCAGAAGGTGAGCACCCTTCCCGGGACAGACATCGCCACGACATAATCCCCCTTAGGGCCTTTCGGCCAGCAGGGGATAAAAATAAATAAATAAATAAATAAAACACTTGAAGGAGATGCCTGATTAGTTGGCAAGTCTTTTTAGCCAAAGGGGAGAAACAGATGACACTGTCATTTCCTCCCACTGAAATGATGGGTCAATTACACTCTCATCCAAAGAAGGCTCAAGGCACAGGTCAATTTTCAGATTGAATTGAAACAATATGGCACTGAGAACCATGTTTTTACTATTTGGGGGGCAAAACAGACTGAGTCTCCTAAAAAAACAAAAAAAACAACACCAACAAAAAAAAAACCCACAAGGGCAATGAGTGACAAAATCTCTGCGAGAACATTCAGGGGGGGGGGGGGGGGGGGGGGGGGGGGGGGGGGCACTGCCTCCACAAATTCTCACCAGATTGCACTAAATATAAACGCGCTCACCCATGGGAAGCCCAAAACTGCAAATGACATGCAGCCATTTTGATTACCTGACAGGTAGATATTATCCCCTGCTGAAATGACAGAGAAGAACTCGCGATCGTAGAAAGGCAGGCTGGCCAGCGGGTACCACTTGTTGTTCTGGGGGTTGAAGCAAGTGACGGCTGTCAGCGAGCGCTGGTTCATACCGATGACCTGACGCCCTCCTACCAGCACTATCACCTCAGCAACTCCTGCAGGGACAGAAAATGCAGAAAAATCACACACACAAAAAAAAACAAAACACAACACCACACACCACTGACATACAAGGACACAGGCATTTTTTTCCAGTGACATTTTGATGGGATGAAGGGGTCTCATCTTTAGAGACAGCTGACAGACAGAATATTTTACAATGTTTAAAAGGCTAACAAACTAGATTTTAATTTTTTATGCATTACTTAAGTTTTTTTTGTTTAAAAACATGATTACACTCACTGATTTGTTTTTGAGAAATACCGGGAGTCATGATGTGCAGAATGGGTTCGGGCATGGACTTAGCAAATTATTTCACCAGAACTAACGGAGTACTTGAGAAAATACTGTAGCAGAGCTCATAAACGTATGAAAAAATGGCTATGGTCCAGCGATTCCAGTTTTCTAAACAGCAGCTAGCTTGACTTCTGTAGTGAATTCTCTGTTATGACTTTCATTTATGTTAATTATTTAGCTGAAGGCAGCTCACTGGATCAGAGACTAACTACAGGGCGAGAGACACGAGCTCAAAAAGGGAGGGCATTTCATAGTCTCAAAAATGTTTCATTTTATTTACCCTCTCTTGGTCTGATCAGCAAATAAAGGACATGGCTTATTGAAAATAAAAATTTCCTCTCCAATGAAACTTGAAAACATGAATAGAGAAGCCTGCTAATTATTAAAGTTTAAAAAATAAAATGGAACTGTTGTTGCATTCAGTGATGCTTGCTGCTTATTTGGACCTTCGTAAGCATGCAAGTTTAAGTAACTGGACTTTTAGTTGAATAGCCCTGCTGGAAAGCAAAAAATAAAAGCAATAACAAAAATAACAGATAGCTAGTCTAGAAAAACAGACGGTGAAAATTCCAGACCCTGACACACAAAACCAAGTTCATGCCAAACATGACACTGGCTGTGCAGACAAACATTCCCTTCCAAAAATATATGCTTATTTAAGAAATGATAGAGAATTCACTTTCTGGAGAGAGAGAGAGAGAGAGAGAGAGAGAGAGAGAGACAGACAGACAGACAGACAGACAGACAAGAGACACAGACAAAAGAGACTGAGAGAGAGACAGATGAGAGACAGAGAGAGACAGACAAAAGATCGAGACAGACAAGAGACTGAGAGAGAGAGACAGACGAGAGAGAGAGAGAGAGAGAGAGACAGACAGACAGACAGACAGACCAAGAGAGAGTGAGAGACAGACAAGAGACCGAGAGAGAGAGACAGACAGACAAGAGACAGAGAAAGACACAGAGAGACAGACAAAAGACAGAGAGAGAGAGAGAGAGAGAGAAAGAGACCGAGAGAAAGAAAGACAGACAGACAAGAGACTGAGAGAGAGAGAGAGACAGACGAGAGAGAGACAGAGAGAGAGAGAGACAGACAAGAGACAGAGAGTGAGAGAGACAAGAGAGAGAGTGAGAGAGAGACAGACAAGAGACCAAGAGAGAGTGAGAGAGAGAAAGAGAGAGACAAGAGTGAGAGAGAGAGACAGACAACAGACCAAGAGAGAGTGAGAGACAGACAAGAGACTGAGAGAGTGAGAGACAAGAGAGTGAGAGAGAGACAGACAAGAGACCGAGAGAGTGAGAGAGAAAGAGACAGACAAGAGACAGAGTGAGAGAGAAAGAGACAGACAAGAGACCAAGAGAGACAGACGAGAAACCAAGAGACAGTGAGAGAGACAGACAAGAGACAGAGAGAGAGAGAGAGAGAAAGAGACCGAGAGAAAGAAAGACAGACAGACAAGAGACTGAGAGAGAGAGACAGACGAGAGAGAGACAGAGAGAGAGAGAGACAGACAAGAGACAGAGAGTGAGAGAGACAAGAGAGAGAGTGAGAGAGAGACAGACAAGAGACCAAGAGAGAGTGAGAGAGAGAAAGAGAGAGACAAGAGTGAGAGAGAGAGACAGACAACAGACCAAGAGAGAGTGAGAGACAGACAAGAGACTGAGAGAGTGAGAGAGAGAGACAAGAGAGTGAGAGAGAAAGAGACAGACAAGAGACAGAGTGAGAGAGAAAGAGACAGACAAGAGACCAAGAGAGACAGACGAGAAACCAAGAGACAGTGAGAGAGACAGACAAGAGACAGAGAGACAGGCAAGAGACAGAGAGAGAGAGACAGATGAGAGAGAGAGAGGAGACAGGGGAAGAGAGAGAGAGAGAAAACAACAACTACCAACCAACCAACCAACCAACCAAACAAACAAACAAACAAACAAACAAACAAACAAACAAACAAACAAACAAACAAACAAACAAACAAACAACAAAAAAAAGATTCTTGTCTGCCAGCTTCAGGCTCAGTCAGTTTGATTGCCCAACTTGATTTTTTTTTCCTCTCCAAGTGTTTGGATTAAAATTCATAACGTACATTCTTCCTCCAAAATCAGACGACTGGGGCATTTCTCTGCAGCAGAAGAAAATAGGATCAGTCTTCTGCAGCAGAATAAAATGAAACGTTAATGCACAACCTACAGTAGAAAATATCTTAAAAAAAAAAAAGACACTGTAGTCAGTTGTGCAGAAGCTAGTTAAAATGCAAAGATGATTTCCCTTCAGTGGGATTCACTGCTGTTACATTATTTTTTCCATCATATTAATTCCTCATGGAAAAAAGATCCTGGTTGTTATAGTATTGTATTTTATAGTTTATAAAGGTTTGTGTAGTGCAAAATGAATTTGTGCAAGGTAGCGAATATTTTTAACATTCATGCAAACAAAATTGCATATTTACATACTGTCTCTGTTTCCAAAGCCTCAGTACCAGCTTAATTAGCACCTTTATCTTCCAATTCATCTTACACTTCCTGGAGAAAAGACCAGGCCATGACTTTCAATCTTCAACAGTCCAGGTTCGGTGAGCCTGTGCCTGCTGTCGCCTCAGATTCTTGGATGACAGGAGTGGAACCTGATGTGTTCTTCTGTTGTTGGAGCCCATCTACCTCTACATTCCAGAGTTGTAGTCGAGTCACGAAACCTCAAGTCCGAGTCCAGTCTCAAGTCCCCAGTGTTCAAATCTGAATCAAGTCCAAATCATTTAAAAAAAATTTCAAGTTGAGTCCACTATTGATCCGAGTCGAGTCCGAGAACAAGACTCCAACCGCACCATTTGACGGTGTCTATTTTAGCGCCATTAACATTAGTTTGTTCCTGAACATGACGAATGAACAGATGAATGTGCTTCTCTTTGTCAGGGAGTGTGAAGTATTCTGTCAGAGGTGGTTGGGAGACAGATGAGCGTGCAGAAGGTGTGTTTATTAATACAAGTGAAGACAGGTAAACAATCCAGAACGGCACGCAAAATCGTAAAATATGAAACAGGCAACAGGTCGAGCGAGGCACAAACAGGCTATTGTAGACTCAGCAGAATCCAAGGTGAGAAACAGGAAATCAGGGATCAGGAAACCAAATAAGGAAATAAGGCTCGGTAATGTGTCAGCAACGCAACTCAATACTTCGCAAAGTAAGTGAGTTTTCACAGTTTTTATACTGGTGTGCTGATTGCGCCTTAATCCTGTGCAGGTGCGAGTCGTTTACGGCGAGCACGCGAGAGTCCGCTTGGCGCATGCGAGCTGTCCGGAGCGCGCCCGAGAGTCTATCTGATGCATGCACCAAGGCGCACAGGTGTGACACTCTTGCATGAAATTAGTACAAAAAGGAATATAGATATAAATATCTTATGCCAAATTATTATGGCATGTTACAAAGAATAAAGAAAAAATCCGAGTCCTCGTCTTCAATTTACGAGTCTGAATGCAGTTAACGCACGAGTCCGAGTCCAAGTCCGAGTCATCAGCGCTCAAGTCCAAGTCAAGTCACGAGTCCTTATAATTAGGGCACGGGTTGGACTTGAGTCTGAGTTCTGGACTCGAGTACTACAAGCCTGTTACATTCAGCATGTTGTGCATTCTGACATGCTTTTCTGCTCAACACTGTTGGAAAGAGTGGTTATAGCCTTCCTGTCAGTCTGGACATTCTCTTCGAACCTCTCTCATCAATAAGAAATTTTTACCCACAGAACTGCCATTCATTATATGTTTTTTTAAAGTGTTTTGCAAAATATAAATACAAAGAACTGTACAATTTGAAACTGAACTACTGTAAAAAAACTGAAACTGAAATACTCCAACCAGCCCACCAGGCATCCGCAACTGTGCCACGGTCAAAGTCACTGAAATTAAATCGGTATCTACGCGACTTAATGCATTGAGCTGCTGTTACCTAATTAGCTGATTGGATAATTGCTTGGATGAGCAGGTGTGCAGGTTCCTATTAAATATACAGTGACCTCTACAATTATTGGCACCCCTTGTAAAGATTAGTAACAAGGATTAGAAAAAAAAATCCACATTTTGTTGAAGTCACTTCATCTCATGCTGAAAAAAATTAGAAAAATCCAACCATTAACTGAAATAAATTTCTTCAGAGAAAAACAAATCCCTCATCAAGAAATAGTTATTTTCAACAAAAAAACCACGTGTCACTATTATTGGCACCCCGGGAAATTATAGTGCACACAATGTAACTGTATCCAGAAGCACTATTGACTTATCTGGGCTTGGAGGCATCTGGGATGGACCATCACACAGTGGAAATGTGTACTGTGGTCAGACACATCAATATTCCAGGTCTTATTTTTGGAATAAATGGAAGCCATGTGCTTCGGACCAAAGAAGAAAAGGACCATCATCCAGACTGTTACCAGCAACAAGTCCAAAAGCCAGGGTCTGTCACGGTATGGGGTTGTGATGGAGCATTAAAGGAGAACTGAAGTCATTTTTAAACTTGCTCGTCTCGTCTCGTCTCGTCTTCTTCCGCTTATCCAGGACCGGGTCGCGGAGGCAGCAGTCTAAGCATGGAAGCCCAAACTTCCCTTTCCCCAGACACCTCGGCCAGCTCCTCGGGAAGAACACCGAGGCGTTCCCAGGCCAGCCGAGAGACATAGTCCCTCCAGCGTGTCCTGGGTCTTCCCCGGGGCCTCCTCCCGGGGGGACATGCCTGGAACACCTCCCCAGGGAGGCGTCCAGGAGGCATCCGAAAAAGATGCCCGAGCCACCTCAGCTGGTTCCTCTCGATGTGGAGGAGCAGCGGCTCTACTCCGAGCTCCTCCCGAGTGACTGTGCTTCTCACCCTATCTCTAAGGGAGCGCCCAGCCACCCTGCGAAGGAAACTCATTTCAGCCGCTTGTATCCGCGATCTTGTTCTTTCTGTCATTACCCAAAGCTCATGACCATAGGTGAGAGTCGGAACGTAGATCGACCGGTAAATTGAGAGCTTCGCCTTTTGGCTCAGCTCCTTCTTCACCACGACGGACCGGTAAAGCGACCGCATCACTGCGGAGGCTGCACCGATCCGCCTGTCGATCTCACGCTCCATCCTTCCCTCACTCGTGAACAAGATCCCGAGATACTTAAACTCCTCCACTTGAGGCAGGACTTCTCCACCAACCTGGAGAGGGCAAGCCACCCTTTTCCGGTCGAGAACCATGGCCTCGGACTTGGAGGTGCTGATTCTCATCCCAGCCGCTTCACACTCGACTGCAAACCGCCCCAGTGCATGCTGAAGGTCCTGGTTTGAAGAAGCCAACAGGACAACATCATCCGCAAAAAGCAGAGATGAAATCCTGTGGTTCCCAAACAGGATTCCTTCCGGCCCCTGGCTGCGCCTAGAAATTCTGTCCATAAAAATTATGAACAGAACCGGTGACAAAGGGCAGCCCTGACGGAGTCCAACATGCACTGGGAACAGGTCTGACTTACTGCTGGCAATGCGAACCAGACTCCTGCTCCGTTCGTACAGGGACCGGACAGCCCTTAGCAAAGAGCCCCGAACCCCATACTCCCGAAGCACCCCCCACAGAATACCACGGGGGACACGGTCGAATGCCTTCTCCAGATCCACAAAGCACATGTGGACTGGTTGGGCAAACTCCCATGAACCCTCGAGCACCCTATGAAGGGTATAGAGCTGGTCCAGTGTTCCGCGACCAGGACGAAAACCGCATTGTTCCTCCTGGATCCGAGGTTCGACTATCGGTCGAATTCTCCTCTCCAGTACCCTGGAGTAAACTTTCCCTGGGAGGCTGAGAAGTGTGATTCCCCTATAATTGGAGCACACTCTCCGGTCCCCTTTCTTAAAAAGAGGGACCACCACCCCAGTCTGCCACTCCAGAGGCACTGTCCCCGACCGCCACGCGATGTTGCAGAGGCGTGTCAACCAAGACAGCCCCACAACATCCAGAGACTTGAGATACTCAGGGCGGATCTCATCCACCCCCGGTGCCTTGCCACCGAGGAGCTTGCAAACCACCTCAGTGACTTCGGCTTGGGTAATGGACGAGTCCACCTCTGAGTCATCAGCCTCAGTCTCCTCAGTGGAAGACATGACGGTGGGATTGAGGAGATCCTCAAAGTATTCCTTCCACCGCCCGACAATGTCCCCAGTCGAGGTCAACAGCTCCCCACCCGCACTGTAAACAGTGTTGGCAGAGTACTGCTTCCCCCTCCTGAGGCGCCGGACGGTTTGCCAGAATTTCTTCGAGGCCGACCGATAGTCCTTCTCCATGGCCTCCCCGAACTCCTCCCAGTTCCGAGTTTTTGCCTCCGCAACTGCCCGAGCTGCAGCACGCCTGGCCTGCCGATACCCGTCGGCTGCCTCAGGAGTCCCGGAGGTCAACATGGCCCGATAGGACTCCTTCTTCAGCTTGACGGCATCCCTTACTTCCGGTGTCCACCACCGGGTTCGGGGATTGCCGCCACGACAGGCACCGGAGACCTTGCGGCCACAGCTCCGAACAGCTGCGTCCACAATGGAGGTAGAGAACATGGTCCACTCAGACTCAATGTCCCCCGCCTCCCTCGGAAGCTGGGAAAAGCTCTCCCGGAGGTGGGAGTTAAAGACCTCCCCAACAGAGTGCTCGGCCAGACGTTCCCAGCAGACCCTCACCATACGTTTGGGCCTGCCAGGTCTGTCCAGCTTCCTCCTCCGCCAGCGGATCCAACTCACCACCAGGTGGTGATCAGTTGACAACTCAGCCCCTCTCTTCACCCGAGTGTCCAAGACATAGGGTCGGAGATCAGATGACACGACTACAAAGTCGATCATCGACCTCCGACCTAAGGTGTCCTGGTGCCACGTGCACTTATGGACACCCCTATGCTCGAACATGGTGTTCGTTATGGACAAACTGTGACTAGCACAGAAGTCCAATAACAAAACACCACTCGGGTTCAGATCGGGGAGGCCGTTCCTCCCAACCACGCCCCTCCAGGTGTCACTGTCATCGCCCACGTGAGCATTGAAGTCCCCCAGTAGCACAATGGAGTCCCCAGTCTGAGCACCCCTCAGTACCTCTCCCAGGGACTCCAAGAAGGCCGGATACTCTATACTGCTATTTGGCCCGTAGGCACAAACAACAGCAAGAGCCCTCTCCCCAATCCGAAGGCGCAGAGAGGCGACCCTCTCGTTCACTGGGGTAAACTCCAACACATGGCGGCTGAGCTGGGGAGCTATAAGGAAGCCCACACCAGCCCGCCGCCGCTCACCATGGGCGACTCCAGAGAAGTGGAAAGTCCAGCCCCTCTCGAGGAGCTGGGTTCCAGAGCCCAAGCTGTGCGTGGAGGTGAGCCCGACTATCTCTAGCCGGTACCTCTCAACCTCCCGCACAAGCTCAGGCTCCTTCCCCCCCAGCGAAGTGACATTCCATGTCCCAACAGCCAGCCGCTGTGTCCGGGGGTCAGGTCGTCGAGGCCCCTGCCTTCGACTGCCACCCAATCCACACTGCACCAAACCCCTACTGCTACCTCTGTGGGTGGTGAACCCACAGGAGGTCGGGCCCACGTCGCCTCTTCGGGCTGAGCCCGGCCGGGCCCCATGGGCAAAGGCCCGACCACCAAGCGCTCGCATACGAGCCCCAACCCCGGGCCTGGCTCCAGGGTGGGGCCCCGGCTGCGTCCTACCGGGCGACGTCACGGTCCTGGATTTTTTCTCCATAGGGGTTTTTTGGTGAACTTGCTTTATTTCTTAATTAACGTGTTCTTCAATTACATTTTTGGTTTTAGTAACCTTATATCATGACTCGTATTGGCAACTAATTGCAATTAAATATTATACTTATCGGCCTATTCGGTTTTTAGCCGTGTTGAATTTAGTTCGTTTTGTCGACGGCAGGCGTCGCTTATCCGCGTGATCTTCACGAGACTTGTGCGAGACTTCGAAACGTGAAGCGTCAGCCAGGTGTCAGTGCCGCCATTTTGAAAACTGTTTCCCAAACGAAATATTGCACAAAAACGAGTTTAAATGACGATTACTGCCTACTTTCTTCAAACTTTCCTGATTGCTATCAAAACAAACAAAACTTCTGGCTCGATTACATCAGCATTCGAAAGAGGGCGCGCGCGTCTTTTGACAACGTTGGCAGATGTTGGTCACTTTGATTTCCGCTGTACGTTTTACTTCCGTCCTACGAAGTCTCGCACAGGTCTCAACGAATCTCGTTTACGGCCATTGCTTTGACATATGGACTGATATATTACAGAGCATATTTCAAACACTCATAACATGCTATAGCAGTGAAACACGGCTATCAAAAATGCATCCCTATATTTAATAAAATGAGATAAATAGAATTTTGATCATAAAAAATTTGCCTTCAGTTCCCCTTTAATGCAGAAGAGTACATTGAGATTTTGGAGCAGCATATGCTGCCTTCCAGATGACACCTTTTCCAGGGATATTTCAACCAGACAATGCAAAATCACATTCTGCACACATTACAAAGGCAAGGCTGCGGAAGGAGAGGGTGCCTGTTCCCAATAGAGAATGTGGGGAAAATTTTGAAACAAAAAAATATGACAACAACCCCATACTGTTGCATACATGTTTGCAGGAAAAATGGGACAAAATAACACCTGAAACGCTTCATCACTTGGTGTCTTCAGTCCCTGAACATCTTTTAAGTGTTGTGAGAAGGAATGGAAACATTATGAAGTGGTAAATGCTTTACTGCCCCAACCTTTTTTTGAGATGTGGTGCAAGAATCAAAATTGAAATGTGTTTATTTTGGTTAAAAAAAAAACAAGAAAGTTTCTGAGGTCGAATAATGTGCTGTTAAGTGCAATACAGGTCAAAGATTATTTTCAAATCATTGTTTTCCATTTTAATTTCAACATACTGTCCCAAATTCTTTTGGTTTGGGGCTGTATAATGCAGAAAATAGTCAAAATAGAGAAAAACCTATGAATGAGTAGGTGTGTCAAAACTTTTTGACTGCTACTGTAGATCATTAATGAGCAAGCCAGAGGGGACAGTGGCAAAACAATCTACCTAAAGCTACCGTATGTAAGGAAAAAGTATACAGTTGTAGAAGTGTAAACAGTTCCTGTGTATTTTGAAAGGAATTTCAGCATGAGCAAGTTGACGATAGGACACATGGACCAATTGCCTCTTGGAGATCTCATCTCATTATCTCTAGCCGCTTTATCCTGTTCTACAGGGTCGCAGGCAAGCTGGAGCCTATCCCAGCTGACTACGGGCGAAAGGCGGGGTACACCCTGGACAAGTCGCCAGGTCATCACAGGGCTGACACATAGACACACAACCATTCACACTCACATTCACACCTACAGTCAATTTAGAGTCACCAGTTAACCTAACCTGCATGTCTTTGGACTGTGGGGGAAACCGGAGCACCCGGAGGAAACCCACGGGGAGAACATGCAAACTCCACACAGAAAGGCCCTCGCCGGCCACGGGGCTCAAACCCGGACCTTCTTGCTGTGAGGCGACAGCGCTAACCACTACACCACCGTGCCGCCTCCCTCTTGAAGATAAAAGGCATAAATCATGTTTACAGTTGTAGACAGAGAAGAATGCAATACTAGTCTAATCTATGAGTCAGTCAGATCTCAGTTATCTAGCATGACTGAGATCAAGACCTGTGATCCGTGGCCTTGTGACAGGTTCCGGACCTCCTGCTGTGTGAGAAATCCCAGCATGGCTCGACCTGTTCCAATGACAAACCCACTGAGACAGGTATTATGGGCAGGCCACGGGGGGCCAGGACTCTGCTGATTGGAGTGGATTAAGCCATGCTTAAAAGACCTCCATGAGTCAGCAATGAAATTAAGTGAATATTCTGATAATCACAGCAATGAGTTACAGCCTGCAGTCTGAGGTCAAGGAGTTCAAACTAGTCAATTAACTTAGATATGCTACACTTCACAACCTACAAAAGACTTTCAAAAGCCAAGACTTTCACACTTTGAACAAGTTAATATTTCATTCTGCATCGGTAATAAAAAAAATAGTCTAAAGGAAGAACACAGCAAATTTTCCGATAAACGAATGAAAAAATTCTTTGTCGACGCATGAGCAGGTGTAGACTGGAACGTTCAAAATGGAAATCTGGTTTCACACAGCGGAGAGTTGTGAAGGTACACATTAGTGAAATTTACTGACTTGCTAAAGCTCAGTAATAAGAGGTGCAGGTGCTGCAACACCCACTGTTGACACTTTCTCTGGCAAGGACATGAAACTGCTGTGGCCGGACTCCAGGCACCGTGTTCGACTGCATTTGCGTGGGGAGCTGTTACAGATGAATATGATCGTTCAGCTTTACTGCTCTATCAGAATATCACCAGGTTGGGACTTGAATAAAATAACAGCAGGTAACGCACTGAAACTTACATAAAAACACTTATGTCTAGGGATATAATTTACCTACTGCTATTCAGAGGTGGCAAAACTGTGTACACCCGTGCACAGGAACCCAAAGATGATGTTCATATATGTGTTGAAATGTCATCTTTGTTCTCCATCTTTATGGGGCTTTCAACTGTGAAGCATCTAAATAATTATTATAATAGTCATTTAATAATTAGTCAAAACAGTCCTCCAAAGAAGTGGGTGGCACTGGGGGGAGAAAAAAGGAGGGAGAGAAAGAGAGATATTTATGGCAAAAGTACCCGAATTCTTTACTCAAGTTGAAGTGAAATTGCTCAGTGAAATAAACACTCTGGGCGGCACGGTAGTGTAGTGGTTAGCGCTGTTGCCTCACAGCAAGAAGGTCCGGGTTCAAGCCCCGTGGCCGGCGAGGGCCTTTCTGTGTGGAGTTTGCATGTTCTCCCCGTGTCCGTGTGGGTTTCCTCCGGGTGCTCCGGTTTCCCCCACAGTCCAAAGACATGCAGGTTAGGTTAACTGGTGACTCTAAATTGACCGTAGGTGTGAATGTGAGTGTGAATGGTTGTCTGTGTCTATGTGTCAGCCCTGTGATGACCTGGCGACTTGTCCAGGGTGTACCCTGCCTTTTGCCCGTAGTCAGCTGGGATAGGCTCCAGCTTGCCTGCGACCCTGTAGAACAGGATAATGAGATGAGATGAGATGCTCCTGTCATTTTGCCGGTTTGTTTACATTCAAAGCGGAAATGATTTTGTTGGACGTTTTGCATAAAGTTTTTATTTATTGAATTTGCAAAAAATAAAAATGCTCTGTTTCTCAAAATCCAGTGAATGTGAATAGAATAAAACAGTTATTCCATTCAATCTCGTCGTACATGGCTTATAGCCAACTTGGTGCTACGCGCCTCGTCTACGATCAGCTCATGTACGACTCAATTTTGTGAAATAACTTATATATATATATATATATATATATATATATATATATATATATATATAAAAAACAAATAAATGTAATATATAAAAGTCTAAGGCATGAGGTGAAGGGGGAAAAAAAACAACTTAGTACAGATGCTTAAAATATAGACCCAAATACAGTAACAAAGTAACCGCACTTTGTTACTTTTTAGCTCTGCTGCATCTAATGGTCTTACTAATGTTGGGTGATTTTGGGTGATTTCTTAGATGAGATGAAGCACGTACCTGCAGAAAGTCGTGGGCGCGTTCTGGGTGTCTGCATCTCTTGTCGGGCATGCGGCAGCATGTGGTAGCGCTTGGCCTCATTAACCAGGTCTCTGCACGGCTCTGAGGACTTGATCAGCTCCTCGTTGTCCACTACGTTCAGTAGGTAGCTGGGGTGGATAAAGGGCAGGCGCACTACTGCCAGCAGCTCTGACATATGCTGATAAAGGGGAGAAAAAAAAAAAAAAAAGCATTTCATCAAAACAGAAACTTGAAAACATAATTACCCATTACCCATCATCTTGGTGGCGGAGAAAAGAAAAACCAATCAACACATCCTAACAAGAACCAAAGACCTTGTGTTTGCATGTGAGTACCGATCCGAGTCATTATAAATAGATTATGCTTTCAAAAGCAATCGCTCACAGTGACAGCCCAATGGATAAAGAGCCCAGAGTGGGTCCAGGCTTGCCATTAAACTCGCATAATAAACTCCAACACCAATTACCCCATAATCAAAAATACCATCATGGTCTGGCAGCTTTATACGGCAGTAGTCAGGTGATAATAAGAAGGCACAGTAATGTACAGGTTGCAAGTATTTCCAAAATCAAAACTCCGCGAAGGGAGGAGGGTTGCCATGGTGAGCGATTCCATCACTGAATGGTTCCTTTTTCCACTCTATCTCCATTGAGGCCTTTTTCCTCATCAGGAGAACTTGTAAACACAATGCAACATGGCCAACAGCTGGTGAGGCTTTTTAATGCCACCTCCCTCCCCACTCTCGGCATCGCTGGATTTCAAAAGCAAACTCACCAAGCACATTATAAGATACAATGTAGGTCCACCAGAGGCGTAGCACCGAAATAACTCTGACACAGAAATTGGCCTTCAACACACACATGCATTCAGATGCACAGAGAGACTAGTCTAAATCAGGAACTATAAAGGTCAGAGATGTGGGTGTGCTGGTGGCATTTCCATGCAGTCCCAGGTGAGAATACTCTTGGGGAATATTTGCACCATCATGTTCTGATAGTTTATCTATCTGGCATTTCAGGAAGGGAGGGCTAACCCCACCATTCACTGATTTCCACGCAAGTGCGGGATCTCAGTAATGAAAAAAAAAAAAAAGATTAAAAATGTATTTTTTTAACAATATCTGCAGGCAGTGTACCTGAAGAGAAATCCCTTTGGATTATGACCATTCTCTCTTCTGCTGAAGCAATCATGGCTTATCGACTGTATGATTTACGAAACAAACGCAGCTCTGCTTCTGCTTGGGCTTGAGCTGCTCTGCAATAATGTCATGGCAAGAGGGAGTTGGCTTACAGCACTATACATGAGATATGGAACTGCTGTGCTACAAAAGAAATTCGGCTTTATTCAGCGTCAAGAGATGAATTGGCCATTATTCAGAGAACTGCATTAAGTGACTAAAAATGCTATACTGGAATTACCAAAATCACGGAGGCTCATGTGTCAAAACTCAAAAATGTGGTGATTGCTGCGTGTCCTTGTAAATCTATTTACAATAAGACTGCAAAAACAAACTCTCGGGGATCCAGCATGCTACACCTGTCTACAATAAAAGTGCACTGGGAACACACTTTATAGATATTCTGCACTACATCAGAGTCTCCATTCAGAGCGGGGTGTATTTTAGCCATTTGTTGTAGTGCTTAGCAGCACGCTGTTATCTAAGACTGTGTCCTGCTGCAGACTCCATGCATACTGCTTCTACATTAGAGTTTCGATTCAACACAAGTCATGTCTTGTGAGATTAGCTGATACTTTCTTTTTCAGTGATTGGAAGGATCATTTTCTCATGTCCTTTTCCATCACCAGAAGACATATCGGATCTAATCTGCCATGGAGGAACTTTGCTGAAACGATTTTGTACATTTTTATGGCAAATACTATAAAATAATATAAATCAGAGCCACAGGGTCCCTGCTTCAATCCTGAGTTCAGGCTTCACATGCTCTCCCTGTATTTACGTGGGTTTCCTTGGAGTTCTCCAGTTTCCACCCAACTCCCAAAGACATGCCAGTAGGTATACTGGCTGATATAAATTACTTCTGTACTCTGTGTATGATGCCCTGTGATGGACTGGTGTCCCATACAGGGTATGTTCCTGCCTCAGGCCCAATGTCCCTGGGATAGACTCCAGAGCCACTGCTACTCTGTGAAGGTGCTTACTTAATATAATATAATATAATATAATATAATATAATATAATATAATATAATATAATATAATATAATATAATATCTCATCTCATCTCATTATCTCTAGCCGCTTTATCCTTCTACAGGGTCGCAGGCAAGCTGGAGCCTATCCCAGCTGACTACGGGCGAAAGGCGGGGTACACCCTGGACAAGTCGCCAGGTCATCACAGGGCTGACACATAGACAAAGACAACCATTCACACTCACATTCACACCTACGGTCAATTTAGAGTCACCAGTTAACCTAACCTGCATGTCTTTGGACTGTGGGGGAAACCGGAGCACCCGGAGGAAACCCACGCGGACACGGGGAGAACATGCAAACTCCACACAGAAAGGCCCTCGCCGGCCCCGGGGCTCGAACCCAGGACCTTCTTGCTGTGAGGCGACAGCGCTAACCACTACACCACCGTGCCGCCCATAATATAATATAATATAATATAATATAATATAATATAATATAATATAGGTGGAGGGCGGCACGGTGGTGTAGTGGTTAGCACTGTCACCTCTCCCCGTGTCCGCGCGGGTTTCCTCTGGGTGCTCCGGTTTCCCCGACAGTCCAAAGACATGCAGGTTAGGTTAACTGGTGACTCTAAATTGACCGTAGGTGTGAATGTGAGTGTGAATGGTTGTCTGTGTCTATGTGTCAGCCCTGTGATGACCTGGCGACTTGTCCAGGGTGTACCCCGCCTTTCGCCCGTAGTCAGCTGGGATAGGCTCCAGCTCGCCTGTGACCCTGTAGAAGAATAAAGCGGCTAGAGATGATGAGATGAGATAATATAATATAGGTGGAGGGCGGCACGGTGGTGTAGTGGTTAGCACTGTCACCTCTCCCCGTGTCTGCGCGGGTTTCCTCTGGGTGCTCCGGTTTCCCCCACAGTCCAAAAACATGCAGGTTAGGTTAATTGGTGGCTCTAAATTGACCGTAGGTGTGAATGTGAGTGTGAATGGTTGTTTGTCTCTGTGTCAGCCCTGTGATGACCTGGTGACTTGTCCAGGGTGTACCCCGCCTCTTGCCCATAGTCATCTGGGATAGGCTCCAGCTTGCCCGCGACCCTGCACAGCATAAGCGGCTACAGATGATGGATGGATAATATAATATAACAAGAGATGGCTCAAAAGCGCTTATTCTTTTCCGATATTGATATCCTGATTATCAGCCAATACTGATACCCATCCGCCAGTTTTCTCTGAAAACTACAAAGCTTAAAAAGACTCATACGAATCACTTCACAGTTAAATGTTTTCAAAAATTCACTTATGTTGTAAATATAAAAGTACAAATTAGATAGACAGATAGATAGATAGACAGACAGATACATCGATTGATCCAAACAAAAGGGGAAAAAAACCCAGTCAGGTCTCTTTGTCAGCATTCCCAGTTCCAAAAATACAATTTATTTTCCAAATTCAACTCCGTCTGATATGTTTTCTCCGATATGTGATCGACCATTTTTTGTTGGTATTAGCCCAATATCAGTAGCGGGTATTGGATCAGTGTCATCTCTAAATATGATGCAAAACATCATAGCATAACAATGTATATTTTGATTGGTCAGAAGGTGTTGATTAATTGTCTAAATAGACCTCAGGCAGTTGTCCCAGTTGTAATTTAAGTCATAGGTTCTTATAAATGGGCAGCATGGTAGTGTAGTGGTTAGCACTGTCGCCTTACAGCAAGAAGGTTCTGGGTTCAAGCCCAGCCGCCAGCAGGGACCTTTCTGTGTGGAGTTTGCATGTTCTCCCCGTGTCCGCGTGGGTTTCCTCTGGGTACTCTGGTTTCCCCCACAGTCCAAAGACATGCAGTTAGGTTAACGTGGGGCAGCCTTGGGCTGAAGTGCCCTTGAGCAAGGTACCTGACCCCTGACTGCTCCCCGGGCGCTGTAGTGCAGTTACCCACTGCTCTGGGTGTGTATGCGTGTGTTCACTGCTTCAGATGGGTTAAATGCAGAGGATGAATCTCATTGTGCTTGAACTGTGCATGTGACAAATAAAGGTTTCTTTCTTTCTTAAATGTAATTGATCCAATCTTTTCTACAGTAACAATTCACACAGGTTCTTGTATGGTGGAGACTCTATAAATGGACTTAAAATGTGTAATTCCTGATGTGATGAAGTATTCTGTGACTAGATATTTATTTAGCTTTTATGGGAGGACTGTGACATGGGACAGTTTTCAGAACAGAAGGCTTTACAGTTTCTCCGTAATATGACGTTACATTTTCTTATTAATTTCAAAAAAGATTAAGAAAAAAGACAGGCTGATGATGGAATGACTTATATTTTATTTCCCAAAGCTGCTTCTCAAACCATTAGAGGAAAGCCATGGCCTAACATTTC
The DNA here is from genome assembly GCF_027579695.1 of Neoarius graeffei. Taxonomy (NCBI): domain Eukaryota; kingdom Metazoa; phylum Chordata; class Actinopteri; order Siluriformes; family Ariidae; genus Neoarius; species Neoarius graeffei. The sequence goes on from NC_083579.1 coordinate 63,143,764, forward strand.
GAGAAGCAGCTTTGGGACCAAAAGATCGCGGGTTCATTTAGAAGCAATGCACCTAACCCCCAACTGCTCCCCAGGCTGCTCGGGGTATGTTGTATGTCACTCTGGATAAGAGCGTCTGCTAAATTACATTAATGTAATTTCATTTTATTTTTTCATCATCAGGCTGATGATGGAATGACTGCTTATACCTATGTGATGTGTTGTGAAAGTAATGACTGGAATAACTTGTTTCGTAGACATTTCAAACCATTAAACTAAATTATATGCAAATAAAATGCATGACATCATTCTTTAATAAATAAATAATTGGCAGCATTGGCAATTTGCTGTGTTATAAGAGTAATAAAACACATTGAGAAATGCTGTTCGGGGAAATAATGAGAATGTAATACAATAGAATAGAAAAGTATTGTTGTACAAACACAAGCAACTTGCGAAGTCAAAAGGTACAAAATATAAAAGTTCCATAAAAAATGTACAGTATACATGATGTGATCAGTGTTGTTTTAAATATAACACAGTATAGAAAGAGCTACCGGGGTGGCACGGTGCTGTAGTGGTTAGCGCTGTTGCCTCACAGCAAGAAGGTCTGGGTTCGAGCCCCGTGGCCGGCGAGGGCCTTCCTGTGCGGAGTTTGCATGTTCTCCCCGTGTCCGCGTGGGTTTCCTCCGGGTGCTCCGGTTTCCCCCACAGTCCAAAGACATGCAGGTTATATTAACTGGTGACTCTAAATTGACCGTAGATGTGAATGTGAGTGTGAATGGTTGTCTGTGTCTATGTGGCAGCCCTGTGATGACCTGGCGACTTGTCCAGGGTGTACCCCGCCTTTCGCCCGTAGTCAGCTGGGACAGGCTCCAGCTTGCCTGCGACCCTGTAGAACAGGATAAAGCGGCTACAGATAATGAGATGAGATGAAATATATATATATATATATATATATATATATATATATATACACAAAGGAATAATTACAGAGGAATAAAATTGATGAGCCACACCATGAAGTTATGGGAAAGGGTATTGGAGGCGAGATTGAGAAGAGAGGTAGCAATCTGTGAACAGCAGTACGGGTTTATGCCAAGGAAGAGTACGACGGATGCAATTTTTGCTTTAAGAATGTTAATGGAGAAGTACAGGGAAGGCCAGAGAAAGCTACACTGTGGGTTGTAGACCTGGAGAAGGCATACGATAGAGTGCCGAGAGAGGAGTTATGGTATTGTATGAGAAAGAGTGGAGTGAATGAGAAGTATGTCAGAGTGGTGCAAGACATATATGAGAAGAGTGAAACAGCAGTGAGGTGTGCAGTTGGAACGACCTTCAAGGTGAAGGTGGGACTTCATAAAGGATCTGCTTTGAGTCCTTTTTTGTTTGCCATAGTGATGGATAGCTTGAGTCACCATGGAACATGATGTTTGCGGATGATATTGTGATATGTGGTGAAAGTAGAAAGGAGGTTGAGTTGGGTTAGGAGAGATGGAGGTATGCATTGGAACGAAGAGGAATGAAGGTGAGCCGTAGCAAAACAGAATACATGTGCATCAATGAGAATGGGGATGAGAGTGTAGTGAAGATGCAAGGAGCAGACGTAAAGTTGGTGAATTCAAGCACCTGGAGTCAACTGTGCAGGAAAATGGAGGCTGCGATAGTGAGGTGAGAAAGAGAGTGCAGGCAGGGTGGAGCAGTTGGAGAAGGATTTCGGGAGTCATTTGTGATAGGAAAGTCCCAGCAAAAGTGAAAGGTAAGATGTATAAGACAGTAGTGAGACCAGCTGTGATGTATGGATTAGAGACCGTACCCTTAACAAAGAGGCAGGAGGCAAAGTTGGAGGTGGCGGAGTTGACGATGTTAAGGTTTGCAATGGGAGTGACTAGGTCAGACAGGATAAGGAACAAGCAGATCAGAGGGACAGCACATGTGGAGAGCTTGGGAATTAAGCTAAGAGAGATGAGATGGTATGGGCACATCCTGAGAAGAGATGCAGAGCATGTGGGAAGGAGAATGTTGAGGATGGAGCTGCCAGGCAAACGAAAACGAGGAAGGCCAAAGAGGAGATACATGGACGTCGTGAGAGAGGACATAAAAGTGGCAGGTGTGGTAGAGAAGAATGCGGAAGACAGGGAGCAACGGAGATGAAAGATCCGCTGTGGCGACCCCTAATAGGGAGCATCCTGAACAGCCTGGTGTGTGCGTGTGTGTGTGTGTGTGTGTGTAATATATATATATATATATATATATATATATATAGAGAGAGAGAGAGAGAGAGAGAGAGAGATAGATAGATAGATAGATAGATAGATAGATAGATAGATAGATAGATAGATAGATAGATAGATAGATAGATAGATAGATAGATAGATATTCCCATATGAAATCTTGTATTGAGCAAGAATGGACAAAAATTCCAATTGCAAAACTGCAACAATGAGTATCCTCAGTTCCCATACAACTAAAAAGTGTTATGAAAAGGAAAGGTGATGTAACGCAATGGTAATAATGCCTTTGTCCTAACTTTTTTTGAGCGGGTTGCAGGCATGAATTTCTAACTTCGTGTATATTTACAAAATACAATTAAGTTGGTCAGTAAAACTTTCATTTCTTCATTGTAATTTTGTTAGTTAAATAAAGGTTCACATGAATTAACAAATCACAATTTTTTTTGCTTGTATTGCATTTTGTAAAATATCCCAACTTTTCTGGAAAGGGGGTTTGTTTGTTTGTGTCTATATATTATTCTATGCACATTCACTGGATATGAGCAATCGCACGCTCTGATTGGTTACTCTACTACTAGGCTATCAGCTCATATACCATGAGTCGAGAAAAACAAAATGGCAGCACGTGTTGCTGAAGCAACCAAGGACGAAATAAAAACTCTACTCGAAAACAAAACCCCAAAAATTGTTACCAAGTATTTAAAAGAAACAGAAATAGTTAAAAGAATATAGTCCCCCACCCCCACTATCTCCTGTTCCACACTCCAGCCCAGTCAGTGGCAGTAATGCACCTTTAAGTTGGTTTGCCAACTGCCAATAAACCCTAAAGAAGAAGTCGTCCCCAAAATATTAAACAAAAAAAAAGAAGCTAAAAATGGAATAAAAGTTTTTGATGGTAAGAACATATCTTTTTTATTTTTTTTAATAATAATTATTATAGCATTTTTCACAAATTGCTACTGTAGCTGGTTTGTTTACATTCTAAGTGGAAATAATTTTGTTCAACATTTTGTACAAAGTTTTTATTTATCGAATTTGCAAAAAATAAAAATGCTCTGTTTCTCAAAATCCAGTGAATGTGGATCGAATAAAACAGTTATTCCACTCAATCTTGTCACACGTGGCTTATAGCCGATGTACGACTCCATTTCATGGAATAACTGTTATATATATATATATATATATATATATATATATATATATATATATATACACACACACACACACACACATATACACAGAGCGCCACAATTATTGGCACCCCTCGCGAAGATATGTTCTTAGGCTTCTAATAAATTCTTTTTTTTTTAATAATATAGGACAACGATGCAAAAAAAGAGAAAAATCCAACCTTTAATTCAAGTGCATTTATTCAGTGGGAAAAAAATCCCACATTAAGAAATAATTATTTTATGTGAAATCATGTGTGCCACAATTATTGGCACCCCTGATGTTAATACTTTGCCCTTTTGCCAACAAGATAACACTTAAAGGGCTGATGACACGAACATGACTATGCAATTTCTTAAATAAACTATACAACATGGCAAACATGTTAGATTTCTGTTATAATTACGTGAAAAGAAGCTGTTGTTACGCGAATATCCAACTTTTAATTACACAGCGCAAGAAAACTGGGTCCGTGGCTCGCGGCCATGTTGTGACGTCAGCGGAAGAACACGCTGCGGTTCACTGGCTGTTCTACTCTGGTTCTACTCAATGGAAATGGTGCATGAAAACGCCGGTGAACTCTCTAGTGCTAGCTCTTCCTCTTCTGGGAGCCTAGAATTGTGTTGATCTCTTCCGAATAGAATCTATGATAGCCTACCCTCTTTACCCTTTGCCTCTCGTTGCTAGGGCAGTTACATGAAAGCTGCAAGCTTTCACAAGCAAATACATGACTGATATCACGCCGACTTTAGGATTACATTTATGATTATCATGTAGAATCTATAGCTCTACGTACCTTTATCTTATGTCGTTTCACAACACATGTTCTGACAGGAGGACTGTCTTTGGATCCGGCATAGCTACTAGTAGACCCCCTCCGGAATACTGGCAGTGTTGCCAGATTGGGAGGTTTCCTGCCCAGTTGAGCGGTTTCAAGTGCATTTTGGTGGGTTTTGAACATATTTTGGGCTGGAAAACTTCAGCAGTATCTGGCAACACATACTGCTGACGTTTTCCAGCCCAAAATATGTTCAAAACCCACCAAAATGCACTTGAAACCGCCCAACTGGGCGGGAAACCTCCCAATCTGGCAACACTGTGTAGGCACTGCTGATGGTAGTAACACACGTTTGTGCTGAACTGAACACCCAAGAGATTCTTTTAAGCTGGGAAGGGTGTCAAAACAATCCAAATCGAAGTGTTCAGAGCACAGGACGGATGTTGGTGAGGGCTCCCACTTGTCACGAGTGCGCCTGACTTGCTTCACCCACTTCGCATGCAGCTCGGGATCTCTGGGAAACTTGAATAAACTTACCCCATCCTTGTGGGTTTTGGAGCAAAAGCCGGCAATACAACACAAAGGCATAATAACTATATATATATATATATATATATATATATATATATATATATATATATATATATATAAAATGTATAATAATAATACTAATAATGACAAACTGAACACCTCTCGCATCAACAACAAACTGGTAAGTTAGGAGGAAGGTTCTTTCGCTGATGTCATATAGCTCCTCCTCCTCCTTCGTCTCCTGGGTGCTGCAGCCCCGTCAAATTTGCCCAAATAGCCACGTTTTTTTATCATAACTTGTAAAATAGGCGCCTTCGTGAATTAATATATGGATCATCGGGAATTACTTTTTATGTTATAAAACATCGCCAAAGATGTCAAAAACGTGTCATCAGCACTTTAATATTCTCCTATAATATTTCACAAGATGGGAGAATAAAGAGAGAGGGATCTTCGACCATTCCTCTTTGCACAATCTCTCTAAATCATCCAGAGTCCTGGGTCCTCTCCTATGCACTCTCCTCTTCAGCTCACCCCACAGGTTTTCAATTGGGTTGAGGTCTGGGGACTGAGATGGCCATGGGAGGAGCTTGAGTTTGTGTCTGGTGAACCATTTTTGTGTAGATTTGGCCACATGTTTAGGGTCATTATCTTGCTGAAAGACCCAGTGACGACCCATCTTCAGCTTTCAGGCAGAGGCCACCAGATTTTGATTTAAAATGTCCTGGCATTTCAAAGAGTTCATGATGCCATGCACCCTAACAAGGTTCCCGGGGGCTTTGGAAGAGAAACAGGCCCACAGCATCACCGATCCTCCCCCATACTTCACAGTGGGCATGAGGTGCTTTTCCGCATACTCATCTTTTGTGATGTATTAGAGTGTTTGTTGCCAAAAAGCTCTATCTTAGTCTCATCTGACCAAAGCACACGGTCCCAGTTGAAGTCCCAGTACTGCTTAGTGAACTCCAGACTTTTACGTTTATGCTTGTAAGTGAGAAAAGGCTTTTTCCGTGCATGCCTCCCAAACAGCTTGTTGGCATGTAGATAGCGCCTGATGGTTGTTAAGGAGACTTTGTGACCCCAAGATGCTACTCTTTGATGCAGTTCTCTAACAGTGAGCTTTGGAGAACTTTTTACTTCTCTTCCCATCCTCCTCACTGTGCGTGGTGGCAAGATAAACTTGCATCCTCGTCCAGGCTTGTTTGCCACTGTCCCAGTTGTTTTAAACTTCTTGATGATTCCTCTGACTGTAGATATGGGCAGGTGTAGGCGAGCGGCTATTTTCTTGTAGCCACTGCCTGACTGATGAAGGTCGACACACATCTGCCTTACTTGAATGGTGTGTTCGCTTGTCTTTCCCATGTTGAAGAGTGGATAAGAGAAATAGGCCTCTGTGTCACATCATATTTATACCCCAGGGAAACAGGATGTGATGAATTACTAATTAAAGGTTCCTAGATACTCTGATCAACTTTATAAACTACAGTAGAAATGACAGAAATGCTTCAATTACATTTATTTTCTAGGAATTGCTATGGGTGCCAATAATTGTGGAACAGGTGATTTTATGAAAAATAATTATTTCTTAGTCAGGGATTTTTTTTTTTACTCACTTGAGTTAAAGGTTACATTTTTTCTACAATTTTCAGTGTGAGATTATGCTTCTGCAATAAAAACTGAATTTATTTTAAGGCTTTTAACACATCTTAACCAGGGGTGCCAATAATTGTGGAGGGCGCTGTGTATATTTATATATGACAAACAGAGATGAAATTAAATTAATAAATGTCGTTCAGGTATAGCAATTGTTATATAAACTGTGCAAATCTGAATAATATATAAATAATATACTAGTGCCTGTTAAAGGAACAGTCCACCGTACTTCCATAATGAAATATGCTCTTATCTGAATTGAGACGAGCTGCTCCGTACCTCTCCGAGCTTTGCGCGACCTCCCAGTCAGTCAGACGCAGTCAGACGCGCTGTCACTCCTGTTAGCAATGTAGCTAGGCTCAGCATGGCCAATGGTATTTTTTGGGGCTGTAGTTAGATGCAACCAAACTCTTCCGCATTTTTCCTGTTTACATAGGTTTATATGACCAGTGATATGAAACAAGTTCAGTTACACAAATTGAAACGTAGCGATTTTCTATGCTATGGAAAGTCCACACTATAATGACAGGCGTACTAACACCTTCTGCGCGCTTCGGCAGCGCATTGATATCTGAGCTCCGTATCAATGCGCTGCCGAAGCGCGCAGAAGTCCGCACTATAATGACGCCTGTCATTATAGTGCGGACTTTCCATAGCATAGAAAATCGCTACGTTTCAATTTGTGTAACTGAACTTGTTTCATATCACTGGTCATATAAACCTATGTAAACAGGAAAAACGCGGAAGAGTTTGGTCGCATCTAACTACAGCCCCAAAAAATACCATTGGCCATGCTGAGCCTAGCTACATTGCTAACAGGAGTGACAGCGCGTCTGACTGCGTCTGACTGAGTGGGAGGTCGCGCAAAGCTCGGAGAGGTACGGAGCAGCTCGTCTCAATTCAGATAAGAGCATATTTCATTATGGAAGTACGGTGGACTGTTGCTTTAAGATATTAGATACAGCAAGGTAATGATGAATTTACTCTTCTTCACTCTGATTTTTTAATCAGCATATATTTCCATTCGCATGCACTTTTGGACGGCTTAATATGCATGAAACTACTTAACACTTGAACAAACAATGGTTGCTTGCAAGTGTTTTATACTCTTGACATATCACCATTATTTGTTTAAAGTATTATATAGTCTTTAGAAAAAGGTTGTCCCTGTTTGTACGCATCTCAAGTCTATCATTAAAATGTTAGTTCAGTTAGCAAACAAAACAAAACGAGCCAGCTCTTTAATGAGCAGCTCAAGTATTTTATTTTAAATGCATGTTCCTGACTCTACAATCATCTGCTCTAATATTTTATTTCATGGCCAGATATGCATGCTGTGTTCCCATTATTATCTTCAAGTGAAATAAGAAATTGCAATCCCCAGGGCAAGCCACAACAAGGCAGAATCAAATTTGTGATGGTTATTCCACAGCTTGTAGATATAAAATGTATCTATCTAAGCCATAAATCATGAACTCGGATTGCTCTCCAAGCAACTCTGAAGACTGATCATAATAGAAGGCGAGGATTCATCCAGCTCTCCTTCCCCCCCCTCGCTGCTCCAGGGCAGGACTGTGAGAGATAATAGGGGGATGGAAAAGATTGCACAGACATCTACACAAACAGGAATAATTTACGTATAAACACACAAATCACATATAAACTCCTATACACATATACACCCACACATGAGAAAAGAGCAGGCATTAGAAACGAACAGGATCTCAGGGTACTCAGCTCACAAAACATTACTGAGGTGAGAACTGTGATGGAGAAAAGACAGATTAAATATGTCCCTCAAACACTCTCCTCCCAGTGGGATAAATGGAGATGCGTGTTCCCGAGACAACAGTGCCATCACCTGTGAGCTCATATGGAGGATTCATATTAAACAGCAGCCGGAACTTCACTGTGAAAAATGACCCACTACACCGCGTTCGATTACAGCGCTCCCTGATTGCATCTCGTCAAAGCCTAGAGAGAGAGCTGGGGGTTTACTGTGGAGTGTCTCAAGAGACTGGGGACAGAGGCTACACTGCAAAAAGGAGAAAACAAAATCAATAGGTTGGAAATGCTCGAAGAAGGGACGTTTCCACAGCCGATAAACATGCTGTTTTAAAGTCCGCATTATGCCACAGCTTCTTAGCAACTGCCAGCTTTCCATGATTAAGAAGCCATGAGGTTTGGAGCAGCGGCCCCTCTCTGCATTTTAACAGAGCACTACGCTCATTCGCTGCCACGGGCTCTGATCAGTCAGAGAGTAAAACAGACAATTATATAGATCTACGTCTGGCCCGCAGCACAGGAAAGCAGCTTCAGCTCAGAACTGTCACCGATAATTCACCATCAAGCTCCATTCAAACGAAAAATCTAACAAATGCTTGAATTTCCACTCCATTTGCCATAGCCAGAAAACAGCACAAATAAAAGTCTTAAAGCATCGGCATGAGAAATTTACATAATAAGCCAATGTATAAAGAGATTATGTACCTAAGTATTACAATTTCGTTAACAAACACAGTGACAGGATCAAGCTAATATGCAATAGATAATTATATAGAAGATAATTATGTGTACATCAAATTGTGATTCGATGTTCTTACTTGGTCATGAAAGCACAGCATTGGAAAATTTAAATAAATAAAGTTACAACGTGAAATCGTTGTGTTACTTGCACCAAAAATGGTCGACAATGTGGTAGTGATGGCTTCTTTTTTCATTAAGGCCACTGGAAACCAAATTATACCTCAAAAATTGTCAAACACATCAACAAAGAGAAGAAAGTAAAAATGACCCGGGGTCTCAGATCAGAGTGCACGGATGGATCAAAGCGTTTCGAGTGAGAAGTTGCACATCTAGACAATCTAGACAGACAATAACCCAGAGCTCCTGGACACACAGGACTGTGTATTCAGTGTAACTAATCCAACACACACACACACACACACACACACACACACACCTTCCTTAACTTTAGTGAAAACAAAAACAAACTTTTTTTTTTTTAAATAAAAGCTGTCAAAATGTCCCCATAAGGTTAAAACTGTCTGTCGGCTATTCCCATGTTTGTGGAGACATCTGATCCCCAACTAAGACAGAAAAACACACCCACACAGACACACTGACACATATTGCATTGCTGCCAAATTGTATTGTTACAGTACGAGCCTCTGAGACTTGGTTAATTACACAATGTAAACTATTCTCTCCATAAATGCTCTTTCTCTTCAGAAAGCATGCAGCAGAAATTTCAAATACACAGCACCCAGTCATTGAGAAGTGTATTGATACCGCAAATGAGTTTTCTTCAGTGACCTATTACTTACACCCTTATAAATCTGTCTTCGAGAAAAAGTCTGTACTCTGCACTCTTTTCTACAATCCAGGCAACATAAATCTACATACTTGGCAGAGTAAAACAAAGCACCTAGGAGATGCCATAGACTACTTTCTGATGAATATACCATCCCGCCAAGAAGAACCTCCCCCATCCCCACCTCCTGCATGAGAGAGAGAGAGAGAGAGAGAGAGAGAGAGCAAGAGAGACGGAGAGAGAGAGAAAAGGAGGGACAGACAGTGAGAGAGAGAGGAAGAGGCAGAGAGACAGACAGACAGAAAGGGAGGGACAGATAGAGAGAGAGAGATAGAAAGAGACAGACAGACAGACAGACAGACAGACAGACAGACAGAGAGCAAGACAGAGAGAGCGAAAGAGAGAGAGGGACAGACAGAGAGAGAGACAGAGAGACAGACAGAGAGAGAGAAAGGGAGGGACAGAGAGAGAGAGAGAGCAAGAGAGAGCGACAGACAGAGAGAGAGAAAGGGAGGGACAGAGAGAGAGAGAGACAGATAGACAGAGAGAAAGGGAGGGACAGACAGAGAGAGAGGGGAAGAAACAGACAGAGAGAGACAGACAGATAGAGAGAAAAGGAGGGACAGACAGACAGAAAGGGGAAGAAACAGACAGAGAGAGACAGCAAGAGAGAGACAGACAGATAGAGAGAAAGGGAGGGACAGATAGATAGAGAGAGGAAGAGACAGACAGAGAGAGAGACAGATAGAGACAGACAGAGAGAGAAAGGGAGAGACAGACAGAGAGATAGAGAGGAAGAGAGACAGACAGAGAGAGCAAAAGAGAGAGAGGGAGGGACAGACAGAGAGAGACAGAGAGAGAGCAAGAAAGATAGACAGCGAGAGAGAGAGAGAAAGGGAGGGACATACAGAGAGAGGAAGAGACAGACAGAGAGAGACAGAGAGAGCAAGAGAGAGAGAGGAAGAGACAGAGAGAGACAGATAGACAGAGAGAGAGAAAGGGAGGAACAGACAGAGAGAGAGAGGAAGAGACAGACAGAGAGAGAGACAGAGATTGCAAGAGAGAGAGAGACAGACAGAGACAGAGAGAGGAAGAGACAGAGAGAGACAGATAGACAGACAGAGAGAGAGAGAGAGGAAGAGACAGAGAGAGAGAGAGGAAGAGACACAGAGAGAGAGGTAGACAGAGAGAGAGAAAGGGAGGGACAGAGAGAGAGGAAGAAACAGACAGAGAGAGAGACAGAGATAGAAAGGGAGGGACAGAGAGCGAGAGGAAGAGACAGACAGATAGAGATAGGAAGAGACAGAGAGAGAAAGGGACAGACAGAGAGAGAGAAAGGGAGGGACAGACAGAGAGAGAGGAAGGGACAGAGAGAGAGAGAGAGGGAGGGACAGACAGAGATAGACAGAGAGAGAAAGGGAGGGACAGACAGAGTGAGAGAGGAAGAGACACAGAGAGAGAGAAAGGGAGGGACAGAGAGAGAGAGAGAGAGAGAGAGAGAGAGAGAGAGGAAGAGACAGACAGAGAGAGAGAGAGAGAGAGAGAGAGAGAGAGAGAGGAAGAGACAGACAGAGAGAGAGAGAGAGAGAGAGAGAGAGACGCATAGCTGAAGAAAATGTGAGATGTAAGAAGGTGTGAAAAAACTGGAATCTTTTGACTTCTGGCTGGATGTTATTTTGGATTTATGATTTCACAGGCTGAGCCTCATGGGAGAAAAGTGAAGCGTTGGACCTCTGAACTTCAGCTAAATTCAGATTGATTTTCTTTTCTAGACTGTTGTTCAGCATTTGGCCATCCTGTGCAAAAATAAACATCAGTTCATTGCATCACTATCTATTGCTTCCTTTTCATGCTACTGGATCCAGTTTCACAGCAAGGTTCAATACGCCCTGAGCAGCGTGTTCAATTGGCCGTCAGACATCCTAGGTGGATGATAATGCACATTTGCAGCTTTCAGTTATTTTCAAACACATTACCTCGGACAAAGTGACATTAGGCTGTAATGAAATTCAACCAAGACAAACTCATTTCACTGACTACAAATGAAATGAAACTGAAAGAAGCTAAAACAGCATGTGTATAAAAACTTGTTGACAAGCTCTGCTTGCAATTCAAAATGCCGGGAGTATTGCTCATATGCACCAAATTACATGTGACAGCTTTACAACTCTCATGGCTCGGAGCAAAAAGAGAAATGTTTTGCATTATTTTAAAACGGTACCCCTGAGACCAAGCTGACATAGGCGGGATGATTGCTCTTTTTGCCTTTAAAGGAATACTCCAGCATTTTAATTCAATCTTTATTCACAGAATGTGCAGCGTATGAGCGATTACCATGAACACGAATTTCCCTGTAGTAGGAAAAGACTTGATACTTGCACATAGTCAAAGCCTAACAGTGGTTGTTGTGGCAACCAATAAACATTTTTAAATGTGCAATTACATACAGAACAAAGCTGTAATCATTACATAACAATTTTGTAAGAGAATAAGAGAATGCCGATTCCTATGGAGTTTTACTGTGACGATGCATTGTGGAAATGTACAATTCACAGTGTGGAAATCAGCATTATATTAATTATGTATATAATGTAACTGCACTGATTGAACACCTGAGCTCCCAATCTGTGCAGCCCGTTTATTTTATTTTATCCCGATGCCCTGTAGGCCCATTGACCTGTCAGTTGCCAATCTTTTCCGAGGCTGTCTGCGTCTATCGAGAGCACACTTCATCTACAGCTGGCTTCCTAGGCCTGTCGCGGCTTCCCAGACAAACAACCATTCACACCTATGGGCAATGACCCGAACCCATAACTATGTCATCGCTTGTTTACCGCAATGCATTATGGGCGATATCTGGGTTCAGCGCCGCCGTATTGTTTACTTTCGCCTTTGTTAAAGGAGAACTGAAGGCAATTTTTTTATGGCAAGGCAAGGCAAGTTTATTTATAGAGCACATTTCATACACAATGGCAGTTCAATGTGCTTTACAGAAGTAAAAACAAAAACAGTAAACAATAGAGAAATAAAATTACATAAAATAATTTTATTTTTATTCTAAAACAATTAATTAAAAGAATTAAAAGAATTAAAAGAAAATAATAAGAATTAAGCAATAGTAGAAATAAAATAATAAAATGAAGTAGAAGTTCAAATAGGAGGAGAAAAAAAAGAAACCAGCAGAATAGAATAAAGAATAAAATAGAATAAAGTTAAAATTAAAGTAAATTTAAAACATACAGAGAAAGTAAAGATTATAAAAAATGTAAAGAAGACAATATTAATTATTTAACAGAAAGCATCTGAAAACAGCTTGGTCTTTAACCTAGATTTGAAGCTGCCAACAGCAGGAGCATTTTTAATGTCCTCTGGCAGTTGGTTCCATAGCTGTACTGCATAGTAGCTAAAAGCTGCTTCACCACACTTTATTTTAACAACTGGTTTTAATAGTAAATTTTTCTGTTTTGATCTGGTAGATCTGATTGGGTTAGGCCGCTGCAACATATCAGAGAGGTAATTGGGCCCTGTACCATTTAGAGATTTGTATACCAGGAGCAATGCTTTAAAGTCAATTCTGTAGCTTACTGGAAGCCAGTGAAGGGACCTTAGAATTGGAGTAATGTGCTCTGTTCTTTTTGTTCGTGTGAGAACCCTAGCCGCAGCATTTTGAACCAGCTGAAGTCGTCTGATGGTCCTTTTTTGCAGGCCTGTGAAAAGGCCATTGCAGTAATCAACCCTACTAGAGATGAAGGCATGTATTAGTTTTTCCAGATAATTTTTTGACATAAGTCCTCTTAGTTTGGAAATGTTTTTTAGGTGATAAAATGCCGTTTTAGTGATTGCTTTCATGTGACTGTCAAAGTTTAGCTCGTTGTCAATGAAAACACCAAGATTTTTAACCATTTCTTTAGTTTTAATCCCTTTTGTGTCAAGAATAGTGGTAATCCTGAGTCTTTCATCTTTTTTTCCAAATAGAATTACTTCTGTTTTATCTGTGTTCAGCTGAAGAAAATTTTGTGACATCCAGCTATTGATTTGATCGATACACTGGTAGAGACATTCAAGGGGGGCATAATCATTAGGTGATAGAGCAAAATAAATTTGGGTGTCATCTGCATAGCAGTGATACAAAATTGAATTTTTATTGATAATTTGCCCAAGTGGGAGCATATAAAGGTTGAAAAGTAATGGTCCAAGAATCGACCCCTGGGGGACACCACAGGTCAAGGACACTGACGTTGAGGAACAATTTCCCAGGGTAACAGAGAAACTTCTATCTTTTAAGTATGAATTTAACCAATTGATAACTTTACCAGTCAATCCAACCCAGTGTTCAAGTCGATATAGCAGTATGTTGTGATCAACAGTATCAAAATTCTCATCTCATCTCATTATCTCTAGCCGCTTTATCCTGTTCTACAGGGTCGCAGGCAAGCTGGAGCCTATCTCAGCTGACTACGGGCGAAAGGCGGGGTACACCCTGGACAAGTCACCAGGTCATCACAGGGCTGACACAGACAACCATTCACACTCACATTCACACCTACGGTCAATTTAGAGTCACCAGTTAACCTAACCTGCATGTCTTTGGACTGTGGGGGAAACCGGAGCACCCGGAGGAAACCCACGCGGACACGGGGAGAACATGCAAACTCCGCACAGAAAGGCCCTCGCCGGCCACGGGGCTCGAACCCGGGCCTTCTTGCTGTGAGGCAACAGCGCTAACCACTACACCACCGTGCCGCCTGATCAAAATTCTATTTATCTCATTTAATTAAATATCGGAATGCATTTCTGACAGCTACTTTGTCGCTGCTATAGCAAGTTATGAGTGTTTGAAATATGCTCTGTAATATATCAGTCCATATTTCAAAGCAATGGCTGTAAACGAGATTCGTTGAGACCTGTGCGAGACTTCGTAGGACGGAAGTAAAACGTACAGCGGAAATCAAAGTGACCAACATCTGCCGACGTTCCCTGTGTCCGAAATTGCTCACTCGTTCACTACTCCCTATATAACGAATTACTATATAAAGGACTATATAGTGAGCTCATTGGTAAAATGAAAAAAACGCTTCTGGACACTTGTACGTCACGCTGGTATTTACGTCATTACTGTTGCACAATTAAAACGTGTCAGATCAGTCAGCTGGTGAGTTTTTACAATAATAAATACATGCATGTGTTTTTGTGATACATACATATTATACTAAGCATATTTCCCACATTAAATCGATACAAAGTACCTGGATCTTTCAGGTTTTTTAAGCCTCACTCACAACCTGCTGTAAGTGTTTTGGACGCGCACGGGTCGCAGGGTTTGGTAGCTCGCAGCCGTGCCGCAGGGTCGCGGTGAACCCGGGGGAAAGTTTGGAGGAGGAGTACGGGCAAAGTACTTGTCAAGTACAGGTTGCACACCTGACTTCCTCGAGGCGTGGGGGAAAACTGCGCCGTTAGCCCGTGGAAAGCGTATATCTGATGCACGTGATCAGTGCATGTTCAGTGAGTGTGGATTGCGTGAGACTTGCATTTTACCAGTTTCCTGTGCTAGGAGTACGGGCCGCACTTGTGAAGCGTGTGTGACGCATGTGATTAGCACGTGACAATCACTCATGACTTGCGCATGACGCAAGCCAGGAGTGGGTATAAAACCAGCGTGTCTGCAGCATTCTGGATCTGTCTTTCGGCTGAAGAACTTTGGATATTTTGTGGGAAAAATTTTCAGTTTAAAGTTTAGAAAATGGGACCCAAGAAGAAGCGAGCAAAAGTGAAGTAACCCAGCCTGAAACAGCAGGGGGGGAGGAGGAGGAAGAATTTGATGATGATGGTAGCCGCACCGGCGAGCCCTGCACGGACAGGGAGGAGTATGCCTTCAAGCCAGCAGAAGGCACAGCATCCCGCCAGAGGGATTTTCACAGGTAAATACACATGCTTTAAGCATTCATGTCAGTATCTATATGCTTATGTAATTAATATTATATATGTGCTGATTTTCATGCACGTTTCAGCTAACAACGCCCAGAAGTGAGGACGGTGCAATCCCATCATCGCTGTCAGGCCATTGTGCCATGCACAGTGATAAGGACAAGGACATCCCGTCCCACCACTCAGCAGGAGCAGGACAGTAGCTCGGAGTCAGAGTTTGTTTCAGTGCTTGAGCTGTTGGGCTATTTAGTTGGGATTTTTTACAATGTAATAAAATGTATTATTCCCTTATACTCATGTTATATTTATACTTACGTTTGCATGGTAAATTAACATATACTCAAATAAAAACAGCAAATGAGGTGGTCTTCTTCCTTTCTACAATGCTACACGTTATATGATCGGTTCCTTGGTCTCTCCCCAATATATATACCCAGAGTCTTGCCCCTCGTGTCAGGTTGCGTGCGCTGCATGCACGCCACACATAGGGGTAGAACGTGAGATGTACTTCTGTCTTGCGGGCTGCACAAATAGCAAGTGTAGAATACCTGTGTTGTACTTTTGAGGCACGTCACTCGTACAATGACCATGTGTCACTTGGGCGTCTTACTGTCATCGCAAAAAGCCCCTACTAGCTGCCCTGCTGACTTGGTTCAGGTGTACAAAAGGAGTACGGGTCCCATACATAGTGTATGCGTTCTTGATTTGTCGCAAGACCTGTAGAATTTGCATGTGCAGGACCAAAAGTCTCCATGGGCAGTCTGCGACCTTCTACGGCGCTGAACACACGCAAGTGTCGCGCAAGTCTCAAGCACGGTTTTGCCAGTTTTTTTTTTTACCATAGACCGTCTGTAACAGTACGTACGGCAGGCTGTGAGTGAGCCTTTAAATCAAGGGTGAATACTTTCTTCTTTGCCACTGCCTTTTATTAAATCAAATTTGAGACTTTAATTTGATTTCTTTCAGCATGACCGCAAAAAAAGACGAGCGCGCCCTCTTTCGAATGCTGATGTAATCAAGCCGGAAGTTTTGTTTGTTTTGATAGCAATCAAGAAAGTTTGAAAAAATTAGGCAGTAATAGTCATTTAAACTCG
The DNA here is from genome assembly GCF_027579695.1 of Neoarius graeffei. Taxonomy (NCBI): domain Eukaryota; kingdom Metazoa; phylum Chordata; class Actinopteri; order Siluriformes; family Ariidae; genus Neoarius; species Neoarius graeffei. Next base: position 63,160,441 of record NC_083579.1, read on the forward strand.
TTTTTGTGCAATATTTCGTTTGGGAAACAGTTTTCAAAATGGCGGCACTGACACCTGGCTGACACTTCACGTTTCGAAGTCTCGCACAAGTCTCGTGAAGATCGCGCGGATAAGCGACACCAGCCGTGGACCAAACGAACTAAATTCAACATGGCTAAAAACCGAATAGGCCGATAAGTATAATAATTAATTGCAATTAGATGCCAATACGAGTCACGATATAAGGCTACTAAAACCAAAAACGTAATTGAATAACACGTTAATTAAGAAATAAAGCAAGTTTAAAAATGACTTCAGTTCCCCTTTAAACACTGTACTGTTCTGTCTATCCGGTTTTAACCATGCCAGCTAAAGTGAATTGCTGTGTGCTTAACTGTGTCTCCACAACAAAGAAAACACCTAATTTGAGCTTTTATCAGCTGCCAGTCGAGGAGAAGAATGAAATGGATAAGTTTAATCCGCAACGAAAACCTTCGAACTGAATTGAAATGGACAAATGTTTGTAGCTTAGATTTCTCTGGTGGGAAAAAGATGTACAGTGGTACCTCAGGTTACGAACTTAATTCGTTCTTTGACTCCATTCGCAAACCAAAAAGTTAATTTAAAAAAAAAAATTATTTTTCCCATTGAAATTAATGTAAATCCAATTAATCCGCTCACCGGCCCCAGAAACATAGTTTTTTGTAACTTATGGGTTTATGTGTGGGGAAAAAAATACAGAAAGGAATTAAAGATAACCTTAATTATAGAAAAAATACAGTAATACTAAAATAAAACATAATAATTGTACAGTACACTTTACGTGGATAGAGGAGGAGGAGTTCATGTTTAACTATTATTTCCTTTGTTTCAACAATAATACGTTTGGGCTTCTTAACAGCACTATCACTAACCAGCCACAAACCACAAACTAGCCAGTTTGTGCGTTCACGAATCGAAGCAAAATTTGTTCGGAAGTGGTATTCATAGTCTGATTTGTTCGTGAATAGGGACGTTCGTGACCCGAGGTTTGACTGTACTTAAACTGTGACCCAGCAATATTTCCATGGTCTGCGGAATTAGTCTGGCTAACGCGACTTCAAAGCTCTGCGAGCATTTGGTCTGGCAAAGATATTAAGCCCAACCGTTTCCCAAAGGTGTGGTTGACCCGCCTCCCTGAAATGCCTCAGTTTGCTACTGGTCGAAGCCAGAAAAGGCTGTGACGAAGCTTAAACCAATCACATCACTCTTTCCTCTGACGTATGTGACACGACGGAAACTGCTTGAGTAACAGGAAGAAGATAAATACCTCCAGGGCTGCTCTTTGCTCCGTTTTCAATGAGAACTTCCTGTTGAATGCTTTCAATACAGCATCTACCGCTGTGTCAAAGGCTTGCCGCTGCTCCATGTTCGTAATGTTTCTAGTGAATGAAGCGCTTCCGGCATAGATTCTGTAAACAATCTATGGCTTCCAGTCGCAGTTCTACTACGTCACTGCCTTGAACATGCCTCTACCCAGGGCCATTGGAGATGCTCAAAGTTGATTGGCTCCCGATTTTTCGGGAGCTTGGAAGAGCTGGAGATAGCTTGCCTTGCCAGACTAAGCTCGCAACAGGCCCTCGTGTTGCGTCACACTTAGGATGGGCGGGCCCAGGCTACTGCGGAATGGCCTTCGGTCATAGAAGATTATAACAATCGACACTGTTCATCATCTGAAACTAGCGATATTCCAAAGCCTGTAAAACACAGAAGCATTCTTCGGCCTTTGCCTCTCAATGTGCCGAAGCACTCGGCAGCCGAACAAACCTGTCGGGCCGATAAAACTCCCAAACGGCGAAGGGTTCTCTTTCAGGTATGGATAATGTTCAGTGTACCTCAGTAGCGGCATTTATTAATGTGTCACAATCTGGGTCACATACATATCGACTTAATCCACTGTTTATTAAGTCCTTCACCCTGTAAAACACACCAAAAATTAAGTTCAATCTGTGTTCAACAAATAAATCCAGATTAGACTTACAAAATAGTTTATTTCTTTAGATTTGACTAGATGTAGCAAAATGTTTCAAAATTAGGAGTGAAATTATTACAAATTATTCATGTTGTTCGCACATTTTTGTTGATGAGGCCTATAAAAAGTTTTGCTATACCTGGCTACTGGACCTGGCAGTCAGTCTAACATGAATGTAACTTCGCCATGAACACTATAGACATTACAGCCAATTTCAGAGAAGCTACATACAATTCTCGATATTCAGACAGATTTTTCTTGATGGTGCAATATACGTCCTCAGAAATAAGACATTCTGAGATTATGATGATGCTGTAGTACAGTGTGGTAAACTCAGTCTAGACTCTTACCTTCTCACCAAGCTTGGTTTGGATTCCGATTTTCCTGCTGTAAACCCTCGACATGTTATCCACCTCATTAAATCACCAATTTAAAGGTCCCCCATGCAAAGGTGGGGGACTCATCATTTATGTTAACAACCGCTGGTGTAACCCGGGACATATCTCCGTAAAGACAGTTTTATGTTGCCCGGACTTGGAGCTGCTAGTCGTTATCCTGCGGCCATATTATCTGCTGAGGGAGTTCAGTCACGTGATCACCATCTGTCTTTACATCCCTCCGAAGGCAGATGCAGCCGCTGCATGTGAGAGGATTCACTCTGTCACAGCAAGGCTGCAGACACAGCACCCTGAAGCATTTATCACCATTTCTGGGGACTTTAATCATGCTACTTTGGACTCTACTTTGGCTGCTTTTTACCAGGCTGTGAATTGTCCAACAAGGAACAACAGGACAATTGACTTGCTGTATGCTAATGCGAGGGATGCATACAGAGTCACACCCCTCCCCCCACTAGGGAAGTCTGACCACAACCTGGTTCTTCTACAGCTGAAGTACACCCCCCCGGTTCAGAGGCAGCCTGCAACAACTAGCTCCATCAGGAGGTGGTCCCCTGAAATGGAAGATGCCCTCAGGGACTGTTATGACATCACGGACTGGGATGTGCGGCTTAGCCCACACTGTGAGGACAGAGGGGCTGACACACTGACAGATTACCTCAACCTCTGTGCAGACGTGGTGTCCCCTGCTAAGACTGTAGGGTGTTACCCTAATAACAAGCCATGGGTAACACAGGAAGTCAAAGCTGTCCTCAACAGGAAGAAGGCCACCTTCAGGAGCAGGGATAGGAAGGCAATGAAAGCAGCACAGCAGGAGGTGAAACGCTGCATGAGGGAAGCTAAGGACAGCTACAGGAGAAAAGTGGAGCAGAAGCTGAAGGAGAACAGCATGATGGAGGTCTGGGAAGGTGTGAAAACCATCACAGGCCACAATACAAAGACCAGAGTCGTTGAGGGGACAGTGGAGAGGGTGAATGAGTTGAATGACTTTTTCAATCGGTTCAACCAGCCCACGTCCCCCCCACCCTCTCCCTTACTGCAGCCATCTCTCCTTCTTCCCTCAACACACCTCCCCCCAGTCATCACAGCAGCCCCCTCCTCAACACAGATTCCTCCATGCATTACTGCAGACCAGGTCAGAGGTCAACTGAGGAAGCTTCACCCCAGGAAAGCAGCAGGCCCGGACAAGGTGTGTCCACGACTACTGAAGACCTGCGCTGCTGAACTGGGTGAACCACTCCAACGCATCTTTAACTTCATCCTGTAGCTGGGGAGAGTGCCAACCCTCTGGAAGACATCATGTATCGTTCCAGTTCCCAAAAAGAATCGGCCCAGCGAGCTGAACGACTTCCGACCGGTGGCACTCACTTCACATCTGATGAAGACATTGGAGCGGCTCTTCCTCAGCCTCCTCAGACCCCAGGTACAACATGCCCAGGACTGTCTGCAGTTTGCGTACCAGGCAGGTGTCGGTGTGGAAGACGCCATCCTCTACCTGCTACACCGAGTCCACTCGCATCTGGATAAGGGAAATGGCACAGTGAGGATCCTCTTCTTGGACTTCTTGAGTGCCTTCAACACCATCCAGCCCCTACTGCTTCAGGACAAACTGAACAGGATGCGAGTGGACCCCTGCCTGGTCATCTGGATCTCCAGCTACCTCACTGACAGGCCGCAGTATGTCAGGCTGAAGGACATCACGTCTGACACTGTAATTAGCAGCACCGGAGCACCCCAGGGCACGGTGCTGGCCCCTCTTCTCTTCACCCTGTACACCGCAGACTTCTGCTACAACTCAGAGCTGTGTCACATTCAGAAGTTTGCCGATGACACAGCCATCGTTGAGTGTATCAATGACGACAGAGAGGAGGAGTATAGGAGCCTGGTGAGGGACTTTGCTGTGTGGTGCAACAGGAACCATCTGCAGCTCAACACCTCGAAGACCAAGGAGCTAGTCATTGACTTTGGGAGGTCCAGACCAAGGTCACGACCAGTTCTGATCGAGGGAGTCGAGGTGGAGGCTGTGGATTCCTACAAGTACCTCGGGCTGTGGCTGGACAGCAAGCTGGACTGGACTTGCAACACCAATCACTTATACAAGAAGGGACAGAGCAGGCTATACTTCCTTAGGAGGCTGCGGTCCTTTAACATCTGCAGGAAACTCCTGTGGATGTTCTATCAGTCTGTGGTCACCAGTGTCCTGTTTTACACCGTGGTGTGCTGGGGGGGGGGGCAGCACATCCAAGAAGGACACATCCAGGCTGGGCAAACTGATCAGGCGTTGCCGGCTCTGTGGTCGGCATGAAGCTGGACTCTCTGGTGACGGTGGCAGAGAAGAGGTCTATGGACAAACTACTGAACATCATGGACGATGCCAGTCACCCTCTGCACACCGTCATCAGCAACCAGAGGAGCCTGTTCAGTGACAGAATGCTCCTTCCCAAGTGCAGGACGAACAGACTCAAAAACTCCTTTGTCCCTCACGCCATCAGACTGTACAACTCCTCTCTGGGGGCGAGGAGGGATAACAGGAGGACAGAGGATGGGAAGGAGCAGTAGCCTAGCCTAACAATAAGCAATACCGGACAATGTGCAATATAAAGTGCAATATCTTTCCTGCTTCCCCCCCACATACACACATTTACCCTAACCCCACTTCTTCCCCCCTTTACCCCTTCCTCTCTTCCCCATATCTTATTCTTTTATATTTGTATATGTAAATACTTAATTTATTTAAATTTATCTAGAAGTTTTCTCTATTTCTTTTCTCTGTTTATCTGTAATGATGCTGGAATCTTAATTTCCCTGAGGGAACCCTCCCAAAGGGATCAATAAAGTTTTATCTAATCTAATCTAATCTAATCTAATCTAATCTAATCTAATCTAATCTAATCTAATCTAATCTAATTTCATTGTCTTGTGGTTCGCCAAGGCTAGTGATTCAATATCAAGTAAGTGGTGTTTATTTTAAGAAAATTTACCTTTTGATTATCACAGCTTTTGTTTGGTCCTTCTGAAAGGTCAAATGAAAGGTTTTGTAAGATGTTTTTTTTTTTTTTTAGCTTTTTGGCAGATATATTGAAAAGCAGGGCAGCACAGTGGTGTAGTGGTTAGCGCTGTTGCCTCACAGCAAGAAGGTCCGGGTTCGAGCCCCGTGGCCGACGAGGGCCTTTCTGTGAGGGGTTTGCATGCTGTCCGTGTGGGTTTGCTCTGGTTTCCCCCAAAGTCCAAAGACATGCAGGTTATAGTGGTGCTTGAAAGTTTGTGAACCCTTTAGAATTTTCTATATTTCCGCATAAATATGACCTAAAACAACATCAGATTTTCACACAAGTCGTAAAAGTAGATAAAGAGAACCCTGTTAAACAAACGAGACAAAATATTATACTTGGTCATTTATTTATTGAGGAAAATGATCCAATATTACATATCTGTGAGTGGCAAAAGTATGTGAACCTTTGCTTTCAGTATCTGGTGTGACCCCCTTGTGCAGCAATAACTGCAACTAAATGTTTTTGGTAACTGTTGATCAGTCCTGCACACCGGCTTGAAGGAATTTTAGCCCGTTCCTCCGTACAGAACAGCTTCAACTCTGGGATGTTGGTGGGTTTCCTCACATGAACTGCTCGCTTCAGGTCCTTCCACAATATTTCGATTGGATTAAGGTCAGGACTTTGACTTGGCCATTCCAAAATATTAACTTTATTCATCTTTAACCATTCTTTGGTAGAACAACTTGTGTGCTTAGGGTCATTGTTTTGCTGCATGACCCGCCTTCTCTTGAGATTCAGTTCGTGGACATGTCCTGACATTTTCCTTTAGAATTCGCTGGTATAATTCAGAATTCATTGTTCCATCAATGATGGCAAGTTGTCCTGGCCCAGATGCAGCAAAACAGGCCCAAACCATGATACTACCACCACCATGTTTCGCAGATGGGATAAGGTTCTTATGCTGGAATGCAGTGTTTTCCCTTCTCCAAACATAACGCTTCTCATTTAAACCAAAAAGTTCTATTTTGGTCTCATCCATCCACAAAACATCTTTCCAATAGCCTTCTCCATGTGATCTTTAGCAAACTGCAGACGAGCAGCAATGTTCTTTTTGGAGAGCAGTGGCTTTCTCCTTGCAACCCTGCAATGCACACCATTGTTGTTCAGTGTTCTCCTGATGATGGACTCATGAACATTAACATTATCCAATGTGAGAGAGACCTTCAGTTGCTTAGAAGTTACCCTGGGGTCCTTTGTGACCTCACCGACTATTGCACGCCTTGCTCTTGGAGTGATCTTTGTTGGTCGACCACTCCTGGGGAGGGTAACAATGGTCTTGAATTTCCTCCATTTGTACACAATCTGTCTGACTGTGGATTGGTGGAGTCCAAACTCTTTAGAGATGGTTTTGTAACCTTTTCCAGCCTGATGAGCATCAACAACGCTTTTTCTGAGGTCCTCAGAAATCTCCTTTGTTCGTGCCATGATACACTTCCACAAACATGTTTTGTGAAGATCAGACTTTGATAGATCCCTGTTCTTTAAATAAAACAGGGTGCCCACTCACACCTGATTGTCATCCCATTGATTGAAAACACCTGACTCTAATTTCACCTTCAAATTAACTGCTAATCCTAGAGGTTCACATACTTTTGCCACTCACAGACATGTAATATTGGATCATTTTCCTCAATGACCAAGTATAATATTTTTGTCTCATTTGTTTAACTGGATTCTCTTTATCTACTTTTAGGACTTGTGTGAAAATCTGATGATGTTTTAGGTCATATTTATGCAGAAATATGGAAAGTTCTAAAGGGTTCACAAACTTTCAAGCACCACTGTAGGCTAACTGGTGACTCTAAATTGACCATAGGTGTGAATGTGAGTGTGAATGGTTGTCTGTGTCTATGTGTCAGCCCTGTGATGACCTGGTGACTTGTCCAGGGTGTACCCCGCCTTTCGCCCGTAGTCAGCTGGGATAGGCTCCAGCTTGCCTGTGACCCTGTAGAACAGGATAAAGCGGCTAGAGATAATGAGATGAGATATTGAAAAGCCAATATCAAACTTCTGCTATTCGCTTTAATTTTTTTTAAATTTTATTTTAGAGTCTTTACACTGCACTTGTGAAACAAAATGTGCTCATTAGTACTAAACAATACTTCTAAGACAATTCATGAACCAGTGCTTTCTTACTATTTTGAAGATAGAGTTCACAGCGCTGTATTTTGAACAAAACACAGTCAACAAAATTGGTAACCAAAATACTCCGAGCCTTGATGCTGCTCACAGCTTGGTGACGCTTGCAAGAGACGAGGCGAGTAGAATTGATAACATGCATAGATGCTATATTTACTGTATGGACATGGGATCAGAAAACAATTTTATTTATAAGCAGTAGCCACATGCACCCATAGGGTACTTTTTTCTTTTTTTTTACATAACAGCACGATCCTCTGTGTGCTATTCCTAACTTATTATGGTTTATAACTTTCCAACACTGGAACAGCAATTCAGTACAAAGTAATTCGTGCCTGATCGGACACAAACCGAGGTATTTTCATGTTTACTTGCGAGATCCTGTCTTTGAAAGTTCTAACTGATTGAGAGCTTAATTTACAAATACCATTAAGTGAAGAATTAATGAAAGCATTCGACAATAAAAATTACCCCAATGTGCTCCCCAACTGCCCCTTAGAATTCCAGTAAAAAGGAGTTTTTAATCAGGTTTCATGTTCTGTTCATGGTACTGTATAATGTCTCATCTCATTATCTCTAGCCGCTTTATCCTGTTCTACAGGGTCGCAGGCAAGCTGGAGCCTATCCCAGCTGACTACGGGCGAAAGGCGGGGTACACCCTGGACAAGTCGCCAGGTCATCACAGGGCTGACACATAGACACAGACAACCATTCACACTCACATTCACACCTACGGTCAATTTAGAGTCACCAGTTAACCTAACCTGCATGTCTTTGGACTGTGGGGGAAACCGGAGCACCCGGAGGAAACCCACGCGGACACGGGGAGAACATGCAAACTCCACACAGAAAGGCCCTCGCCGGCCACGGGGCTCGAACCCGGACCTTCTTGCTGTGAGGCGACAGCGCTAACCACTACACCACCGTGCCGCTCACTGTATAATGTGTCTACATTATTATGTGCACTAATCACTCACATGCTACAAAGTGTGGGACTTAAAAAAAAAATTCTGAAGCATTCCTTTAAATAGAATCTGTGATTCAACAGCAGTTAACACTTTTGCTACAGTTACTTGCTGCATAAGGGGCTGGAGATACTGACATCTGAGATCTAAAATTAGGATTCCCAGCTGGGCTTAAACCCACTGTTTAATGCCCAGATTTACTCTAATTCATGCTATTGCCATAGTCAGCTCTTTCCCTTGATCACAAATTCTACTTTGTATTCAGCAAGCTATTCCCATACTTATCACTGCAGAAATTCAGAAACACGTTGCTTTCCGGTCATATCTGCTAAGGGTCAGACAGTGGAATGTGGCAATCTTACAAATATCTTGGGATAATTATAGATTCAAAGCTGAACTTTGAAGCAAACTGTGAATCCGTGTGCAGAAAGGGGCACCAACATTTATTTTGCTTTGAGGAACTTATCCTATTTACACACCGACAAGACTATGATGACCTTATTCTACCGAGCTTTGATCGAATCGATTTAATCTTTTTCTTTGGTGTCATGGATTGGAAAAAAGTGCCTTTAAAAAGAAACTCTGAATTGAATTATTAAATGGTTTAGTACGCTAATTTGGTGCAGCGGTTAGCACTGTCGCCTCACGGCAAAAAGGTTCCGGGTTCGAACCTCGTAGCTGATGGGGGCCTTTCTGTTGCCCCTTTTCCACCAAAGCAGTTCCAGGGCTGGTTCGGGGCCAGTGCTTAGTTTGGAATCGGGTTTTCTGTTTCCACTGACAAAGAACTGGCTCTGGGGCCAGAAAAAACGGTTCCAGGCTAGCACCAACTCTCTGCTGGGCCAGAGGAAAGAACCGCTTACGTCAGTGGGGGGGGGCGGAGTTGTTAAGACCAACAACAATAACAAGACCGCGAAAGATCGCCATTTTTAAGCGACGAGAAGCAGCAGCTGTACAAACGCGAAGTCATCCATTATTATTATTGTTGTTGCTGCTGCTGCTTCTTCCGTGTTGTTTTTGCTTCGATATTCGCGCCAAGGGGCGGCACGGTGGTGTAGTGGTTAGCACTGTCGCCTCACAGCAAGAAGGTCCGGGTTCAAGCCCCATGGCCGGCGAGGGCCTTTCTGTGTGGAGTTTGCATGTTCTCCCCGTGTCCGCGTGGGTTTCCTCCGGGTGCTCCGGTTTCCCCCACAGTCCAAAGACATGCAGGTTAGGTTAACTGGTGACTCTAAATTGACCGTAGGTGTGAATGTGAGTGTGAATGGTTGTCTGTGTCTATGTGTCAGCCCTGTGATGACCTGGCGACTTGTCCAGGGTGTACCCCGCCTTTCGCCCGTAGTCAGCTGGGATAGGCTCCAGCTTGCCTGTGACCCTGTAGAAGGATAAAGCGGCTAGAGATGATGAGATGAGATGAGATTCGCGCCAAGGTTTATGCAAACGTAGCAACGTAACTGACGTATACAGCGATGTAATGACGTATACAGCGACGTAATGACGTGTCTTCCCTTAGCACCGCGAGCTATGGAAAAGCAAACCGGTTCTCAGCTGGCTCGCAAGTTGAACGAGTTGTGAACCAGCACCAGCACTGGCCCCGAACCAGCCCTGGAACTGATTTGGTGGAAAAGGGGTATGTGTGGAGTTTGCATGTTCTTCCCGGTGCAGTAGTGGTTAGCACTGTCGCCTCACAGCAAGAAGGTTCGGGGTTCGAGCCCACTAGCATTTGGTAGACACCCTTATCCAGAGTGACTTACACTTTTATCTCATCTATACAGTACATCTGAGCAGTTGAGAGTTGAGGGTCTTGCTGAAGGGCTTAGCAGTGGCAGATTGATGGTGCTGGGATTTGAACTCTGATGCAGTGGCACGGTGGTGTAGTGGTTAGCACTGTCGCCTCACAGCAAGAAGGTTCTGGGTTCAAACCCAGTGGCTGACGGGGGCCTTTCTGTGTGGAGTTTGCATGTTCTCCCAGTGTCTGCATGGGTTTTCTCCGGGTGCTCCGGTTTCCCCCACAGTCCAAAGACATGCGGTTAGGTTAACATGAGGCAGCCTTGGGCTGAAGTGCCCTTGAGCAAAGCACCTAACCCCCAACTGCTCCCTGGGTGCTGTAGCATGGCTGCCCACTGCTCTGGGTATGTATGTGTGTGTGCTCATTGCTTCAGATGGGTTAAATGCAGAGGATGAATTTCACTATGCTTGAGTGTGCATGTGACAAATAAAGGCTTCTTCTTTTTCTATCTGCGTGGGTTTCCTTCAGGTGTTCTGGTTTCCACCACAGCAACTTTAAACTGCCCATAGGTGTGAATGGTTGAGAGGAGAAAACCTCTATAATAATCCAGCAGAAGGCAACGGGAAACCACTACTGTAATTCTTCACTAGAATTACAGCTAGATGGCTGGAACCATCAGAGTGGCCACATTACTGCAGCGATCTGCCAGACAGACAGACAGTAGGCTAATTGGTGACTCACAACTTAACCTAGCATCCCTGTACACCTGACAGTTAAAGCAGATAACCGGCTTGATTTTAAATGATGACTCCCACCCTGGCGGCACGGTGGTGTAGTGGTTAGCGCTGTCGTCTCACAGCAAGAAGGTCTGGGTTCGAGCCCCGTGGCCAGCGAGGGCCTTTCTGTGCGGAGTTTGCATGTTCTCCCCGTGTCCGCGTGGGTTTCCTCCGGGTGCTCCGGTTTCCCCCACAGTCCAAAGACATGCAGGTTACGTTAACTGGTGACTCTAAATTGACCGTAGGTGTGAATGTGAGTGTGAATGGTTGTCTGTGTCTCTGTGTCAGCCCTGTGGTGACCTGGCGACTTGTCCAGGGTGTACCCCGCCTTTCGCCCGTAGTCAGCTGGGATAGGCTCCAGCTTGCCTGCGACCCTGTAGAACAGGATAAAGCGGCTAAAGATAATGAGATGAGATGAGACTCCCACCCTTTGCACACTGAATTTCAGCTTCTTTCCTCTGGATGATGGTTTATAGTCCCAAAGTGCAGAACAAAGTGGTATAAAAATAGCTTTGTTCCAGCAGCCATTATTCACAAACAAGGCGGAGCAGTATCGCACAGATGAGATATATATATAAGCAATGTTTGTTTATTTATTTATTTTTTAGTTTTAGTGGTTTAATAAGGTCTGGAACATTAAATATTCTTATTATGGGTGTTGACTGTCTGTGTTGTTTGCAAAATGTACGTCAAAATAGATGATGACTCGTCGACTTGCAAACCAAATCTACCTTTACAAATAAAGTAACCTGAACCTGATATATTCAAGTTCCTCAATAACAGCATGCTCAATATTGCTTGAGATTATTTCTGCTAAATTCTACAGACCAGTTATTCAATGGTGCACTGATAATCTCTGGTTACTGTGAATTGTTTCGAGGTGAAACAAAGTCATTTTTCTCCAGTGAACAAGAAGAACCTTTTTCTCTCAGGGTGAATTGGGATGCCAGGTTACAGGGTTTTCCCCAAACACACAATGCAGGCAAAATATGGAATTCTGAAAATGCTTTGATTTTAACAAACGTGAAATTAAGGAATTAAAACTGTGTTTTGTACAATTTAAAACGTGAAAATCACTTATTTACCATATTTATCTGCTTCTTAAAAGGTAGACTGCCTTTCGGATTTTTCAAGTGTAGGTCATAAAAAAGAATTTTCCCCGACACCCAATTAGGCGACTCATTTTAGATTTTTCAGATCACGGATCTGCCGATAGCAGTTAAACACTACTGCTGAAAAAATAAAAAGTCTGTGTGTATTTTTATTTGAACCGCCAAAACATAGAAAAAGAAATGACAATATTTTTGGGTCACATATTTTTCTTGTAACAGCATTGTATCCCCAGTATTAGATCCTATTTGTCACAAGTAAAAAGGAAAAATCAAATACAAACGACAACGTGTGTTGCATATATCCACTTCAGCCAAGTCAGAAAACGAAACTATTTATGACATTGCGTATTCACTTGAATGTTAGATTCGAATGTTGTAAATTCTATGGGGCGATTTACGACCGCTTTACGACAGTATAAGGCTACGTTTACATTAGACCGTATCTGTCTCGTTTTCTTCGCGGATGCACTGTCCGTTTACATTAAACCACCTGGAAAAGCCGGGAAACGGGAATCCGCCAGCGTCCACGTATTCAATCTAGATCGTATCTGGTCCGGTGCTGTGTAAACATTGAGAATACGCGGATACGCTGTGCTGAGCTCTAGCTGGCGTCTCATTGGACAACGTCACTGTGACATCCACCTTCCTGATTCGCTGGCGTTGGTCATGTGACGCGACTGCTGAAAAACGGCGCAGACTTCCGCCTTGTATCACCTTTCATTAAAGAGTATAAAAGTATGAAAATACTGCAAATACTGATGCAAATACTGCCCATTGTGTAGTTATGATTGTCTTTAGGCTTGCCATCCTTCCACTTGCAAGTAGTAAGTGATCTGCGCTGGGATCACACACACAGCGGCTCAGTCCCGAATCACAGCTTGTGCGCTCCACTCGCGCGCTCTGTGAGCTGCGCAGGGCCGGAGTGCGCACCCTCCAGAGGGCACTCGCTGTTCAGGGCGGAGTGATTTGGAGCGCAGGATGCCTGCGGAGCCGAGCGTATCCGTGTATTGGTGTTGCTGTGTGCACGGCTAACGGTTTTAGTGCAAACGCGAATCATTTTAAGAACATTAATCTGATGATCCGCTGATTCGACATAATGTAAACGTAACCTAAACCTCGTGCTGATCATGGCTGATACTGACAGCATGGCTTCTGAGCCTTCGACTCAACTCTATATAAGCATAACATGTGGTAAACAAAAATCTTTTCATTGTCTCACCGACCAAAACGTGGGCGATTTTGTCTCTTAAGCGTTGAAGATAAACAATGAAAAGATCAAAACGATCTTTGGTTCATAGACAAAAGTTAACAATTTAACCAGGGCCATGCTGAACATGCCTGCAGTAACGTTAGTTCGAGATTTTGGCTGCAGGTATCTGACTGTAGAATTAGAAGAGGAAGGTGCCGGAGAGAGTCCTATCGAACTGAGTATCATGAAGGTATCAGCCCTCGATGTGCTAATGAGAGCTCAATGGTCATATGACCACACCTTCAGAGAAGTAAGTACTGGAATACTAGTTCAGTTTTATATTAGAACACATATATATATATATGATATATACATACATACATACAAACGTGTTGTATGCCTACTTAGGATTTGCGCATTCTTAAGAATTGTCATTGGGAATGCCAGGCTAACACTAGGATTTCAAATCGATTAACCACATTACAGTAAATCAAAAGAAGAAATATATTTTTGGCTAATTTGTATTATATTTTTCAAGATTTTCTTTAAATGGCTGATGGCTAGCGATAGCCTCATGAACATATGTATGGTACTTGTACAGGTATAAATTGATGGTGTATAGAAAAATAGCTCTGATATACAGTATGTGGATCAATGTTTTTGAGATCAGACAAGTACATGTATCTGTGGTACAAAATATATCTTGCTGTGTGCTGTGTGATTTTAAGAAATGGTGACACTGATTTTTTGAAGGTGTTCGTTTAAAAAATATATACTATTCATGATAAATATTGATATGTAGGAAAACAGAAATTGGACAATATGGTCAGGAAGGTTTATTTTTTCTTGTATTGGTGATGGTAGCATTTCTATTTTGTGCTGGTAGCATGCAAGCTTGCCTGTAGATAGAATGAACTAATGATTCTGATTTTTTTTATTTCCATATAGAATTATGTAAACACATTTTATTCAAACAAATACATCTGATATAATGATAGGGCCATAAATGATAATAGGATATATATATATATATATATATATATATATATATATATATATATATATATATATATATATATATATATGTGTGTGTGTGTGTGTGTGTGTGTGTGTGTGTATATATAAAGGGAGTCTCTTGAACTTAAATTGTTTTATCATCTTAATCCGACATTGAAATTTTGCCATGCTAAAAAAAAAAGAAAAAATAGACAAGGACACTTATTTTTATTTCGACTGACATTATCAGAAATATGTTGAAAAAAATCCGTGAACCTAAAAATAAAAAATGGGTGGCCTTATTTTTGTTTAGTGGACCGAAAGCTACTAAATTCGAACACAGACTTCCAATTTCATTAGTTTTTTTTTTTTTTAAATAGAACAATTAATGAATTTACGGCCATGTGGCCCTAAGTTCTCCGCTATTTTTTCCTGCTTCACCATGACCCAATTCAAGATACTACATCATGCATCACGTGGTGGGCTTTCCCCGTTCACACAAGGCATTGTGGGATACAAATTTGAAACAGGAGACAAAAATGGAGGACGTGAGTGTGCGAATGAAACGTGAAAGACCGACTACAGTAACGGAAAGCGAGAAGAAAAGATGTTATGTTGTGAAGGAAAGGAAATGCAGGACCAAACTAATAAATCTCGGCGGTCAGCGAGCACTTCAGTGTGATCAGCTGTTCGTTTTGCAACCGAATGATGTAACTGTCAGTACACGGTCAAGGTAAACCTGTAGATGGCAGTAATGCAACACAGTGGATGCCAGCTGCCGTAAAACCCAAAAGAAGAAGGAAAAGAAGAAGGTGGTAAACCTGTGCATGCACACATGGACTTCCTCTGTCTGCTTGACTGCACGAAGTGAGTGATTTCATGCACATTACTGCTCGAGAATCCGCTCAAATTAAATAACTTCCCAGCCACAGAATGGCCTGTTGTTGTTTTTTTTTAAGATATTACAGAAATACACATATCACAATGACCAAATTCCAGAGGGAACTAAATTTCACAGATTTGATGAAATCGAAAGGCCGTCTAGCTTTAAGAAACTCCATCCGAGTTCAACTCACATTTTTAGTTTGGTTATCAGAATTTATAACGTAAGGAGATACAGTCTGTTCCAGAATTATTCATACCTTTGGTAAAAAGAAAGGTTATAAAATATGCTTGTGGGTAATTAGATGAAAGTAGGAGAGAAGTTAAAATTTTAATTAAAGATGATTAAAAATATATTTTTTAAAAACCTTATAATTATTTTTTTTTTATTGTCACAATTATGGGCACACTTATTAATTCTTATTAACAAACTGTATCGGTTCCAATTTATATTTTACTTTTTAAGTTCACCTGAGGGTTTAGGAACTCATAAGCAGTCATTCATAACTTCATGTTTCACCCGGGTATAAATATGAGGTGACACAGGAGATCAGATTCACTTAAGTATTTATCAGCATGAGAGACTTGGAGAACATGGCCTTAAAAAATAAGGCAATGACTATTAAAAATAGCTACCTGCCTGAATATGTCCATATCCACTGTGAGGGCAATAATTAAAGAAGTTTTAAACAATGTGAGCTGTAATAAACCTGCCTGGAAGAGGACACAAGTGTATTTTACCCACTCACAGTTAGAAGGATGGTTAGAGCTACAAAAATTTCTCCAAGGATCACGGTTGGAGATTTGCAGGAGATGGCATCATTTTGGGATCACCAAGGCTCTAAATCTACAATTAGACACCACCTCCATGCCAACACTCTTAGAAGGCAAACCAGAAGAAATTCAAACACAGGTGCCTGAGATTTGCTACATGCTACACGAAATTTGTCTAGAACCGGGTTCTATGATCAGATGAGACAAACAGAGCTTTTTGGCAGCAAAGACTGAAGTTAGGTTTGAGGTAAAAAGATGGTTGGTTCTACAGAAAATAACCTAAATTATCTTTGTGATGCATGCTGAGGATCTGTGAAGTTGCAGAGCAGTTTTTCATCCAAAGGCCCTGAGAAACCTGTTCGGAAAATGGCACCATGGACTCCATGAAATGACTTTGATAGCTACTAAATAACCATGATGGATCTAACGTGGCTAATGTGTGCAAGCATTCTGACTAACTAGCTAAGCTTAAACGGTTGTCTAAGTTATCTAAGGCTAGTTAAGTCTGGCCCAATTTGCTGTCAAAAAGACAAAAATATCCCACTGGAAAAGGATTCTTTGCTTGTGAGTTGTGGTCTTAGAACATATAATGTGATGTGCTCACCAGTGGCCAATTTAGTGCCACTGCAATCAAAGATGTCCCACAAGTTCGCTGCAGTGTCAGAAATCTTTGATTAAAATATCAGATGTGATGACTGCTACGATGCTCATTTAAAAGCCAACACAGGAGGAGATCAGGATATAAATTTTAAAATGAAATATCTATATCTGAGCAAGGAATCTTTTAAAATCCTGATCAACATACCTGGTAACTTGATATTGCTTTTATTCCATGCATGTTAATGAGCATTCCATATTGTTCTGTTCCATACAGCTCCAAATTCCTCTTCTTTGCCATTTACAATGTGTTTTCACTAGGCATAACATTGACAATCTTATACCAAGGGCTTGTTTCTGTTTAAGCAAGCCCGTTTCTTGGACATTACTTCTTCTTCTTCTTCTTTTGGCTGCTCCCGATTAGGGGTCGCCACAGCGGATATTTTGTCTCCACTGCTCCCTGTCTTCTGCATCCTTCTCTACCACACCTGCCACTTTCACGTCAGTGGCGGCTGGTAGTCTTTCAAACAGGGGAGGCTGGTCGGTTACGATATTTCCAGATTTTAAAAGAAAAAACATCAATTTTGCCCATACTCTTGCCTCTGATCTGGCTGATTGTTGGCAGCATCACAAACTGTGAAATAACAGGTTCTTTTGGCCCATTAGCCTACTGTCCAATATACATGATGGTGGTGTTGGGGGGGTATATTTTAACATTTTATATTTTAAAATTGTGGCATTGTTGTTTAAAAATTGATCATTATTGAAAGCAGCTCTTTGTCAGGAACCTCAGCAGTAGAGCTGGGTGCCACACATTTCATTCAATGACACTTTCCCTATATTTTACTTATTTTGACTGAGAAATGTTTTATTGACAATTTTGATAACCCTTCACTTTTAATCCAGGTCTGTAGTGTGAAATGTTCTCGGCTGTGTTTTTGTTTAAAAATGTTTTCCAAATTGTAGCGGTGTTTAATTCATATCCAGAAAAATATATATTCCAATATAATATACTCAGCATAAACATTTTAAATAGATTCTATATTTTTGGTCCATCCATGACATATTACTAAAGTAGCCTATTTACTGTTGTTGATGTGGGTCACCTGCTGTTAGCCAATTCACTTTCTCATACCAGGAGAGCTGAAAGGAACGAGTATTATTCCCTACCTTTTTCACCAAGTCAATTTGAGGCGTTGGTCTACCCTGCTTTTTAATTTTAATTTTTTCCTCGAAAGGAAGACTGGCAAATGGCTTCGCCAAAATTAAATCAGCAATGCTTGGCATCCGTGCGCGGCTTTCTTGCTCGCTGACTAGCCCCCTCAAATTCAAGTTCAGTCACTCAAATAAACGACATTTCTGGAACTAAGATAGCAAACTTGACAACACTATATTTACACTTTATTTACAATGAAAATAAATACAAACTAAAAAAGCTGGTAGAAACCGTATGTAATGAATGAAATCGAAATGTAAGCTGATCTCTTACAATACACCACAGCACTTGCGAATCTGCATGGGACTGAACTGAGATTCACCGCTGCCTGTCTATAGTTGAAACGAGCTGTCAATCAAAGAAAATATCCGGCTGCTTTCACCAATCACCAGTCTCCTTGCGGAAACTGCCATGTCCCTCCCATGTGAGGCTCGGAGTCCGTAGGCGGGCATTTTCGCAGTATTTGTCCAATAACCGTCTTGCATTTTGAGATTGAAAAGCGCATAGCTCCCAAATGCCATTGAAGTCCACTGAGGCTGGGAGTCCGTGAGACTCCGTGGGCGGGCGTTTTCGCAGTATTTGTCCAATAACCGTCTTGCATTTTGAGATTGAAAAGCGCAGAGCTCCCAAATGCCATTGAAGTCCACTGAGGCTGGGCTGCATCGCGCTGTCACGAGGGGGAAAAACTCACGCACACATTAAAGTTATAAGGGAATGATTTCGCACTGTAGTTGGGTTGAGCACATATATTTCTATGATTCTGGATCTGAAATAGCAATGTTATAAGGTCGGCTATAACATAAGCCTAGCACAATTCATCCTACAGGATGTTCGTCATTTTTAGAGGAGGCTGAGCCTCCCTCGTTGTCTTAGAGCAATCGCCCGTGTTTCACGTCCTCTCTCACCACATCCATGGATCTCCTCTTTGGCCTTCCTCGTTTTTGTTTGCCTGGCAGCTCCGTCCTCAACATTCTCCTTCCCACATGCTCTGCATCTCTTCTCAGGATGTGCCCATACCATCTCAGTCTCATCTCTCTAAGCTTAATTCCCAAGCTCTCCACATGTGCTGTACCTCTGATGTGCTCGTTCCTTGGACATTACATTACAGGCATTTAGTAGATGCTCTTATCCGGAGCCACATACAACATACATAGCAAGGGGGTTAGGTGCCTTGCTCAACAGCATTTCAACCATTCCTGCTGGTCCAGGGAATCAAACTGGTGACCTTTTGGTCCCAAAGCTGCTTCTGTAACCTTTAGGCCATGGCGTCCCCCATGTACATATCCAAATTGTTAGGGGATCTTCATTGTAAGGACTTCTCATCAGAAGATCGATCCATCCATCCATCCATCGATCCATCCATCCATCCATCCATCCATCCATTATCCGTAACCGCTTATCCTGTGCAGGGCAAGCTGGAGCCTATCCCAGCTGACTATGGGTGGGGTACACCCTGGACAAGTTGCCAGGTTATCGCAGGGCTGACACATAGAGACACACAACCATTCACACTCACATTCACACCTACGGTCAATTTAGAGCCATCAATTAACCTAACCGCATGTCTTTGGACTGTGGGGGCAACCGGAGCACCCATGCAGACACGGGGAGAACATGCAAACTCCGCACAGAAAGGCCCTCGCCAGCCAGAACCTTCTTGCTGTGAGGCGACAGTGCTAACCACTACACCACCGTGCCACCTCATCAAAAGGTCATGAGTTCAAATCCCAGGACCATCAATCTGCCACTGCTCAGCCCTTCAGCAAGACCCTTAACTCTCAACTGCTCAGATGTACAGAGGAGATAAAAGTGTAAGTCACTCTGGATATGGGTGTCTACAAATGCTATAATTGTAAATGTAAATATAATTTTACACAGAGATCATGCTATTGTGCAGTCTGGTAAAGAATTCAGCCAAAATTGGAGTCATCTTGTACGGCGTGACAAGTAACCATAAATGACAGCAGTAATCATACGGTATAAAACCGGCTTTAGATATATTTATATTTTATTGAAATTTTATACTAAGTGGAGAAATTCAGATCTTCGGTTCTTGCATTCCCATAATCCAATATTAAAATTATTAACTTACCTGTACTCGATTGCTGGGGTCTTTCTTGATCCACTTGATCACTGTCTCATACACCAGCTCCTCAGCTTTTGCATTAAGACTATCATTGGACAGGTAGCTGATGAAGTCCTCTTTGGAGATGTTGAGGATTTCCTGCTGACTCGCCACATCCGGGAAATTCTGTAGAGCGAAGGCCTTGGCCATGCTGTGGAGCTCTGTGCACTGCATGGCCTCTGCCATCGCCAGCACGCCCAAGCAGTTACTGGCTGTCAGCTGTTTCTCTGTATGCGATTTAAAAAAACAAAAACAAAACACACACACACATGAACAGACAGACAAAACAAACACAATCACTTGCATTTGAACCTTGTAAGATGTACATTTACAGCCTACGCCTTTGGGGATGGTGTTTGCTGGATTAAATTTCAGCGGGTATTGCTATGGGGCCGAAGAGTGTAATATCTCAAGTAGAAGAACTGAGAGGAGAAAATCGATTGGACATGGAAGCAGGAGGCTCACCTGGGCCTTTTGATTACTGCAGACAGATACATGCTTTTTTCCCCACTAGACAAAAGGTCAACACAACGAAACAAGTGCTCTATACTCTGCTTTACATCACGGCTGTAAAGAACAGGAGCTTCAGCATTGCTCATTGAGGTCAGTGCATATATGAAGACCTGAGAACAGCACAAATACTGCTGAAGTATAAACTGAATTCTTACCATCCTGCCTCAAGAGTAGTTATTATAGAGAATGGATGGATGAAATACATAAGAACATAGGAACTATTGAAAAGCAGAATAACTTCAAAACCCAAAACAACCCTTCTGCTTCTAATCTGAAGGTAGACTGCCTTTCAGATTTTTCAGGTTTAGGTCATAAAAAGAATTTTCCCCTGACACCCGATTATTCTTGTTTAGTGGACTGAAAGCGACTGAATTCGAATCACAGGCTTCCAATCTTATTAGCTTTTTTTTTAATAGAACAATTAATGAATTTAGGGTCACGCGGCCCTAAATTCTCCGCTGTTATTTCTTGCTTCATCGTGGCGCAATACAACAGACTATGTCATGCATCACGTGGTGGGCTTTCCCCGTTCGTACAGTACAAGGCATTGTGGGATACAAATTTGAAACAGGAGAAGAAAACGGAGGACGTGAATGAAACGTAAAAGATCGACTACAGTAACGGAAAGCGAGAAGAAAAGACGTTACGGTGGCATGCAAACGTTTGGGCACCCTTACTGAAAATGTCTGTTACTGTGAATAGTTAAGTGAGCAGAAGATGAACTGATCACCAAAAGGCATAAAGGTAAAGACGACACATTTCTTTTCAGCGCTTTCTGCAAGATTTGTGGATTATTTTTGTTTTGTACAATTGGAGAGTGAAAAAAGAAAAGGAGCGCCATGCGAAAGTTTGGGCACCCCAATACATTTGAGTTCTCAGGTAACTTTTACCAAGGTTCCAGACCTTAATTAGCTTATTGAGCTGTGGCTTGTTCAAATTCTTCGTTAGGAAAGGTCAGGTGATGCAGATTTCAAAGCTGTATGAATTCTCTGACTCCTCAAACTTGTCCCTAAAATCAACAGCCATGGGCTCCTCTAAGCAACTACCTCGCATTCTGAATAATAAAATAATTGATGCTCACAAAGCAGGAGAAGGCTACAAGAACGTAGCAAAGTGTTTTCAGGTAGCTGTTTCCTCAGATCGTAATGTTATTAAGAAAGGCAAACAAAAAACCCTGTTTGACTGCAAAAGACCTTCAGAAAGATTTAGCAGACCCTGGAGTGGTGGTGCACTGTCCTACTATGCAGTAACACCTGAACAAATATGACCTTCATGGGAGAGTCATCAGAAGAAAACCTTTCCTGCGTCCTAGTCACAAAATTCAGCGTCTGAAGTTTGCAAATGAACATCTAAATAAGCCTGATGCATTTTGGAAACAAGTCCTGTGGACTGATGAAATCAAAATAGAACTTTTTGGCCACAATATGCAAAGGTATGTTTGGAGAAAAAAGGGTGCCAAATTCCAGGAAAAGAACACCTCTCCGACTCTGAAGCATGGGTGTGGATCGATCATGCTTTGGGTTTGTGTTGCAGCCAGTGGCACAGGGCACATTTCATTGGTCGAGGGAAGCACGGATTCGAATAAATACCAGCAAATTCTGGAAGCAAACATCACACCATCTGTAAAAAAGCTGAAGTTAAAAAGAGGATGGGTCCTACAATAAGACGATGATCCGAAACACACCCCAAAATCTACAATGGAATACCTCAAGAGGCACAAGCTGAAGGTTTTACCCTGGCCCTCACAGTCCCCTGACCTAAACATCATTGAAAATCTGTGGCTAGATCTCAAAAGAGCAGTGCATGCAAGTCAGCCCAAGAAACTTGTAGAACTGGAAGCCTTTTGCAAGGACGAACGTGTGAAAATCCCCCAGGTAAGAACTGAAAGATTATTAGCTGGCTACAAAAAGTGTTTACAAGCTGTGATACTTGCCAAAGGGGGTGTTACTCGGTACTAACCATGCAGGGTGCCCAAACTTTTGCTTCGGGCCCTTTTCCTTTTTTGTCATTTTGAAAATGTAAAAGATGAAAATAAAAAATTGTTTGTAAAACCCAAAAGAAGAAGAAGAAGAAGAAGTTAAATCTGCGCATGCACACACGGACTTCCTCTGTCTGCTTGACTGCACGAAGCGAGTGATTTCATGCACATTATTTGCTCGGGAATCCTCTCAAATTAAATAACTTCCCAACCACAGAATGGCCTGATATTTTTTTTTAGATATTACAGAAATTACGGAAGAGGATTAGGGCCACTGTGAGGGAAAAAAAAGTGAGTTCTGACTTTTTTCTCAGAATTCTGACTTTTTTTCTCAGAATTCTGACTTTAATCTCAGAATTCTGAGATTAAAGTCAGAATTCTGAGTTTAAAGTCAGAACTCCTTTTTTTCTCACAGTGGCCCTAATCCTCTTCCGTAAGAAATAAACGTATATCACAATGACCAAATTTCAGAGGGAACTAAATTTCACCGGTTTTATGAAATCGAAACACCGTCTACTTTTAATAAAGCAATAAAACTTACATTCCTCCAACAATGGAACAACATTCACAGTAATCATGAACCAACTTGTAAGAAATCTACAGGAAAAAGTTCATAATCCAAAAAAAAAATCTTACTTTCCATCCACATTGAACGCATTACCATTTATTCTGCATAGCACACCAGTGACTGCAGTTTTTTTTTTTAACCCATTCCTCTTTTTCATATGGAATATTGCTGTTCTTCTACAGTGAATTCCTACTGGAGAGAATGTCATTTTCTATGAGTTGAGGTATTCATGGATTATTAAGTGGCAGCTCCCAGTGGAAGACAGTGGCAGGCACTGGAGACAAGAAAAAAGTGAACCTGTGCTGTCAAAGCTCCCCTCATCCTCCAGACTTTTTGATTTTGCTTTCAAATGTGGCAAACCAGGCTAGCGATTCAACTTCCTCATCACTGCTAAATCAAAAAAGGGCATTATTTAAAACTAACAGACGCGTTAAAATAAGCCTTCGGATGAAATTTATGTTGGGAGAAGAAACACTTATGCAGTGATTCAGTAAAAATATTATGCATTCAAAGTGAACAATAATTTCAATATTTCAGTATAGCAGCCATGCACATGCTAAACTTTATATAAAAAAAAAAAAGTGCTACAGACAAAATCCAGAACTGATGTATTCACCCACAGCTGCCACGGCTGTTTGGCCGGAATCCATGCTAAAATATGTATGGCTTCAAACTTTACTGTGTGTTACAGAGGATGATGTCCAAGAAGCAGTCAAATTACGAGCACATTATTTGGCCAAGATTTAATACATGCAACTCTAGTGGAATTATATTGCAAATGCCTGGATATCTTTATAAATACAGTAAAAAAGTGTTTATGATAGCTGTAATGATGAATGAGTAGACCAATAACACACTCCAGTCCTCACTAGACAACACCTGTCAATCAGGAACCAGTGTGGAGTGAAGAATGTGTGGCACAGGAAGAGAAATGAGGTCTCAGAGGAAGAAGAGCTAATGAAGGTTTCTTAGAAAAAAATCAATTCTTTTTCTTTCATTTTTTTTTGAAAAGCCACAAAACTGTTCAAACACAATGTGAAGCTCTAGTAATATATATATATATATATATATATATATATATATATATATATATATATATATATATATATATATATATGAGTGATTCCACGCTTATGGGTACTGAAATGGGGACATGAACTTATTTTTAAAAATTCACCTAAAACCATTTCTTTTTTTACCATCAGGTCACAAAATATGTAATCTTTAATGAATGATATGTTAAAAGATAACTTTAATTTTCTGAGATGTAATAAAAACATATTTATATGCCAAAGTCAGAACGTAACAGAAGTGTTGTGGACATATATATTCTCAATTTTAACAATGTAGAATTACTTTTTGAAACATAGGAAGGTGATGTTTTAGCAAATATAATTAATAAACATGTGTAGTAGAATAAACATACACATTCTTTCAATAAGATTAACATGGTATATAGCGAGATTGTAATTAATTTGTAACAGACGCGAGATGGACAATCGTAACAGAAGTAATGTAACAGACATCATTTTGGAACTCATAGGCTTGACTTTGGCATATAAATATGTTTTTATTACATCTCAGAAAATTAAAGTTCTCTTTTAACATATCATTCATTAAAGATTACATGTTTTGTGACCTGATGGTAAAAAAAGAAATGGTTTTAGGTGAATAAGTTCATGTCCCCATTTCAGTACCCATAAGCGTGGAATCACTCATATATATATATATATATATATATATATATATATATATATATATATATATATATATATATATATAAATAAAATCTCATCTCATTATCTCTAGCCGCTTTATCCTGTTCTACAGGGTTGCAGGCAAGCTGGAGCCTATCCCAGCTGACTACGGGCGAAATGCGGGGTACACCCTGGACAAGTCGCCAGGTCGTCACAGGGCTGACACATACCGTATATATAAAACATTTTTGGCCACAAGTCTAAACCAATTGGGTTTAGACTTGTGGCCAAAAATAATTGGGTTTAATGTCATAGGCTAGCGAATGTGCTATGTGTATGCTAGAAATTCACCAAACTAGGTTTTTTGAAGACAAATGCAGACTTGCTTCTCCATTTTAAAAGTGACTGTATGGTCACACTGTGGATTTTATGATTTAAAAGGACAAAAAGGACTGGACAAGAGGACGAGAGTTGTGTCAAGTCAAGACAAAGTCCATCCACCCATCATCCGTAACCGCTTATCCTGTGCAGGGTCGCAGGCAAGCTGGAGCCTATCCCAGTTGACTATGGGTGAGAGGCAGGGTACACCCTGGACAAGTCGCCAGGTCATCGCAGGGCCGACACATAGAGACATACAACCATTCACACTCACGGTCAATTTAGAGCCACCAATTAGTTTAACCTGCATGTCTTTGGACTGTGGAAGAAACCGGAGCACCCGGAGGAAACCCATGCAGATACGGGGGAGAACATGCAAACTCCACACAGAAAGGCCCCTGTCAGCCACTGGGCTTGAACCCAGAACCTTCTTGCTGTGAGGCGACAGTACTAACCACTACATCACCGTGCCGCCTCAAGACAAAGTATTTCAGTACTATAACACACTGTTGTATGTGAAAGCACTGTGTATGCCTACGATCAGAGCCAAAGGAAAAATGGTATTCTGCTGTTCCTGATTAACAGAGAACCCTCAAGTATGTGGTTGCAGGTGTTAAATACAATATAAGTGCTATAGCCATGAAAGAATGATGGTCTGCACATGTATAGCCACTTATGGAGGCGGTTTGTACAGTAACAACAAGACAAGACACATTATTCAGAAAAGGTCAAAGCAAATTACCATTTGCGCCTGTATGCCTTTGTTCAATACCCTGGCTTTCACTCAATGGTACACACACACAGCGCAGGCAAGGTTTTTACTTTTATTCAATAACAGGATTTTACTTATATATCTCATCTCATCTCATCTCATTATCTCTAGCCGCTTTATCCTTCTACAGGGTCGCAGGCAAGCTGGAGCCTATCCCAGCTGACTACGGGCGAAAGGCGGGGTACACCCTGGACAAGTCGCCAGGTCATCACAGGGCTGACACATAGACACAGACAACCATTCACACTCACATTCACACCTACGGTCAATTTAGAGTCACCAGTTAACCTAACCTGCATGTCTTTGGACTGTGGGGGAAACCGGAGCACCCGGAGGAAACCCACGCGGACACAGGGAGAACATGCAAACTCCGCACAGAAAGGCCCTCGCCGGCCCCGGGGCTCGAACCCAGGACCTTCTTGCTGTGAGGCGACAGCGCTAACCACTACACCACCATGCCGCCCTTACTTATATATATGCTTTAAAAGGTAAAAAGTGGTCTAACAGTTACAGGTAGTCGTCGACTTACGACTGCGTTTGGTTACGACTGACCGGTCGTAAACCGATCTGGTCGTAAGTCGGCCTATGTTAAATAAACGCAAGTATATTGTGATGTGTAATGATATTGTAATCATCTTAAAGGGCTGATGACACGAACATGACTCTATGCAATTTCTTAAACTATACAACATGGCAAACATGTTAGATTTCTGTTATAATTACGTGAAAAGAAGCTGTTGTTACGCGAATATCCAACTTTTAATTGCACAGCGCAAGAAAACTGGGTCCGTGGCTCGCGGCCATGTTGTGACATCAGCAGAAGAACACGCTGCGGTTCACTGGCTGTCTACTCAATGGAAATGGCGCATGAAAACGCCGGTGAACTCTCTAGCTCTTCCTCTTCTGGGAGTCTAGAATTGTGTTGTGAGTGGGATAGATTGGAAGAATCTAGTGATGACGAACACGGGTGCATCCAACCATACAGGTTTGAACCTGTTACTGTGCAATCTGAGAGCGACTCCGACCCCGAGATGGACAGCGGACAGGCAGACAGCCCAGCATTGAACACCACAAGGTTGGATAACAAGGATTGGTAGGTCAACCCGTATTTGTTCAAAATGTTACGGAATCAATATTTTAATATTGTGTATTGTTGTCTTGTATGTGTAAACACTGCTTATATCATGTAAGCCGTATGCTACACTGAATACATAGTTCCTAATGGAGCATGCAAACGGCTAACATAATAAGCTTACGACTATGCCTGATCCGTGATACATTTAGGATAATATTGGCAGGCACGTCTTCTAGTTTATGGCTTCTTAGTTTTATCCTTGAATGAAGCAAAATATTTGATAACCTACATCAGCGTAAGCAAATGACAATCTGTAGCCTACTTGTCTGGCTAAGTTAGCTTTCCCTCAGTGTTTGCTTTGAGAAACAAATTCTTTCAACTTGGCAATAAGAGACCACAATGCAAAGGCAAAATACTACAACTGCTACTACAAATCTGTCACATCAACAAACCAGCAAGTGAGGAGGAAGACTAGGCGATATGATGCCCATACCCATACATCAGTTTTTTTTTGTATTAGTACTAAGAAGACGTAAACAAACCATCCAACACCATCGAAGACAGTGCAAGCTTTCACAAGCAAATACATGACTGATATCATGCCGACTTTATGATTACATTTATGATTATCATGAATGTGTACTCTATGATGTGTACTCTATGAGCGCTCTGGAGCGAGTCACTTCCAAGATGGCCGCGCAGACCTCATGGTTACTATTTTTAGCATCATGTCGGAGCACTCTATAACTCTATGTACCTTTATCTTATGTCGTTTCTCAACATATGTTCTGACAGGAGGACTGTCTTTGGAGGAGTCGCCTTGTCCCAGGCGACTGCTGGATCCGGCATAGCTACTAGTAGACCCCCTCCGGAATACTGTAGGCACTGCTGATGGTAGTAACACACGTTTGTGCTGAACTGAACACCCAAGAGATTCCTTTAAGCTGGAAAGGGTGTCAAAACAATCCAAATTGAAGTGTTAAGAGCACAGGACAGATGTTGGTGAGGGCTCCCACTTGTCACGAGTGCACCTGACTTGCTTCACCCACTTCGCATGCGGCTCGGGATCTCTGGGAAACTTGAATAAACTTACCCCATCCTTGTAGGTTTTGGAGCAAAAGCCGGCAACACAACGCGATGGCATAATAACTATATATATATATATATATATATATATATATATATATATATATATATATATGTATAATAATAATACTAATAATGATAAACTGAACACCTCTCGCATCAACAACAAACTGGTAAGTTAGGAGGAAGATTCTTTCGCTGGCGTCATATAGCTCCTCCTCCTCTTTCGTCTCCTGGGTGCTGCAGCCCCGTCAAATTTGCCCAAATAGCCGTGTTTATCATCATAACTTGTAAAATAGGCGCCTTCGTGAATTAATATATGGATCATCGGGAATTACTTTTTATGTTATAAAACATCGCCAAAGATGTCAAAAACGTGTCATCAGCCCTTTAAAGTCTTATTTTGTCAACATTTTCTTATTTCATTACCTTGGCTCATTATTTGGTTTAAGTCAAACACTGCATACTACACTGCGTACAGTACAATTCGTTTAATATGTGCAAAACAAAAAATACGAAATACAGGTGTGAAAAATAGAAAACATTGAAACATGCCAAAATATAAATGTAAAACATAGCAAAATGCAAAACTTAGTGACCGCTGGCATGACTGGTGCTTGGCTGTGGGTCGTCTACGTCATCATCAGCTGTTGCAGCGCTCGGGCTGGCGGAAGGATTTGCTCTTTTCATAAACATGGTAAGCCTCGTCTGAATTGTTTGTTTCTTTTTCTCCGTAATTACCAACACAAACGGACGATACCGTAATTACCAACACAAACGGACATGGGGGAAGCTTACTGTACCGGGATACTGCTCACACTCGGAAACACTCACCAGTCGTAACCAGACGGTCGTAAAGTCGATCGGTCATAAATTGCATAGGTCGTAAGTCGACGACTACCTGTATTTAAAAAAAAAAAAAGTGCCCTTTGTGACTTTGGCCATGGCACGTTGGTGCTGGGTTTGAGTATTTCAGAAAGTGCTGAACTCCTGGGATTTTCACTCCCAACAATCTATGTAGAGTTTATACAAAGCGGTGCAAAAAGGCATCCACTGAGCAGCAGTTCTATGGACAGTGAAGACTTGTTGATGAAAGAGAGCAGTGGAGAATGGCCAAACTGGTTCGAGCTGGCAGGAAGTCTACAATAACTTAAATAGCTACCCCTGACAACAGCAGTTAGCCGAAAAGGATCTCAGAACGCACAACACATCAAACACTGAGGAGGATGGGCTACAACAGCAGATGACCATCAGGTCCTACTCCTGTCCAAAGAGCAGAAACTGGAGGCTACAGTGGGCACAGACTCACAGAAACGGAACAGCTGAAGTCAGGATTTTTTTTTTTTTTTGGTAAACTGTACAGACTATTCTGTGTGAAAATCCCAGGAGACCAGTTTTTGAAATACTTTAAGCTGCTGGTTCGTTTGCCACCAACAACTATGACACAGTCAGTCAGTCATTGAAATCGCATTTTTTTTTAACCCATTTTGGTGTTTGATGTGAAAATTAACTGAAGGTCCTGCCCTTTATCTGCACGATTTTTATGCATTGTGGTGCTGTTGCTACATAATGGGATAATTGCACGCTCAAAGTGCCATTCCACCATTGGATGTATTCTTTGGCATAAAATACAATATATTTTATGACAACATGACTAGACAGAGAAATTTTTTAGCTTCAAAATGATATATCAAACATAATTTTTTGACAACGACAAGTATATTAATTTTGCGACCAAAGTCACCTACCCTTTTAATTTCCGCGCGGTAGTGAAACGTGATGTCATCGGCAGGTTCCCCTTCTTGTGTACCACGTGTCGGTCTATTTTTAGACCAGGAAACCCCCAAAGTGAGAGAGTCATTTCTCCTCGTATATGGGGGCCAAAAAAATTGCGAAAAATTTTGAGTTAATCTTTCAGTTAGCTAGATTTATTGGTATTATTTTTATCGCGTTCTACCCGCCATTGCTGATAATATGTGCCACGTCACACGTCACGTGGTACACAAGAAGGGGAACCTGCCGATGACATCACGCGCGGAAATTAAAAGGGTAGGTGACTTTGGTCGCAAAATTAATATACTTGTCGTTGTCAAAAAATTATGTTTGATATATCATTTTGAAGCTAAAAGATTTCTCTATCTAGTGATACCATTTATATATGTTGTCAAAATATATTGTATTTTATGCCAAAGAATACATCCAATGGTGGAATGGCACTTTAAGCAGGGGTACAGGTGTTCCTCTTAAAGTGGCCAGTGAGTGTACCGTACATGTATATCAGATCAAATATGCTTCTATATCTTTATATTCTATATAGAGAAGAATGGAAACACTATGCCTTCTTACCCAGAAAAGACACACAGACTTTGCAGAAAGTGTTAAACTGGAACTTGTTGGCAGCCTCCAGTAAGGTCTTGGCATTGGCTGAGTCTATGATAAGGGAGCCTGTGTAGACAAACTCTAGCAGCAGCTCAAGAACATCAGCACCGATGCTGTTCATTGTCAGTGTCATCTTCTCACCATTCTTGTTCTCTCCAGCCAACCTGGAGACAGCGGAGAAGGATAGAGTTAGAAAACCCCCAAGAACCAGTAAGAGCAATGATTAAAACCTGTCATGCAGTCAGATTCGAAATGACTGAAATGTAAACCGTCAGTGCACTATAGCTGGCGTCTGAGAAGTGTGACAGAGCTTGAGGGAAAATCTGGATTGGTTGTTATGCATCTTCATGCATAATACATATAGAAAAGTGTGTGAGAAATGCTGCCTGCATGGCCCACTAATGGAGCAGCAGCTTGTTTAGGAAAAGCAGGGAGCTAAGTATATCTTGTTAGAGCTGATCAGCAGACAAATGCTCTGCAGTCCTGGTTGGGGGAAAGTCTTAAGGAATTCTGGGTAAACGACTAAAACTATAGCAGGACACAAAATAGGCCCCTTGACATAAAAGCTGACGATAATTACACAGTAATGAAAGGTTATGCCTTAATGCCAGCCAGGCAGTGACACATGTGCAGACTGACTCAGTAATGGCACAGAAATTGCTGTAATACATTAGCTTCTGCATTTCTTTCCCCTTTCCCATTCTCTGCGCGCACACACACACACACACACACACACACACACATCACTGCAGATGTCTGTAATGGCCCTAAGACAGAGTAAAACACAAGTGACAACTGTGTCATTGCCTGTGATCTGACATGTTACTTTATCACATGGTTAAAAATAACATTTGTATTGCATATACTGTATATTAAAGCTATACAGTATACAGATATACAAATACATTATTTGGAATGAACAGACAATGCATTTGAAACAGACAGGAACAGGAGGCGCACGATTTGCTTGAGGTCACATGTAAAGCTTGCAGGACAAAGCAAACAAACCTATTCGTGAACCTGAACGTAAACGACGCACTTGGATACACTGACGGCATTCATTCATTCAGCCCGTGGAACGGCCTCGTCAGGGTCACGCCCATTTCAGGCTTAAATCCAAAACAGATATATTTGGAATACTAAACAGATACAGATCTAATCGAAAAATCCGTGTGCCCTACCAAGAACTGATTTTTTTTTTTTTTGCGCGTGTGTAGAACGACTATTCTTGCTTAGCATGCGGCTCTTACGGTTTATACTTATTCATATGAAACAGCTGTCATTGTAACAGTAATTATTTATAGTCATTAAGAGATGATAATAATCACTATGTCCCTATGTGTTAAAATTTGATTAAAACATTTACAGCAATTAAACAAAAGGAGCAAATGGTGTGCAAAGTGGATAAATTAATCTACAGTACCAGTCAAAAGTTTGGGCACCCCTACTCATTCATAGGGTTTTCTGTACAGTATTTTGACTATTTTCTACACTGTAGAGTAATACTCAGGACATGAAAACTATGGAATAAAACATGGAACATATATGAAATTATGTGAGACACAAATAAGTGTTTGAAAAAGTTTCATATTTTAGATTCTTCAAAGTAGCCAGCGTTTACCTTGATGACGCTTTGCACACTATTGGCATTATCTTAACCAGCTTCATGAGGGAGTCACCTGGAATGCTTTTCAATGAACAGGTGCCTCGTCAAAAGTTAATTAGTGCAATTTCTTACCTTCTTAATGCATTTGAGATCAAACAGTAAATAATAAAAATAAAGGAAATAGCCCTATTCCATAACTATAGTAATCCATATTATGTCAAGAACCGCTCAACTATGTAAAGAGAAACGACATCCATCATTAATTTAAGACATGAAGTGTTTTAATTAATGAAAACAAACAAACAAAACGAAACACAACACAACAACACTGAATTAGAAGATGTGTCCAAACTTTTGATTGATACTGTATTTAAACCTTTGGATTTTTTTTTTTTTGACGACAAATAACGAAATACAAAAGTGCATTTTCTATGTTACTGCATTTGCAAGACAAAGACATATGACACACATGTGATCTGTGATGAGAACAGAGAGAGAGAGAGAGAGAGAGAGAGAGAGAGAGAGAGAGAGAGAGAGAGTCGGTTCTGTCACAGAGAGCCAGCAGCCATCCATCATTGGGAGAGGTACCGTTCCATGACTGGGACCTGGGTTTAGTCTCAAAACACCTTTCAGCTGCTGCCAAAGTAAAGCGCACCATGGCCTGTGTATGAACTGATGTATTAGTCATCATATAGGCCTGACTGGGGGAAGAGGCAAAAGTACAGTATGAGGTGAGGGGTAAATCTCTGGAAGTGGCTGAAAAATCAAGAATGTTACTCCTGAAAAGAAAAGCAAAACAAAAAATAAATAAATTAATTAAAATGCAGCTTATTGTGGTCAGTTGTAAATGCAGGACTAGAAATACCACAAATCATAAATCAAAAGTAATCGACGACTGAGTGGTGTGAGGATACATGTGTATGAGAGAGAGAAAGAAAGAAAAAATAATAATTAAATTAGTAAAGTCAGCCGAGTCCACTGTGCGATCAGTTGTTTGCTTACAGGAATGTGAATTGACAGCTTCAGGTACAAACCCTGTATAAACACTGTGTTTGGAAATAAATTTGTGCTTTTAGCAGAGTAAACAATAATTTTAATAACAAGTACTACTCTTTACCTATACTCACTAGAACCAATACCATGACCAAACTAAAAAACAGAGGAATTACTGGTGGTGTTGTGAAGAAGAGGAAGCCTATAAATGGCCACAGTTACTATTTTCCACAAATGAAAGGAACAGACACTGGTGGCTGCCGATGTTGGAGTTTCTTTAATTAAAAAAAAAATGCCCACTGAATTGGTATGAAAATCTGAAAATATGTGCATGCATTGCTTGGAGACTTGGGCACTGATTTGTTTAAATACAAAATAACGAGCACTAATTTGCATGTGGACTGGGATATGTTGCATGCAAAACAAAATTGGCAAATTATGCATAATTTATTAAAAAAAATAAATAACTATGTGAAATTACATCACATGCCAAGTCAGGGGATGTTTCTGTTGACTGGAAGCTCAACATCCAGGCTCTCAGCTCGACATCCAGACTCTCAGAAGAGAACAGTGAAGGAGGAAACTCTAAATAATCCTGACTAAAACAGCGAGATACACTGAAACGGCTGCAACTCGAGAAATGTTTAAAATATGATAGGAATAAATAAGTAATATTGTCGAGACATGAGATATACATTTTGTTAAGATAAAAGTCAATGAATTTTTTTCAAAGGCTCTATTAAAATGCTGTTAGCATCATGTGTGCTAACATACCGTGAAGCTACAGTATCGGTCAAAAGTTTGTACACCCCATATGCATTCATAGGTGTTTCTGTACTTTGACTATTTTCTACATCATAAGACATCAAAACTATGAAATAACATTATATATATATATAATATATATATATTATATATATATATATGTTATTTACCAGCTGGGAGGCCCGTATCGTGAAATACCGTGATCAAGGTCTTGAAAGTAGTGACCGAGGCCGTCTGGGCCGAGGTCAGTATTCAAGGCCGAGATCACGGTATTTCACCATACGGACCGACCTTAAGCTGGTAAATAATATATTTATTTTTTTCTTTTCCAAATTCTAACAGAGAATGAGAGCACCCAAAAGGGAAAACCGAGCCGAGCCACCATTTTGATTCCTCATTCACGGCTGTAATGCAAATTGCTTCCTCCTCGGTATACAAGTGCACTTCCATGGTAGGAAAAAAACTAAATTTTGCCACCTATGTAGTCCCCTGTTTATACAAAATTGAGTCATTCAGGATTCAGCCACATTTTTGCTCTGCATTAGCAAGTTACAGGTTTTTAGCTTTCTCCTGTAATGTTTTCTTTTATTTCTTCTTCTTCAGGGTAGTAAAACTCGCTTTCGCTGTGAACACTGTCGTTAACGCTATCCATGATGTAAAATTAATGCTATTATGCTGAGAAATGCTGGCAAAATTTTATAAGATTTTTGATTAAAATCTTATAAATAAATCTTATAAAAAATATAAATGTTGACAAAAATTGCTACTATGTTTGTTGTTGTTGTGAACGAGCGAGTCGCCAGAGGTCCGTAACTGGGGTCCGTACCGTAGAATACAGACCCGCTCGCCAGCCAATCAGAGCGCAGGATTTGATGAAAGACCGCGAAAAAAATAAATGGAGTTATGTGGGAAACAAAAAAAAGTGTTAAAAAAACAAACAGACCACGTTTCATGTTTTAGATTCTTCAAAGTAGCCAGCATTTACCTTGATGACACTTTGCATACTATTGGCATCATCTTAACCAGCTTCATGAGGTAGTCACCTGGAATGCTTTTTAATTAACAGGTGCCTTGTCAAAAGTTAATTAGTGCAATTTTTTGCCTTCTTCATGCATTTGAGATCAAACAGTAAGTAATAAAAAATATGGTAAATAACCCTATTCGGCAACTGTAGTAATCCATATTATAGTATGTCAAGAACCGCTCAACTAAGTAAAGAGAAACGACATCCATCATTAATTTAAGACATGAAGAAGTGTCTTTTAATTAATAAAAATAAAGACAAACCATTGAATTACAAGCTGTGCTCAAACTTTTGACTGGTACTGTAATATGAAACAAGTGAAACCATTTTCACCGTCATAATACCAGCTAATAATTTTGAGAAACTTTCTAATTATTTTAACGCACAATAAGATAACCCTTGTCATTACTAAAACTTAATAAATGATGTGGTTTAGTTTTCAACATGCAAGAACAGGCTTCTGCAAATTTAACACACGTTCTCCAGACGTACGAAATTGTGCAGTTTAGCAAATAGCACTGCATGTTTTTTGCACCTTTAGGTTCCCAATCTGCATGTTCATAAAGCCAAATGGACAAAACAAAGAAAACCTGTTATTTTATCAACAGTAATATTTGCCCCACCTTCCTCTACAGACGAGCTGCCACTGAGATAAGAGTTTACTGGCATTATCAAGTTTGTTTTTCCACACGCAAATCTTTTGTAAATCAAGACCTTTATACATTTCACTATAGCGTGTGAATAAAATATGCAGGTTTTACACTGTATGTATGTGTACAACACAAGGGACAGACAACGCAAATAAATTATGCTGCGTGAGAGTAAATATCTTCACTGTCTGTTAATTATTAACTACACTATAAGTATTCTCTTATAGTGATAATTAGGACAGACCTCATAATGGATAGACTGTCGGATACAGACAGTAAACATTAATTTAAAACCTCAATAACAACAACAAAAGTGTTGGTGTCTCTCAGGAAAAGTGAAAACATAACGTGATGCTGACTCACATACGCTTATCACGAAAGCACACAGAACACTCGAAACAGATGCGCACTGCATCTGAAAGCAGATCAGCCAAACGGATGATGTGCTAAAGAGGTGATTTAGTTTTTAAATGCAGCTTTTCTCTGAGCAGGAGGAAAACAGCAGGTGCTCCTTACAGATGATTAGATATACATGCACCATTGATGTGGACAAAAAAAAAAAAAAAAGATGCACAAGCAGACAATGACCAGCTCTCTTTTCAAAACAAGGCTTTATGTGCCCCATCAAAGGCTTGCTGTTCCTCTGACATCAAATTGAGATCATCGGCTAATGCATGGATCAATGAAAAGATCAATATTTTGACTGAATTTGATATGAATGGAATGGAATGGAATATGTTGGAAATATAATCTCTTACATGACTTGGAAAGGAAAACATCCATTAAAAAAAAAATTGCAAAATAAAATATACCTTTAGATAAATTAGCCTCTGAGGAAACTATAAGCCTTTTCATAGAAAAGGTCTGGATGAGGTTTTTCCCGTTGAAAATAACACACATCTATCATGCTTGCATAAACTCGAACAAGATGTGGCTGAAGCAACACGGTGGTGCAGTGTTTAGCCCTGTCGCCTCACAGCGAGTAGGCTCTGGGCTCCAACCTGCCGGGTGAGCTTTTGTGTGGAGTTTGTTCTCCTCATGCCTGCGTAGGTTTCCTCCCACAATCCAAAGACATGCAGATTAGGTCAAATGGCTTCTCTAAGGCTACATCTACACGACAAGGGCAACGAGATTTTTTTTAAAAAAAATATCGCGTCCACATGGGCAACGGATCAGTAAAATATCAGGTTCATATGGCAACGCAACGCTTGCTGAAAACGATGCAATACACATGCCACACCTCTACGTGCGCTGTAAAGGCCTCTGCATGCTCTTGCGACAAGGCTTTCGCAGATAGCTTTTCGCAGACAGTTGTAATTTATCGTTGAGCAGGGAGTAACAGGCGTGCGCGATGTTATTCACTGCCACAACACAAGGGGGCGCGAAGTCGCTAGGAGTAGTTGGTGGGTGTGGTTAGTGGAGTGTTTATCCTCCGGTTACTTATAATGACTAGAACTGGAGTCGTATAGATGTACGTACTTCCTCACTTCCTTGATCAACCGCTCTTCGTGCTGCTCCATCTTCGCTCGTGTTTTTAAAAATGGCGGTCGTGAAAACAAAACAAACCGGGAAAGTAGGGAAGCGGAAGTGCGTGTACAGCGGATGTAGAGTGGACCAATCAGAGCCCTCTTGTCTGCGACGCTGTCTGCGAGGCTTCTGCGGTGGTCACAATTTTTGGGAGGTGCGCGCAGAGCGTCTGCGAAGGTGGGGGGGCTACGCAGATGCTGTCTGCGACGCCATCTGCGAGGACTGGGTTGTCAGCATAAATTGGCCTTAAGACGGTCCCATCGGAGACACCAGAACAATAGAAGTAGACGTATGCGCATAAACCCCTTCTTCTGTAGCATCAGCCACATAAAGTTTTGATTATTAATCAGTAGCATAAAACGAAAGACGCGGAAAGAGGAATGAACGGGGGTAGATGGAAGCCGGTACGCCAACATTCTGATATCCTCCAGAATTCTTTAATGGTCTGGAATAAATTGAATGCTACACGTTGATGGATTACTTTGTTCTTCTATGCCCTTTTTGAGGAATGTATTGTCGGACTTAAACCAACATCTGAAGAGGTGAGATCACTCCTTTTTTTTTCCTATTTTTGCTGGCGGGATTGTTTTTGTTTTTGGAAAGCGCACGGGCGGTGCACGGTTTGGTTATACTCAGTACTTCCGCAGTGTTTGGACTAAAGACTCTGCCCTAAGGGCTATTCTCTCACTCTCTCTCTCTCTCTCACTTTGCACCATTACACAATAAATATTCACAGTGAAAATGTTTTGTAAGCGCGTTTCATGAACCAAGTTATAGGATTTGTTGACAACTCGCATCGAGTTCGTTACACTTCTACCCGGCATGAAGCACTCACAGTCATGTGGTTGTGATGTCATCGTAAACAAATCCGTTCTACTCATCCAGACAACTTCGCAACGGCGTCGTTGCCAGATTTTTCCACTCTGGAACCCGTTCTCAAAAGATTTCGTTTTGGGGCACCCAAAACGCCGGTGCCGTGTGGACGCCAGGCCAAAACAATAAACAATTTTATCAGATTCACCTGAATCCGTTGCCGTGTGGACAGGGCCTAAATCACCCAGAGGTGTGAATGCGAATGTGAATGGCTTTCTCTGTGTATTGTGTCCCACAATACTGATAACTATAACTACAACTATAACAATAAATCGGTCCCATGCAGTTTATATGGTTGGTGGTCACACCAAATCGATAACGATACCCAAAGCCAAAGCTTGGGTTTATCCGTATCGGTGAGATTGCTTCTGGAGCGATTTTTCCAGGCCTGGACCTGATCCGATAAAACATCTGACCAATCAGGTCATTGTTTACATGTGACACTGTCTGAGCACGTGCTATTTTTCCCTGGGCATCTTTGTACATCATGAAGTCACGGAAAATAAAAAACATAATACAAAGCACGGATCTTTTAATCACAGATATGTGATATCTTCCATGAACTATCAATAGTAAATTAATAAACATATAAATGCAGGCAAGATATTTTAATTATGAACTTCAGCAATCCAAACATTTCATTGTTTTAGATTTCTTAATTTTTTATCCGTGATGCATCATCCATATGAAATCAGTAACCAATCTGTAATATACTGAAATGTTCATAACCAATCCGTTAATTACTAGCATCCGTATTAAAATCCGTAACCACTCCGTATTTTGTATCCTTTTTTTATTATATTTCCATAATCCGTAGTCCGTAACCTATCTGGATTTTGTCAACCACCGGCATGTGTGTATGGGTTGTTTTGAAGTCCAAGCTGTACAGTATGACCCGGAATAATGTGCTACTACTTGGAAAAAACTTCCATGACTATTCCTAAATTGCATGCATTTGAGTGGCAGGACCAACTGATATTATAGTCAGGATTATAGTTGTGGTGTGACTGCTCCAGACTGGAACTAAATTCAGGGATATGTATAGTCATAGTTGTAGTTATAGGTATGGTTATAGTTATCGGTGTTGTAGGACCAGGCCCTTAGACTGGTGACCTTTCCGGGGTGTACTCCACCTCTCGCCCAAGGTCAGCTGGGATCGACTCCAGCTTCAATGTGACCCACAATGTATAAGTGCCAAAGAAAATTAATGAATGAAAGAAAGACGTGGCTGAGGTCAGTTTTTTTTTAAACTTCAAACTCTACTCTCCAGAAAAAAGAACTGCACAGATATAGCAACATTATCTGGCAGGAAAATGACTGAATGAACTTTTATGTATCACCAGCTTTGCTTTTAGCAGTTGTTGTTATTTAAATGCTCAGACCGGAATGGAGAGAGTGGGGTAGAAAAAAAAAAACCTGGAAACCGTGTTTTAAGATAACCTCACATTCTATTCAACCTTCAAACAGCAGTGGAACTCAAATAGCTTGGAGAGGTGTATCAGCACATTTTGTGCTCCACTGAGAACAGAGTCAAATCTACACTCACTGTTATTGCTCCTAATGCAATTTTCATCGCTGCTGCTCACAAGATAGGATAACGCAGCTCAGACCAAATCCACAATCCAAAGGGCCAGAGTTCCAATTTAAATTTGTCCTTGTGGCTTCGCTGCATCTTGTATGATGGATAATCAGGGCATAAAGACTGGTTTGAGAAGCTGAATGCAAATGTATTAGTATTAATGATCAGTATGCTGACTCGGTGTGTACACTGCACTACATAACGGCCTCAAACTTCGATTTTAATCTTCTACAATAGTGTTAAATTCAACTAGCCTTGGAGCAATGACTTAAAAGAAGCATTTGGGTTTGGTGAGGAAATTATTCCGGTGTTAATTCATTACTGCAATATGATGATCACATAATGTACAGTACACCCAGAAAGAAAGGGTTCTTCAAGTCATATTTAAATATCCATTACTTCCAAAAAGAATACTACTTTGAACATCTCTGTAAGCATTTCTCCATATACGGAGAACAGAGGTGGACAGTAATGAAGGACATTTACTTGAGTACTGTACACTTTTTGAGTATCCGTACTTGAGTATTTTTTTTTTTAAACTTATGACTTTAACTTCACTACATTTGAAAGGCAAATATCGTACTTTTCACTCCACTACATTTCTGTCAAGGTACTCGTTACTATGAAGCAGCTTTGAAAGTGGAGTTTTTTTCTTTTCTTTTCTAAAACGTGATTGTTTTTTTTTCGCAGGTGACACTGAGACAGCCCGTCAGTAATCACTAGAGTCACGTCACGTCCATAGACTATAAAATCAAGTTCAGTGATTTCTCCGCATCATTATTTGAACTCGATCGGTTGATGGCAGAACGGAAGGAGGCGGTTCTTCTGGAGGATGTACGCACTTGTGGCCAAACCTAGAACCCATGTTTCAGTTTTCTGAAAGGATTGAAGATTTGTTTCGCTTTAAATTTTTGCTTTGTTTGCCTAAAACAAACCACATCATGGCCTACAAAAACTTGCCATCCAACCTGCGGAAGCATATTGAGGTATATAAGTGTTTTATTCCAAGAGAAAGCTTGCAGTGAAGTTTTATGTGCTTTTAGAGCTAGCGATAACGTTGCAATAGCTGCGCAGTTTGGTTAGTCAAATGACTTTCTATGGATTTTCCCGCCAAGTTGCCATAGCTTCGTCCGCGGCTAATGTTAAAGGTGGGGTATGAGATTTTTTTCAAGAGTATTTTTTACCATATTGCTTTAAAAGCTCCTCACACCCATGTTGCAAGCAGTACAATAGAAGGTTTGACCCAAAAACTAAATATTTTAATCCAGTCTACAGTGTAAAATAAAGGAAAAATGCCATCCAATCCTATCGAGGTACCACCTCAAAATGATTGGATACTGACACGTCAATCAGACTGAAGCCCGCGAGCAGCCCGGCCCTTCTGTGTGTGTGTGTGTGTGTGAGAGAGCGAGCAACCCCTCCCCCAACCCGCGCGCTGCGAGCAGAGTGTCACAGGATTTTCTCAGTGCGCTCCCTCCAAACAACGGGGATTTACACGAAAACAGAAGGAGATATTCACAAAATTCTTTCACAGTGAGTGCCACAAGGCTCTCCTGAACACACTGATGTAATTTTTTTTGTCTGTAGTGTAAAAAATGAGGTCACTAGAGCGAGTTAAATACGAGTGACTTTTCTGCCAAGTTTATAATGGGAGTCTATGGGGAAGCGCGCCTGTCCTCTCCTCACTTTCAGGCTTCTCATTCAAAAACTGCAAGTCCTATCGTGTAGGTAGACACATTGTGTGAATCAGGACAAGTGTGGCTACTACTTTTGAGAAAATTGTGTGTGGAGTGAAAATTGGGGCTGAAAACACAGTTTAAATGAGAAAGTTTGAGCTCTTTTTCCAAGCTCTCTACAATCTCCACTGGTGTGTAACGCAATAGACACCCATTATAAAGGCTGATTTTCTCAGGCTTTATAAGGGGGAGGAGGGGTGGAGACGCGGGGGGGGGGAGCATGGCGAGGGTGGGCGTGTTTCTTTTCAAAATATGGCTTGCGGGAACCGTTATTCCAAAATCTCGTACCCCACCTTTAACACATAACTAGTTAACTTGGACACTGCTAGTTAGCATGTAAAAACGGAGTTATGCTAACATGAATAACATTAACTTATCTAAAGTCCTTTCAAAAATATGTTTTAGCATAATCTTGCCAAACAAACAAAATCTAGAAATCTTTCTTTTCTAGTAACGTTAGCTACCCAATATGATTTCGAGTTTGAAAAGAGTTTGCTAGCATGTCAGGTGGAGCTTCAGCTCTACAGGTTCTACAAGCTAGTCAGTAAATCCAGTCAGTCACTTCAGAGGCATTAGGTTTTGTAAGCATTGTGGCAATAATACAACAATGCATCGACAGAAAATGTATTTTTAATACTTAAGTATTTTTAAAAGCAAGCACTTCAGTACTTTAACTTAAGTAAAAATTTGACTGGACAACTTTCACTTGTATTGGAGTAACATTTGACCAGTGGGATCTGTACTTTGACTTAAGTAATGAAGTTGGGTACTTTGTCCGCCTCTGACAGAGAACATACATGCACGCCTTGAACCCGATATGGGTATGATACAATTCATGTACAAAGTTCTGCATTAGTTCAAATGGCTCTGCTGATATCCGATTCGGTCATGATGCTTCGCCCTTTTAATACTGTTCTCATGGTGCCTGTCTTCATCAAAACAGCTGTTATGGGGGTGTCGTGGCTCAGGTGGATAAGGCGCCATACCATAACTCTGAGGACCCAGGTTTGATTCCAACCTGAAGTCATTTCCTGATCCCTCCCTCTCTCTCTCCTGCTCATTTCCTGTCTCTACACTGTCCTATCCAATAAAGGTGAAAAAAAGCCCAGCTGTTATGCACATCCACCATGCCGAACGATCTGTTATCGATTGTTTCTATGACTGAAGTATGCCGCCATGCTTCAATATGTCCTTTAAGGTGTCCTTAAACCTCAGAAAAGGGCAGCCAACTTTTCTGGATCCCTCTGCAAGCTCTCCAAACAGTAGAGCCTTCACCGGCCGTTCGTCGGGCATGCGTGCAACATGGCCCATCCAGCGCAGTCTGATCTTAATGAGGGTAATTTTGATATCTGGGGTCTTGGCACGATCCAGCACTTCGACGTTTGTAACATAGCTGTTCCATTTGATTTTGAGGAATGATCTCAGATGACGTTGATGAACGGTTCTAAGCAGTTTAACATGGTAACTATACAGTGTCCAGGTCTCACTTCCATACAGTAATAAAGGTGTGACGCACTGATTGTAAACTTTGAGTTTCGTTTCTATTGTGAGGTCTCTACAATCGAAGTACTCTATCTCTCAGCCTTCCCATCACACACGGGGCAGCTTGAATTCTGGTTGTTATTTCCTCGTCTAGCTTGCAGTCTTTAGTGACATAGCTTCCAAGATATTTAAAGCAGTCTACTCTTTTCAGCTTGTGACCACTGACGTAGAAATCGGCCTGTTCACCAACCCGCATGGTTTCTGTTTTCCTGATGTTGATTCTGAGACCCGTTTTCTTTGATA
Source organism: Neoarius graeffei (assembly GCF_027579695.1). Classification (NCBI taxonomy): domain Eukaryota; kingdom Metazoa; phylum Chordata; class Actinopteri; order Siluriformes; family Ariidae; genus Neoarius; species Neoarius graeffei. The sequence goes on from NC_083579.1 coordinate 63,203,360, forward strand.
GATTATTGTAAGTGGTTAACAAAAGTTGCAGCACTGTACCATCATTTGTAACTATGGCAATATCATCCGCATACTGGGCTTCCCTTATGTATTTGGTGAGCGTCTTGGTCTTAGACTTCAGTTGCCGAAGATCAAACAAGTCAGATCTAAAATGAACTCTGACGCTGTAGGATGTACTGATGTTTCGGAAAGCAAGAAAGAGCATAACTACAGCATAAATCCCGAACATACTGGGAGCAAGCTTGCAACCTTGTTTGACACCACTGAGAATATCGATATATAAATATAAAATTTCTTTTTAATTTCGCTCCAGAGTCCTCAAACCTGATTCTGAGCTCGGGTTCCTGTCGCTGTGGAGATTTAGATGTATTTGTGTGGGTTTCCTTCCACTTTCCAAAAACATACTGGTAGGTGGATTGGCTACACTAAATTACCCCTAGGTACACGTGTGTGTATGGTCTGGCATCCCATTCCTACCTTATGCTCAGTGTTCCTGTGCTTGTTTCTTTGAAACCACCAGAGCCATGAACATGATAAAGTGTTGAATAAAGATGACTGAATGAATGAATAAATGAAGTGGGGCTACAAGGTTTTTTTTTTTTGTCTTTCTGTATTGTTGTTTGGTGGCATGGTGGTGTAGTGGTTAGCACTGTCGCCTCACAGCAAGAAGGTTCTGCATTCGAGCCCTGCGGCTGAGTTTGCATGTTCTCCCCGTGTCTGCGTGGGTTTCCTCCGGTTTCCCCAACAGTCCAAAGACATGCAGGCTAGGCTAATTGGTGGCTCTAAATTGACCGTAGGTGTGAATGAGTGTGAATGGTTGTTGTCAGTCCTGTGATGACCTGGCGACTAGTCCAGGGTGTACCCTGCCTCTCGCCCATAGTCAGCTGGGACAGGCTCCAGCTTGCCCGCGACCCTGCACAGGATAAGGGCCTCTGCATGCTCTTGCGACAAGGCTTTCGCAGATAGCTTTTCGCAGACAGTTGTAATTTATCGTTGAGCGGGGAGTAATAGGCGTGCACGATGTTATTCACCGCCACAACACAAGGGGGCGCAAAGTCGCGAAATCGCTAGGAGTAGTTGGTGGGTGTGGTTAGTGGAGTGTTTATCCTCCGGTTACTTATAATGACTAGAACTGGAGTCGTATAGATGTACGTACTTCCTCACTTCCTCGATCAACCGCTCTTCGTGCTGCTCCATCTTCGCTCGTGTTTTTAAAAATGGCGGTCGTGAAAACAAAACAAACCGGGAAAGTAGGGAAGCAGAAGTGCGTGTACAGCGGATGTAGAGTGGACCAATCAGAGCCCTCTTGTCTGCGACACTGTCTGCGAGGCTTCTGCGGTGGTCACAATTTTTGGGAGGTGCGCGCAGAGCGTCTGCGAAGGTGGGGGGGGCTACGCAGACGCCATCTGCGAGGACTGGGTTGTCAGCATAAATTGGCCTTAAGCGGTAATGGATGGATGGATGGATGGATGGATGGATGGATTGTTGTTATTCAGCCTTTAGGATTTTTTCCCCCCCAATCAGGGCATCTTTTCATTCCTCTCTTCCATATATTTGTTCAAAGGTTTGAATACATTTCTTACACATCTTACAGAACACAGTTTTTAGGGGCAGACGTACAAGTTATCACATATCCTAAGAATCACAAAATAACATTTTCACAATCAATATCTCTTTTAGCTCAAAACGCTTTTTCATCTTAAGAAGCTAATATCAGTCGAGACATCTATGCATTGCGGGGGTTGAACAGGCTCTCTGTGTGCACGCACACTGGGTTATGGGCTTGCTTTAATCTGTCTGTCTGGTGCTATTGTGGGGACGTGTGAAAGCATTTCTGTGAAGTCGTACCACCTACTTTTTTGAAAGGTTGATGAACGAAAGGAATAAAATGTCTCAGTAGATCATGTTACTGTTTGCATGCATCCTCCAACATGCGCCGTCCAAAAAACTACCGGCCAGTTCTACCCAGCTGAAGTGACCATGCCAAAGTGTGCAAGCTCAAAAAGCAAGACAACGGTCTCAAAATCCAAAACAAAAGGGTGCGAATTTAACTGATTTGTGAATGAGCCGTGTATAAATTTGCATAGAGAAACTGAGGAATTTCAGACAGCTACGACTACAACTCCAAGCACTTGAAGGGAAGAGGCAGAATGAAGAGCTAATCTAACGTGTCAGATAAAGTTTGACATTTACAACACATTTTAAAAAGAAAATCCCCAGTCATGGAACTTTTTTTTCTGCCCATTAAAATGTAAATTTGCTCATTCAGTGCATGGAGATGAAAGGGCAGGATAAGTGCTGACCTTTTGCAACAATTATACACATTCATTTATTTGACAGGAGGAATGGCTACTGGCCCTGTGATAGGAACCGAAGTCTTCACACCTGCAAGAGAATGGGAGGGTAAAGGAAGTCACACAAATGTGCCCTATAAAAAGAACAGAGTGGATCAACAACAGGAGAGAGAGGCAAACCTTTTAACCATGTCCTTGAAATACAAGCTGCAGGAAGCTAGAACATTTTGATGGACTTCAAACTCTTTGCCTTGAACAATTATTTTCAGGTCTGTAAATTCTTTCACTCGCCGCTGCTGGTTCAATTCTTTCAACATTTCTGTAGAACAAGAGAAAGAACACAAATAGCAATTTAAATAGAGTGTGTCAAAATCACATGATTAAAAAAAAAGAGAGAGAGAGAGAGAGAGAGAGAGAGAGAGAGAGAGAGAGAAAGCATTTGTTTGTGTGTCTAAAGAGCTGAAAAAGATGAAGAAAATGGGGAATAAAAAACGTCAAATATATGCGGAGAGATCTGTGTACCAGAAAGAGCAGAAGGTCAACAGTCTCATTAGAACGAAGATTTGGCTACACATCTACAAAAGAGACACATGGGATTGTTTAAGATGTTTCATCCCGAAGGAAAAAGCTGTGATTTAGCACGGATTCAAATATTCGCTGGTCTAAAATGCCTTCCACAGTAAACCTCTACGCTCCCTTGAGGAAGTAAGCCAGAAAAAAAAATAATAATAATAATAAGTTTCATTTACATAGCGCCTTTCATAATCCCAAGGTCACTTTACTGTACACAGGGGAGGGAGAAGGGGAAGGGAAAATAAAAGGAAGAAAAAATGAAAGGAAGAAAGAAGAAGAAAAAAGGAAAGAAAGAAAGATCATCACACTGTATTATATTGAACACTGTACAGGGCTCAACATTAAGGACTGCCCGACTGCCTGGGGCAAGTGAAACATGCATTTGGGCAAGTGGGAAATGTCCCCGACATGCCTGACTGGGCAAGTTGGAATGAGTATATATTACGAACTAGCACCACAAAAATTAGATGTTTTGATCTTTTATTTCAGTTCCTAAAAGCGTCCCTCACTATGTATCCGCCATCATGTCTTGGCTGTTTTCTTAGTCCCGGTTTAATTTACTGCTTTGCAAGTTATTTTATATACCCCCGCTGTTGTAATATGGTACGCGTACTGTTTATAGACCCCTTGTGCATGACGTCACGCATCACGTGATAATTACAGCTGGGGTCAGACAGACACCGTCTTTCACGCAAGCAAGGCTTAATCTGTCTTCAGTGTGGTGAATTTTTGCGCTGTTTTTGCTCGTTCAAACAGAGAAATAGATAAAAGGTATTACCGTCTCCCTGCTCTCAAGAAAAATGTTAACAAATAGGAGCAAATGCTTCAAGAACAACGAGGAAATGAGTGGTTAAAGAATACGACGAGAGGATATCAGCCTGAAAACTCCAGAGAAATTCACGATTGATGGAAGAGCTTGATTAAGAATCTCGTTTTATTTCTTTTCTGCTCGCATTCGAGTTAGTTCCTTCATGAAAGTGTTTGATTTTCTTACAGGTAAAGTCGCTTCCTTATTCGACACAGAAAACCCAGATTGGTTTCAAAACAACTTGGGCATAAAAAACTCAACAAGGAGTGACATGCGCGATAAATCCTGAAAGAACAGAACAGATTAAGAGCAAAGAGAGCTGGAGCTTTGTTTCTGTTATCAGAGGAACACAGTCCTGTACAAAATATTTATATATCGGTGTTTTTTTTGTTGTTGTTCTATCATCCACCTCTAGGTTTATTTAAAAATAAATAAATAAATAAATAAAAACCCGCGCTGCGTCATGACAGACCAGCCGCACTGATTCAGTTACAGGTTGCCAGGTCTGTATAAAAAACACCCATAACTAACCTACACACTAAACAATAATTTTAAACTCAAACATTATCCTGTTTGTCATGACACAGCACAGTTTTTTTTTAAACCTAGAGGTGGAGGATATAACAAAAAAAACTATATATAAATATTCTCAAACACAGTACTGTTCAAAAGTCTTGGCACCCTATTGTTTTCTTCATACAAATTGTTATAGATTTCTATTTTATGTGATTTCTACATTATCGAGTAATGAACCTACAGTCTGAGAGAGTTCTACACAAACACACTGAACTTTACATCAGCTGCATGCATGTGAAATGGAAATAAATAGACTAAGGCAGGAAAAATTATTTTGGATAAAATTGTTATTGCCCGTTACAAGTAAAAAGTAACCAGACCAAACTTCAACTCAATGCGTGATCTTCATTTTATGTTGCAATTCACAACTATTCTATGGTTTTCCTAAAATAAATAAATTAATTAATTAAATGAAAAAAAAAAAGTAGTACTCACAAAAATGGGGGGGCAAGTGATAATATTGGGGGTCAAGTGGAAATTAACCCCCATTTGCCTCCCAGGGCAAGTGGGTTTAAAAGTTAATGTCGGGCCCCGCTGTATTATTGTAGTAACTCGTTCTGATGATCTGTTTTTGCCAGTTCATTCCAGCATCGACGCACAGGGACACATTTTTTTTTTGCTTTGGCACTGTTTTAAGCCAGGGTTAATTCAAGGATATTTCCATTTTGGATGAAACACAGCTGGCCTCTTCATTTTAAGGCAATTTAATGATACAAATAAGATTAATCTCTAAATGTTCATGTTTAATACTTGGTTATAAATATGCACTTAGTGAAGTCTATGAGTGATAGACATCTTCCTTGATGGAGCTCTAGCAGGCCTGTAATAACTTTTTGCCTTCATCTCATCAGTCTGTAAGACTTGTCCCGGACTCTGGATGGTATCTTGTGCTGAATCTCCCAGGTAATGACAGAGAATTCATATCTTGATGGCACGCTTTAATACATTTATGCTCGTATCCTGCAGCATGCTTGGGAGCTGTGCAAAGTTTTTTTTTTTCTTTATGAAAGCATACGTTGGTACTATTGTGGTATCATTCACACAAGCACAATATACACTCTCCATCCACTAAAATAGTAACATTTGCACACCCGCACATTTATGCAGTTATTTAATCAGTCAGTCAATCATGTGGCAGCAGCACAACACATAAAATCATGCAGATACAGGTCAAGAGCTTCAATTAATGTTCTCATAGAAAAACGGAATGAGGAAAAACTGAAATTTCAATGACTTTAACCCAGGCTTGTAGTACTCGAGTCCGACTCATGCCCCAATTTTAAGGACACATGACTTGACATGGACTTGAGCACTGATGACTCAGACTCGTGCATTAACTGCATTCGGACTCGTAAATTGGAGACAAGGACTCGGATTTTTTCTTGATTTCTTGTAACATGTCATAATCTGGCGTAAGATATTTATATTTATATCTACATTAATTTTTATACTAATTTTGTGCAAGAGAATGCACAGTCACCTGTTCATACGTCATGTTCAGGAACAAACTAACGTTCATGGCGCTAAAATGCCTGGAGAGAACGCCCCTAGGATTGCCCTCTTTGCTTATACAGACTTCTCGTGCAGTGGGAAAAATGCACTGCTATGTGTTCCATATGTAGAAGAACTATCGAGGAGACGACGGGGACGACCTCAAACTTCAATCGTCATTTGGCAAGACTCCACCCAGAGAAGGAAGTGACACACTATGTTCATTGCCCTGTTGATAGCGGAGCTTGCTTGCTGACCGATGAATTAGCTAGTGTTAACCCTCTCTCATGTTATTTGTCCTGTTGATAGTGGGCGGGGCTTGCTGAGTGATGAACAAGCTTTTTATCTGTAGCCTATTAACTAAAATGGGGCAGTTGAGCAGTAACGTTAGTCCGACACAGTAGCAGAGACACTTTCACATAAAGGCAGCAACAGGAGTCTTGTTCTCGGACTCAACTTGGATCAATAGCGGACTCGACTCAAAATTTTCTTTAATGACTTGGACCCGAACACTGGGGACTCGAGACTGGACTCAGACTCGAGGTTTAGTGACTCGACTACAACACTGCTTTAACCAGGTCATTGTTTTTGGTGCCAGAGAGGCTGGTTTGAAGATTTCAGAAACTGCTGATCTCCAGGGATTTTCATACACAACAGTCTGTAGAGTTTATACAGAATGGTGCATAAAACAAAAAACATCTACTGAATGGCAGTTCTGCAAGCAGAAATGCCTTGCTGATGAGGGAGGCCAGGAGGTGAATGGCCAGACGAGTTTGAGAGGACAGGAAGGCTACAGGAACTCAAATAGCCACTCTTTACTATTCTAACTGATATGAGCTGCTTTTCAGCTCACCACAGTTGTAAAGAGTGGTTACTTGAATTACCGTAGCCTTCCTGTCAGATTGAACCAGTCTAGCCATTCTCCTCTGAGCTCGCTCACCAGAAGTGCTGCCTAGTAAGTGTTTTCATCACCAATCAGTGTAAACTCTGAAGTCTGTGGGTGTGTGGAAATCCCAGGTGATCAGAAGTTTCTGAAATACTCATACCAGACCATTTGGCACCTACAATCATTCCATAGTCAGTGTTTGTTGTGAACATTAACTGAAGCTCTTGACCTGCATCCGTCAATTGTATACACTGTACTACTGCGACATGACTGACTAATTGGATAATTGCATGAATGTACAGGGGTACAGGTGTTTCTAAAGTGGATGGTGAGTGTACACACACACCTGTACAAAGCCAAATATGGTGCGATAGATGGATGGAAAATTTTTTTTTTTACATTTTCAACTCATTCTTTTTTCAAAACAATTATATTCACTGTATGTAAAACCCTGACATCTCGTTTCATCTCTACATCAGTACCACATATTAGGAAGATGATTCACAGTGCACAGCTAATAGGGTTTTCAATTTTGAAATTCAAGGGGAAAAAAAACCCCACAGCACCGAAATGACTGCATATTAATGGCGTGACAAAAATGGCAGGAACATATGTGATCATCTGCGTAAAATGTTCCTTGTTAATCTGACTGGGGTGTGTGAATAGCATGGCAGCTAATTATTTTCTATTTAAGTGGGTCAGTGTTCTCTGGAGGTGGACCAACCATTAACCAGCTCAAGCTATTCTTACTAAAGAAAGAACAGTGATTTTGTCTAAAATGAAATAACTCCAGTATTAATACAATATAATATATAATGGCCTTTTTAAAAAAAAATGATATAGTTCACAAGACTACTAATAAAAACACACAGATACAGGAGAGTCTACAGGGAGCGCACTTTGCTCTCGGTTTCACGAAACAGAATGCTGAAGTTGTGCAATGTGTCCTTCGAGCACAAAGGCGTGCTGAACTGAGAACAACAGAAGTACTGATATGGTGATGAAACGCACTCAAGAACGCTCTCACTAGTAGGACACATGCAAGGATAAAGTCAGAATAAATGAATGCAAACTCTGTTTACAAAGAGCCTCAGAGCTTAGTGAAGGAGACCATTCTTTTTCTCTCCTTCTTCCAATTAACCACAAAGCCATGTCTACAGATATGAAGGGCAGGCAACGCCTGAGGCCAGGACAAGACGGATTCGATGCCTCCTACAATGTTTTGTGGAACAATGGTCTTAAATTATACACAAAGTCGACACACTCTTGTTAAAATGGCAGGGTTTTATGATGTAAAAAAAATGAAATCAAGACCAGAACGTCGTCGCTCATCTGGCCTGCCAGCAAAACAGCCATGACGACCAAAACATCAAACAGAACTGAAATGTGACAATGTGCGAGAAGACCAACCTCCACGACAAACTGTTTGCAACAGGAAAATCAACAAAGGACTAAGTTTTGTTCTCTGAGAGAAGATCGACCCAAAACATCGATCAGAACTGAATTCGCATGATAAATGAGAGAGGAGATACGATTCTAGTCAGAAGAAAATGTATTAAGTCGACCTAATTTCTAATTTGTTAGCAAAAAAATCGACAATACAATGACCAAGTGTTGTGCAGAAGGTTGAGTTCTTTCAAATAAAATAATCAGAACTGAAATCCATTGAGAACTGAGGGAGGGAGGAGATACGATTTAACTGAAAATAAACAAGGCTGTAAACAAATTGTTTATCCATCCATCCATCCATTGATGCCTACCCAAAACATCAATCAGAACTGGAATCAGATGAGAAATGAGAGAAGAGATACACTTCTAGTGAGCGGCCTGGAAAATGCGTTCATTTTGCCTAATTACTAATTCGTGAGAAAAAAAAATTTGACAAAACAACAACCAAGTTTTGTGCAGAGTGATGAGTTCTTTCAAACAAAACAATCGGAATGGAAATCCATGGAGAATTGACAGAGGAGATATGATTTAACTGAATTGTGGATGACGGACGCCACGGCAATAGCTCATCGGCCTTATGGCCAGATGAGCTAATAAATCGCATCAGATCATTTTCCACCTTCATCTATAGCAATCAACAATAGGCAGAAAACAAACAGAAACACTTTAGGGGGGAAAAAACAAACAAAACAGCAAAAACGTACAATAACTTGGTTCCTTGTGGGTGCACACTACATTGTGTAATATGGCATATGACTGGTTCATTGTGAGCACAATCACATTCAAAATCATGCTCTAAAGTAATAAATCATACACCTGTCATTAATCAGTGTTTCTGATTAACCCCAAATACAGATCGGCTGTTTCTGTAGGATTTTCTTGAAACCTTAGTTTCATCCAACTGCCCAAGCCAGTTACTATGCACATGCAGGATTCCATCGTTGAAAGATATCAATCAGAAATGGGGTACAAAACCATTTCCAAAACATTCAAGGTACCACTGAACACCGTGAAGGCAAACATTAATTAAGTGGAGAAATGGGGCATCACAATGACATTACCAAGAACAGGACATCCATACAAAACTGACAAGAAGAAAACTTATCAGGGAGGCTTCCAAGAGACCTACAGCAATATTAAAGGAGCTGCAGGAATATCTGGCAAGTCATTCTCTGCATGTGACATCTCTCAACAATCTCTGTATTCTTCAGATGTCTGAGCTATGGGGGGAAAAGGCTAGACAGAAGTCCTTTCTCAAAAAAAAAAAAAAAAAAGGCCACACACTCAAACTTGCCTAGATCACCCCAAACCATGTGGCAAAATGTGTTATGTTCTGATGAGACCAAGACAGAAATTTTTGGCCATAATCTAAAAGAAGTGTTTGGCGTAAATACATGACACCTTATCACCCAAAGCAGTGGTTTTCAAAGGGGGGGCCGCAGCCCCCTGGGGGGCCGCCGGGGGCGCTAGGGGGGCTTCAGAAAGTTGGAGGGACGATAACAAAAAATTGCGGGAAAAAAATTATTTTTTAAATAATTATGAAATATATTGTAATTAGTTTTTTAATCATTATTATAAAATATAATTAAAGGTCCCATGGCATGAAATTTTCACTTTCTGAGGTTTTTTAACGTTAAAATGAGTTCCTCTGACCTTCTTAAGTCACCCCAGTGGCTAGAAATTTCATAATGTGTAAACCAAACTATGCCCAACATTTGAGAATGGCGCGTCAAAACGGCGCGTTGATAAGCTCTTCCCTTTACTATGTCAGCAAGGGAGATGATCCCCACGCCCCCCCTTTGGATTCCCACCCACTGTATGGATTGCCCCGCCCAGCTGTAGTGAGGAGACCATAGAGGACACAACATGGCATCACCTAAGCGAGCGAAACATGGAAATTGCGCTGTACATGGATGTGACAACACAGAAAAGAGTCTGTTTTTACTGCCGACGGGAGAGCCCCTGAAGACGCAGTGGCTTAATTTTATTTACTTCAATAATACGCCGTCGAGTCTACCTAAGACAGTGTATGTTTGTCGGAAGCATTTTCCTGATGGATGTTTCCACAACTTGGGACAGTACAGGGCAGGTTTTGCACATCAACTGTCACTGAAGCCTGGGTCCGTACCAAGCATCCCTGCCGCATCAGCAACAAACACCGAACAAGTAAGTGTATAACTGTTAAGTCGTTTTGCTGTGTTTTAAAATTATTAAAAGATAGCACGATGATGACACAACTAACACAACGCTAGTTTCATGTAAAGCCTCGGTCACAACCAGCCGTACCGTGCTCCTATGGCCGGTCTACATGCAAAAAACGCAAGAAACACACGGAGAGCGCGCATGAAACGCACGAGAGCGCGCATGTGAAAAGCACGAGAGCGCGCGTGTGACGTGCTGATTTTCGAGCCGCAGACCAGCCGCAGAGGTTCTTTGTCATGTCAAACAAACTCTACGGGCGCTTACGGTTTTTTCAGGTTGCAAGACAAACTTACGGCCAATGTGCGTCTTTCTCCGTGAACAAAAAAAAAAAAAAAACGCAGCAATTTGGGAAACGCCAAAAATCACACGGCCAAAAAATCGTACGTCCGGTTGTGACCTAGGCTTAACCAAACCACAACACTCTCCGTTACATGCAAAAATAACCACACAGCCTTAGATATTAATAAACTTACCCCATCAGAAAGAGAAACGGCGCCTTGCACACACCAATGCCTCCGATGGAATGTAATCCTAGAACGGTCCGTGTATCATCCGATCATTCAAGTATTCCATTCAATCTGGAAAACGAGGTTGCGACTTTTTTTTGCTAGAAATGGTTATCTCCGATGTAAATACCGTGTGTCTGTTTGCTCTGCGGTGTGTCAGCTCCTCTGCGCTCTGTTTAGTCACTCATTCCATAGTGAAATCACACGCCTGTATGCAGTTAAGTAGCCATGCGCTCAGCCCGTATCATACAGCTGATTCGCGGAAAAAAAAACAAAAGACTTAAATCATCATGTGAATGGCCCATATGGTAATTTACCCACACCCCCCAGCAGGCTACAGTCCTGACAAAAACGAGACAATTTGCAACAAAAAATGTATGCTTTTCCAACAAAACAATCTATTATCTGAAATACTGATTGCATTCTTCAAGATCTCAACTTGCACATGATGGAAAAAAACAAAAATCACAAATTTCGAAAAAAAATGCTTCTTTTGCGATTATCTCGGATTCGTTTCGGCCGACATGTGTCCCTGGATTCGGTGAGGGGTCACAAATACAAGTCAAAAAAAAAAAAAGGAATGCCTCAGAAGAAGAGGAGAACATTTTTGGAATGGCCAAGTCTAGATTTACGATATGTCCTATCGAAAAACCAGTGGAATGACTTAAAAAGGGCTGTGGAGAGGGGATCTCCTTGCAAATTGATAAATCTGGAGAATTTTTGTAAGGAAGAGTGAAAAAAATTGCCAAAGCATGATGTGCTAAGATGGTGGACTTTTACCCCAACAAAGACTGAGTGCTCTCTTACAAGCAAAAGGGGTATACTTACCAGGTTACTGTAAGTTTTTTTTTTTATTTGTTTTTCAAGTGAATTTTGTTGGTTGCTACAGTGTTTCCCCTACCATTATATTGGGGGGATGCCCCCCTGAAAGTCCCCACCTGCGACACACACGTTTTAAGGTCCTCAAAAAAGAAAAGAAACAGGAGTGCAAGCACTAGGACCACACGGAAAGAGCACCTGCTCAAATACATGAGAGGATGCAGGCACTAGGACCATGCAGAAACATCCCCTCCTTAAGCTGCCGGTTCCCTGTCTACTTCGCTCTCCTCTCATGCGCTCAAAAATGATTCAAACAACAGTTAGCAATGTCAGAACCCCCTCAGCGGCAAAAGATGGAGGACATATGACATTTAAAAAATAAATAAATAAATAATAAAAAAAATTTTGCAAAGTGTGAGTGATGTCTTCAGACACACTCTATATTAAGTTCGGTTACGTTACGTTACAAATATTCACAGTAAGACATACATGTCAACCTATACGGAATGTCCGTATTTTATACAGATTTGATTCAATAAACGTAGTATACGGGCGTATAAATAAAGTTATACGGATTCTTTAAAAAAACTTCAATATTTATTTACAGCTATAATCAGTTCCCACGATGATAAAAGAGCGCATCACATTTACAAACGTACTGTACACCACAGACAGTCAGTAAAGAGTCTTATGAAATCGCGCGTTATCTTGTGGTAGCAAGACTTCGTTCCACTTTTGATCATGCGCACACCGCATTGCGAGAATCCAGCCAACCGGGAAGTCATAGACATATAGACTCCGCCTTCTGCGTAGAATCATACGTCATCCTCGCCGTCATATTGGATGTGGCAAAGTGGAGATTCTTCAACCGTCTCTGGTATAGCGTCTAGACAGTAGCCGAGAATAAAGATGCCTCATTTAAAGATGCTGCGTTTAACTGTACCAACAGGTTTACCGTCCAAACGAGATCACATGGGATTACCTTTCACAGGTGAGACTGGAAAAATACTTTTCATTGTATTTGGTCATTATAACGTAATTTTACAAACAGATTTTCCTGACTTTGTGGCTAATATGAAGTCTCGTGCATAATAGCCGCTCGGTGAAACCTGTCTCCAAACAACGAAGTATTTCCTTCGTAACTACGCTGATAACACTTTGTGTTTTTGTCAAACATTGGAGCTTTGTATTCATTCTGAAGGTTTATTGTTATTAATATTGAATAAAAAGTAACTGGGATATATTGTTGTTAATTATCATTCAAATTTTAGGTAAATTATTTTAATTTGCATCTTATACGGATTTTATAAGGGAAATACGGATTTTGGAGGTTGGTTATACAGGTTTGATTGACCAAAGGTTGACATGTATGGTAAGATTATGTTGGAATATGAGATAACTTTGTAATCATCTTCAAGTTAGCTAACCATAGAAAATGACTTCTTTTTTTACGTTATTCAAATGAGCAGTCAGTCTACGACTGTACTTCTTCACTCAACACATAAATCAGAGTAGTGATCGGCAGTGGAGAGGTGAGTGTAAACAAATTACAGAAAGAAGCTATCTGACTTTCTAATTAGAAATCAATTTTAAGCTCTTAATACTTGTTAAAAAATGATTTGTGAAAGAAATGTTCAATTGTAAAACAAATTGTTTTAAAATAATTGTTCCGTTCTTAAAAAAAAAAAGTTCTTTTGTAAAAATTTGCTCCAATTATTGTTCGAAAATAAATGTGAAGACCTAAATATGACTCCTTTAGCGGTTTATTCAGGTCCAAATGCTCTGTAATTGCTGGGTTCCACGTGACATCACATCCGCCTCATTAGTTATTCAAAACTTTAGCTGGTGGTCTAACAAAGCTCAGTACCTCTCACTGAAATCAAAGGGAGCCGAGTCGAAGCACGCTCGAGTTTGCAGTGATCACTTGGTGAAAGGTTTGTATTTCCCTCTCAGCTATGTCCTAAGTGTTTTCCAAGTACTTTTCTTGCAATGTGTCGTTATTTTACGGTACTTTTTTTTTTAGTCACGAAGCGCTAAAGTCCCCAGCTGTTTCTTTGTTCACTCCTCACAAAGTCCATATGCTTGAAGGTCGCGACAAAATTCTTCCCCAGCCGTACAGTTACAATGCGCCGTGATCATGCCTCCGTCTTGTTTAACTAAGATCCAGGTCTTTAAAGGGGTTTCTGATGATCTTTGTGAATGATTTACCTGAGAGATAAGAGCCAACACAAGTGAGAATCAAGCCAACTGTTGCTTGTTTACACTTCAACTTGCAGCGCTTCGTTGTAAAGATGCGAACGAAAAGCTTAAAAAAAAAAAAAAACATACTTGCACGGGCAAAAACAATCCAGGATTCATTCAGCAGCGACTTGATACCGAGCTCCTTTATTCAGCCACATACAAAAAAGTTGTAAGCCTCCATACTCTTCCACGCTTTCATCTGTTTTGCGGTGTAGAAGGACGTCTGCAACACCAGATAGTTCGAGATGTCGGGGAACTCGACTGAAGGGTAGTTTTCGAGATAGTATGACAAATCCTTCTTTCCCAGACTGTAGGGGTCGATTCCATTGCACATAGCAATCTTCTGAATAGATCTAAAGCCAGCAGTGGCTTCTAGATTACGAGCGTATTCTGATAAGTTATTTGCACTATGGCAGCCGTTTAGACCATCAGCTATTTCACTTCCAGTAAAACCGCTAAGAAAAGTCACGTGACTGAAACCCAGCAACTGGAGCCGCGGGAAGGGGTCCTGCAACAGCTAAAAAAAAAAAAAAAAAAACAACAGTAAATTTAGAGGGAAACACTGTGCTATATCATATTAAAAGTGAAAAATGATCTGATGTACAAAAAAATTAAAACAAGATAAAAGCACATCACAAAACCCTGCAATATTAACAGAGGTTAAATCGAAGGATAACATTTTCTTTTTGAATACAAATATCCTCTTGCCTTGAATTGGTTAAATAAAACTTCAGCAAAGGTGATTATTCACACAGTGCCTTATTATACATCATTAAAGGTTTAAAAGCTTGTGCACAGTGCAGGCACTTGACCTGTACTTCAATTTAACCTGCACCTCGAGGTTAATTCAATGTCAAATCATGGACTTTCTTGCAGCCCAACATGTCTTGCAGAATGTCAAAAACTAAAGAGTTCAATAACAGAGTATTTCCATTTTTTCACTGTTCAAACCTCTCTGTTGGGAATTTAAGCGAGACTACCATGTCTCAAACTGTGCTAACACATTTATCTATTGAATGCTTCATCTTAAATAAACGGATTTCCATTTGAAGTGAAGTCAAACACTGATCTTACTGTATGTAACAGGATTAATACATTTTCACTGTTTTATGTACAGTGGATATAAAAAGTCTACATACAATTACTGGCACATTTTTGTGATGGAAAAAAAAAACAAGACAAATTTTAAATAATCAGAAACATTTTAAGGAAAAATAAAGTGACAGTAACCTGCTCCATACAGTGCCTTGCAAAAGTATTCATACCCCTTGAACTTTTTCACATTTTTCCACCTTACAGCCACAAACTTAAAAGTTTTTTAATCAAATCAAATCAAGTTTATTTGTACAGCGCTTTTAACAATAAACATTGTCGCAAAGCAGCTTTACAGAATTTGAACGACTTAAAACATGAGCTAATTTTATCCCTAATCTATCCCCAATGAGCAAGCCTGTGGCGACGGTGGCAAGGAAAAACTCCCTCAGACGACATGAGGAAGAAACCTCGAGAGGAACCAGACTCAAAAGGGAACCCATCCTCATTTGGGCAACAACAGACAGCCTGACTATAATATTTTATTGAGATTTTATGTGACAGACCAACACAGAGTAGCACATAATTGTGAAGTGAAACGAAAATGATAAATGGTCTTCAAAATTTTAAACAAATAAAAATCTGAAAAATGTGATGTGCATTAGTATTCAGCCCCCCTGCGTCAATACTTTGTAGAGCCACCTTTTGCTGCAATTACAGCTGCAAGTCTTTTGTGGTATGTCTCTACCAGCTTTGCACATCTAGACACTGAAATTTTTGCCCATTCTTCTTTGCAAATAGCTCAAGCTCAGCCAGATTGGATGGAGAGCGTCTGTGAACAGCAATTTTCAAGTCTTGCCACAGATGCTCAATGGGATTTAGGTCTGGACTTTGACTGGGCCATTCTAACACATGAATGTTCTTTGATCTAAACCATTCCATTGTAGCTCTGGCTGTATGTTTAGGGTCATTGTCTTGCTGGAAGGTGAATCTCCTTCCCAGTCTCAAGTCTTTTGCAGCCTCCAACAGGTTTTCTTCCAGGATTGCCCTGTATTTAGCTCCATCCATCTTCCCATCAACTCTGACCAGCTTCCCTGTCCCTGCTGAAGAAAAGCATCCCCATAGCATGATGCTGCCACCACCATGTTTCACAGTGGGGATGGTGTGTGCAGGGTGATGAGCAGTGTTAGTTTTCCGCCACACATAGCACTTTGCATTTAGGCCAAAAAGTTCAACTTTGGTCTCATCTGACCAAAGCACCTTCTTCCACATGCTTGCTGTGTCCCCTACATGGCTTCTTATGCCTGTCTTTCAACAATGGCTTTCTTCTTGCCACTCTTCCAAAAAGGCCAGATTTGTGGAGTGTACGACTTATAGTTGTCCTGTGCACAGATTCTCCCACCTGAGCTGTGGATTTCTGCAGCTCCTCCAGAGTGATCATGGGCCTCTTGGCTGCTTCTCTGACCAGTGCTCTCCTTGCTCGCTCTGTCAGTTCAGGTGGACGGCCATGTCTTGGTAGGTTTGCAGTTGTGCCATACTTTTTCCATTTTTGAATGATGGATTGAACAGTGCTTCTTGAGATGTTCAGAGCTTGGGATATTTTTTTATAACCTAACCCTGCTTTAAACTTCTCCAGAACTTTATCCCTGACCTGTCTGGTGAGTTCTTTGGTCTTCATGATGCTGTTTGTTCTTCAGTGTTCTCTAACAAACCACTGAGGCCTTCACAGAACAAGTGTATTTATGCTGAGAGTAAATTACACACAGTAGGACTCTATTAACTAATTAGATGACTTCTGAAGGCAATTGATTGCACTGGATTGTATTTAGAGGTATCAGAGTACAGGGGGCTGAATACTAATGCACACCACATTTTTCAGATTTTTATTTGTTTCAAATTTTGAAGACCATTTATCATTTTCATTTCACTTCACAATTATGTGCTACTCTGTGTTGGTCTATCACATAAAATCTCAATAAAAAACTTTTAAGTTCGTGGTTGTAAGGTGGGAAAATGTGAAAAAGTTCAAGGGGTATGAATACTTTTGCAAGGTACTGTAAGTGTGCACAGCGTTTTATAACTGGGGGATGTGACTGTGCTCAGAACGAACCAATCACATTTAATCTCATGTTCAAAAACATCATAGAACTGTCATTCATGAAATTAATCGCATTAACCCCAGCTGTTTCTGTAGGATTTTCTTGACATCTTCTTGGTTTCATCTGACTGCTGAAGCCATGGGTGACAAAGAGCTTACAAAGTATATATGGTATCTTAGGGCGGCACAGTAGTGTAGTGGTTAGCACTGTCACCTCACAGCAAGAAGGTTCTGGGTTCGAGCCCGGTGGCCGACAGGGGCCTTTCTGTGTGGAGTTTGCATGTTCTCCCTGTGTCCGTGTGGGTTTCCCCCACAGTCCAAAGACATGCAGGTTAGGCTAATTGTGGTGGCTCTAAATTGACCGTAGGTGTGAATGTGAATGGTTGTTTGTCTCTAAGCAACTCGTCCCCCGCCTCTCGCCCATAGTCAGCTGGGATAGGCTCCAGCTTGCCTGTGACCCTGCACCAGTGACGTGCGGTCAGGGGCGGCAGGTGAGGCAGAGCCTCACCGGTCATCATCCAGCCATCATGAGATGTAATGAATGTAAATAATGATAACAATAAAGATTTGTCCAATCATCTGTGCTATATATGCCATTTCTGTAGGATTCAAGTAATTTCAATCATTTTTGCGATCAAAATCGCCGTATTTGCCTATTTCCTATTCAACTGCAGTGAATATGCAGCGACGTGAGGCA
Source organism: Neoarius graeffei (assembly GCF_027579695.1). Classification (NCBI taxonomy): domain Eukaryota; kingdom Metazoa; phylum Chordata; class Actinopteri; order Siluriformes; family Ariidae; genus Neoarius; species Neoarius graeffei. The sequence goes on from NC_083579.1 coordinate 63,221,032, forward strand.
GCACCAAGCCGTGCCTCACGTCAGATTGCGCAATCCCTTGTTAACTGGGTTGAGTGCGTGCCTTTTGCTTACTCTGTGTATGCTACCAATGTAATGCTGTATTAAAATGTTTTTTATACATTGTAGACATGTGTATAATATGTCCTCACTTTCCTTATAATATGTAATGTTTTCTACGTACGTGTATCACTTATTTAGTGTTAACAATTTGACATAAAGCCGCACTGAAAAGACATGAGGTGAGGCAGGCAGTAGCTCTGCCGCAGTGCAGAGGGCGTACGTGAGCTCAGTTATTCTTGTTTGGTGGTTGCTTCTTCTCTACGTCGTCACGTAAAGTTTAATTTGGACTGTTGTTGGCTTGTTCCGACTGACTGCAACAAATTAACGGAGGATGTAATAGCTCAACTGAAAGGTTTCTCAAAGTTGGACTTGCCAAAAGTTGCAGACGGTCCCTGAAGCGACCAAGTTACTTCAACTGGCCCTCACTATACCAGCTACAACAGTGTCCATGGAAAGGTCATTCTCTGCTCTGAAAAGACTCAAAACGTACAGTCGTAATTGCACCAGCCAAGGACGTCTTTCATCCCTAGCAATCATCGCCATTGAGACTGAGAGACTTTTAAAACTAAAAAAAGACAAGGAGGATTTCTACGCCAAAGTCACAGAGATTTTAGTCCAGAAGGAGCGGCACATGGACTTCATTTACAAGTAAAGGTAAGACCAGTGTTCGAATCCTGTGTGTTTGTGTATGTGTGTGTGAGAGAGAGCATCCGCTGTGATGCTGTGCCTTGCGATGGATGGATGTGGCACCGGCCGTGGTGCTGTGTGTCCTGTTCTGTCTGTAGCACCGTGGTTCGTGTGTTTTTTGTCTGTGGCATCCGCCGTGGTGCTGTGTGGTTTGTCTGGCATCTGCCGTGGTGCTGTGTGGCCTGTTCGGTCTGTGGCATCCGCCGTGGTGCTGTGTGGTTTGTTCTGTGTATGGTACCCGCTGTGTGGTCCGCCGTGGTGTTTTTTGGAGGTAGGCTACTGAACCGCCATTCATTTTTCATTCTTCCTTGGCCAAATATGTACCTTCAAATGTACCTTATGTAAAGAATGCTGCTATGAGATATGAAACTAATCGGTATTTGGCAAATATTTTGGTGCATATTTGAAAATCTGATTTTGAAAAAGTCAGTGCCTCACTAACCACAAACCTCACCGCACGTCGCTGCCCTGCACAGGATAAACGGTTACAGATAATGGATGGATGGATATAGTATCTTTCTTACTGAAAGCTAGCAATCAGGAAGGGGGTACAAAATAATTTCTAAAACATTAGATGTACCATAGAACACTGAAGACCTTCATCAGCATGTGGGGAAAATGGAGCACCACAGGGACGTTACCAAGAACAGGACATCCCTCCAAAATTTGGCAGCATGGTGGTGCAGTGGTTAGCACTGTCGCCTCACAGGAAGAAGGTTCTTGGTTCCAGCCCAGTGGCTGTGTTCTTCCTGTGTCTGTGTGGATTTCTTCTGGGTGCTCCGGTTTCCCCCAAAGTTCAAAGACACACAGTTACTGTAGGTTAAGTGGCTACTCTAAATTGCCCATAGGTGTGAGTATCTGAGGTGTTGGTCAGATATGAGTAATATGGTGGCTGCCAGCGGTGCCTTTGTATGCCTTCGACTCGGCCATGTTGAGCTGCGCCCTTCGATATTCAGCTACAAGGATGGATGATTAGCCACTCCATCTCATCTCATCTCATTATCTCTAGCCGCTTTATCCTTCTACAGGGTCGCAGGCAAGCTGGAGCCTATCCCAGCTGACTACGGGCGAAAGGCGGGGTACACCCTGGACAAGTCGCCAGGTCATCACAGGGCTATTAGCCACTCCAAATTCAATTTATTAAAGGAGAAGACCTAAAACTTACCGGAGAGGCTAGTGCCAAGAGATCTACTGCAACATGAAAGGAGGTGCAGGAATATCTGTCAAGTACTGATTACTCTCTGTATGTGACGACAATCTCTCATATTGGTCACATGTCTGGTGCTATGGGTTAGTGCGGCTAGACGAAAACACTTTCTTACAAAAAATATCCAAGCTTAACTAAATCACCCTAAATGATTTGGCAAAATGTGTTATGGTCTGATGCAGGGCCGGTTCTGCCCTAATCTGGGCCCGGGTGCAACATCGCGCAACCCCCCCCCCCCCCCCCCCCCCAAAAAAAAAAAAAAAACCCACACACACACCAGTCTAAATCAGGACAACTATCACATAACTATAACTATAAACATTTTACATCAACTATTTTAACTAAATGGGCTATAATAAATAAGCCTGCAGCCATGGCAGGCTGCCTTAAAAAGTAACCGTTCAATGACACAACTGACAGCCTGCGCAGCCACGGCGGGCTGCCTTAAAAAGTAACCATCCCTGTGTCCTCGATTTCTTCTGTCCGTCTACTAAGCCAAGAAGTATATACTCGTTTTGCATTTTCTGCCTCCTTTTTTGTATTTTCGACCCTGCGCTTATTTTCTTTCCTTTTCTGAAAACCCGATTTGTGTCCAGACATTTTGTTCTGCTACCAACGAACTAACTCGTCAGGTCTCGTCTCTCGAGCCCGCGATGATTCCCGTGGGAAGGGCAACAATTGATACATTTTTACAAACAGCCAATAAACAGCCAATAGGGAGGTTGCAACGTTCAGGCTCTCCTTTGCTCAGAGACACTCAGTAATGCACTTATTCAGGAGCAGAGAGAACTCTTTATTTTTTATTTTATCTTATTTTTTGGGGCCCCTCTCCACACCAGTCCCCGGTGCAAATGCTACCGTTGCTACCCCTCCAGAACCGGCCCTGGTCTGATGCAACCAAATCCAACAGATAAAATAATGCCATAATTCCAAAAGCTATGTTTGGCATTTAAAAAAAAAAGGCACATCACCAAAAACATGATACCCAAAGGTGAAGCATGGTTTAGGTCTGCTTTAGGTCTTGCTTATCTTCAGTCAGAACTGGGGCTTTTATCAAGATGGAGGGAAATCATGAATGGCTAGATTAGATTAGATTAGATTAGATAGAACTTTATTGATCCCTTTGGGAGGGTTCCCTCAGGGCTACGAATATCAGTCAATTTTACTGCAAAACTTTCAGGTGCCTGCGAGTAACTGCTCATAAGCTGAAGATGAAAAGGAATTTTACCTTTCAGCACAACAATGACTCAAAGCATGCATCCAAATCAACAAAGGAATGGCAGACCAAAGAAGATCAATGTTTCTGAATGGCTCAGCCAGAGCCCAGAGCTGAATCCAATGAAAAATCTGTGGGGTGACTTGATGTGGGCTGGAGATGCCTTCACAATATGATAGATCTAGAAAGCTTTTGCAAGAAAGAGTGGGGAAATATCGCCAGGTCAAAATGTGCCATGTTGACAGACTCTTACCAAAAAAGACTGAGTGGTGTAATAAAATCAAACGGTGCTTCAACAAATCATTAGTTTAAGAGTGTGCACACTTGTGCAACCAGGATTTCTTTCCTTATTTTTCCCCCCTAAAAAAAGCTTCTGAATGTTTTTTAACTTTATTTGTACACTTCGCAATTTCACACTAAAGGTAGGAAAATATTGGACATGATTTTTGTTAGTTTATTTATTTATTTATTTATTTATTTATTTTAACTTCACAAAAACCTGCCATTTTAGCAGGGATGTGTAGACTTTTTATATCCACTCTAAAGCTGCCATACTTAAAGGTAGACTGCCTTTCAGATTTTTCAAGTGTAGGCCATAAAATGAATTTTCCCTGACGCCCAAATATTTTTGTTTAGTGGAGCGAAAGCTACTGAATTCGAATCACACACTTCCAATTTTATTAGGTTTTTTTTTAAATAGAATAATTAATTAATTCAGGGATCGAAACAGGAATTTGGGAGCACTGGTCCATTTGGACCAGTGCCTCTCAGAGGTACTGGTCCGAATGGAGTAGCACTGGTCCGTATTTATAATTACAAATTTCAAGCCGATTTTATATATTTATTCATATACTGTAATACACAGTCCCCCCAGGATTTCGCGGGCCTTTTTTGTGATTGTTGCGGGCTAAAATGTCTGATGTTGCAGGGTTTTTCCAAAAAATTGCGATGAAAGTTGCGGTGTTTTTTAGGTTTTTGTTGCGATTACATTGCGGGAGGAAGTGAAAGTTGTGAGAAATTGTTGCGATTTTCTCTTTTTGTGATTAAAATTGAGTGATATGTTAAATATTAAGTTATTACTGAAAAACTATTGATTAAAAAAAACAAAGACACTGAGAAATGGTCCTATAAACAACTTTACCAATATGAAAGATTACCAGGACTACAAAAATGCAGAAAAATAGGCTTTACTTATCCAAATGCACCTGTTGGTTCAAAAGTTAAAGTGCATAGAACCTCACAGCACAACATGAAGTTACCTTAAAATATAATATAAATGCCTCAGCTTTCATGTAAGAAAAAAAAACTATTAATACTAGTACTGTGTGCAGGCAGTCTCTCCTGAAGACTAAATTAAACAATAATTATAAACTAATAAAATAAATGGCTCAGGCTTCATAGAAGAAAAAAAACAATTTGAACAGAATCTCACAGTATGATGCTGAAGCTGCCTAAACAATGGAAAATAAAATACCATTTTGGCAAAAATGTTGGCATCCATTAATTTCTTGTATTAAGTAAAAAATAATGTAAAGTGCACACAGTCCTTCACTGTAAACATAACACACTTTCAGTAACAGAATTTAAGCCTACATAAACACTGACTCGCACAGGCTGCTCCTCTTGAACGGAAACACGGAAGTAAGGCGGAAGGTAGTTTGTCGACGTCACCTCAAGACCACGCCAACGATTGGTCAAATTTGCGGGAAAGTTGTGGTGATTGGATATAATTGCAACACCGCCCTGAATTTGCGTTGAAGTTGCAAATCGCAACATCGCAAAATCCTGGAGGGTCTGAATACAACCATATTATACATGAGTGATCAATTTCAACTGTCTATAAACTTCTTCCTCAGTCATCTCATTATCATCACAATCTTCGAAACCTTAGGGCTTAGGTTGATTGATCTGTGTATCCTTGCTGGTGCTAGGTTGATTCGGCTCATTCTGATTCCTAGATGGATTGGTGGATGATTTGGGTGGAATGGTGGATGACTTCTTGTGAACATTCTTGAATAAGTGCCACATACTTGTTGAGCGATATCCGTTTGTTTTGATAGCTGTCAGAAATGTCAAGCCAAGTACTTTTAAACTTCGCGTGGGTCTAATCTATCTGACCAATAGTGGTTCAAGTTACATTTGTCTTCACAGGCAGCAACGAAAATGAACGGAAAGAAACGAAACTTCGCGCAGCCATGCTGCATGTAGCGGTGTATACTGCGCACGTAAACAATATGGCGGCGCCCGCATCTATGCCAACTTGACAAATGTCTCACAAAATCTATTGAAATTATCGTAAAAAATGGTAAAATAGACCAAGTTCTGCTTAAAATGGGCGAGAATCGTTGACAGAAACCATCGAGCCAGTGAGTAGTTTGATATATATAGTGTGGCGAGCCAGTCGCCCACTCGGTCGAGTACATATTGTCACTAGTCGCCCGTACCCTTTCCAACTCGCATTGGCGAGTGGGCGACCGCACATTTCGATCTCTGTAATTTAGAGCCACGTGGCCCTAAATTCTCCACTATTTTTTCCTGCTTCACCATGACCCAATTCAAGATACTACGTCATGCATCACATGGTGGGCTTTCCCCGTTCGTGCAAGGCATTGTGGGATACAAATTTGAAACAGGAGAGGAAAACGGAGGACGTGAGTGTATGAATGAAACGTGAAAGACCGACTATGGTAACAGAAAGCGAGAAGAAAAGACGTTATGTTGCGAAGGAAAGGAAAAACAGGACCAAACTAATAAATATCGGCGGCTAGCGAGCACCTCGGTGTGATCAGCTGTTCGTTTAGTGACAGAATGATGGAACCGTCAGTGCACGATCAAGGTAAACCTGTAGATGGCAGTAATGCAACACTGTGGATGCCAGCTGCCGTAAAACCCAAAAGAAGAAGAAGAAGATAAACCCGCGCATGCGCACACGGACTTCTTCTGTCTGCTTGACTGTGCGAAGCGAGCGATTTAATGCACATTATTTGCTCGCGAATCTCTTCAAATTAAAAAACTTCCCAGCCACAGAATTTTGTGGGATATTACAGAAATAAACATATATCACAATGACCAAATTTCAGAGGGAACTAAATTTCACCGTTTTATGAAATCGAAAGGCTGTCTCGCTTTAACTTGTCAGTATCAACAGACCACAATGAACAGAGTGGCTGTGTTGTTTTGAGTATTTAGGCATTTAAAATAATGCTGCTGCACTTGATACACGTGTACCAGCAGCACACACGCTACCATGTACTACAATAATATCTGGTCAGTGAAATATGAAAAGTGAGAAAATTGCATTTAAAGAAAGATTTCGTTTTGACTGTGGTACAGAAACATTGTGGACATTTTGACAGCTGCTATATGATTACAGTCTGAACTGATTAGACTTGTGTCTGGTTTGCTACCTCACATATCTATCCAACAACTTGATCAAAGCTTGACAGTCACTGTGTGATCAAATCACATTTAGCGAGCAAGTTATCAGACATCTTTATTCAGACTGACTGTTTTTACCACTGCATTTGTTAAACTGACATAAGGCCCTGGTCACACTACTGGGCCCACTCCAAAAAATGGCATGTCTAAGCTCCTATTAGATCATGTTAGATATTTATCACCAAAAGCACAATATGTCCTAATAAGTGTTCATATAGGACTAGCTTGGTTAGCATCATGATTTTTTTCTGATCTATTTCCAGGTGACCACAGTTACCCAAAGCCTCCCATTTGGCCAGATGCCGTGTTGCATGCAGATATAGGACCAGATAGGAACTGTTCATGGATTTTGCCTGTTTGGCACAGCCTCTAAATTTCTTGTTGGTTGGACTACTAATGGTTGATAGTTTAAATGTGTAGTAAGATTCAAGCTACCCGCGAGTTGGCCTAGTGGTTAGCCTGTCTGCCTCTTGACCGGGAGATCGTGAGTTCTACTTGCGGTCGGGTCATACCAAAGACCATCGTAAAAATAGGTACCCTATGGGTACATGTGGCTACTGCTTATAAATAAAATTGTTTTTTGATACCATGTCCATACAGTAAATATAGCATATGAGGCAGTAGCCACAAAAATGAAGCGTAATCCAAAAATCCCATCTCATTATCAGTAGCCGCTTTATCCTGTTCTACAGGGTCGCAGGCAAGCTGGAGCCTATCCCAGCTGACTACGGGCGAAAGGCGGGGTACACCCTGGACAAGTCGCCAGGTTATCACAGGGCTGACACATAGACACAGACAACCATTCACACTCACATTCACACCTACGCTCAATTTAGAGTCACCAGTTAACCTAACCTGCATGTCTTTGGACTGTGGGGGAAACCGGAGCACCCGGAGGAAACCCATGCAGACACGGGGAGAACATGCAAACTCCACACAGAAAGGCCCTCGCCGGCCACGGGGCTCGAACCCGGACCTTCTTGCTGTGAGGCGACAGCGCTAACCACTACACCACCGTGCCGCCCCTAATCCAAAAATGAACAATTAAAAAAAAAATAATAATAAAAAAAAAATCACAGAAGTAAAATATACCAAGTGTCTGTACTTTATATTATTAAACTCTTACGTCTTACAGTTTTCGAAACTGAAACCTCTGAACCGAGGCTGACATACACACGCTGTCGCCATGACCCAAACTCTTATTTCCCGGAAAAGGCCCGGCGCTAGAGCTCAGTGGTCTCAATACTCTTTTCGACAACTTCCTGTAACAACTCGGAAGTGCGTCACATCTACATCACACATGGGACCCATTTGCTTAAGAAGGCGAGGAAAAGGGGGACAACCTAAAGTAAAATAGGAACGCACTTTCCCTCAGTAATAAGCATAAACATGTCTGAAAGCGATTTCTTTAGTCTAGTCCATTATTTCGAATGGTGAATGGAATTGTATACACTCACTGGACATTTTAATAGGAACACCTGGATGCGTATGCGCAGTGCACGATTGTTACACTCATTCTTACAACACGATGACTAACGCTACGTTCACACTGCAAGGCTTAATGCTCAATTCCGATTTTTTTGTGAAATCCGATTTTTTTGTGAGGTCGTTCACATTAACAAATATATGCGACTTGTATGTGATCCTCAGTATGAACGAAAAGCGACCTAAAAGTGTTCCGCATGCGCATTGCAGGATACGACGACGTCACACGCAGTGAGCATGGCCAGTGTTTACGGAAGTAAAACCGCCCGGTTGCGGTATGACCCATCCAATCTAGCTTGAATAGCTGCATCCCCCCAAATGGAAATCAGCTCCCTAACCTCTGCGTCCTTCCATTGAGAAGATTCAGAACCTTCACAGCCCGAAGCGTCCCTCGCATTGATGTCATGCGCAGGGGCGCAGATACGTTTTTTGAACTGGGGGGGACAAAGCTGCCAGCAAACCAACCCCAACCCCGATATGCCTGTCAAACTTGTTGTTAGTAACCATAGCAACCAAGCTCGAGCTCGCAACCTGTGCAGTCTGCGCAGCTCAACCAACCGAATATCAGTCTTTGTTTTGTTTTATGTGATTTGTTGCAACTATGTATACACTGCCGTGCACCTCAATAAACCGAATGGTAATTAGTCTTTTGATTTTTCCGTGAGGTTTGCCTTATGCAAAGAAAGACAGCATAGACGTTTTTTCCTCTCTATAAGTGTTGGGGACTGAGCGAGGTGAATTTAAATCTGGGTGGGACGAGTCCCACCCTCTATCTGCGCCCGTGGTCATGCGCCATGTTGTTGTAACTTTTTTTGAGAGACCCGCCGCCTACTTCAGCGCAGAATAGTGACGTTTGTGGCTTGTTGATGACGTGTAAGTCGGATGAATGCAACCTGGCGGTTCAGACTGAAGTCGCATATGAAAAGAGCGGATAGGAATCGGAATTAGGACCACATATCCAAACAGCCTGGGTCGGATTTGAAAAAATCGGATCTGTGTCGTTCATATTGTCAATAAAAGATCGGATACAGGTCACATATGGGCAAAAAGATCGGATTTGAGTCACTTCAGCCTGCAGTGTGAACGTAGCCATAGTGGCTACAGCCTCTATGAGGCAGTAGCCACAAAAATGGTACCTACTACCACATGGCAAGGTATGCTGCAATACAGATGTGAGTGGGGAAGCCAAACTCTCGCGGTTACTAGAGGACCAGCCCCCCCATAACTTTAGCCGTATAGGCGAGAGGCCGAGGGCTATCGAAACGGAGGTTGGCGCCACATCCATATGCTTTTAAAAAAAAAAAAAAAAAGAGTTGGTTAGTACTGGGACGGGAGACTTCCTGGGAAGACCAGATTCTGGCGTAAGAGGGACTTTGACTTTTTTTTTTCTTTTTCTTTTTTGAAGATTCAAGCTGCATGTTGAATGTCAGTCTCACCAGATGCAATACAAACCCATGGTTCCGTATGTGACATTTTCTGTAAACAACTTGAAGTTATTTCTAGTAGGCTGCTGTGTCCCAACAGGTAAGAACTGGAGTCATTCAAAATGCTCTCTGAGAAGGCTGAGTCTAACATATATAGGTGCCATACACAGACTTCTGAAACACTGAGAATTTTAAGATGTACTATTTGCCCAAAGTTCATTTGACTATTTTCTGTAAACATTTATATCACACAGGGAATTTCAACTGCCTCTGTAAGTGGCGTTCCGATAGCCTAGTAAACTAGACCCACCCGCCTAGCGGCCAAAAATATTTTTGCCTAGCGAATGGGTCTAGCCTCGCACCATATAAACAAAAACACCCTGGGCATCAAATTGTGCCCGCCAATCACAACGCAAGGTTTTTGTTTGGATTCTTTGGGCGGGCTTTTGCAGGAGTGACGACAAAGCTGCGCGACGCTAGAGAAAGCACAGCAGGAAAGATGGCTACGGCTAGTGAACAGCACGCGTTTGACTCCGCTTTGGAATCAGTTTGAGAAGAATTAGACTTGGAGTTTTCGTTGAAACATGAGCAGGAAGAGGCTCTCCGCTCATTCCTTTTCAAGAAGGACGTTTTCGCTGTTTTGCCGACCGGCTATGGCAAAAGTCTGATCTACCAGCTAGCTCCGCTCATAGCCAAAAGGATGGGGCTAGTTTGTGCAGTACGAAAAATTAATAAACAGCTTTGAAACTACTTTTTGATTGTTTCTTATTTTCCCGTTATTTTAAATTTAAGGGAAATTATTTCACCAAATACCACTAAATAAAAACTCTCAAAAACAGTTTAAGCAAACCCTTGAAAAACACTTGAAAAAAATAAGAGTGTATGTTAAGTATGTGGTACAGACTCCAAACTTGTGGTCATTATCTCCAAACTTCTTAATATCTAGAACCTGTTTATTAATTAATATGCATTTTGAAAAATTATTTATTTCAAGGTCTCCCCCACTGCTTTCTGTCGCTCTGACTACGTCACAGTCACTGTTGCGCTGATTGGTCAGAGCGTTGGCCTATACGCACAGAGACAGTTTGAAAGACAGCAGGTTGTTCCTCCTACACCCGTCGGAAATGTCTACGGATCGAGGCCAGACTAAATATTCACATTTAGTCTGGCTTGCCAGGCTAGCGTTCCGATTCTGTTGAAATTTTCAAGTTTTGCCACAAAGGAAATATGTTTATTTACCTTGCTTGGCTCACTGACAAGTGATCAAAGGTAAAGTGAATTTTAGAAACACTGAGTTTACACCACCTTCTTATTTGAAGCAGAAAAGCCTTCTTGTTGCTTCACTCAGACGCCTGGATAACGTGCACTAGGTCCCATTAAGCTCTCACTCCCTGCAATCTGTTAACTTTAGTGTATTAGGAAATCAAACCCTGTGTCCGAAATCGCTCCCTACTCACTATATAGGGCACTATATAGTCAGGACGCCATTTTGTAGCACTGTCCGAAGCCTTAGTGAGGATTATTTACACCCTATATAGTGCACTCAAAGTATCCCACAATGCATCACGAAAAGTAGCATACAACGATGGTCACTAACCAAAACAATATATCCCATCATGCATCGCAGTCGTGCTGAAAGAAATCAAATTAAAAGCCTCAAATTTGATTTAATAAAAGGCAGCGGCAAAGAAGAACATATTCAACCTTGATTTTAAAAAGAACTGAAAGATGCAGGTACTTTGTATTGATTAATGCAGGAAATACGCTCAGTATAATATGGATTTATCACAAAAATACATGCGTGTGTTTATTATTTTGAAAACCCACCAGCCGACTGATCTGGCATGTTTTAATCGTGCGACAGTAATGACGTAAATACCAGCACGACGGAATAGTGTCCAAAAGCGTTTTTTTTATTTTACCAATGAGCTCACTATATAGTCCTCTATATACTAATTCCCTATATGGGGAGTAGGGAGTAGTGAACGAGTGAGCGATTTTGGACACAGGGAAAAAGTATAATACTAGATACATACAAGGATGTTTCAACTTTACCCCTTGTGCAACATAACTGGGACCAACAGCATGACCAGGGCCATAATGTGGTCTTTACAGGACAAACTAAGGCAAGGTTAAACAGTAGCCTAAATAAAACATTTACACATCCTTTCAATGAAATATATTTATAAAGTCTATAAATGTGTTATAGAGAGAAAAACCCAGTTTTGGTAAAAGTTTGATTAATATTTGGTTAAATTGTGGCACAGTGACAGCTAACAGATTTTCCCAGGCTATACATATACAATAGGTCTGGCTGATAATGTCTCATCTCATCTCATTATCTCTAGCCGCTTTATCCTTCTACAGGGTCGCAGGCAAGCTGGAGCCTATCCCAGCTGACTACGGGCGAAAGGCGGGGTACACCCTGGACAAGTCGCCAGGTCATCACAGGGCTGACACATAGACACAGACAACCATTCACACTCACATTCACACCTACGGTCAATTTAGAGTCACCAGTTAACCTAACCTGCATGTCTTTGGACTGTGGGGGAAACCGGAGCACCCGGAGGAAACCCACGCGGACACGGGGAGAACATGCAAACTCCACACAGAAAGGCCCTCGCCGGCCCCGGGGCTCGAACCCAGGACCTTCTTGCTGTGAGGCGACAGTGCTAACCACTACACCACCGTGCCGCCCGGCTGATAATGTATTTGGATTAAACCTGATTACACACTGCACACACACTCAGAGCGGTGGGCAGCCACACCAGAGCGCCCAGGGAGCAGTCAGGGGTTCGGTACCTTGCTCAAGGGCACCTCAGCCCAAGGCCATGCCACGTCAACCTAACCTGCATGTCTTTGGATTGTGTGTGTTCACTGCTTCAGATGGGTTAAATGCAGAGGATGAATTTCACTGTGCTTGAAGTGTGCATGTAGCCAAATAAAGGTTTCTTCTTCTTCTTCTTCTTCTTCTTCTTCTGCGTAATGCCAGCAAATGTCTTTAATGTGGTGCTTGTTAGCGTCCTTGGAGTTTTTTAAAAACTTTATTTTACGTTTACTCTGTCCGTACACATGGTGTACTATAAACTGAACATATATAATGGACTGCAGGCTTGTGGTACTCGAGTCCACGACTCGGACTTGAGTCCAACTCGTGCCCTAATTTTAAGGGCTCATGACTCGACTTGGATTTGAGCACTGATGACTCGGACTTGGACTCGTGCATTAACTGCATTCGGACTCGTAAACTGGAAAGCTTGTTCATCGCTCAGCAAGCCCCGCCCACTATCAACAGGGCAATGAACATAGCGTGTCCCTTCCTTCTCTGGGTGGAGTCTTGTCAAATGACGATTGAAGTTCGAGGTCGTCCCCGACTGATTTTTTTTCTTTATTTTTTGTAACGTGCCACAATAATTTGGCATAAGATATTTATATTTATATCTACATTAATTTTTATACTAATTTCGTGCAAGAGAATGCACATTCGCCTGTTCATACATCATGTTCAAGAACAAACTAACATTAATGGAGCTAAAATGCCTGGAGAGAACGCCCCTAGGATTGTCCGCTTTGCTTATACGGACTTCTCGTGCAATGAGAGAAAAAAAAAAAAAACACTGCCATGCGTTCCATATGTAGAAGAACTATCGAGGAGACGACGGGGACGACCTCGAACTTCAATCGTCATTTGACAAGACTCCACCTAGAGAAGGAAGTGACACGTTATGTTCATTGCCCTGTTGATAGTGGGCGGGGCTTGCTGAGCGATGAACAAGCTTTTTATCTGTAGCCTATAGAGATCTTGCAGTCACGTGACCGGAAAGTTCACAGCAGCCATCTTGTCGGTAAAAAACACAGCTGAATACTGCTGCACTCGTGTACAGAATGGATCAATTTCAACCGACGGACTACACGGCTCATTTTTCTAATGAACAGATAACTAGATATATGTCTAAAATAAACGATCTACAGATTTGTGACCCTTATGGCTTACCGGACGTAGTTTTCACGACCGTGTCAGTGGATGTTGAACTGCCAGCGGAATACCCGGACGTGTATAATTACCTCATTAATTTTCCCTCGCTGTGCTTATAAATCCCTGCGTGCTTATAAATCTCTGGACAGTTATCTTTACAGAAATTCAGGATTTGTCAGCGACTCAGATGTGGCATCTTGTAAACAAGAAAATAACAAATCCTCATTGGACGGGTAAGTCACTTAAGTATTGAGTATAGCACTGACCAGCCGATTATAGAATAGAATAAGGTAATTCCAGCTGTAATTCCAAATCGTCCATCTTGTTGGCGTTGGAGAGATAGAGGCTTGGCAGTGGAGGTTTGAGTGGCTGTTTTCTGAGCTTAGTCAACAGGCCGACTCTGCAGCCTCGCTTTTGCTTCCGCTCCCGACGCCGCCTCCTTCGCTTTGCTTCCAATAACAATCCACAGAGACCCCGCTGGTCTCGCTATCTCGTCCGGAATGTTGTGCATGCGATGGAAATTGCTACAAACCGTCATTTTCTGCTGGAAACCAATGTCCAGTAAGTCCATACGGTTGTAGTGGATATTGAAGTCCGGTACAGACGAACAACACGCAAAAATACACACAAAAAACATAAAAAAACGTGCACAGGTAGGGAGAGCTTGTAGCCGCAGCAGTTGTAGTAGAATTGTATATAGAGATCTTGCAGTCACGTGACCGGAAAGTACACAGCCGCCATCTTGTCGGTCAACAGCACAGCTGAATATTGCTGCACTCGTGTACAGAATGGATCAATTTCAACCGACGGACTACACGGCTCATTTTTCTAATGAACAGATAACTAGATATATGTCTAAAATAAACGATCTACAGATTAGTGACCCTTATGGCTTACCGGACGGAGTTTTCACGACCGTGTCAGTGGATTTTGAACTGCCAGAGGTGGAATACCCGGACGTGTATAATTACCTCATCAACTTTCCCTCGCTGTTCAGTGGTGAAGCACTGCGTGCTTATAAATCTCTGGACAGTTATCTTTACAGAAATTCAGGATTTGTCAGCGACTCAGATGTGGCATCTTGTAAACAAGAAAATGATCCTCACTGGATGGGTAAGTCACTTAAGTATTGAGTATAGCACTGACCAGCCGATTATAGAATACAATAAGGTAATTCCAGCTGTAATTCCAAATCGTCCGTCTTCTTTTCCTGGCATTGGAGAGATAGAGGCTTAGCAGTGGAGGTTTGAGTAGCTGTTTTCTGAGCTTAGTCAACAGGCCGGCTCTGCAGCCACGCTTTTGTTTCCTCTCCCGGCGCCGCCTCCTTAGCTTTGCTTCCAATAACAATCCACGGAGACCCCGCTGGTCTTGCTATCTCGTCCGGAATGTTTTTTTTTTTTTCTTGTCCGGAATGTTGTGCATGCGATGGAAATCGCTACAAACCGTCATTTTCTGCTGGAAACCAATGTCCAGTAAGTCCATACGGTTGTAGTGGATATTGAAGTCCGGTACAGACGAACAACACGCAAAAATACACACAAGAAACATAAAAACCGTGTACAGGTAGGGAGAGCTTGTAGCCGCAGCCGTTGTAGTAGAATTGTATATAGTAGGTTTTTCCAGTAGAAAAGGTAGAAGTAGAAGTAGAGCCAGAAGTAGAAGTAGAAGGCGGAAATATGGCGTTTGACCGACAAGATGGCGTCTGTCACAATCTGGATCGGCTGTGACATCACATGCAAGTGCTCCATAGTAGGGTTTTCCAGAAGAAAAGGTAGAAGCAGAAGTAGAACCAGAAGTAGAAGGCGGAAATATGGCGTTTGACCGACAAAATGGCGTCTGTCACAATCTGGATCGGCTGTGACGTCACATGCAAGTGCTCCATTAACTCAAATATTTCATTTCACGTTATAGTTAATATTCTAAGCTTTTATTCAGCAAGCAGATCAGATTATCAGTCTCATTATATTCTGTCCTGATGCAGATCCATTAACTCAATTTTTTTTTTACTTACAGCTCAAATCAGAGAATACATAAGAAGGACATTTATTGCAGGCTTGTTTATTGCTTTTTTTCCCCCACACACACAAAAAAAAGAGCCCTTTATTAAAAAGGCTATAAAAACAATGTTGACGAATGTGTTTTCTAAGCTCCTAATCTCCTGGAATCTGAGCTCTCGGACTGGCAGGGGTTTTAATCAGTGCTCCAGCAGTGGTGAGCAGGTCACCGGCTGACAGCTGTGTCTTGTTCTTTAAGGAAAGAGGAGCAGAGAGCTGAATCCTCACGCCTTTGATATTTCGTTTCACACTGAAAGTGTAAGGGGTAGGACTCACTCTCACTAACACACATTATTATGAACAAGGGACTGCATGTCATTAATGAGAGCTGCAATTAATTTGTCCAATCGTCCAAATAAATGAGCTATCCACCCGCTTTGCTTTAATCACAGAGAGCAGAATTGAATACGTCAAAAAGGGCAAATTGGTTTTCCATTATGTGTTTCCGCTCATGAGGTTAGCATTTGAATTGTATCACTGTTAATGCTGAAGACAGTTCTTTAATTATTTTTTTTGTGTGTGTGTATTTATAGTTATATGGGTCTGCATGGCTTTAAAGTGTTTTTTTTTTTTTAATATTTTTTCCTTTTACTCTGACACAAGAACCTTGGGGAGCTCATGAATGAACTTCAGGGATCTTAAAGACAGCGATGATGATCTATTGAACGGCCGTTCCATTCTCAGTGACAAGTTGATAAGTAGAGAGCGAAGCTGCTCCCTGTCTTCACATCGCTCCCTCTATAGAAGATTAATATTACTAGTGATGCAACATGACATGCAATTTAAAGGAGAGGCAGTGGAACAGATTTTTTGCCTTTAGCTCAGCAGAATATCTAGATTCAACTGTCGGCCCAAAGCGTGTACTAGTGCCGCCACACAATTTCCCCATACTGATTACATGACCAACTGCTTTCCATTTGTTTAATGTAAGCTAGGCAGGAAATGTATTATTTAATGCCCCAAGATGGAAAACAGAAAGATAAATCAAGCTCTGCAGTTTCACACACTGCTGCACAAACAGTATATACTAATTATTATGGCATAAACCGGATTATATCTACGAACGTATGTACTTATAATTGGTCGTTAAAACTCAAGGTTTTTATGGTGAATATATAGCACCACGAACAAGCAACCAAAGGTGAAAAGAAATCTATTACTCACCGGGCTCCACCTTTAATACTATGTCACTCACATTAATCATCAAGGGGAATTGTTTGCCAAGCATTACTGCATAATAGTGCAGAATCTAACGCTAAGACTTCATAAGGTTATCATAACAGCATGTGCAGGAAAAAAGGAAATCAAGCGGAAAAAGGAAACAAAGCAGAGTGCGTTTATCCGCTTGGAGAAAGAGATGAATGAGAGCATTTATTGAGGGCGATATTCAAGAAAGTAATAAATGTGTGCAAGATCATCAGCTGCTTGGACTGAGAAAGCATGTTTTCCCAGGGTTATTGCTTCACCAATATCTACCCACACAGTTAAAACAAAAGCGGGGGGGGGGACAACAACAATAGCAAAAAAAACCAAAAACCTCCACACACAATAGCTTAAATTTCAGTATAAATTTTGAAATTGAAAACAAGTTTACCTTTGGGATGCCAAGGGTCTGTGAACTCATACTTCCCCATGCCAACCGTGCGGAGCATCTGCAGGCCGTTGGCAGTCTCTTGAGTGGTGCAGCCATTAGTAGAAGGAGGATGTACAGCTGCTTGTCCATTTATCATCGGCACGCTGCTGGTTAATGTTGTCGACGGCTGCACCATGGGGTGGGTGAGATGGCCGTTTCCCAGCATTGTTTGGCCGGTCTGAGTGACCTGGCATATTCCAGGCATAGGGGACATGGCGATAGGAGGCAGGCCAGTGAGCCCCAGGGTCTGGCTGTGCACATTGAGCACCATGCTGGCCAGTGGCTGCGAGGGCGGTTGGGTCAGCTGATAGTGTGAGGGCAGAAGCGGGTGAGGTGGGGGCACGGTGGTTTGAAGTGGAGGAGTGGCACCTATGATGGGTGCCTGGACAGTCACTCCCTGGCTATAAGCCGGTGGCTGGGGCACGCCGTATGTGTGAGAAAGAAGACTCGCCTGGCTCACTGTGGGCACTGCTGGGGGCCATAGCTGACCTGAAGAGAGGAAGTTAATAATATACAACTCATATACTCTATTTGGATAAACATGATCCGTTCAAAAATGCAACTAAAGACCAAGATGATAAAAGTAGCCCTGTTGAAATTATTTTCAGATCATTCTGACCTTCAAGGGGGGGGGGGAAAGATTCAAAATCCGCTGCCATTATTTACCTGTATTATCTTTCTCCCTTAGTTGTTTGCTAGGAGGTTCGTCTGTGTCCCACGGAGTGGACTGGTTAATGGGCGTCTGTCCCCATCTGACACTGGGAGCTAGAACAGGTCCTGCACTTTGGTTTTCTACTACTGCATGTGCTGAGACCTGCTTCAAATAAGAAAAGTAAAATGTGCTAAACAGAACACCCCGAGCTTTAATTATCATCTACAATCCCCAATTACACACAGTGTGTCAGACACTGGTAGATCATTGTGCTTTGTTAATATTCCATTCTCCTCTGTTCGTTTAATTATGTTTCTGTTCTAGTTTAGTGCCATCAATAATGTAAGAAAACCCAAGGTTGGCTGCCAGCAATTTGACTTGGCAAAAGGAAGGAAGATCTATATACAAAACATTTTACTAATTATCTCTGCCTCGCACTGCCTCGAAATCAAAGCGGAGACCCAAGATGAGAAAAGCTATTTCACAGTTATTTAGAAGAATTTTCTCATTTCACAGCCACTGAAAAATAGTACAAATCACTTCATGAGACTTGATAGTTGAATATTACCTGCAGCGGGACTAAATGCATCTTCCACTACGGCTGACAGAACATATTTCTTTCGTGATGCAGAGTAATTAACTGTCTGCACAAAAGTCAACACAAACAAATTTATTAAAACTGTTCCTCTTTAATTTTGAATATGTCTTCCGGATTATTAATATGACGGGCTTGTAAAGAGAAGCAATGCAATCACTGAAACCTTCAAACCATAAGCCTGACGATATTCAATAAGCAGGTTGGATAGTTTAATTACCATAACTGTCTATTAAAATGTTTTACTTTATCACAAACGACTCTTGCAATAAAAGACTATTCATGATCTGCTATTGTACCATTATGGAAAGTGCTCCCTTTCATCACTCAGGCTGAATATGAAACAATATATGAGTGAAGTAGTAGAAAGCGCAAGCGGTAATCAGCGAGATCACACAAACAGAAACCTATTTTCTCATCTCATCTCATTATCTCTAGCCGCTTTATCCTGTTCTACAGGGTCGCAGGCGAGCTGGAGCCTATCCCAGCTGACTACGGGCGAAAGGCGGGGTACACCCTGGACAAGTCGCCAGGTCATCACAGGGCTGACACATAGACACAGACAACCATTCACACTCACACTCACACCTACGGTCAATTTAGAGTCACCAGTTAACCTAACCTGCATGTCTTTGGACTGTGGGGGAAACCGGAGCACCCGGAGGAAATCCACGCGGACACGGGGAGAACATGCAAACTCCGCACAGAAAGGCCCTCGCCGGCCACGGGGCTCGAACCCGGACCTTCTTGCTGTGAGGCGACAGCGCTAACCACTACACCACCGTGCCACCCTTACCTATTTTCTCCAAATATCAAAATTGCTAGTAATTGAATTATTACCAAATCACAGCTTTGGTGAGTAATCCAATTAATTTAGGGAATATTATCATGCCCCTTTATGTTACATATTGTTGTGTAAGAAACTAAAAGTGGGCGGCACGGTGGTGTAGTGGTTAGCACTGTCGCCTCACAGCAAGAAGGTCCGGGTTCGAGCCCCGTGGCCGGCGAGGGCCTTTCTGTGCGGAGTTTGCATGTTCTCCCCGTGTCCGCGTGGGTTTCCTCCGGGTGCTCCGGTTTCCCCCACAGTCCAAAGGCATGCAGGTTAGGTTAACTGGTGACTCTAAATTGACCGTAGGTGTGAATGTGAGTGTGAATGGTTGTCTGTGTCTATGTGTCAGCCCTGTGATGACCTGGCGACTTGTCCAGGGTGTACCCCGCCTTTCGCCCGTAGTCAGCTGGGATAGGCTCCAGCTTGCTTGCGACCCTGTAGAACAGGATAAAGCGGCTAGAGATAATGAGATGAGATACTAAAAGTATTACACTAACTCCATCAGCACACTTCTATATTCATCATTTTGTGTAAAGTAGCAGTGTTTATCTCATCCTCTAACACTGCTCTGTGTTGCAGATTTTTTTTATAAATCAAATTTAAAACAGTAAGGTCCATGCCACTGTATTGTCATTGATCAATAATGTTCTACGGGATCAGGACACTTCGTCCAATAACTGAGACATTTCGTCCAAAGCCTTTTTCATACGCACTATCAATTATTTTATATGTGGTGACAATATGTGTGACAAGATCGAGATATAAACAAACCATAATTCATTTAACGGCATGCATTAAGCAGGTTTATGACTGCGTCTTCCCGTAATAAATGGAAATAAACAATTTTTGTAAAGTGTAGTACAAGCGCTTCAACACAAAAAAGAGTGGTATAAGGGACGTAAACAAGTAGACCCTGACCATTACAGGCTGCTCTCCGAGCTTTGAGTCCAGTGAAGCTGTTTATAGTATAGCCAGTCTTAATAAGGCCAACACAGCCTTAATCAGTAAAATGTTTCAATAAATATTTTATTGAAATAGTATTTTATTCATTTAAGGGAGTGGATTAAGCAGGTTTATGACTGCGTCTCCCCGTAATAAATGGAAACATATGCCTAATGATAGTGAGGTGACAATATGTGCGACAAGTTTATTTTTATAGCGCTTTTAACAATAGACATTGTCGCAAAGCAGCTTTACAGAACTTTATTGACTTTAAACATGAGCTAATTTTATCCCTAATCTATCCCCAATGAGCAAGCCTGTGGCGACGGTGGCAAGGAAAAACTCCCTCAGACGACACGAGGAAGAAACCTCGAGAGGAACCAGACTCAAAAGGGAACCCATCCTCATTTGGGTGATAACAGACACCGTGATTATAACGTTTTAACAGTTTTAACATGAAGTCTGTTTTGTTGAAGTTCTAAACTGTTCATTGATGACAAATTGCTGTATATTTTTAAACCAATCCTAAAAAAGAATTCTCAATAGAATTTGACCGAAGCGGAAAACATTTTTGTAAAGCAAACGAGCAACCCTTAACATTACAGGCTGCTCGCCGAGCTTTGAGTCCACTGAAGCCGTTTAATTAATCATATAGCCAGTCTTAATAACAGAGATGCCTACCCCAAATTTTGAATTTCAGTATACTTGAAAACATTTTTCAGTATTTTGGAATGACTTTCAGTAACATTAATTTATGTGCATTTACATTATAAAGAGGTGTATATACCAATATGTTTAACATTTAAATTATTAAAAAGTACTGTTTTATGTGAATTGAATAAACAAAACACGAGCAGCCATCTCAACTGAATTTCCACTCAACAAATTTCTAGAGCGTACAATTTCTCACATTTTTATAAATACAATAGTGTTCCCTGTTTGCAGACATTACGGGTGACTACCAATCATTGGTATTGAATGTAACTCCTCAAAAGTATTATATTATATTGCCTGGCAAAATGTTCTACCTGTTAACGGATTCTAATAAAATTTAAAAAAAATTTCTTATTTCATGCCAAAGAGAGTCCGACATTGTTATCTTAATGTCCCAATATATAAATACTTCAGCATAATGCTTCAGAAGAGACAATGAATAAAATGATATTTATAATTGTATTTAAAACAGTGGAATGATCAATTTTTTGCCACAATCCCAACAACACTAATCATAAAATTCTGTTTTTGGTCATACTACATGTACTTGCAACACTGAAAAGACTTTGAATTAAAGAAGTACAGCCAGTGTTTGATATTTCAGTGAATAAAAATCATACATGTAAAAAGAAACTGAATAAGTTTAACTCACATTTCATGGCACTAATTGGCAAGTTCAACTCCAAGCATAGGTCAACCATCACCGCTTCAGCACGGGTCACGTTCCATGTCTTTTCATCCAGAGATTTCGTAAAAAACTGCTGGATACCCCCAGATTTACTTTCCGCCTGACTCGCCATTTCAGCATACTCCATATGTTTTTTGGAGTTGACATGCTGCCTACAGTCATCGCGACCACCATGAGTGATGTTAATGTCACGCACAGCATGTGCGGTATCTGCGCATGTCACGCACAGCATGTGTGGTTGTCGTAAAAATAAATAGCCGTGAATCGCTCATGGATTGAAAAAGTCGCTTGGACATTTAAAAACAACTCACTGGAATTTTTTAAGACTTTATAATAATTCCGTACAGAATAACACTGTTTGCCGTAACATCGTATTTACGTAACTTTTCCGTACAAAATACGGCCAATCCGTACTAGTAGGCATCTCTGTAATAAGGTGCATGCACAGTCCAGAGTGCGCCCGAGAGTCCTGCGCGAGGAAGGAGTTTTTGTCAAATATTTCTTGGATTTTACACGAATACTAGGTAGGAACCCATCGTTTTGAACACACTCGCTGAGAAAGGCGAGTCTGGGGCGATCTTTACTCGCCATTAGATTTCACAACTCGCGTTTGGTGGGTGGTTAAACTACATGCTGCAGAAATGTGTTTTGCTTCAGTCATATTCTCTTAAGAATTCCTCCTTTTTTCGAACAAACAAATACCCGAAACGTAAAATAATTGATGGTGCGTGTGAAAAAGGCTTTGGACAAAATGTCTTAACTATTGGACGAAATATCTTAAAGGGGAACTGAAGGCAAATTTTTTTATTATCAAAATTCTATTTCTCATTTTATTAAATATCGGAATGCATTTTTGATCGCTATTTTGTCGCTGCTATAGCAAGTTATGAGTGAAATATGCTCTGTAATATATCAGTCCATATGTCAAAGCAATGGCCGTAAACGAGACTCGTTGAGACCTGTGCGAGACATCGTAGGACGGAAGTAAAACGTACAGCGGAAATCAAAGTGACCGACATCTGCCAACGTTGTCAAAAGACACGCGCGCCCTCTTTCGAATGCTGATGTAATCAAGCCGGAAGTTTTGTTTGTTTTGACAGCAATCAGGAAAATTTGAAAAAAGTAGGCAGTAATCGTCATTTAAACTCGTTTTTGTGCAATATTTCGATTGGGAAACAGTTTTCAAAATGGCGGCACTGACACCTGGCTGACACTTCACGTTTCGAAGTCTCGCACAAGTCTCGTGAAGATCGCGCGGATAAGCGACGCCTGCCGTCGACCAAACGACCTAAATTCAACACGGCTAAAAACCGAATAGGCCGATAAGTATAATATTTAATTGCAATTAGTTGCCAATACGAGTCACGATATAAGGTTACTAAAACCGAAAACGTAACTGAATAACACGTTAATTAAGAAATAAAGCAAGTTTAAAAATGACTTCAGTTCTCCTTTAACTATTGGACGAAACGGCATTGGACGACGTGTCCTGTATTCTGTTCTACAGAGCAGAGACAGAGGCCAAAAGCTAAAGATCAGTTTCAATAACACCAGCTCATGGTTATTATGAGCCACTGAATATTCATTACACATTGCACTGCATGAAATCCAGCAGCAACACTGTGATAAAAAAACAAAAACAAATAAAATAGCACAAATACAAATAGTTTGTTTATTACATTCACAAAAATGGTAAAATCCCTAACACTATAGTAAATATGTAAAGAAAACTAATACAGGTGATACTGTTTAAGTTTCATTTTCTCCGGGTACAACAATCATTTCCAGTATATTCTTTATACAAGATTCAGTAAAACCTCATATGAAGAAATTCACATATCAGAGGCATGTTCAAGTACCTGTATTCATCTAAAAATGAGAAAAATATGTCACACATTAACAAAAAAAAAGCCTGAAGCACTGCTGGTGAAGCACATTTCAAAGCCTTGAACAAGTCTTAACACACAACAAATGGTTTGATTAAAAAGGGCAATGTTATTAATTTCTCAGGGTCAATCGTTTTAGGTTTTTGTGTCCAGTACGATGTTCAAGGTGCATTATTTATTTTTCAAAAATCTTTTTTTTTTATTTATTTAACCTTTCTCTGAAATGGAAATTCCTTTTTGTATGGTCCTACACCAAACCATTCCCTCAGAAGGACAAACTGAAGAACCATTAACCATGCAGCTTCTTCTGAACTGGGAATAACTGAACTGGGAAGCCATGGCCTAAAGGTTAACGAAGCAGCTTTGGGACCAAAAGGTTATCAGTTCGATTCCCTGGACCTGCAGGAATGGCTGAAGTGACCTTGAGCATGGCACCTAATCCTCAACTGCTGCTCTGGCTATGTTGTACATCACTCTGGATAAGAGCATCTGCTAAACGGCTGTAATGTAATATTATGATTGATTTCTGCAGATGAACTGTCACTGTTTTTAAGATCCTACTCAGGTGCATGTCTTGAACTGTCTCAACGTATTTAAATGTTCTTTACTTTTGGCTGCTTTTCCATGCCAATTAAAATATGTACATCATCATGATTATCTTTTGTACACAAACCTGACATATTTTCCAATTATGAGCCAAGTGCAGTTAATTAGGAAAATGTCTAAAGCATCTGATAACAAGGAAATTGCCAGAGGATTTTTCCTCTCTTTTTAAATAATCTTTTTAACATTTTAGTTAGAATATATAATAATTTTACATTCATCAGGGCATGGAATAAAAGGATTCAGTCATTACGCTTTTGCATATAACAGATCAGAAAAATATTTTTACTCTTCTTTTTCTAAAAATTCGTGTTACACTTTGTTCGTTTATGCCTTTTGTCAAACAAAGATGATCTAACGTCTTCAATACACCTCCTAACATCAGTAAAGCTTCTAATGTGTGTCTAACATGAAAAAAGGGCTTTGTTTGCGTCCTCCAGTTGATATAGCCAGTAATGAATTAGCTGGAGGACTTTCTGCTACACTTTTTGATATAATCACAGAAAAAAAAAAGCTAAACTTGTCCTGTTCAGTCTATTTTCAAAATGGCATTTTTGAACATGCGTTGTTGTGAACCACCTATTCCGCGCTTCACTACTTTGTGGACATCTGACTATCACACCCGTATGTGGTTCTTCCCCAAGCTGCTGCCACAACGTTGGAAGCACAGAATTGTACTGAATGTCTTTGTATACGTTCACATTACAATTTATCTTCACTAGACAGCACGGTGGTGTAGTGGTTAGCGCTGTCGCCTCACAGCAAGAAGGTTCTGGGTTCGAGCCTAGTGGCCGACGGGGGCCTTTCTGTGTGGAGTTTGCATGTTCTCCCCGTGTCTGCATGAGTTTCATCTGGGTGCTCTGGTTTCCTCCACAGTCCAAAGACATGCAGTTAGGTTAACGTGGGGCAGCCATGGCCTGAGGTTGGGCTGAAGTGCCCTTGAGCAAGGGTGCCTAACCCACAACTGTTCCCCGGGTGCTGTAGCATAGCTACCCACTGCTCTGGGTATGTGTGTGTGCTCATTGCTCACCTGTACGTGTTCACTGCTTCAGATGGGTTAAGCCTGTGCTTGAGTGTACGTGTGACTTGGCTTGGCTTGGCACTAAGCGGCCCAAAACTGTTTCATCATGATGATGTGAAGGCTGGAGTGGAAGATCTCGAACAGTCTGCAAAAATTTCACATCCCAAACAACACCTCTGGGATGAATTGGAGCCTCACTAATGCCCATAGCTATGTTCTAACATCTCATGGAAAGCTTTCCCAGAACAGTGGAGGTTACTCTAATAGCAATGGGGGACAAAATCTGGAATGGGATGTTCAAAAAGAATATGGGTGTGATGGTCAGATGTCCACATACTTTTTTGGCCATGTAGTGTAGCTGACTAGTAATTAAAAAAAAAAAAAGTAGTGGGCTAGTCACCTTTTCCATAGTTAAAGCACAAACTTCATGTGGTTTAGAAAAAACAAACAAACACTTTTTTAGGCGGTTTTATTTGTGTAGCATAGAACACATCAAACTGCATTTCAATAAACAGTCATACACCAGCTACAATCAGCCAACTCAGCTGAAAGCACCGTTTCTGAAACTGGGTGCGCACAGTGCAGCAGCGTGGCACAGAAGCTCCTTATAGCCGAATGATGAATGGAGGATGCCATGCCTACAGCAGCATCTGAGAGGTTTTTTCACCATATTCTAATCCAGCCTCTGTAGCGTCCCAAAACAAATCTGGATAAACCTCTCTGAGCAAACATGCACAGCTGACTGGACTCTAAATTATCTGAATGGGATTGGATAGTGATGAGCAACCCATGGCTTCGAAAGTGCTCAGGGTGTAACGATACACTACTGCAAGACATGTTACCATTCACTCAACTCACGATTCAATTTGGAATATTTGGGTCACAATTCAATTTTCCTACCATATTTCTGAACAAAATATTAAATTAAGAAACGTTTATTAGCAAAAACTGCAACATTTATTTTCTGGTTCTTCTCATCTCATTATCTGTAGCCGCTTTATCCTGTTCTACAGGGTCGCAGGCGAGCTGGAGCCTATCCCAGCTGACTACGGGCAAAAGGCGGGGTACACCCTGGACAAGTCACCAGGTCATCACAGGGCTGACACATAGATAAAGACAACCATTCACACCTACGGTCAATTTAGAGTCACCAGTTAACCTAACCTGCATGTCTTTGGACTGTGGGGGAAACTGGAGCAAACCCACGCGGACAACATGCAAACTCTGCACAGAAAGGCCCTCGCCGGCCACGGGGCTTGAACCCGGACCTTCTTGCTGTGAGGCGACAGCACTAACCACTACACCACCGTGCCACCTTCTGGTTCTTTATTAACTTAAATATTAATCTCATCTCATTATCTCTAGCCGCTTTATCCTTCTACAGGGTCGCAGGCAAGCTGGAGCCTATCCCAGCTGACTACGGGCGAAAGGCGGGGTACACCCTGGACAAGTCGCCAGGTCATCACAGGGCTGACACATAGACACAGACAACCATTCACACTCACATTCATGGTCAATTTAGAGTCACCAGTTAACCTAACCTGCAAGTCTTTGGACTGTGGGGGAAACCGGAGCACCCGGAGGAAACCCACACGGACAGCATGCAAACTCCACACAGAAAGGCCCTCGCCGGCCACAGGGTTCGAACCCGGACCTTCTTGCTGTGAGGCGACAGCGCTAACCACTACACCACCGTGCCACCTTCTGGTTCTTTATTAACTTAAATATTATTTTTGTTAAATTAAAATAACAAGAGTGCTCTGAGAGCACAATATCCCCTGCTGGCAACTATATCTATGCTACAAGGCCATAACTCTGGTAAAATGCAACTGAATCGAACGAAATTGCAATATGCGTATTACCGACATATAACAAAGAATCCTGTCAAGTTTCGTGAAATTCCTCCAAAAGTTGTGAGAGGAGTTGATGTCAGAAGGTGAGTATCCTTCCCAGGACAGACGGACAGACAACACCACGACATAATCCCCCTTTAAGCCTTTTGGCCAGCAGGGGGGATAATAAAATATATATAAAAACGCTTTTGCTTCATCTTCTTTTTTTAAAGATTTTTTCTGGGCTTTTTCACCTCTGTTGGATAGGACAGTGCAGAGACAGGACAGGAAATGATCGGGAGAGAGAGACAGGGAGGGATCGGGAAATTACCTTGGGTCGGAACCGAACCCGGGTCCCCGGAGCCATGGCACGGCGCCCCAGCCACCCGAGCCACGACGCCCCTTGCTTCAGCTTCTTAATAACGAACAATAATTATGTAAAGGCTGGAGTAAAATATAATAGCCTATTAACTAAAATACTCCTTTTATTAAAAATGAAAATAGTTAATAACAAATAGGCCTTTTCTTAATAAACGTTGATGTACATTAACTCCATTTTCCTTGTTTTTTTTTTTCTTCAGCTTTTGGCAATCTGTAAAAAGAGAGCTCTGATTTCTTGTTAAATGTATTTGTACAGCCAATCGCACAACAGCTCTTTCTCAGTTTAGATCTTTTTTTGTGTGCATTCTCGCAGCATTAATGCTGTGTTACTTCCACCTAGGGTGAAGTCATTGGTATTCCCACTATTGTATGTTATTGCACCCTGTGCTGTCTCCGCAATTACAGCGAAACACTAAGAACTACGAGATTACACAGCCTGATAATTGCAAGTCATTTTTTAGTTCATTGATTCAAATGAGCAATTCCAGCGTTATGGACGTGACACTTGAACTCAAAATGGCAACAAATGACCCAGTGCATGTTTTATTGTCTCCCAGTATTTAAACAGGTGTTGCATATTTTAAGGCTGTACCATACTGGAGAAGTGATAGAACAAGAACAATTCCCATAGTACATCTAGGGCATGCCAGAAAATGCCAATAAAAGATGTGTTATGGACGTGACAGAAAAAGTATCACTTTTCTTGGGTGACTGTACATTTTTATCAAACTCTGTGAAATTGTAAACCTAATGTCGAAATGGAGATATCCATTTGATAGAGGGGTCCAAGGTGAATATTAAAAAATCTTTGTTTAAAATATTTTGTATTTCATGCAGAGTTTCGGAAGGAAAAGTCAGCGTTATGGATGTGACGAAATTCCGTTATGGATGTGACGCGTCTGAAATAGACATGGCATATGTTTAGAAAATCAGCAATTTAACCACCATAACCCTTTGAAAAACTCTCTAAATATCAGCTAAAACTATCAAAGTTCTTAAATAATATTTAGGATGGCTATTGTTTTTGCTGTTTTGTGGATTTTAGCATACATTTCTGTGGCTTGTGGCAATAATATAGAATTGTACATGATCAAAGTTGATTTTAGCTTGGGGTTTACATTATAAGAAAGAAAGACTGACATATTAAGGCAACGGGAACAATTCTTGTGACAAATTGGTTCAACTTATTCACATCTGTAAAATACAGGCCTAGGTGATATCTCTGGGAGTGGTTTTGATGTATTACATGTTGCTTTATTCTTGCATGGTGAGGTTGACATTTACATGGAATTGCCCAAATATAGATATCATATATCGTTACATTCAATTCGATTCGCAATACTGGCTTTACGATTCAATTCAATTCTCAGAATATTTTGAATAAAATTTCAATGAAGAAAAATCTGCACCAAAAAGACTTATTTTTTAAAATCGTAAACAATGCAAAACAATGCACATTATTCTGCATGAAGCTAAATAAATTAAACGTTGCTACGAACAAAAGTTTAATATTGTAAAGAAATTGTACTGCAAGTTTGCCATATCATAAAGACAGATAGACAGACAGGTAGATCATTTGTAAATTCTCACAACAATTTGACTGAATAAGCAAAGTCTCTGACCTGGGGAACATGACTGATTGAAACATAATGAACTCTGCATTGGTTAGCCACGCCCAGAGAAGCAGCTTTGGGACCAAAAGGTCGCTGGTTCAATTACCTGCAGCAGGAGGAATGGTTTCAGTGCCCTTGAGCAAGGCACCTGACTTCTAACTGCTCCTCGGGCTGCCCACTGCTGTGGGTATGTCAGGGTCCTGTTGTATGTCGCGCTCTGGATAAGAGCGTCTGCTAAAGGTCTATAACGTAATGTAGTGCAGCAACACCCAAGGCATCACCTGAACTGGAAATAGAGCTTCAAAGTGATATATAATGCCTGAATTCTGCTGCCTCATTCTTGGACACTTTAGACCACAGCAGGGCGGGGATGGGGTCATCTGAAAGCTACCGAAGAGCTTTTTGTGGCTACTGCCTCATAGAGGTGAAGGCATGTTGTAAGAATGTAAGAATGAGTGTAACAATCGCGCACTGCGCATACGCCTACAGGTGTTCCTATTAAAATGGCCGGTGAGTGTATACAATTCCGTTCACCATTCGAAATAAGTGGACTAGACTAAAGAAATCGCTTTCAGACATATTTATGCTTATTACTGACGGAAAGAGCGTTTCTATTTTAAAATATACTCCAGGTTGTCCCCCTTTCCTCGCCTTCTTAAGCCAGTGGGTCCCATGTGTGATGTAGATGTGACGCACATCCGAGTTGTTACGGGAAGTTGTCGAAAAGCGTATTGAGACCACTGAGTTCTAGCGCCAGGCCTTTTCCGGGAAATAAGAGTTTGGGTCATGGCAACAGCGTTTGTATGTCAGCCTCAGTTCAGAGGTTTCAGTTTTGAAAACTGTAAGAGGTAAGAGTTTAATAATATAAAGTACAGACACTTGGTATATTTTACTTCTGTGATTTTTTTAAATTGTTCATTTCTGGATGACATGTCATTTTTGTAGCTACTGCCTCATAGAGTAAATATATATGCTATATTTACTGTATGGACATGGCATCAGAAAGCAATTTTATTTATAAGCAGGAGCCACATAGACCCATAGGGCACAAAAGTATACAGTGGAGCTTGAAAGTTTGTGACCCCTTTAGAATCTTCTATACTTCTGCATAAATATGACCTAAAACATCATCAGATTTTCACACAAGTCCTAAAAGTAGACAAAGAGAACCCAGTTTAAAAAATGAGACAAAAATATTATACTTGGTCATTTATTTATTGAGGAAAACGATCCAATATTACATATCTGAGAGTGGCAAAAGTATGTGAACATCTAGGATTAGCAGTTAATTTGAAGGTGAAATTAGAGTCAGGTATTTTCAATCAATGGGATGGCAATCAGGTGTGAGTGGGCACCCTGTTTTATTTAAAGAACAGGGATCTATCAAAGTCTGATCTTCACAACACATGTTTGTGGAAGTGTATCATGGCAAGAACAAAGGAGATTTCTGAGGACCTCAGAAAAAGCGTTGTTGATGCTCATCAGGCTGGAAAAGGTTACAAAACCATCTCTAAAGAGTTTGGACTCCACCAATCCACAGTCAGACAGACTGTGTACAAATGGAGGAAATTCAAGCCCACTGTTACCCTCCCCAGGAGTGGTTGGCCAACAAAGATCACTCCAAGAACAAGGCGTGTAATAGTTGGCGAGGTCACAAAGGACCCCAGGGTAACTTCTAAGCAACTGAAGGCCTCTCTCACATTGGCCAATGTTAATGTTCATGAGTCCACCATCAGGAGAACACTGAACAACAATGGTGTGCATGGCAGGGCTGCAAGGAGAAAGCCACTGTTCTCCAAAACGAACATTGCTGCTCATCTGCAGTTTGCTAAAGATCATGTGGACAAGCCAGAAGGCTATTGGAACTAGATAGAACTCGACGCCAATGGCGTCGATGGGGATGCCTCCGCCTGGTAGACTACACGCCTTATTAAGTTGTGATTTGGGGCTGGACATTTGACCTCACAGTAATCTTGACCTGGTGAAATTACTTGTATTAGCCTTGGAGATATTGTGTTCACAAGGTTTTCGGATAGACATTTGACCTCACAGTGACCTTGACCTTAGACCTTTTGATCTCAAAATCTAATCAGTTCATGTTTGTCCCAAAGTGCACAAATGGTGAAAGTTTGGTGAAATTCCTTTCATTAGCCTTTGAGATATCGCGTTCACAAGATTTCGGGACCCACACACGCGGACAGACATTTGACCTCACAGTGACTTTGACCTTAGACCTTTTGATCTCAAAATCTAATCAGTTCATGTTTGTCCCCAAATGCACAAATGGTGAAAGTCTGGTGAAATACCTTTTATCTGCCTTGGAGATATTGTGTTCACAAGGTTTTCGGACAGACATTTGACCTCACAGCGACCTTGACCTTAGACCTTTTGATCTCAAAATCTAACTAGTTCATGTTTGTCCCAAAGCGCACAAATGGTGAAAGTTTGGCGAAATTCCTTTCATTAGCCTTCGAGATATCGCGTTCACAAGGTTTCGGGACGGACGCACGGATGGACAGACGCATGCACGCACGCACGGACGCATGCACGGACGGACGCACAGACAGACGGACAACCCGAAAACATAATGCCTCCTGCACCTTATGGTGGTGGAGGCATAAAAATGTTTTGTGGACGGATGAGACCAAAATAGAATTTTTTGGTTTAAACAAGAAGGAAAATGTTTGGAGAAAGGAAAACACTGCATTCCAGCATAAGAACCTTATCCCATCTGTGAAACATGGTGGTGGTAGTATCATGGTTTGGGCCTGTTTTGCTGCATCTGGGCCAGGACGGCTTGCCATCATTGATGGAACAATGAATTCTGAATTATACCAGCGAATTCTAAAGGGAAATATCAGGACATCTGTCCATGAACTGAATCTCAAGAGAAGGTGGGTCATGCAGCAAGACAACGACCCTAAGCACACAAGTAGTTCTACTTTCAGGACTTGTGTGAAAATCTGATGATGTTTTAGGTCATATTTATGCAGAAATATAGAAAATTCTAAAGGGTTCACAAACTTTCAAGCACCACTGTAATTGGTCAACCTTCTGCTTTTCGCTTGAATTTTATTTTCGATTCTTTAGACTACAGTGCTTTCTTACTATTTTGAAAATAGATAAGAGTTCACAGCGCTGTATTTTGAACAAAACGCAGTCAACAAAATTGGTAACCAAAATACTCCGAGCCCTGATGCTGCTCACAGCTTGGTGATGCTTGCAAGAGATGAAGCGTGTAGAATTGATAACATGTATATATGCAATATTTACTGGATGGACATGGGATCAGTAAACAATTTTATTTATAAGCAGTAGCCACATGCACCCATAGGGTCCCTATTTTTATTTTTTTAACGGTTCTAATTTGGTTGTATAACCATATAACTTATAGTGTGTGCCAGTCATTGTGATCTGGCGTTCAAGGCCCTGCGTTCTTTCTATATATTTAAAGGGTTCAAACAGTGCAATTGCATTAGATGCATAATTAATAGAATTCTAATTTCCACAATACACGGGAATCATAAATTCCCATGACGCACGCTGTAAAATATGTTGCGCCACGATGCATCATTACACCCATAGAAAGCACTCTTTCACACAGCACTGGCTGCAAAGAAATTCATTGTCGCTGTGCAAGTATTTTATTTAAATAGTATTTCACTTTACAGGTCAACAAATATAACTGTAGAAGAAATTACTTCAGGATTGTGCAAAATTCTTCTCTTCATGCCAGGCGATATACAACCGTTAATGGTCCTTTAAAGCAAAAGAAAATAATCAAAAAGACTTTCCACACTGTAGCCTCGTGCAGTTGACTGTAGAACTGGCTTCGTCTAGTCCAGGGGTGGGCAATTATTTTTTCCATGGGGCCACATGAGAAACAGAAAATTTTGTGGAGGGCCGGACCAAAAGGCTGGACTAAATTCTGCATAATATTAATTGTATTTCTTTATATAAAGCAATAAATAACATTGTTCTTACAAACTGCTAAGACTGGTAGGAGTATGGAAAAAACGAGGTTGCCTTACAAAAAAATGTCATTTATTCAATCAAATTTCCCAAAACAATGGTTAACAAAATGTGAACGTTTGTACCATTTTTTTTTCAGTCACATTCACCCCAAAACACAATAAAAAACATCACAATATTGTCTTTCTACTCCAAATATCAAGCAAGATACATCATATTATAATAATGATGCCCACATTTGTAGTCTAATCACCTCTTTTGGTGCTTTTCGCCGGAGATCGGCTCCGGCGTCTGCTGGTGACGTCACACTATGTGATTGGCTGGACCGTTTGAAGGATGACGTACAAGTTTGTGGTTGGTCTGGACAAATTACTGAAGTCGTTATCGTGCGATTAGGTTTCGTGGGATTTCATGTCATGTTCATGTCGCGCGCATTGCGTTTTTGTTGAACACAACTTCAAAATAAAAGCAATGCACATTCAGTCCATGCATGAGGTAAAATTAGAAAATACGTTTATTTTGTCATTTCTCATTAACCTTACGCGGGCCGGACAGAATGAACCCGGCCCGCGGGCCGTAAAATGCCCAGGTCTGGTCTAGTCGGAAATAATTTTCTGACTAATGGCCTGCTATTTTCATGACCCTTTTTGATATGAAATGGTTGATAGACAAACCTATGGAGCAAACTGGTATGATGGAAGGCAACGGTTAGTCATAATGTTCGTGATAAATGTCAAGCTTGCTACACTATACTAATACTAATGCCAACATCTACAAAAGTGCATGTGAACGTTGCAGGCAAAAGCAGAATTTAAAAGGTCTGCTCGAGTCTTATAAAGGCTTTGCGTCACAGCCAGCGGCTGTGGTTGGCTGTGTTTCAAAAGTGTCCCTCAGTAAAGCAATGACTACATTCCACTTTACTGCCGTCTCAAATGTTATAGTTACAGTTCATCTGCTTTCTCATAAGCTGAGTATGTCTGTCATTTATTATTAAAGAGAAACAACACTGACATATTAATACTGCTGAAAAATTAATCTTGCACTTGTTTCGTAATAAAATCATTTCATGCACAATTACCCTACTATAAACACACTTCTATTCGCCATCTAAATGTGTATATACACTCACACACTCATGTAACATTTATACAAGAATATGAGGTCGCGTTTCAAATCTGCCCCAGGTGTAAACAAATGAAAATGAAATTTCACTAGCGGTTAGTTAGTGGGTGACTTGCTTGTCCTCAGTGTAGTCTGCTCAGAAAACCAAATCGTAAATATTTCATTTCAGGAGAGGGACCTTACTGAATTCTACTGCTCATCCTATATATTGGTTGTTCATCCAGAATACTAAGAGTGTGTGTGTGTGTGTTTACATCTGTTTCAGGTCTCATTAGAGATCCCACTCCATACTAATTAAACTAATGTTGAATGGATTTATATTTTTATTAACCGGGTTTAGATTAGATTACAGTCAATTAGTCATAATAAGGACTAAGTAACTCATAATCGGCCATGTCACATCATCTAACAGTTATCTTAAGAAGCAGAAAAATTATGCCCTTCATCAAAAGCATAGCACCAAGTATAAAATAAACAACACAATATGTGATGGCCACAGCCACACAGGATATCATCATCATCATCCCACATTCTTCCTTTGCACCTTATTATTTTGCTGTACAGTCTATCATTTACAGTCATCTCAACCACTGGGCTGTGATTTATTGATTTTCCCTAGTTGAAGCTAGTTTTTACTCGTAGTAGGGTACAGTTGCTGGGTTGCACCTGACGTCACATCTGCCTCATTAATCTACGATCACACTACAGCTCGCAATGGGTTATCGATAAAACTGAGGCATTTTGGCGGCGATGCATGGCGATATACACATGAGCTAAACGTTGTGGTCACACAGCAGGTGAATATTTGACTGTCATGCCTTTGTGCGGGTGGCACGGTGGTGTAGTGGTTAGCGCTGTCGCCTCACAGCAAGAAGGTCTGGGTTCGAGCCCCGTGGCCGGCGAGGGCCTTTCTGTACGGAGTTTGCATGGTGTCCGCGTGGGTTTCCTCCGGGTGCTCCGGTTTCCCCCACAGTCCAAAGACATGCAGGTTAGGTTAACTGGTGACTCTAAATTGACCGTAGGTGTGAATGTGAGTGTGAATGGTTGTCTGTGTCTATGTGTCAGCCCTGTGATGACCTGGCGACTTGTCCAGGGTGTACCCTGCCTTTCGCCCGTAGTCAGCTGGGATAGGCTCCAGCTTGCCTGCGACCCTGTAGAACAGGATAAAGCGGCTACAGATGATGAGATGCCTTTGTGCGCTTGAGTCTGGAGCGTGTTATGTGCAGTCTTGGGACCCGGTTGTTATGGGAAACACCTGATACTGATTTGAGTACAAATCAGCATGCACAGATACGGACGGTGTTTTCACAGAGGCTTTGCGAAGTACGGTATTATCATTATCACGGTCACGTTTGTTTCTAGCTATGTTTATAATGCTGTTTAAATATTTTGCTTTCTGTTTTGCTTTTGTAAATATCATGCTTGCTAATAAACCCTCTACCTGCACTTAGATCCGTCTACCGCCGTCTATCTTGTAGTGACCTGATCCCCAGATCTTTAACCCAGCCACATATAAAAAGTTGTATGCCTCCGTGCTCTTTCTGGTTTTCATCTGTGTGCCTGTGTAGAACGATGTCTGCAACACCAGGTAGTTTGAGATGTCGGGGAACTCAACGGATGGATAATTTTCCAACTCATAGGAAAAATCCTTCTTTGTTAGTGTGTAAGGATCTAATCCCACTGAGTGGTTTCTATATCCACTTCTTTTAAGTGAACTTCTTGGTTTTAATAACTTGCTTGTTTGCTGAACACAAACATGGCAATAAGTTCTTGTGTTAATGGACCAGACTCCACTTTTGGATCATTAATCCCTTTTGTCTGAGAATGCCCTGCATGCATGGTTTTATGTTGGCTTCTGGCACATCCATACAGTTTTAAATACAATACCTACAATTAAAAACAGTTTGTTTTTATTGCATTTATTTAATTCCTGGACTCCCATCTGTAACAGGGAGTGATGTTGTGTTCCATTAATACACTGTATAGTAGATTATTAGGTTCTAATCGAATAGATGAGCCAAAAATAATCGGGGATCTTTTTAAATGGGCTCCGACTCGTTACAAGTATGAATAGGTGGGCCTTAAAGTAGAAAAGGCTGAGAACCCCTGATCTATATGATCATACTCAAATAATTGACAAGACAGTTTATTTGATTTACAGTTTATTTGCTTTAACTTTATATGGAGTGCACACATTTTAACACTGTAGGGTTGCGAAAGCTGTTTGTTTGTCACCAATCATGTGCTTCGCCCATAGTCAGCTGGAGCCTATCCCAGCTGACTACGGGCGAAAGGCGGGGTACACCCTGGACAAGTCGCCAGGTCATCACAGGACTGACACATATACCCCTTTTCCACCAAATCAGTTCCAGGGCTGGTTCGGGGCCAGTGCTGGTGCTGGTTCACAACTCGTTCAACTTGCGAGCCAGCTGAGAACCAGTTTGCTTTTCCATAGCTCGTGGTGCAAAGGGAAGCCATGTCATTACGTCGCTGTATACGTCAGTTACGTCGCTGTATACATCATTACGTCGCTAAATACGTCAGTTACGTCGCTACGTTTGCATAAACCTTGGCGCGAATATCAAAGCAAAAACAACACGGAAGAAGAAGCAGCAGCAACAACAACAATAATAATGGATGACTTCGCATTTGTACAG
Source organism: Neoarius graeffei (assembly GCF_027579695.1). Classification (NCBI taxonomy): domain Eukaryota; kingdom Metazoa; phylum Chordata; class Actinopteri; order Siluriformes; family Ariidae; genus Neoarius; species Neoarius graeffei. The sequence goes on from NC_083579.1 coordinate 63,257,722, forward strand.
CTGCTGCTTCTCGTCGCTTAAAAATGGCGACCTTTCGCGGTCTTGTTATTGTTGTTGGTCTTAACAACTCCGCCCCCCCCCGCTGACGTAAGCAGTTCTTTCCTCTGGCCCAGCAGAGAGTTGGTGCTAGCCTGGAACCGTTTTTTCTGGCCCCAGAGCCAGTTCTTTGTCAGTGGAAACAGAAAACCCGGTTCCAAACTAAGCACTGGCCCCGAACCAGCCCTGGAACTGCTTTGGTGGAAAAGGGACAATAGACACAGACAACCATTCACACTCACGGTCAATTTAGAGTCACCAGTTAACCTAACCTGCATGTCTTTGGACTGTGGGGGAAACCGGAGCACCCGGAGGAAACCCACGCGGACACGGGTAGAACATGCAAACTCCACACAGAAAGGCCATCGCCGGCCACGGGGCTCGAACCCGGACCTTCTTGCTGTGAGGCGACAGCGCTAACCACTACACCACCGTGCCGCCTGTTTGTGTCTTAAGTCAAGTTATATTTTCTTGACCTCTTTTATAGGTCTAGTTATTCTTAATTTTGGTCTTTGTAAACTAACATTTCGGGGTAAATAAAGCCCTGCCTTTCGAACCAAAAACTCCTGTGTCCTCTTGCCTCGCTCTTTGGTCCCCTACACAATGAATCAGTGATGTTTAAGCTTCAACAGAAGGGAACACTGTATAATTGTATTAACATTGCATTTATTTAAAATCTCAACATTTTAGGTAGTGCAGTCGTTTGTGCTAAACCCTGGTTTCAAAATTATCACCTTCACAAGTAATATATGGTGAAGCCGCCAGAAAGAATTACAGCACTGAGTCTCTTCCTGTAATGACTAACAACACTGGAGACAATTACAAAGGGATTATAGGCCACTTTTACATGCTAACCATTTCAAACGTCTTTATATTCTTTCACTCTTGAGTCATTTTGTTTTCAGATCTGCAAGCTTTGCCTTTTATGGAGTTTTGTGGCCATCACTAAATGCAACTCATGCTTGGAACAAGCTTGGTAATTTAGCGTTAGATGGCATTTGTCTACATATCACGAGAAGAAAACCAGCATTACAGAAATTTACCTAAATCTAGGGGGAATTTTTTAGTTCAGTCTTGCTTACAAAAGCTCTTTTTACACACACGTGTTTTACCAAAAGGATGCTAAATGAGGTCCAGTGTGTATGTGCAATTTATGCGCCAATTTTCTTGCAGGGTGCCAATAATTCTGCAGTTGACAGCAATTAATCACATTTGGACCTCTCGAGGGGGACCTCCTGACAAAGTACATCAAACTCTACACCTATATTCAGTATTATTTTTTCATTAATGAGCCTGAACTCACTCGATTCTTCATATCAGAACTATTAAAAAAAAATTCCTACAACCCCAATTCCAAAAAAGTTGGGACACTGTGGAAAACATAAATAAAAACAGAATGCGAAGATTTGTAAATCATGGAAACCCTATATTTCATTGAAAATAGTACAAAGACAACATATTAATTGTCGAAACTGAGAAATTTTTTTACTGTTTTTTGAAAAATATATGCTCATTTTGAATTTGATGTCAGCAACATGTTTCAGAAAAGTTGGAACAAGGGCAACAAAAGACTGGAAAAGCTGTGTAAAAAAACCTAATTGGGTTAATTGGCAACAGGTCAATAACATGATTGGGTATAAAAAGGGCATCCCAGAGAGGAGGACTCTTTTAGAAGTAAAGATGGGGAGGGGTTCACCGCTCTGTGAAAGACTGCATGGGCAAACAGTGCAAAAATTTAAGAATAACGTTCCTCAATGTAAAATTGCAAAGAATTTGGGGATCACATCATCTATGGTACATAATATCATTAAAAGATTCAGAGAATCTGCAGAAATCTCTGTATGCAAGAGACAAGGCTGAAAACTGGCATTGGATGCCTGTGATCTTCAGGCCCTCAGGCATTAAAAGCAGACAAGTGTCTGTAGTGGAAATCACTGTATGGGCTCAGGAACACTTCAGAAAACCATCATCTGTGAAAACAGTTCATTACTGAATCCACAAATGCAAGTTAAAACCAGATATAAACAATATCCAGAAACACTACCACCTTCTCTGGGCCCGAGCTCTTTTATGATGGACTGAGACTTAGGCCCTGTCCACACGGCAACGGATTCAGGTGAATCTGATAAAATTGTTTATCGTTTCGGCCTGGCGTCCACACGGCACCGGCGTTTTGGGTGCCCCAAAACGAAATCTTTTGAGAACGGGTTCCAGAGTGAAAAAATCTGGCAATGGCGCCGTTGCGAAGTCGTCTGGATGAGTAGAACGGATTTGTTTACGATGACGTCACAACCACATGACTGTGAGTGCTTCACGCCGGGTAGAAGTGTAACGAACTCAATGCGAGTTGTCAACAAATCCTATAACTTGGTTCATGAAACGCGCTTACAAAATATTTTTACTGTGAATATTTATTGTGTAATGGTGCAAAGTGAGAGAGAGTGAGAGAATAGCCCTTAGGGCAGAGTCTTTAGTCCAAACACTGCGGAAGCAGTACCAAACCGCGCACCACCCGTGCGCTTTCCAAAAACAAAAACAATCCCGCCAGCAAAAATAGGAAAAAAAAAAAAAAGGAGCGATCTCACCTCTTCAGATGTTGGTTTAAGTCCGACAATACATTTCTCAAAAAGGGCGTAGAAGAACAAAGTAATCCATCAACGTGTAGCATTCAATTTATTCCGGACCATTAAAGAATTCTGGAGGATATCAGAATGTTGGCGTACCGGCTTCCATCTACCCCCATTCATTCCTCTTTCCGCGTCTTTCGTTTTACGCGACTGATTAATAATCAAAACTTTATGTGGCTAATGCTACAGAAGAAGGGGTTTATGCGCATGCGTCTACTTCTATTGTTCTGGTGTCTCCGATGGGACCGTCTTACAGCGCACGTAGAGGTGTGGCATGTGTATTGCATCGTTTTCAGCAAGCGTTGCGTTGCCATATGTACCTGAAATTTTACTGATCCGTTGCCCATGTGGGCGCAATATTTCAAAAAAAAAATCTCGTTGCCGTTGTCGTGTGGATGTAGCCTTAGTAGAAAATTGTCCCGAGGTCTGACGAATCAAAAGTAGAAATTATTTTTGGAAATCATGGACACCCTGTCCTCCAGGCTAAAGAGGAGAGGGACCATCCGGCTTGTTATCAGTGCACAGTTCAAAAGTCAGCATCTGTGATGGTATGAGGGTGCATTAGTGCACATGACATGGGTAGCTTGTACATCTGGGAAGGCATCATTAATGCTGAATGATATATACATGTTTCAGAGCAACATGCTGCCATCCAGACAAAATCTTTTTTCAGGGAAGACCTTCCTTCTTTCAGCAAGACAATGCAAAACTGCTTTTTGCACATATTAAAACTGCATGGCGCCATAGTAAAAGAGTCCAGGTGCTAAACTGGCCTGACCTGTCCAAACCTGTCTCTCATTTCAAACATTTGGTGCATTATGAAGCACAAGATATGACAAAGGAGACTCCGAATTGTTGAGGAATTAAAATTGTATATAAGGCAAGAATGGGACAACATTTCTCTTTCAAAACTACAGCAACTGGTCTCCTCGGTTCCCAAACGTTTACAGAGTGTTGTTAAAAGTAGAGGTGAAGCAACACAGTGGTAAACATACCCCTGTCCCAATTTTTTTGAAATGTGTTGCTGATATCAAATTCAAAATGAACATATATTTTTCAAAGAACAATAAAATTTCTCAGTTTCATCATTTGATATGTTGTCTTTGGACTGTTTTCAATTCAACATAGGGTTTCCATGATTTGCAGATCATCACATTCTGTTTCTATTTACAGTTCACACAGCGTCCCAACTTTTTTGGAATTGGGGTTGTACTTTAAGAGCCAGATCTGGTTTTATTTATCACTCTTTTGCACACCACTTCATTATCTGGATCTTGGTGGTATTGACACACTCATGAGATCGTTAGTCATCTTCTCCCCAGTATGTTGTGCTCGTTATTCATCCACGCTGCCATTTTTTCCTCAGAACACATGCAGTTCATTTAATGTACTATGCTTTAGCGCTGTCAAAATGACATGTACGTGACATATCATCATTCATTTGCACAGTAAAAGCGACCCATCGCAGATTGCAGCTAAACCTCACCCCTGCATATGTGTGGTGGCTCTCCTTCCTCGAGCCAAATAAGCCATCTCAATTTGAGATGGCAGTCTTCCATTCATCTAATCTTCTCAACTCTGGCCAAGATCACCGTCTGCCACTGACAAAGCCCCGATGCAGAGTACAAGCTGTCGTGCTCTTATTTGCTATTCCTATCTTTGCTGTCAGCATTGAAGCCTCCTCTTTAGCCCTGCCATGAACATGTGCCTGCACTGACAAATCGAGAGGGAGCATTGATGCCTCTGTGTGAAGAGGTCTGTTACAAAGTGGGTTCTTTTCTTCATGGCAGCTCTGTTGGCTCCTGAAGGAAAAGCCTGCGAGAGCTGGATGAGCACAGACTCTTAGGGGAGCTATGGTTGTGTTGCTCCTTCATGTTTGAACATCCTCAGAATGTGGCTGCTGGAGGTTCAGAGGAATCGTTCTTGGCCCCTAGTTTCTCTCTGCCCACTCCTAGCAGGGAGCACTGAAGGAGCAACTTTGTTCTTGAATGGATTTCATGTTCACATCACATCAAATGTGTCAATGTCTGTTTTTCTCATCACTTGGTGAACAGCTTTCCATCACTAAACTGACCTTCTGAGAGCTACACCTCCACATTTCACTTTCAACTGGCAGACTGACAGGACAGGCAGGTTCTCAGCAGCTTACTTTCTTTTTTTAAACTCGAGTTTTAATCATGTATAATCTTGTTTGGGGCAGCACAGTGGTGCAGTGGGTATCGTTGCCAGCTCAAAGCTCCAGGGTCCCTGGTTCAGTCCTGAGCCGATTCATTCCGTGTGGAGTTTCAAGTTTTCTCTTTGTGTCCAGGTTCTGGAGTAGGTCCTGGTAGCTGAACTTGCTACACTATATTGCCTCTGGGTAGGAATCTGTGTGTGCATGGTGCCCTGCAATGGCCTGGTCTCCCACCATGCGGGATGTATTCCCGCATTACAACCGGCATTCCCAGGATAGACTCCGGATCCACAGCAACCCTGAATAAAGTGCTTATTGAAGATGAATGAAAGATAATCTTGGAGATTACTGAGTGTTGAAATGTTCGGTTTTGTTGTTTATTACAGCGTCGCCTATGAGCCAGTGTAATAAGGACGACACATTTGCATAACATATTTGAATGATTTTCTCATTGGACCCTTCATTCTTCACTTCTCTTCATGCAGTAAATGATTTCCAAGTTCATGTGGTTCTGTGTTTTTTTTTTTTTTGGCATAATCCAAATGTTTTGCATAATGCCATTTTAACAAATCTTTATGGGGTTGAACTTTGCTGACAAAATGAAACATTCTGCGAAGCTGAGCAGCTGAAAGAAGGGAAAGAGGGAGGCCTGCAGACAGAGACTGACGATACTTGCTAAACCTTCAGGCAGCTTGAGAGTGGGCCAAAAAAAAAAAAAAGATAGTGATTGTCATGGGAGAAAATCAAATGGGAGCTCTGTCTGAGAGAGTGTGTGTGTGTGTGTGTGTGTGTGTGTGTGTGTGTGTGTGTGTGTGTGTGTGTGTGTGTGTGAGAGAGAGAGAGAGAGAGAGAGAGAGAGAGAGAGAGAGAGAGGAATATGCTAATACCCTCTCACACATACACTCTTGCAGTATCTATTTACTAAATCTGTTGTAAACGTGAATTGACTACAGATGCTGTCAAGACTCAACAGCGAGTCACAAAACTTCCCGATCCTGAAAGATCCGGTGTCGAATGACCCATTAACATAAATAATAATGAATGGAAATGGAATGATGATTCATTTTGACTTGGATTTGAGTAACTAGAAGAGATGGGTCGTATGTAACATTTACATTACATTTACTATTGAGGTATTTCACCCACGTGACCAAGTCACGTGACGCAGCCATTTTGGACGGCACGCTTAAGTCCTTCAGTGCAAGGCGGATTATGAGATGGTGGAGACCTTTGCATATTTTAACAAGAAAGTAAGCTGTGATTCGTGTTAAATTGGATCTGTCTTTTATCACAAACACTGTACCCAGCCTTGGTATGGAGCCCTGTTTATTTATTTCTGTGTCCCGTTTCTTTCTAGCCTCTGTTATTGCGTTTTATGTCTGATGTCTGCTACATGCAACCCTAGACAAATTAACACTGCCTTGTCTCACTGCTCAGATGGGTTAACAAACACTGACCCATTTACTTTTTGCTGTATATTTTATCAAAATTGCGTTAACTGATAAACTAACCTGAAATGAAATGATCACTGCAAAGTCTGGAGTACTCTATTGGCTGCCAGTCCTGTCTCTTCACAGCTGCAATCCATTTGGCCCTCTTGTCTGGGTCAGTAGGAAACCGGTAGTGATGTGTCGGTCGCGAACGATCCGGTTCAAAGAGTCGGCTCTTTGAAGCGAACGACGGGAGCCGGCTCTTTGGTGGGAGCCGAATTAGTTTTTTGTCCTTAGGTGCCTCAGAGAGAGAGACTTTCACAAAAAAAAGTTGCTGTCCGATTGCGTCTTTGTGTTGTCTATTACCATTCAAAGGAAAAAAAGTAGCATGGTGTACGCCTACTTTTTTTGGTTGGGGGGGTTGATGTCATTCACAGCTGCGAAAATACGAAAATTGGTGTAATGCTTAAAGCTGTGGAGCGCAGTCTGCGAGGCACCTGAGGAGGGGAAAATCTCATCTCATTATCTCTAGCCGCTTTATCCTTCTACAGGGTCGCAGGCAAGCTGGAGCCTATCCCAGCTGACTACGGGCGAAAGGCGGGGTACACCCTGGACAAGTCGCCAGGTCATCACAGGGCTGACACATAGACACAGACAACCATTCACACTCACATTCACACCTACGGTCAATTTAGAGTCACCAGTTAACCTAACCTGCATGTCTTTGGAGGAAACCGGAGCAAACCCACGCGGACACGGGGAGAACATGCAAACTCCACACAGAAAGGCCCTCGCCGGCCCCGGGGCTCGAACCCAGGACCTTCTTGCTGTGAGGCAACAGCGCTAACCACTACACCACCGTGCCGCCCGAGGGGAAAATCAGCTGTGTATTTTATATTGGTAATATAACACAGTTTTGCATTATGTTTGTGAGAAAATAATTTATTAATTGGTAAGTAAGTTTTATTTCTATAGCTAGAACATTGTTACACTGCTATACTTTACAAAGCTTTACAATGGCTACAAAAACTAAAAAATAAAATGGAAAACATCCTATTGATAAAATATAAATAATTATGTAATTAACTAACTAGTTAATTGCAGCAATTAAATCAAAAATAAAATCTCAGGAGCCGTTTGGGAGCCGAAAGAGCCGGCTCCTTATAGTAAGAAGAGCCAAAAGAGCCGGCTCCCGAAAAAGAGCCAAAATTCCCATCACTAGAAACCAGTAAAAGGAGCGTCCTGCACACTGTCCCTGTCTGTTGTGGCAGCCGACAGCACAACAAGCAAACACCATGGTTATTTATAGAGTGCTTACTGACAAATTAATCTATTCTAGGTGTCTGTAACACGTTTTTTTTTCAAGCTGGTTCTCTCTCTCTGTCTGCAGCGTTAGTATGTAGCTTGACGTTCAAAATGGCGGACACCGGGGCATCACGTGACCCTGTGACGTCAGGTGAAATACCTCAATACACTGTCATTTTAAGTGTCATTTTACCTGAGGATAGTTTGGACTCTTATACAAGTATAGCTGTGAGGTCAGAAATGCACTTTTATGCCATTGTATTTGTCTAACATTCCTTCCATTAAATTTAAAAAGAGCAATTTAATGCACATTCTGTATGCACCCATCAAAAGCATCTGGCTGGGCTTCGTTTCACAAATCAAACACTGTCATATGCCAACTGACAACTAATAGTGCCATCGTCATTAACTCGGGAGGAGCACGACTGGTTTCACCTCGGAGCAGCTCAGCGGTGGCTCACATGGTGGTTGGTGCTGTGGAAGAAGAGCACCCAGGGCAATTATACAATGTGCTCTGTCAGCCTAAAAATGTGGACATTTCAGCATTCGAGAACTCAAGAAGGTGTTCTTTTTTTGTTACCAACAGTGGCATGTAATGTTCCTAACTGGTGAGCAAAGAATATTAAAGTTTAATGTTAAAATGGTTTTATTTTTAGCTAGAATAAATTAATCATGTTAATACAACAAAATGAACTTGAATTAATGTTAAAATTTAGTGGTTTGTGACGTTTACTTGTTGAGCTACGTTTGTTTGCGAATGTGCTCTATAGCTTTTAATAGCATCCCTGATTATTACACAGTTATTCCACGAAATCGAGTCGTACATGAGCTGATAGCTGACGAGGCGCGTAGCACCGAGTCGGCTATAAGCCAAGTATGACAAGATTAAGTGGAATAACTGTTTTATTCTAGCCACATTCACCGGATTTTGAGAAACAGAGCATTTTTATTTTTTGCAAATTTGATAAATAAAAACTTTATACAAAACATCCGACAAAATCATTTCCGCTTAGAACGTGAACAACCCGGCGAAATGACAGTAGCAATTTGTGAAAAATGCTATAATAACAATTCTTGAAAAAAAATTACATTCTTACCATCAAATACTTTCATTCCATATTTTGTTGCTTTTTTTTGTATTTTGTTTTTGAGTAGTTTTTATTCCATCCTCGGCTGGTTCAGCAACGCAGCACGGTAGATCACAGACGGAAAACACTACTTCCGGTAGCCTTTGAGAACGGCGACCTGACGTAATGTTTGAGGTCAACCAATCAGAGCACGTGCCATAATTAACTCTGCGTACAATGTCACACCGCAGGAAAACCAAGCATTTGTCCTTCATCTGTCAAATTTGGACATCATTTGTCAAAGGTGATAGAATTGTTTTTCATAGGCACTGTCCCTGGTTGTTCGGAAGCGGAACATCTTGTAAGAAATCACGACATAAAAATGCCAAATTAATTGATTCTGCCTCTAATATTATCTGAAATGACAAATGCCAACTAGTGATCACTGTTTATTATGAAGTCGTTACACACTGCCAAACCATTATAAGCGAACATATTTCTTCGTAGCTCCATATTAAATATTATATTATTGTTCAAGTTATCCAAGTTTTTTTTTTCCTCCCCTCGATGCTGCTGGGAGCCATGTTGAGTGAACTTCAATAAATCAAGGGTATATTTAAGTGTAAGAGACCTACAGTTAATTTTGTATATCCAGTTTACTGTAACAAGGGCAACAGCTTTATTTTTCCTTTTTTGGGGTTTAAGAACTTGTAAGGTCTACCCAAATCAGTAGCCTATCTTGCTAAACATCTATGTATACAGTACATGATTATAAAATTGAATTAAGAAAAACACATCGATATATAATTACAACCCCGATTCCAAAGTTGGGACGAAGTACAAATTGTAAATAAAAACGGAATGCAATGATGTGGAAGTTTCAAAATTCCATATTTTATTCAGAATAGAACATAGATGACATATCAAATGTTTAAACTGAGAAAATGTATCATTTAAAGAGAAAAATTAGGTGATTTAAAATTTCATGACAACAACACATCTCAAAAAAGTTGGGACAAGGCCATGTTTACCACTGTGAGACATCCCCTTTTCTCTTTACAACAGTCTGTAAACGTCTGGGGACTGAGGAGACAAGTTGCTCAAGTTTAGGGATAGGAATGTTAACCCATTCTTGTCTAATGTAGGATTCTAGTTGCTCAACTGTCTTAGGTCTTTTTTGTCGTATCTTCCATTTTATGATGTGCCAAATGTTTTCTATGGGTGAAAGATCTGGACTGCAGGCTGGCCAGTTCAGTACCCGGACCCTTCTTCTACGCAGCCATGATGGTGTAATTGATGCAGTATGTGGTTTGGCATTGTCATGTTGGAAAATGCAAGGTCTTCCCTGAAAGAGACGTCGTCTGGATGGGAGCATATGTTGCTCTAGAACCTGGATATACCTTTCAGCATTGACGGTGTCTTTCCAGATGTGTAAGCTGCCCATGCCACATGCACTAATGCAACCGCATACCATCAGAGATGCAGGCTTCTGAACTGAGCGCTGATAACAACTTGGGTCGTCCTTCTCCTCTTTAGTCCGAATGACACGGCGTCCCTGAGTTCCATAAAGAACTTCAAATTTTGATTCGTCTGACCACAGAACAGTTTTCCACTTTGCCACAGTCCATTTTAAATGAGCCTTGGCCCAGAGAAGACGTCTGCGCTTCTGGATCATGTTTAGATACGGCTTCTTCTTTGAACTATAGAGTTTTAGCTGGCAACGGCGGATGGCACGGTGAATTGTGTTCACAGATAATGTTCTCTGGAAATATTCCTGAGCCCATTTTGTGATTTCCAATACAGAAGCATGCCTGTATGTGATGCAGTGCCGTCTAAGGGCCCGAAGATCACGGGCACCCAGTATGGTTTTCCGGCCTTGACCCTTACGCACAGAGATTCTTCCAGATTCTCTGAATCTTTTGATGATATTATGCACTGTAGATGATGATATGTTCAAACTCTTTGCAATTTTACACTGTCGAACTCCTTTCTGATATTGCTCCACTATTTGTCGGCGCAGAATTAGGGGGATTGGTGATCCTCTTCCCATCTTTACTTCTGAGAGCCGCTGCCACTCCAAGATGCTCTTTTTATACCCAGTCATGTTAATGACCTATTGCCAATTGACCTAATGAGTTGCAATTTGGTCCTCCAGCTGTTCCTTTTTTGTACCTTTAACTTTTCCAGCCTCTTATTGCCCCTGTCCCAACTTTTTTGAGATGTGTTGCCGTCATGAAATTTCAAATGAGCCGGTATTTGGCATGAAATTTCAAAATGTCTCACTTTCGACATTTGATATGTTGTCTATGTTCTATTGTGAATACAATATCAGTTTTTGAGATTTGTAAATTATTGCATTCCGTTTTTATTTACAATTTGTACTTTGTCCCAACTTTTTTGGAATCGGGGTCAAACATTTTATTTGAACATCAACACACTGTCACATGAAATACTACCGACAACAGCTTTTGATATTGTTGAATCAATACATAAATTATCTATGAAATTTATTTGTATTTTTATTTGTACTTTCACTATTTTTTTAAAATTCAAACCTGAGATGTTCGAAGTTTGGTTTTCCCACGGTGTAATGTAGTACACAGAGTTATTTATGGCACATGCTCTGATTGGTTGACCTCAAACACTACCTCAGGTAGCCTTTCTTAAAGGCTACCAGAAGTAGTATTTTCTGTCTGTGATCTACCATGCTGCGTTGCTGAACCAACCGAGGATGAAATAAAAACTCATATCCAGTGAATGCTCATATCCAGTGAATGCTCATATCCAGTGAATGTGGATAGAATAATACATGACAGCCGATGAAGTACCTTGCCACTTGAGTTGTCTTTTTACAAAATACTTTCTTACCTTTACTTTTATTACGAGCTTTTACCTATTGTGCCTACTTTTACTCCTACTTGAGTAATTATTATTTTAAAGTGCATATCACGGGTAAATTCAGGAGCAAGATCAATGTAATTCTCCTATTTTATATTAAACTTTGGTCAAATATCTGTCATATTTTGTGCAATTTTTTTACCTTGAGCAATACCAGAAAAATTCAGTTGAAATCAAGCCATCTGAGGCAAATTGGTCCGCCTCTGAAAAAACTTGGCATTTGGATTTCCTGGCAAACAGTGATTTTTGTGACGTCGCGTGCGGGACGCCTCCCTCTGAATCCTACGTCAGTGCTGGTTTGTTTATGAGAAAATGACCTGGTGGTTTTCTGCAAATTTCTTCAACGTTATCACGTAATTATTAAAATGGTTAACAGATGTATCGTAGGAGAATGTTACAACACCAATCTTGATGGGATTAGTACGCATCGTCTTCCAAAAGCTCGGACAATGAGAGAGAAATGGGAGCGCTTCTTGCGAGGCACCCGGAAAAATTGGCTACATGCTACAGACTACAGCATCATATGCGGGGCTCACTTCACAAGGCCCGACAACTATTGGCCCTTTTCCACTACCCTTTTTCAGCTCACTTCAGCTCGCTTCAGCCCGACACGGCTCGCGTTTCGACTATCCAAAAACAGCACGACTCAGCTCGCTTCAGCCCTGCTTAGCACCCAAAACTCGCACGGTTTTGGAGTGGGGCTGAAGCGAGCCAAACCGAGCTGAGTGAGGCTAGGGGCGTGAGCAGACACTCCCCTGTGCACTGATTGGTGAGGAGGAGTGTCCTCACATGCCCACACACGCCCCGCGAGCACACTGGGATCTGTAAACACCACAAACCCGGAAGAAGGAGAGTTACGAATTACGAGAGTTATGAAGCCTTATGCGCCTCGCCTCATCTATACGCTCTTGCCAGTATCTGTTGGCGTTGTCGGTGACAACAAGCCACAGCACCAAGACCAGCAACACTAATGACTCCATGTCCTCCATGTTTATTGTTTACTCTCCGGGTTGTGAGACTACCGCTTAAAAGATCACCAATGTCACTGTTTGCACCACCTAACGATATCACGTGACGTCCACCCACTTTCGCTAACTCCACCCAATGTGTCCACCCACTTCCAGCCAGCACGGTTCAGCGCAGTTGTAGTCGAAATGCAACTCCAACAGCCCCGCCCGCTCGGCTCGACTCAGCCCAACTCAGCACGGCACGGCTCAGCCATGTTGGTAGTGGAAAAGCGGCATTTGAGAACTATTTGCAGTGGGAAATGGGCTTCGCGAGGCAACTTTATCTGAAAAAAGACGCAGTTCCATCTGTCAGAGTGCCCAAAGCAACACCATCTCCATCTGTGTCAGCGTCACCAAAGGAGCCAGCCGTGTTCGTCTCCCCTGACAGAAGGCGAAGTGCCGCATCCACTGAGGCCCTCGAAGCCGAGGACCAAGCAGAGCCGAGAAAAAGACCAAGAAAATTGGCAATTCACAAGTTGAATTTTGCCAGGGTAAGAAATAAGAGAGACTATACTCTAAATTAGGTGTTCCTGTGTTTGTGTGGTACACGGATAATGTTATTTATTGACACACACAAAAGTAAACGCCGCCGTATTATTCCACTGCCGTATTATTTACATCCCCGGTGTTGCCTCCGTCGTCTTCACTACTTGACTCATCATCAAATCCAAACAGATGAAGCCCCAATTCTGACATCTCATTATATTCTTCATCCAAAGGTGAAGTAACATTGCGCTCAGGTGACAATTCCATATTTCAATGCAAAATCGCTAGCTGCTAAACTTGGTCTACACAGGCTGTGCACTGAGCCCGTGCAAGCTCTCGCAGCCTGCTGGCGCTTCCGCAGGTGACGTCACAAATCTGTCTCCAGACTCCCTTAGGATTTTTCCAGACGCGTTTTGTTATTTTATTTTTTTCTGCTGTAGACAGATGTCCTTGTGCAAAATTACCCTTCTGGATGAGTGTGTAAAGGGACATACTTTCATATAAAAAAAAACCGAAATTGGTCCAGGATATGCACTTTAAAGTAACAATACTTTTACTTGAGTACAGTTTATGGCTACTCGACCCACCTCTGGTAACAAGTGTCTTAATGGGCTTTCAGGCACATCTACTTCACATTTTAACTAGCGTTGTCGAAGTTAACGTGATAACGCGTTCATGCAAATTCCTTTTAACACCACTATTTTTTTTTTTTTTTATGCACAGTTAACGCATGCATGTTCTGTGCCCCTCCCCGGTAGTTTGGGAAATCAGGAAGTGACGTAGCGTGAGTGAGCAATGTAGCAAGTAGCTGGTCAGCGCAAGTCGTGATCAAGTGCACTTATGTACAGAATCAACTTATATTGTTACATTCTGACTGTTTACACAAAAAATGTGTATTTTTTAATATGCTTTTGATGGTCCAGAGGAGAGAAAAGACGATGTGTTGAGGTCCGTGTGTGTGTATATGTGTGTGTGTGTGTGTGTGTGTGTCTGTGTGTGTGTCCAAGTGCGTAGGCTGCACAGTGGAGTGAGAGTTTGTTTTATTCTGAGAAATTTATGAGTGATGTAAAAAAGTGTTTATAAATGCAGTTTTTGCTCATGAATATACTGTACATTTACCAGTGAGTTATTGCATTTTACTAGAAAACATCTTTATGTGCTGTGTGCCTTAACAAATGGATTTATTTGGGTTTTGCATTTTTATGTTCATTATTTAAAGACAGTCACTACTGTTGTCCAAAATCCACATCACCGAGTTTCTTCAGTTTATTTTGTTGCATATTTTGAGGCTGGAAGTTAAAGACAGAACTCGAGGAAAATACTGTATTATTTTGTTCACAATGAATTGTGCTAAACCCTCAAAATTAGAAAGTTAAAGCTAGACTGCCTTTCAGATTTTTCAAGTGTAGGTCATAAAAAGAATTTTCCCCGACACCCAATTATTTTTGTTTAGTAGACCGAAAGCTACTGAATTCGAATCACACACTTCCAATTTTATTAGTTTTTTTTTAATAGAACAATTAATTAATTTAGGGCCACATGGCCCTAAATTCTCTGCTTTTTTTTCCTGCTTCACCATGACACAATTCAAGTTACTACATCATGCATCACATGGTGCGCTTTCCCCGTTTGCTCAAGGCATTGTAGGATACAAATTTGAAACGGGAGAGAAAAATGGAGGACGTGAGTGTGTGAATGAAACATGAAAGGCTGACTACAGTAATGGGAAGTGGGAAGAAAAGATGTTATGTTGCAAAGGAAAGGAAACGCAGGACCAAATTAATAAATATCGGCGGTCAGCGAGCACCTTGGTGTGATCGGCTGTTCTTTTAGCGACAGAATGATGGAACGGTCAGTGCACGGTCAAAGGTAAACCTGCAAATGCGCACGCACACGGACTTCCTTTGTCTGTTTGACTGCGTGAAGCGAGCGATTTTATGCACATTATTTGCTCGGGAATCCCCTCAAATTAAATAACTTCCCAGCCACAGAATGGCCTGATATTTTGTGAGATATGGCCCGTGTTTTTCGCCTTTTGGCTCACGTATTGCGATTAATCACGATTAAATATTTTAATCGATTGACAGCCCTAATTTTAACATTCATTCCTTCATTCATTCATTCATTTTAAAGGAGAACTGACGGCAAATTTTTTATGATCAAAATTCTATTTGTCATTTTATTAAATATCAGAATGCATTTTTGATAGCCATTTTTCACCGCTATAGCAAGTTATGAGTGTTTGAAATATGCTCTGTAATATATCAGTCCGTATGTCAAAGCGATGGCCGTAAACGAGATTTGTTGAGACCTGTGCAAGACGTCGTAGGACGGAAGTAAAACGTACAGCGGAAATCAAAGTGACCGACATCTTCCAACGTTGTCAAAAGACGCGCGCGCCCTCTTTCGAATGCTGACGTAACCAAGCCGGACGTTTTGTTTGTTTTGATAGCAATCAGGAAAGTTTGAAAAAAGTAGGCAGTAATCATCATTTAAACTCGTTTTTGTGCAATATTTCGTTTGGGAAACAGTTTTCAAAATGGCGGCACTGACACTTCACGTTTCGAAGTCTCGCACAAGTCTCGTGAAGATCGCGCGGATAAGCGACGCCTGCCGTGGACCAAACGAACTAAATTCAACACAGCTAAAAACCGAATAGGCCGATAAGTATAATATTTAATTGCAATTAGTTGCCAGTACGAGTCACGATATAAGGTTACTAAAACTGAAAACGTAACTGAATAACACGTTAATTAAGAAATAAAGCAAGTTTAAAAATGACTTCAGTTCTCCTTTAATAAAGCAACAGCCTTCGGTAAGTGGATAATAATGTATTACAGTCACACAAGTCATAACCGGAGCTGTGAGTCAGGCTCTGGCAGGCTAACTGGAGTCAAACTGAAACATTTTGATCTTAATCTGATAAGATAGCAATGCTAACAAAATAAGAGAATCCCAACACTGCAGGCATTTCAGAGTGGATTTCATCAAGTCTTCCTCAGAAAAGCATAATTCTTCACTTTTATACAATCAAACTCCACAACTGCTTTTATCTGCAAACGCTATTATGACGGAGCTTTAAGGTCATCTGTGGCTATGCAGTGCAATTTTACTAACTGTGGGATAAGTGAAAGGCATCTCTGCAATTTGAGTGGCAGGTTTTACCTATAGTTGTGTGAAAAAAACAAACAAATGGTGAATGGGTATCATCGCTGATAATCCAAATGCAAATATATGCAAAAAACAAAACAAAACTAAATAAAATAAAATAAAGAAAAACAAAGCAACTGCATTATGTTACATAAGCCTCAAAAATAAAGTGGCTGAAGTGGCCATAGACAATAAACAAAGACAATAGTGTCATTCATATCTTTGGTGAAACTGCAGCATTTCTCATCTACTGCTTCATCCATGGAATCAAATGTACTAAAATCCGCAATATATATTACCCTTGGGGAAACACACAATATGCAAAATGCAGGAATATATTACATTAGCGCCCACACTGTCCTTAATCTAGAGGCCTGGGAGCTGCGATCGTGTGCATTTCCACCACCTCGCTTTCACTATTTGAACCAATGTGGAGAAGTTTCTTCTTGACACGGATCAATAATCACCCTTCCCGTCCATTATCAGAGATGGATGCGAGAGATATGAGGAGGGAAATATCGTGTGTGGGGATATGCTGGAGAAAGGTGGTGGCTCCAGGCCTTTCATGATGGATGATAGAAATTGACCCTAAGATCAGCTACTGCTTTAATCTTTTTTTCCTCTCTCTGGTAAGTGACAAAAACACAGACAGCATGTGGGTATTATTTCTGAAACCTGCACCACTTTTAAGCCAGAGATAATACATAAAAGGAAAAAAAAAAAACGGTGCTAAATATAGAGAAATCTGGCTGAAATAAGACTTGACAGTCTGAATTATAGCTGAAACTAGACTACAGTACCAGCCAAAAGTTTGGACACACCTTCTAATTCAATGTTTTTTTCTTTATTTTTATTAATTAAAAGACACTTCATGCCTTGAAGTAAATGATGGATGCTGTTTCTCTTTACTTAGGCCCTGTCCACACGGCAACGGATTCAGGTGAATCCGATAAAATTGTTTATCGTTTCGGCCTGGCGTCCACACAGCACCGGCGTTTTGGGTGCCCCAAAACGAAATCTTTTGAGAACGGGTTCCAGAGTGGAAAGATCTGGCAACGGCGCCGTTGCGAAGTCGTCTGGATGAGTAGAACGGATTTGTTTACGATGACGTCACAACCACATGTGCTTCATGCCGGGTAGAAGTGTAACGAACTCGATGCGAGTTGTCAACAAATCCTATAACTTGGTTCATGAAACGCGCTTACAAAATATTTTCACTGTGAATATTTATTGTGTAATGGTGCAAAGTGAGAGAGAGAGAGAGAGAGAGAGAGAGAGAGAGAAAATAGCCCTTAGGGCAGAGTCAATCCCGCCAGCAAAAATAGGGAAAAAAAAAGGAGCGATCTCACCTCTTCAGATGTTGGTTTAAGTCCTACAATACATTCCTCAAAAAGGGCGTAGAAGAGCAAATTAATCCATCAACGTGTAGCATTCAATTTATTCCGGACCATTAAAGACGCCGCCTTCCGCGTAGAATCATACGTCATCCTCGCCGCCATATTGGATGGGTCAAAGCGGAGAATAAAGATGCCTCATTCATGTGCTGCGTTTAACTGTACCAACAGGTTTGCCGTCCAAACGAGATCACATGGGATTACCTTTCACAGGTGAGACTGGAAAAATACTTTTCATTGTATTTGGTCATTATAATGTAATTTTACGAACAGATTTTTCTGACTTTGTGGCTAATATGAAGTCTTGCGCATAATAGTTTATGCACATGCGTCCTTACTTCTTCTATTGTTCTGGTGTCTCCGAAGGGACCGTCTTACAGCGCCCCTAGAGGTGTGGCATGTGTATTGCATCGTTTTCAGCAAGCGTTGCGTTGCCATATGGACCTGATATTTTACTGATCCGTTGCCCATGTGGACGCGATATTTTTTTTAATAACATCTCGTTGCCGTTGTCGTGTGGATGTAGCCTTAGTTGAGCGGTTCTTGACATAATACAGATTACTACAGTTGTGAAATAGGGCTATTTACTATTTGATCTCAAACCCATTAAAGCTAGACGGCCTTTCGATTGCAGAAAATCGCTGAAATTTAGTTCCCTCTGAAATTTGGTCATTGTGATGCATGTTTATTTCTGTAATATCGCACAAAATATCAGGCCATTCTGTGGCTGGGAAGTTATTTAATTTGAGGAGATTCCCGAGCAAATAATGTGCATGAAATCACTCGCTTCGTGCAGTCAAGCAGACAGAGGAAGTCCGTGTGCGCATGCGCAGGTTTATCTTCTTCTTCTTCTTCTTGGTTTTACAGCAGCTGGCGTCCACAGTGTTGCATTACTGCCATCTACAGGTTCACCTTGACCGTGCACTGACAGTTCCATCATTCTGTCGCTAAACGAACAGCTGATCACGCCGAGGTGCTCGATGACCGCCGAGATTTATTAGTTTGGTCCTGCGTTTCCTTTCCTTCGCAACATAACGTCTTTTCTTCTCGCTTTCCGTTACTGTAGTCAGTCTTTCATGTTACATTCGCACACTTGCGTCCTCCATTTTTATCCCCCGCCCAAATGAAGTTTGGTGGGGGATATAGAAACGGGTTCCGTCTATCCGTCCGTCTGGTCACGTTTTCATTTCCGGGCCATATCTTTAAAACTACTGAAGATCTCTTCATGAAACTTTGTATACATATCAAGCAACATGTGAACTGGTGCCTTTTGCTATTTTGGATTTTTGAAAAAAAGCATTTTTCAAATTTTTACATAAAAAATAGATTTTGGCTTAGTTTCTAAGAGCAATGTTCGTTTCCGGAGCATATATCCAAAACTACTCATGATACGGATTTGAAACTTGGTATACATGTTAACAAGGTGATGTAGATGTGCCTTTTCATACTAAAAAATTTGAGACATTTTAATTTTTCATGTTTTCATGGAAACAATTTCAGACCTAGTCTCTCAAGTTAGTCTTAGGGGTAGGTTTTGTTTCCGGAGCAGAACTTGAAAACTATGTGTGGTACGGTCTTGAAAGTTGGTATATGTGTTGATTAAGTAATGTATATGTGCCTTTTGGTACTAAGAAATGTGAGAAATTTTAATTTTTAGCTCACCTGGACCAAAGGTCCAGTGGGTTTATGCCATGGGCTGCTGAGGTCAGTGTAAAGAGGTAGGGTTGGTTTCCTGCAGCAGAACTTGAAAAATGTGACAAATAATATCTTGAAACTTGGTATATAGGGCAGGGGATATACATGACTCTGTCTTCTTGTTCTCTCCTGTTTCAAATTTGCATCCCACAATGCTTTGCGCGAACGGGGAAAGCCCACCATGTGATGCATGACACAATATCTTGAATTGGGTCGTGGTGAAGCAGGAAAACATAGCGGAAAATTTAGGGCCACGTGGCCCTAAATTCATTAATTGTTCTATTTTAAAAAAAAAATGGAAGTCTGTGATTCGAATTCAATAGCTTTTGTTCCACTAAACAAAAATAATTGGGTGTCAGGGAAAATTCTTTTTATGACTTACACTTGAAAAATCTGAAAGGCAGTCTACCTTTAAGAAAGCAAGAAATTGCACTAATTAACTTTTGACGAGGCACCTGTTAATTGAAAAGCATTCCAGGTGACTCCCTCATGAAGCTGGTTAAGATAATGCTAATAGTGTGCAAAGCGTCATCAAGGTAAACGCTGGCTACTTTGAAGAATCTAAAATATGAAACATTTTTCCATACACACACACACACACACACACACACATACATATAGATGTTGTTTCATAGTTTTGATGTCTTCAGTATTTTTCGACAATGTAGAAAATTGTCAAAATACAGAAAAACCTACGAATGAGTAGGTGTGTCCAAATGTTTTACATGGAAATGTTTGACAAACATTTACAACTGCTTCTTTTGGAATTGCTGAAAATATCCCAGATATACTCAACAAAAATAAAAACTTTACACTCGTTTCAAAGTCAATAATTTGAACATTTTGGAAAATAGGTTTGAAATAACGATTGTATTCAATTATCTTGTCATTAAAGATGCTATAGCATACAGATCATGTTTGTCATGGAATCGGTTCCACCGGAAATGCGACGACAATGTCCATGATCAAAAACTGTGAGTCACAACTTAATGAAATCATGTCAATATCGGGTGTGTCCTCCATGGGCGTTCACAACTGCGATACGACGTCTCCTCATGGATTGGATGATGCGTCTGAACACAGCTTGGGGAATGCGCCGCCATATTTGTACCAACATGGCACCAAGCTCCTGCAAGTCCTGTGGAGGGTTCCTTACGGTCGGCTGTGGTGCCAGTTTGATGGAGACGTGTCTGGAGATTATGAATGGTCTGTCGACTGCATCCCATAACCCTCGCAACGTCAGCCCGTATTCAGCATGCCAATGGCACGTTCACGCTGAATGTTTGACAGTCGTGGCATTGCAAATTAACGAATAATTAACCATAAAACCTTGTTTTTCTGAGATGACACTCTACTCTGCTACCGTGAGATCAATTGCACGTGTATCAATAGGTCACGTCATTTGTGTCACGTGGAAACGGACATGTTTTTGGTTTTGTTTTAACCTGTAGCTTGTTTTTAGCATGCAGTGCTCTCGCACGTGCTACGTAGGCCCGACCAGTAGAATGAATGTGTGACGTAATGCCCTTGACAATGCATTTAACCATAATCACAACAAGAACTCTTTCAAGAAAAGTTTCTAAACACTATTTGAAAAATAATGAGTGTCAAGTTTTTATTTTTGCTGAGTATATTACACTACCCAAGCTATCGCTAACACCCTACATGAAGCAGAAGAGACTGTTAGCAAGGCTATTGGGCTCTAATGTGTGGGTGGAATGAGTTTTACCTTGGTGGTGGAGGTGCTGCAAGTCGAGGCTAAACGCTTGCCAGACAGCTCTGTGCTGCAGGTGGTGTTTGCCCCAGTGGCTGGTGTGGGCAGCAGAGAGGGCATAACCGGCAGTGGCAGCAGGCCAGGACGGTTGTTGGAGCTGTTGGTCATGCTGGTGGCAGAGATGGCGGAAGAGCCGCAGCCGTTAGCTGTGATGCAGTTATTACTGATGCCACTGCGTTCTCTGCGCTCCCATATGGGCCGCAAGTCCCGTTCAAAACGATGGCTGTGGCGCGACATCCCACCCCCAAAAGACACAAAGAGCCACTTCTGATCAGGAGCTGGTGAGCACCTGGAAGAGATAAAGTTGGTTAAAATACAAGTGAAGGATACCTTTTAACGAGTAATAAAGCCAACAGAACAGAACTGACAGAATTAATCGGTGATTATTTCCCCCAACAACGTTAGTATGAACAGAGATCAGTCGAGTGAAGAGATGGTGATGAGGCTTGTGTTTAACTGCCCTGAATGACTTTTACCTCAAGGGAATGAGACAGAGACTGATGTAGATGATGCTGATAATCAATGTGAGAACTCATTTCACGTCGGTAACTTTAGACTTTACGAAGCTGTGACATTACTTACAGGGGGGAAAAAGAAAGACATACTGCAGTTCTGGAAAGAAAAGAAATATGCAGCACTGTGCAAAAGTCTTTGACACCCTATTTTTTAAGTGCAAAATGTATTCTAGATTTTAATTTTATGATTTCTACATTATTCAGTCAGTACAAAAAAACAACATTATTTTTGATTTCCAAACATTAGTTTTCCAGCACTAAATGTTACAGAAAAATGTAAAGAAAGTAAAGAAAAGAAAGCAGCACATTACATAAGAGACACTTTTCAGACGAAAATATAATGAAGGCTGCCGGGTTTTGCTGCAAAATAAGAAGCGAGTGTGACAGTCAAAGTCTCCAGACGAACTGTGGCTGGTTCAGAAAGATGAACAGTAAAACCGACAGCTGATTATTTAAAAAAGTACAAATTGTACCCGAGACTTTTTAAAAAAAAAAAAAGCAAATAAATAGTGATCATACCAAATACTGGCTTTGTTTCGCTTATTACCGTTTACTGCTCTTTATAGTTGTCTATTTAATGTAAAAAATGATTAATTTCATTAAACTGATGGTAAAATTTGTGCAGTTTTATAAGGAAATGAGCTGCAAGTTTTACTGAGCATCTTGCAGAACCAGCCACAGTTCTTCTGGAGACATCGACGATCGCATTTGCTTCTTATTTTTGGAGCAAAACCCAGCAGCCTTCATTATATATTTTTTTTGTCAGAAAAGCTCTCTCTCTCTCTCTCTCTCTCTCTCTCTCTCTCTCTCACAGAATATCCTGCTTTCATTACTGACAGACAAACCAAACATTTTTCTGTTACATTTTATTTTGTGCTAGAAAACTAATGTTTGGACATCTAAAATGTTTTTGTACTGACTCAATAATGTACAAGTCATAAAATAAAATTCTATTAAAAAAAAAAAGTTTGCGCTAAAAAAGTGTGCCTAAGACTTTTGCATAGTACTGTATATAAGTGCAAATATAAATCTGTTTAAAAAAAGGTACAAAAAAATATTTTTAAACAAGTATATAGAAGAGGAAGTATGTTAACAGAGGATGACGAGGGATAAATAGAATAGGGTTGATTGTTATATTAGAACTAAGTATATGGTATATATGGTATATATTTATTTATGGGGATAGTTTATATATTCATATTTACAGGGATAGGTATGTAGTAGATATTTATTTTTGTAATTATACATTTATATAGATATTTATGAAGTGTATATATGGTATGTAGTGTATATATATATTTTTTGTAATTATATATTTATATAGATATTTATGAAGTGTATATATGGTATGTAGTGTATATATATATTTTTTGTAATTATATATTTATATAGATATTTATGAAGTGTATATATGGTATGTAGTATATATTTATTTTTGTAATTAATATTTATATAGATATTTATGAAGTATATATATATATATATATATATATATATATATATATATATATATATATATATATATATATATATATATATGGTATGTAGTATATATTTATTATTGTAATTATATATGTATATAGATATTCATGAAGTGTATATATGGTATATATTTTTATAGGTGTATTAAATGTAGTTTGGATTTCGGGGTAGTTAAAAAGGGGTGGGAAATTAAAAAAGGATTGTACTTCTTCCCACTCCTTTTTCGAACAATGTGCGGTGTTTTGTAATGTCTTAGCTCTTTGTTATTTTATTTATTATTTTTAATTTCTCGTTTTCTTTCTTTTGTATGTACCAATAGTTACATACTTTTTTTATACATGTTCAAAATAAAAATAAATTCATTCATATATAGAAAAGTCAAAAAGGTTTCTTTGAGTCAGTGCACTCGCATTGATGGACTATTACATGCCAAATCATTGACTGACTGAAACCTTTCATCGTCATATGGCAAAAGAAGTGAGATCAGATCTGACTAGTGTTGTGCTTCTGAAAAGACTGATAAAAAAATAGATATATTTTCCTGGATGCACCAGGCTTTTATCTGGGAACCAGACAAATGAGTGTCTGAATTTTTACTCCAGTCCCTTTGTGCTGTAAATGGAGACACTGCATTGTGTTCAGCCTTTAAAGACGAAATAAAGTGCTACAAAAGGTCAGATATATTTATGTCTATTCTGACAGCGGTGCTGTGAGTAAAAAAAAAAAAGAAAAGAAAAAGAAAAAGAACAAAACAAAACAACCAAAACCGTGATAAGCAATTCCCTATAATTAATAATAAAAAAGCAGTCATTGTTTTGCAATAAGGAGCAAGTGGGTGAGTAATACATTTATCCACTTCATCAATCTACCAGAAAATCTTTTTTTTTAAATCTGTGGGACTGCTTATGTGCATATTTTTAAAACATCACCCCTGGGATAAAAGTGCATCAGACTGCAAATACAGCTTTGTGATTATTTCTGTGAGTAGATTTCACTTCATTTCAGTGATGTTTTTCTTTTCCATTTTCTTAGCCAAAGTTCAGAGATCAAATTGAAGATAACAGCGCCTCGTCGCTTGAAACCGTTTTACTAGACTGAGCCGACGTAACAGGAATCTCTAATGAAAAATCTCTAATCCAGTGGGAAATTTAAAAAAAAAAACTACATAATGTGGAAAAATAAAGTATTTAAATCACTAAAAGCAAATGAAGTTAAAAGGCATAAAAAGACAACAGCAGTAAATTGGGATGAAAACATTTCTCCTGAAATAAACATGCAATATTTTCGCTCTAAATTATTACACAGCAATGAGGTTTTTTTTTTTTTAATTCATGTCCAAATCTATTACAAATACTTTTTTCATCTCATCTCATCTCATTATCTCTAGCCGCTTTATCCTGTTCTACAGGGTCGCAGGCAAGCTGGAGCCTATCCCAGCTGATTACGGGCGAAAGGTGGGGTACACCCTGGACAGGTTGCCAGGTTATCGCAGGGCTGACACATAGGTGGTGTTTACATTAGACCGTATCAGCGGATCATCAGATTAACGTTTTTAAAACGATTCGCGTGCACACAGCAACACCAATACACGGATACGCTAATCACATGACTAATTAGACGGCACGTCACATGATCCCAGTGCATATCGGGCATGCGCAAGTCACTCACCACTTGCAAGTGGAAGGATGGCAAGCGAACACCTTCTCCAGCAGATAAACACACCTGGCTGTGATGTTCATGTTCTCACTGAGTTTAAGTGCCTGAAGGAGGTAAATAAGTTGAAATGTGTAAATAAACCTCAGTGCGGCTCAGCGCTTCCTCCTGCGCTCCAAATCACTCCGCCCTGAACAGCGAGTGCCCTCTGGAGGGTGCGCAATCCGGCCCTGCGCAGCTCACAGAGCGCGCGAGTGAAGCGCACGAGCAGTGATTCGGGACTGAGCCGCTGTGTGTGTGATCCCAACGCCAGCGAATCAGGAAGGTGGATGTCACAGTGACATTGTCCAATGACGATGTCAGCTAGAGCTCAGCACTGCGTTTCGTCGTTCCTCAATGTTTACACAGCACCGGATCAGATACGAACTGGGTTGAATACGTGGGCCCTGGCGGATTCAAGTTGTTCCGCCTGTGGAGTCGTATCCTGGCGTTTTAGTGTGCACGGACAGTGCATCTGCGACGAAAACGAGACGGATACGGTCTAATGTAAACACCACCATAGACACAGACAACCATTCACACTCACATTCACACCTACGGTCAATTTAGAGTCACCAGTTAACCTAACCTGCATGTCTTTGGACTGTGGGGGAAACCGGAGCACCCGGAGGAAACCCACGCGGACACGGGGAGAACATGCAAACTCCGCACAGAAAGGCCCTCGTCGGCCACGGGGCTCGAACCCGGACATTCTTGCTGTGAGGCGACAGCGCTAACCACTACACCACCGTGCCGCCTACTTTTTTTTTTTAAACAAATTCAGTAACACTGCAGTTAGTGTCCGAGTTGTTTGTTACAGTCAGACAGTCTGTTTTTTTACTTTTACAGCAATAACCGAGATGTGCTGCATCTGTCACGGTCGTGCTTTTGGATTGAGAGGAAAAACACTTAATGAAGAAATGGTATATAAAACTGTGGAGGGCTTTAGCGGTGATTTAAATCTTCTGTTTACATTTTCACCCTTAAATTAGCAGCCTTTCCTTAAACGGAAGGGGTTTATATGTTTTCAGACATAGCAGCATCTGTAGGACAGAGGGCTTTGTGCTGTTATGGTAATGTGGTAAGCTGTGTGTTTCTCGTCTTATTAGAAGGGGGAAAAAAGGCCTGGTGAAGGAAGGACTGCTTATATCCGTAAGTGCTAACTGAAACTAATTCATCCTACAGATGTTCCACAACATTAAAACGTAGCTATAAACACTAAAAGTATGACCTATTCTTTAATGAATAAACCAGCAGAATTCAATGCCAATGGCATCAATATGGATACCGTCACTGCCAACACGACTCGTCCTTCCTGTACCTAATTGGTATGCCTCAAATAACCTTAAAATATTCTTTACACTGAAGAACCTACGTATTTCCAACACTTGAACGAACAATGGTTACAAGGTTCCTGGTTACAAGGATTTCATATAAATGCTACAAACATTCCACCTCTTGGTCTTGAGATATGCGCTATAGAGAATCTCGGAAAGATGGACAGACGGACGGGAAAAATGACACAAAGATAGAAAACGGGTCCTGAGTTCCTGAATATGACTTTTTAAGTATCTCTATATGACAAACAGGAAGGAAAAGACTGAAGAAAAACAATTGAAGACATGTGACCTTGCTGTGACCTTGACCTTGTTTGGATCAATTCCAAAACCTATTCAGTTCATCTGCTGATTACAAATGATAATTCCCTATAAATTAGGCATGTAACGATTCACCCAATTCGATTCGATTCATGATACTGGGTTCACAATTTAATTTTCCTGCCCACATTTTTTGTAATTAAATGAAGAAAATTTATATATATATATATATATATATATATATATATATATATATATATATATATATATATATATATATAAAATCAACTTACATATTCCTTTTGTTAAAAAAACTTGTTTCATTTTCTTAATAACCAGCTATAATTATTTAATAATAATAATAATAATAATAATAATACATTCAATTTATGCAGCGCCTTTCTCACACCCAAGGCTGCTTTACAATTAAGGGGAAAGGGAGGGGGAAAAAATCCACCAAAAGAGGGTTAAGATGTAGTTCCAATGGCGTAGCTAACACAGTCCCACCAGGCCACGAAGATAAATCCCACGCCGCCACAACGCAGCCGGGCAACATCACTTGGAACACCGCGCCATGGATCCACAGAGCAAGCAGAGAAGCACCGCTGCATAGAACGCTGGTATGTCCCAAAGCACCTGCACAGCCACCGCGACACCACCAGGCAACATCATTTGGAATGGCGCACCAAGCACAAAAGCACCGCCGCACAAAGGGCTGGACAACCCTGATGTTAAAAAGAGCAACGAGCTCACTGCAGTCCATAGCAAGGAGCACAGCCATCACCAACGACGCACCAAGGCCTGAAGGGAACCGATGCCAAAACTGGGTCCGGAGCTACGCTACAACCAGTGGACAAAACACTCAAACAAAAAGCAAACATCAAACTAAACAAACACACACAAAAAAAAAAAAAACACAAAAGAAAAAAAAGAAAAATGAAAAGCTCCATTTGTCAAGGTTGGAGTAAATTATAATAGCCTATTAACTAAAACATTCCTTTTATTAAAAATGAAAAAAAATTATAAATATGCCTTTTCTAAATAAACCTTTATGAACATCTGTACTACGTCCATTTGCTTCTCTTTTCTTTAGCGTTCAGCAGTCTGTAAAAAGAGAGGTCTGATTTCTTGCTAAATCTATTTGTACAGTCAACTGCACAGCAGCGCTTTCTCATTTTAGAGCTGCGTTTTTGGCGCGGCAGTCAAGTGTTCACCTGCTGTGTGACCACAACTTTTAGCTCCCATGTACATCACCATGCATCGCCACCAAAATGCCTCATTTTCATCAAAAACCCATCGCAAAGCATCGCGAGCTATAGTGTGACTGTAGCTTAAAGGGGAACTGAAGGCAAATTTTTTTATTATCAAAATTCTATTTATCATCATTTTATTAAACATAGGAATGCATTTTTGATAGCTATTTTGTCACTGCTATAGCAAGTTATGAGTGAAATATGCTCTGTAATCTATCAGTCCATATGTCAAAGCAATGGCCGTAAACGAGATTCGTTGAGACCTGTGTGAGACATCGTAGGACGGAAGTAAAATGTACAGCGGAAATCAAAGTGACCAACATCTGCCGACGTTGTCA
This sequence comes from Neoarius graeffei, assembly GCF_027579695.1. Lineage (NCBI taxonomy): Eukaryota > Metazoa > Chordata > Actinopteri > Siluriformes > Ariidae > Neoarius > Neoarius graeffei. The sequence goes on from NC_083579.1 coordinate 63,285,642, forward strand.
AAAGACGCGCGTGCCCTCTTTCGAATGCTGATGTAATCAAGCCGGAAGTTTTGTTTGTTTTGATAGCAATCAGGAAAGTTTGAAAAAAGTAGGCAGTAATCGTCATTTAAACTCGTTTTTGTGCAATATTTTGTTTGGGAAACAGTTTTCAAAATGGCGGCACTGACACCTGGCTGACACTTCATGTTACGAAGTCTCGCACAAGTCTCGTGAAGATCGCACGGATAAACAACGCCTGCCGTTGACCAAACGAACTAAATTCAACACGGCTAAAAACCGAATAGGCCGATAAGTATAATATTTAATTGCAATTAGTTGCTAATACGAGTCACAATATAAGGTTACTAAAACCGAAAACGTAATTGAATAACATGTTAATTAAGAAATAAAGCAAGTTTAAAAATGACTTCAGTTCTTCTTTAATGAGGCGGATGTGACGTCAGATGCAACCCAGCAATTGTAGCCTGGGCCTGCCCATCCTAAGCGTGACGCAACACGAGGGCCTGTTGCGAGCTTAGTCTGGCAAGGCAAGCTATCTACAGCTCTTCCAAGCTCCCGAAAAATCGGGAGCCAATCAACTTTGAGCATCTCCAACGGCCCTGGGTAGAGGCGTGTTCAAGGCAGTGACGTAGTAGAACTGCGACCAGAAGCCATAGATTGTTTACAGAATCTATGCCGGAAGCGCTTCATTCACTAGAAACATTACGAACATGGAGCAAGTTCTCATTGAAAACGGAGCAAAGAGCAGCCCTGGAGGTATTTATTGAAAGGAAGGACGTTTTCGCCTTGCTCCCGACCGGCTTCGGTAAGAGTTTAATCTACCAGTTAGCCCCGTCGCGTCACATACGTCAGAGGAAAGAGTGATGTGATTGGTTTAAGCTTCGTCACAGCCTTTTCTGGCTTCGACCAGTAGCAAACTGAGGCATTTCAGGAGGCGGGTCAACCACGCACTTTGGGAAACGGTTGGGCTTAATATCTTTGCCAGACCAAATGCTCGCAGAGCTTTGAAGTCGCGTTAGCCAGACTACAGCAATTGTACCCTACGACAAGTAAAAATTAGCTTCAACTTGTGGGGAGGGAATTCACAGCCCAGTGGTTGAGAAACACTGCTGTAAAATTACAGCGCTACAATATATGACCTCACAAAGCAAAAACAGGCACAAACTTTCTTTTTTACAACAAAACAACATTCACAACACACAAAAGGCACAGGTTTTGTTTGATATATTTTGGAGGGGCAACTTCACAGAGGTAACATTTTAATATATTTGCTTTCGAATGGTATTTGGTGGAAAGGATTATCATTGGTCACTAAAAGAGGATAAAATGCAGCTGAACAGTGAGTGGCAGAGTTTGCCTGAATAAGGCCAGCAGCATGAGGGCCGAGTAAAGCTCACATGACGGACAATCAGCAGCAGTGTAGTGCAATCAACAGCAACCAGATAACAAGGCTCTCTCTCAACAAAGGCACTATGGAGCAGGTCTAATTGCCCAAGCCCTCTAAAATCTGTCCAAGGGCATGTCAGATACACCGCTGCTTTTCTTTTGGGGATTGAGCAAAAAAAAAGACACATGCATCATCATCATCATCATCATCACACAACACACATTTAGTAAAAAGCAACAAAACAAAGAAATACTGTAAAATGCATAGCAATCCCACAATATTTATCCTTGGCAAATCCTGACGGCAATTTAAAAAAGTATAGATATCGTCAGAAATGTGATATCTCAGACACCCTGGTTGAAAGGATCTGAGTGCAGTACAAGTTAATATCTACATACCTTCAGGGTGTTTATTTTAAAATAACAGCAGATCTAATGAGGTGCGGTTCGTGTATCATGCTAATAGATATCACGGTTTTGTTTCGCAAAGTGACAAATGGCTAAAAATAACGATGCAAATTCATATAGCTGAGCATAGGCTTGCTCAACAGGTCTACACGGCTTTCTTCTTCCGAGTGAAGATGGCGTGTGATGACAGCTATCAGCAACACTGCAATTACACCCGTGCTCTTGATTAATTTCAATATGAAAGAAAATTTCCAAGGCTAAAATTAGAGAGCGTGAGGAAAAAACAGTCTGCATTGCGAGCACACAAATACAGATGTCAAAAAAGAAAAGAAAAAAAAAAAATCACCTACCTTTGCGCATAAACTACTGCATGTTCAGAAAAATGTGACAGACGAACCCAGCTGGAAACTAACACTTATTTTAAGTCGAAGCTGTGCTGTATTTATTCAACATTTTAAATGGCTTATCGTAATAAGCACACATGGCTGATCAGACTGTTATAAAGACGATGCCTAATAAAGCAGAAGTGAAGAAGGAACAGGAGGTGCCATTTTAACTACTGTCACATTCAGCAAGTTTGTAATAAAGTGCAATACGTTCAGTCAGAATGACTGACGCCCTTGGGTGAAAAACAAAAGGTTGTGGAAAAATGTTTTTGTATTTAAGTCGTGTAACCTCGCACACACACACACATACATATATGGGCGGCACGGTGGTGTAGTGGTTCGCACTGTCGCTTCACAGCAAGAAGGTCCGGGTTCGAGCCCCGTGGCCGGCAAGGGCCTTTCTGTGCGGAGTTTGCATGTTCTCCCCGTGTCCGCGTGGGTTTCCTCCGGGTGCTCCGGTTTCCCCCACAGTCCAAAGACATGCAGGTTAGGTTAACTGGTGACTCTAAATTGACCGTAGGTGTGAGTGTGAATGTGAATGGTTGTCTATGTGTCAGCCCTGTGATGACCTGGCGACTTGTCCAGGGTGTACCCCGCCTTTCGCCCGTAGTCAGCTGGGATAGGCTCCAGCTTGCCTGCGACCCTGTAGAACAGGATAAAGCAGCTAGAGATTATATATATATATATATATATATATATATATATATATATATATATACACACACACACACAGGGCAGTTTGTTAGGAACACACGTACACTTGCTCATTCATGCAATTATCCAAATGTTTAATCATTGGGAAGCAGTGCATAAAGTCATGCAAATATAACTTAAGCTTTAGTTAAAAAGTGTCATTTCACCTCCAACCTCTAAGCCTAACTCCACCCACTACATAATTTTTAAAAATGCTAAAAAAATGGGCAAGGGGCTGGTGGGGGAATGTGGGCACTCAGAAGGGGCGGAGAAGGGATGGGGCATAATCTCCTGTGAATAATGAGTCCATCCATTATCTGTAACCGCTTGTCCTGTGCAGGGTTGCGGGCAAGCTGGAGCCTATCCCAGCTGACTATGGGTGAGAGGCGGAGTACACCCTGGACAAGTCACCAGGTCATTGCAGGGCTGACACATAGACACAGACAACCATTCACACTCACATTCACACCTACGGTCAATTTAGAGCCACAAGTTAACCTAACCTGCATGTCTTTGGACTGTGGGGGAAACCGGAGCACCCGGAGGAAACCCACGCGGACACGGGGAGAACATGCAAACTCCGCACAGAAAAGCCCTCACCGGCCACTGGGCTCAAACCCAAAACCTTCTTGCTGTGAGGCGACAGTGCGAACCACTGCACCACCGTGCCACCCCGTAATGAGTCTAGATTAGGGCTGTGCGATATGGGAAAAAATGAATATCCCGATACATTTTCTCCATTTCACGATATACGATATATATCTCGATATATTTAAATCTCCTCTAAAGGACCCCATGAAATCTAACTTTTACTCTTTACTGTTTTCACTACAATCCCTGCAGATTAAATAACATTCTTGGTTAACTTTACAGGTGGTTTTCAACAACACATTTTAAATTTTCATGTTAGTGATTAATCACAATTGAGTTGAAATAAGACTATTTTTATTCAACAAAGATGTGGCACAAACTGCAAAAACAATCTTGAAAATTGCAACAAAGGGGCAACACAATACAGAGCTGCTCAGAGCTCAAACCAATAAAGTGCAAGCTCAACACTGAGAAAGACATTTACAGTGGTGCTTGAAAGTTTGTGAACCCTTTAGAATTTTCTATATTTCTGCATAAATACGACCTAAAACATCATCAGATTTTCACACAAGTCTTAAAAGTAGATAAAGAGAACCCAGTTAAACAAATGAGACAAAAATATTATACTTGGTCATTTATTTATTGAGGAAAATGATCCAATATTACATATCTGTGAGTGGCAAAAGTATGTGGACCTTTGCTTTCAGTATCTGGTGTGACCCCCTTGTGCAGTAATAACTGCAACTAAACGTTTCCGGTAACTGTTGATCAGTCCTGCACACCGGCTTGGAGGAATTTTAGCCCATTCCTTCGTACAGAACAGCTTCAACTCTGGGATGTTGGTGGGTTTCCTCACATGAACTGCTCACTTCAGGTCCTTCCACAACATTTCGATTGGATTAAGGTCAGGACTTTGACTTAGCCATTCCAAAACATTAACTTTATTCTTCTTTAACCATTCTTTGGTAGAATGACTTGTGTGCTTAGGGTCGTTGTCTTGCTGCATGACCCACCTTCTCTTGAGATTCAGTTCATGGACAGATGTCCTGACATTTTCCTTTAGAATTTGCTGGTATAATTCAAAATTCATTGTTCCATCAATGATGGCAAGCCGTCCTGGCTCAGATGCAGCAAAACAGGCCCAAACCATGATACTATCATCACCATGTTTCACAGATGGGATAAGGTTCTTATGCTGGATTGCAGTGTTTTCCTTTCTCCAAACATAAAGCTTCTCATTGAAACCAAAAATTCTATTTTGATCTCATCCGTCCACAGAACATTTTTCCAATAGTCTTCTGGCTTGTCCATGTGATCTTTAGCAAACTGCAGACGAGCAGCAATGTTCTTTCTGGAGAGCAGTGGTTTTCTCCTTGCAACCCTGCCATGCACACCATTGTTGTTCAGTGTTCTCCTGATGGTGGACTCATGAACATTAACATTAGCCAATGTGAGAGAGGCCTTCAGTTGCTTAGAAGTTACCTGGGTTCCTTTGTGACCTCACTGACTATTACATGCCTTGCTCTTGGAGTGATCTTTGTTGGTCAACCACTCCTGGGGAGGGTAACAATGGTCTTGAATTTCCTCCATTTGTACACAATCTGTGGATTGGTGGAGTCCAAACTCTTTAGAGATGGTTTTGTAACCTTTTCCAGCCTGATAAGCATCAACAACACTTTCTGAGCTCCTCAGAAATCTCCTTTGTTCGTGCCATGATACACTTCCACAAACATGTGTTGTGAAGATCAGACTTTGATAGATCCCTGTTCTTTAAATAAAACAGGGTGCCCACTCACACCTGATTGTCATCCCATTGATTGAAAACACCTGACTCAAATTTCACCTTCAAAACAACTGCTAATCCTAGAGGTTCACATACTTTTACCACTCACAGTTATGTAATATTGGATCATTTTCCTCAATAAATAAATGATCGAGTATTATATTTTTGTCTCATTTGTTTAACTGGGTTCTCTTTATCTACTTTTAGGACTTTTGTGAAAATCTGATGATGTTTTAGGTCATATTTATGCAGAAATATAGAAAATTCTAAAGGGTTCACAAACTTTCAAGCACCACTGTAGCCTAAATAAGAAAAGTGCTCTTTCATTAAATTATTTTAAAAAATAGATCTCCAAGCTATTAACCTGACTACTGAGAACCACTGGAACATTCACAACAGAGAGAGAGATTGAGGGAGAGAAGAGAGAGATCTGCAAAACATCATTTTTCTCTTTGCACACTTTTGAACTGAATGTTTTCTGGCTCTGCCTCTCAGGATGTGTATAATTCCGGTATTGCCTTCTCTGTAAAATGTCTGCGACCAGGCAACTTATATTTGGGATCGTGTGTTTAGTAATTTTTGGAAGCCTGGTTTTTCCACTATACTAATTGGGATCATGTCTTTGGCAATGAAGTTAGTGACTGCATCCGTTATAGCTCTCCATCTCTGACTCGTTTTCTCATATGGGGTGGCTTTGGAGAACAAGGCCGCTATGGTCGTTTGTTTAGCTTGTGGGGGGGGTTTAGCTCGTGGGCAAGTAGTTCGGAGTTTAAGAGACTCTTCATACTGTACCGGGTGAGTTTCAGGTGATGGAACATATTTGTAGTGCTGCTGCCTTTCGTGATGACAGGTTTTGGGTTTTTTTTTTGCACACTTTACAAACTGGCATTTGCTGTTCCACGTCCTCCTCGCGATATCCAAAAAATGCCAGTTGACTGACCCCTTACTAGTTCTTTTAGGAAACAATTTGTCGCTGAAATTGCCAGAGCTTACATGGTAGCCTATGCAACACCAGCGATTGCACGAACTGAGTCAGCGCTGTAAACCGGAACCAGGAAATCTTCCCGCCGGCAGTGTTGCCAGATACTGATAACGTTTTCCAGCTCAAAATATGTTCAAAACCCGCCAAAATGCACTTAAAACCGCCCAATCTGGCAACACAACCGAAACTAGAAAATCTTCCCGGAAGTTCCTTTCAGCACCGAGATGTCGCCCGGTATTGGTTGGCGAGTGTGTGACGTTATTGTTTTCTTTACCCTTAGGCAGCCTCTCACGTTACTGCCTGAGGGACAGGGAGAAAACCACCGGAAAAGGTTTTAAACAAACACGAAACAAACGCAAGTCGGAAGATGACCATAAAATACTCGATAGTTACGATATAATAATTTTATGTATCGCACATAGAATTTTCGCGATATATCGAGTATATTCGATATATCGCACAGCCCTAGTCTAGATAAGGATATATTTGAAAATGAGCAAGGTTTCGCAGACTCCCACTCAAAGGTGGGGGCTGGGGGAGGTGGGCTGCCCCCACCTTTAAATAAAAAAAATAATAATAATAATAATAATTCCATGGCATAGATAAGTATCCGACCGACTCTACGTCAGCATTGGCTTTGCAAGGTTCAGAATTATTTTAACCAGTACATGATTTTTATAAAAATGGTAATTTTGTCAATATTAACACCAGCATTTATGTTTTTCATTACAGTACATTCATACCCTTTAATTTACAGGAAAAAAAAAAAAAGCACGTGTGCACAGTACCACTTTAAATGTTCACGTCAAACATTATCTTTGACTGTAGGATGGCTGCTGGTGTCAGGCAGGTTTCAGAGAGTACTAATGTTCTAGAGTTTAGATAGAACGGTGTACAAACAAAACAACCAAAAAAAACCCCAAACAATTTACGAGGTTCCCATAGTAGGCGCTTTTGGACCCCTTTTTCGACCAACAGGGAACAGGTTCCATTCTAATTCACGCACCGAATGTTGAACCGTTCAGAACATTGTCTGTGAAGGTTCTCAGTCATCCAGGTCATAGTAAACCATAGGTGCTAAAAAAGGCAACTGGACTTGCTTGAAATTCTTGAAGACGTTTTACCTCTCATCCGAAAGGCTTCTTCAGTTCTGTCTGACTAGTGGAGAGTTCCAGGTATTTATCCTCTAGTGGACCAAAAGCAACACTAATAAGAGTCATTGAGGTCACATGGGTCGTTGAGTCATCCTGTAGGTGTAGGTCACTGGGGGCCGGGTGTGAATGGTGTTCGCAGCCTAGAGAGTCGTTAGGGTGATTTGTGGGTCGTTGGCTCTCTCTGCCTTCATGCGAGTCGTTGAAGTCAGCTGAGTTTTGGTGTGGATGTGTATTCAGTTTTCTGGGAAGTGTGCCAAGGACTGCATTGTAGGTGGCTGATAAGTGGTGTCTCAGGCCCTGTCCACACGGCAACGGATTCAGGTGAATCCGATACAATTGTTTATTGTTTAGGCCTGGCGTCCACACGGCACCGGCGTTTTGGGTGCCCCGAAACGCAATCTTTTGAGAACGGGTTCCAGAGTGGAAAGATCTGGCAACATTGCCGTTGCGAAGTCGTCTGGATGAGTAGAATGGATTTGTTTACGATGACGTCACAACCACATGATTGTCAGTGCTTCACGCCGGGTAGAAGTGTAACGAACTCGATGCGAGTTGTCAACAAATCCTATAACTTGGTTCATGAAACGCGCTTACAAAATATTTTCACTGTGAATATTTATTGTGTAATGGTGCAAAGTGAGAGAGAGAGAGAGAGAGAGAGAAAATAGCCCTTAGGGCAGAATCAATCCCGCCAGCAAAAATAGGGAAAAAAAGGGGCGATCTCACCTCTTCAGATGTTGGTTTAAGTCCTACAATACATTCCTCAAAAAGGGCGTAGAAGAACAAATTAATCCATCAACGTGTAGCATTCAATTTATTCCGGACCATTAAAGACGCCGCCTTCCGCATAGAATCATACGTCATCCTCGCCGCCATATTGGATGGGTCAAAGCGGAGAATAAAGATGCCTCATTCATGTGCTGCGTTTAACTGTACCAACAGGTTTACCGTCCAAACGAGATCACATGGGATTACCTTTCACAGGTGAGACTGGAAAAATACTTTTCATTGTATTTGGTCATTATAATGTAATTTTACGAACAGATTTTTCTGACTTTGTGGCTAATATGAAGTCTCGCACATAATAGTTTATGCGCATGCGTCCTTACTTCTTCTATTGTTCTGGTGTCTCCGAAGGGACCGTCTTACAGCGCCCCTAGAGGTGTGGCATGTGTATTGCATCGTTTTCAGCAAGCGTTGCGTTGCCATATGGACCTGATATTTTACTGATCGTTGCCCATTTGGACGCAATATTTTTTTAAATAACATCTCGTTGCCATTGTTGTGTGGATGTAGCCTAAAATGCGTACATTGCAGTCCTGAAACGAGTGACCTTTGTTATTAAGATGAAGACAGTCCGCAGAGTCCTGGTCTGAGGAACTGGCTGTCCTGTGTTGAGCCATGCGCCTGTGAAGCGGTTGTTTCATTTCCACAGTGTACATGTCCGTGCATTCCTCACTGCATTGAACTGCGTACACTACATTGTCCTGTTTGTGTCTGGGTATTCTGCCCTTAGGGTGGGCCAATTTCTGCCTCAGAGTGTTACTGGGTCTGAAATGTACAGGAATGTTGTGTTTGTCGAAGATCCTCCTGAGTTTCTCAGATAGTCCAGAAATGTAGGGAATGACCGTATTCTTGCGTTTGTTGCTGTTTTCTTCCCTGCCCATTAGGTTTCTTTTTCTGGTCTTGACGAAAGCCCCGTTGAGATACCTGCACTTCTGAAGTGCTTCCTTGATGTGTTTTTGACATTTCAACCAAGAATAAATTGAATTGGAACCTGAAAAGTTGGCTCCCAGCAGGAACCAAAACATAGCTGTTTTTTTTCCAGCGTGAACTGTGACATCAGTGGGCGTGTCATTTGTTTGGAGAGGAAGCAAAGGGCAGCAATGGAGAATGCAACAGAAAAGGATGCCTCTTCAGAAAAAAATGGAATGAAAACAAACATCTGCAATAACAGAACAAAAACTCACGGGAAGAAGAAGCCTTTATTTGTCACATGTACACTAGAGTACAGTGAGATTCCGCCTCTGCATTTAAAACCCATGTGAATCAGTGAACACACACACACATACCCAGAGCAGTGGGCTGCTATGCTACAGCACCCAGGGAGTTGGGTGCTTTGCTCAAGGGCACTTCAGCCATGGATACAGAGGGATTCGAACCGGCAACCCTTTGGGCCCAAGGCTGCTTCTCTAACCATTAGGCCATGGGTGCCCCCAAGGTAATCAGCTTGCTACTACTGATTACATCTGTTGTGCATTGTGCAACACCCTCCATTCATGGCACATACTTGATTACAACGATTCTGCTCAAAACTAGTGAAAATGTGGGCTGGTTCGCAAGCTGGCACCAAGGTTCAAAGAATCCTGAACAGAACTGGTTCAAGAACCCGTTCCTTGTTGTTTAAAAAGGTGTACGAGAGGAACTACCTCCTGGGGAGCTCCCCTGAGAACTACATACCTTCAAGGGCTTTTTTTCTGTTTGCATTCGCACCGCCAGTAGGAACGCTAAGCTGGCCAATGATTGCTATCGCAACAGGACTAGTTTGTTGCTTCCATATGAACGTGCGTCTTGTCTACCAACGTTCTTGTTTTGCAGTGAAAACGATCCCAGCAACATTAGGGTTTAAACTTATTCCCTGTTGTGCTTCAGTCACATGTTTCTATAGAAACAGATCATTCCACTGTGCTGTAAAATGGAGAAACCAGGAAGTTTAACATCTCATCTCATCATCTCTAGCCGCTTTATCCCGTTCTACAGGGTCGCAGGCAAGCTGGAGCCTATCCCAGCTGACTACGGGCGAAAGGCGGGGTACACCCTGGACAAGTCGCCAGGTCATCACAGGGCTGACACATAGACACAGACAACCATTCACACTCACGGTCAATTTAGAGTCACCAGTTAACCTAACCTGCATGTCTTTGGACTGTGGGGGAAACCGGAGCGCCCGGAGGAAACCCACGCGGACAACATGCAAACTCCGCACAGAAAGGCCCTCGCCGGCCACGGGGCTCGAACCCAGACCTTCTTGCTGTGAGGCGACAGCGCTAACCCCTACACCACCGTGTCGCCCAGAAGTTTTACATGCTGACAGTAAATTCTTTATTTACATTAAAAAGAGCAAATCTGTGGTGGAAAATTGTTAGTGATTACTTAAAATGTATATGTTTACCTCACATGTTCATGTGAGTTATTATTTTATAGGCTAAGGGGATTCTTACATGCTGGCTAAAGAAAAAGGAAAAAAACCCACCACGAACAAGAACATTTAGTTTAATTAAGATTTTTATATTTCACTTAGACACATCAAAAACCACTCTGTATTTCTGCCGTTGCATCAAAGCTCAATAAAACCTGGACTTCACTGTGGGACCATTTGTGTATTTTTAACACTAACATTTGTCACGGATTTTTAAAAATGACAGTTTTCGGCAGCCTGCACTGGCTCATGTGGTTGATCCATCCCCTGGACCAATCGACGTACACTTACAATCGCTCATGGTTCTCCGTGTGCTGGGAGAGAACCTACCCTGAAGTAGGAGCTAAAAAAAGTCCCTCAAAACAGCGTTCTAATAAGAACTATAATCATTCTTGGTTCCTGCAGTCCAGACACGCAAAAAGGAGGAACTCCCTCCAACAGCTCTAAGAGCTATGAGAAAGTTCCTCTGGTCCGAAAGCACCTAATATGTACGGTGTTCCCAGTAAAGTGGCTGATGAGGATATTTTTAACAAAAATATGTAAATCACATCTATTGTCGGGGCGGCACGGTGGTGTAGTGGTTAGCGCTGTCGCCTCACAGCAAGAAGGTCCTGGGTTCGAGCCCCGTGGCCGGCGGGGGCCTTTCTGTGTGGAGTTTGCATGTTCTCCCCGTGTCCGCGTGAGTTTCCTCCGGGTGCTCCGGTTTCCCCCACGGTCCAAAGACATGCAGGTTAGGTTAACTGGTGACTCTAAATTGACCGTAGGTGTGAATGTGAGTATGAATGGTTGTCTGTGTCTATGTGTCAGCCCTGTGATGACCTGGCGACTTGTCCAGGGTGTACCCCGCCTTTTGCCCGTAGTCAGCTGGGATAGGCTCCAGCTTGCCTGCGACCCTGTAGAACAGGATAAAGCGGCTAGAGATAATGAGATGAGATGAGACATCTATTGTCACCCCTGCATTTCATACTTTGCCAACCTTCTTCGTCAACATAACAGCACAGTCTTCTCGGATAAAAGACGATGAGATTGGGGGATAAAGAGCAAGGAATCTGAGACACTACTCAAAACCTTCATCTATCCAGATGCTCCAGGGTCCACAGTCCTCTCTTGTGGACTCTCCTGTTCTCCAGGTTTGCAATGGGTTTCAGGTTAGGAAACTAAGATGGACACGTCAAAAGCTTGATTCTATAACCATAGAACTTTTTTGTGTGGATTTGAATGTATGTTTTGGATCATTTGTCTTACTAGAATATTCAAGTTATAACTTCTTGGCAGAGGCAGCCAGAGTTTCATTTAATCTCCTGATACTTCGTGGAGTCCATGGTGCCATGTATGCTAACAAGTTTCCCAGGGCATTTGGAGAAAGACAGGGGAAAAAAACCTAAACAAAACCCACATCACCACAGGTGCTCCATCATACTTAAATGTAGGGATTTGGTTCCTCTCTGGATAACCATCCTTGTGTTTACGCCAAACCCACCTTCAGTGTTTGTTGCCAAAAAGTTCTATTTTTGTCCTCAGAATGCGGTTCCAGTAGTATCTTGTGACGCTCCAGGCACATATGTTTGTGCTGAGAGAGGGAAAAAAAGGCTTTCTTCAAGTGTGCCATCTAAACAGTTTGTTGGCATAGAGGCGGTAGACTTGGTGACCCCAAAACGCTGCTATCTTCTACCAAACTCCAAATATGATCCTGGAAGAAAGTTTTGCCTCTCTGTTCATCCTCACATCTTCACAGTGTTTGTGGGTAAAATACACTCGAGTCCCAAAGATGGGTAGAAACACATTACATGTACTCCATCAAGTATTTTTTTTCCGATAAATTCCATTCAGTAATTTTTACAATAAATTGTACATTTTGAAGTAGTTTTATTGCGTAATACGTTTTCACTCTTAAGCCAATATCTCACTGGGCTGCGACAGCCTGCGACTAGTTGGAGACACAACAATTGCGATAAAATATGCGAATTAGCGACAATTTTTCACTTGGAATCACACTGAATTGATATTCGCATGTTTTACCGCAATTGTTGCGTCTCCAACTAGTCGCAGGCTGTCGCAGCCCGGCTTTCCCTCGGCAGGCAGGGAAGTAGAGGAAGCCTCACGGAAACTGACTTGAGAATGGTTCGCGACGGCTTTGCGACACCAGCGACGCATTTGCGGCTATTTTGAGAGAAATTTTGTCGCACGAATTTTTTGAACATGTTCAAAATTTCAGCAATGAAGGAGCGACACTTTGCGACTCACGCGAGGAAATTGAGAAGCCCCGTGAATGTTTCAAGACACTTTTGAAACTCTCTCACGAATGACGTTCGCAATTTGTCGCAGCTCAGTGAGATACTACCCTTACTCGAGTATATTTATGATTTAAAGATGTACTCTACTACATTAGAATACACACTTCTCACTACATTTAATTAATTGATTGATTGATCGATTGATTGATTAATTATATTCACAAATGTCCAGCTTCTATGATGCTGACTCCTTTGATACATGGAGTTCAAACACACAAATGGACAAAAACAAAGACCAGGACTGTGTTACGATTTAAGAGATTAAACAGTGTTGTGACTGGCAGTAGTTTAAAAAAAAAAAAGTGTGCTTTAGAAGAACAAGAACAACTTTATTCATCACACGTACACTTGTGAAATTCCTCTCTGCATTTAACCTATCTGAAGCAGTAAACACACACACGTGAGCAATGAGCACATACACATAGCAGTGAGCAGCCATGCTAACAGCACCCCGGGAGCAGTTGGAAGTTAGGTGCCTCACTCAAGGGCACCTCAGCTTAAGGCTGCCCCGTGTTAACCTAAATGCATGTCTTTGGACTGTGGGGGAAACCAGAGCACCCGGAGGAAACTCATGCAGACATGGGGAGAACATGCAAACTCCACGCAGAAAGGCCCCCGTCGGCCACTGGGCTCGAACCCAGGACCTTCTTGCTGTGAGGCGACAGCGCTAACCACTACACCACCGTGCTGTTATTTTAATTCCCCTTCCTTTTCAGCTATTTTAGGTTGTTCTGTGCGCGCACACAGACACACACACAGGCATGCACACCTCTCTTTATCCTGGAAGATTTATGAAACAAGCTAAACTAAATTGCCTTAATTTATGTTATTTGGTAATTATTATTGGGTTGTTTTACAATCAGGGTACAAAGTTTGTGTCGCAGGGGTCCAAAATTCAAATTGATTCAAATTGGTTCTTGTACCAGTTTTTAAGTGAAGGACAAGTTAAAGAACAGATTTCAGGTAATTTTTTGACATGTGTGCATGGTAGTTTTGTGTAATCTGCTATAAGATGGGAGAAACAAATGAAGTGATTCTCGGAGAGGACATTTTTTTTTTGACAATTCAGAATCCACTACTTCCATAGTGCTTTTAAATATAAGGCTGTAAGCTTTGTGTTAGTTGTCTCATCTCATCTCATTATCTCTAGCCGCTTTATCCTGTTCTACAGGGTCGCAGGCGAGCTGGAGCCTATCCCAGCTGACTACAGGCGAAAGGCGGGGTACACCCTGGACAAGTCACCAGGTCATCACAGGGCTGACACATAGACACAGACAACCATTCACACTCACATTCACACCTACGCTCAATTTAGAGTCACCGGTTAACCTAACCTGCATGTCTTTGGACTGTGGGGGAAACCGCAGCACCCGGAGGAAACCCACGCGGAGAACACGCAAACTCCACACAGAAAGGCCCTCACCGGCCACGGGGCTCGAACCCAGACCTTCTTGCTGTGAGGCGACAGCGCTAATCACTACACCACCATGCTGCCCTGTGTTAGTTGTCTCTAATATTTATGTCCCAATATCTTGACCACATTTTAGGATGAAAATAATCATTTTAGATATGTTATTTTATATTGAAAAATTAGCTGTCTCGGAGAGGACATTTTTTTTGACACAATTACATACTAATTTGATCAAAATAGTCTGAAAACTTACTGGCATTCAACATTAAAACTTAACTATGTTTCCAATGATATGGAACCAAATATTTGTTTTGTGGTATAAAGAATGATTTAAGCGCATCCCTTTTGGAGCTACCTGTGGTCAAAAAAGCACTTTTTCTAAATGACATGAGTAATTTTGCTAAATATGACATATATTGCCATACATTTCACCAAAAATAACATTATCACCAATTTTTTTTGCATGGTAAATAGAGCTATCACAGGGCTACAATAAACAACCAAGTTTATTTAGTCAAGCCTTTTGATATTGAAGATAATAAGTGTTAAATGTGATTTTTAGCTTGCGTACCCTGATTGTAAAACAACCCATTATTTTTCAAATTAGGAATAGTATTTAAATGCACAGATTGTATGTTGTGTTTATTAGACAAGCACTTTCAATTTTTATTTTGGGCATACCTGATATTATAATACATTTGAATGTAATGCATTATCCATCCATCAGTCTATCCATTATCTAGACCACTTATCTGTCAGGGTCACAGGTGGGCTGGAGCCAATCCCAGCTGGCTTCAGGCGAGAGGCAGAGTACACCCTGGGCAGGTTGCCAATCTATTGCAGGGCTAACACAGAGACAACCAACCATTCACACTGACATTCGCATCTGTGGGCACTTTAGGAGTCGCTAGTTTACCTGAGCCGCATGTTTTTGGACTGTTGGAGGAGACCCACCCAGGCAAAGGGAGAACATGCAAACTCCACACAGAAAGCCCCAGTCAGTCACGAGGTTCGAACCCAGAACCTGTTTCTGCGAGGCAACAGTGCTAACCACTGCAACACTGGACCACCTTAATCTTTTATAGATTTAATAAATCATTATACAAAGTTACAGTGGTGCTTGAAAGTTTGTGAACCCTTTAGAATTTTTTTATATTTCTGCATACATATGACCTAAAACATCATTAGATTTTCACACGAGTCCTGAAAGTAGATAAAGAGAACCCAGTGAAACAAATGAAACAAAAATATTATACTTGGACATTTATTTATTGAGGAAAATGATCCAATATTACATATCTGTGAGTGGCAAAAGTATGTGAACCTCTGGGATTAGCAGTTAATTTGAAGGTGAAATTAGAGTCCGGTGTTTTCAAATCAGTGAGATGACAGTCAGTTGTGAGTGGGCACCCTGTTTTATTTAAAGAACAGGGATCTATCAAAGTCTGATCTTCACAACACGTTTGTGGAAGTGTATCATGGCACGAACAAAGGAGATTTCTGAGGACCTCAGAAAAAGCGTTGTTGATGCTCATCAGGCTGGAAAAGGTTACAAAACCATCTCTAAAGAGTTTGGACTCCACCAATCCACAGTCAGACAGATTGTGTACAAATGGAGGAAATTCAAGACCATTGTTACCCTCCTCAGGAGTGGTCGACCAACAAAGATCACTCTAAGGCCCTGTCCACACGGCAACGGATTCAGGTGACTCCGATACAATTGCTTATCGTTTAGGCCTGGCGTCCACACGGCGCCGGCGTTTTGGGTGCCCAAAACGCAATCTTTTTGAGAACGGGTTCCAGAGTGGAAAGATCTGGCAACGTTGCCGTTGTGAAGTCGTCTGGATGAGTAAAACGGATTTGTTTACGATGACGTCACAACCACATGACTGTGAATGCTTCACGCCGGGTAGAAGTGTAACGAATATCACCAGGAAAAAGCCTTACAGAGCACTAGTGAGAGTGAAACACGAGCTTGGATATTATTATTATTATTATTATTATGTTCAGTGTTAGTTCACAGTAGTAATGCAAGAAGCAGAATAGTGACAGTAATAGTGAAGCAAAAACATGCAATTGTACAAACACTGCAGCTCTACAGCAAAATATTCATTTATGAAATGGTCTGATTCTTAACACCAGTAGTGCCAATGATCTCACTGCGATGCGATGCGAGTTGTCAAGAAATCCTATAAATTGGTTCATGAAACGCGCTTACAAAATATTTTCACTGTGAATATTTATTGTGTAATGCCTGGTGCAAAGTGAGAGAGAGAGAGAGAATAGCCCTTAGGGCAGAGTCAATCCCGCCAGCAAAAATAAGGGGAAAAAAGGAGCGATCTCACCTCTTCAGATGATGGTTTAAGTCCTACAATACATTCCTCAAAAAAGGGCGTAGAAAAGCAAATTAATCCATCAACGTGTATCATTCAAATTATTCCGGACAATTAAAGACGCCGCCTTCCGCGTACGTCATCCTCGTCGCCATTTTGGAAAGGTCAAAGCGGAGAATAAAGATTAGCTGCGTTTAACTGTACCAACAGGTTTACCGTCCAAAGGAGATCACATGGGATTACCTTTCACAGGTGAGAAACAGCAAATTAATCCATCAACCTGTAGTATTCAATTTATTCCGGACCATTAAAGACGCCGCCTTCCGCATACGTCATCCTCGCCGCCATATTGGAAAGGTCAAAGCGGAGAATAAAGATTAGCTGCGTTTAACTGTACCAACAGGTTTACCGTCCAAACGAGATCACATGGGATTACCTTTCACAGGTGAGACTGGAAAAATACTTTTCATTGTATTTGGTCATTATAATGTAATTTTACGAACAGATTTTCCTGACTTTGTGGCTAATATGAAGTCTCGCGCATAATAGTTTATGCGCATGCGTCCTTACTTCTATTCCCATACGAAAAAGAACAGTAAAGAACTTATGAGTTTACCACTGTCTTAGTAGTAAATCCTTATAAATATAAGGATAAATCCTTATAAGGATTTATAAATAAATATATATGCCATGTATGATTTACTCCTGAAAGTGGCCCCTTTTGCATTTTCCTCATACTAATTTTTTATGAAAATCTAGTATGTATGAAGTGAACGTTGTGCATGGTTTTTACAGATAATGTGTATGATGAATTACACCGTCTTTGTATGCTTCATGTAATGTTTGTAGTTTTAAATTATATTTTACAGTTTAAAATGTATATGCCTTTTATATGTAAATCCACATATGTTTGTGTTGGATTTACATATAAAAGGCATGTACATTTTAAACTGTAAAATATAATTTAAAACTACAAACATTACATGAAGCATACAAAGACAGTGTAATTAATCATACACATTATCTGTAAAAACCATGCACAACGTTCACTTCATACATACTAGATTTTCATAAAAAATTTGTATGAGGAAAATGCAAAATGGGCCACTTTCAGGAGTAAATCATACATGGCATATATATTTATTTATATTTATAAGGATTTACTACTAAGACAGTGGTAAACTCTTATAAGTTCTTTACTGTTCTTTTTCGTATGGGTTGTTCTGGTGTGTCCGAAGGGACCGTCTTACAGCGCCCCTAGAGGTGTGGCATGTGTATTGCATCGTTTTCAGCAAGCGTTGCGTTGCCATATGGACCTGATTTCTACTGATCGTTGCCCATTTGGAGGCGATATTTTTTTTAAATAACATCACGTTGCCGTTGTCGTGTGGATGTGGCCTAAGAGCAAGGCGTGTAACAGTCAGCGAGGTCACAAAGGACCCCAGGGTAACTTCTAAACAACTGAAGGCCTCTCACACATTGGCTAATGTTAATGTTCATGAGTCCACCATCAGGAGAACACTGAACAACAAATGGTGTGCATGGCAGGGTTACAAAGAGAAAGCCACTGCTTTCCAAAAAGAACATTGCTGCTCATCTGCAGTTTGCTAAAGATCATGTGGACAAGCCAGAAGGCTATTGGAAAAATGTTTTGTGGATGGATGACACCAAAATAGAACTTTTTGGTTTAAATGAGAAGTGTTATGTTTGGAGAAAGGAAAACACTACATTCCAGCATAAGAACCTTATCCCATCTGTGAAATATGGTGGTGGTAGTATCATGGTTTGGGCCTGTTTTGCTGCATCTGGGCCAGGACGGCTTGCCAACATTGATGGAACAGTGAATTCTAAAGGAAAATGTCAGGACATCTGTCCATTAACTGAATCTCAAGAGAAGGTGGGTCATGCAACAAGACAACGACCCTAAGCACACAAGTCGTTCTACCAAAGAATGGTTAAAGAAGAATAAAGTTAATATTTTGGAATGGCCAAGTCAAAGTCCTGATCTTAATCCAATCGAAATGTTGTGGAAGAACCTGAAGTGAGCAGTTCATGTCAGGAAACCCACCAACATCCCAGAGCTGAAGCTGTTCTGTATGGAGGAACGGGCTAAAATTCCTCCAAGCCGGTGTGCAGGACTGATCAACAGTTACCGGAAATGTTTAGTTGCAGTTATTGCTGCACAAGGGGGTCACACCAGATACTGAAAGCAAAGGTTCACATACTTTTGCCACTCACAGATATGTAATATTGGATCATTTTCCTCAATAAATAAATGACCAAGTATAATATTTTTGTCTCATTTGTTTAACTGGGTTCTCTTTATCTACTTTTAGGAGTTGTGTGAAAATCTGATGATGTTTTCGGTCATATTTATGCAGAAATATAGAAAATTCTAAAGGGTTCACAAACTTTCAAGCACCACTGTACTCACTACTTGAGAACTGATTTTATGAGAATATTTTTTACTCAGACACAAGTAATTCTTTTTGATTGAGTATTATTGCCTATATTTGAGTAATTATTATTACAAGATAATATTTTTATTTGAGTACAGTTTTTGCTTGCTCTACCCACCTCTGTTGCGTCGTCTTACAAACAGGTTTATTCGAGCTTAGTTTGATTTAAACTTCTTAACCATTTTCCCAACAGTGGGTATAAAGTTTTTCAGGTATGTAGCTCTTTTACAGCCATTGAATGATTTCTGAAGAAGAAGGTCAACATTTTTCGCTCATTTCAGTTATCTCATCTTTACCAATCATTTGAAAGCTGACTGTTTACTAAATGATCCGTTTCCATACATAAATTGGTTAATTTGCCTAATTACATGAGCCTAAACCAAATGAACAGTGATGATTTCCAGGCACTCATGTAATCATCGATGGAAAAGAGCACTTGTACACGAGCACTTGTACATGCAGGTCCTTAACATTCAGCCAAAGGTCAGAGCCTGCTGGTCCTGCCAAGTGTTTGTATCTGCTGATCACGATCAGATTCTGGGAGAGATACCTGTATTGCAATAAATGCTCCACAAGCATGAAAAAGCTCCTGCAGAAGATTGGGCTAGCTGTAATGCAGTTAATCCTTTAAGCCAGCAAACAGCTACGAAAGCAGTTAAACATCCAGCCACTGCTGCTTGAATATAATAATTACAGCTAATTATGATGTTACTTGTATCAAGCTAATCCTTACATCAAGGAAGTCTACCAATTGAATGTGTTACAAAAGGAAAAACAAAGAAAAATATTGCTGTCATTTCTGTGGTTGACTGATTAATTCATCAATCAATTAATAATAATAAAAGTTTAATTTACATAGCGCCTTTCTTACACCCAAGGTCGCTTTACAATTACAAAAAAGAATCGGCGCCATGGATCCACAAAGCGAGCACAGAAACACCGCCGCACAGAGCGCTGGTATGTCCCAAACTGCCTGTAGAGCCACCGTGACGCCAGGCTTGTAGTACTCGAGTCCGAGTCGTGCCCTAATTTTAAGGACTCGTGACTTGACTTGGACTTAAGCATTGATGACTCAGACTCGTGCGTTAACCGCATTCGGGCTCGTAAATTGGAGATAAGGACTTGGATTTTTTCTTTATTTTTGTAACATGTCATAATAATTTGGCATAAGATATTTATATTTATATCTACATTAATTTTTATACTAATTTTGTGCAAAAGAATGCACATTCACTTGTTCAGACGTCATGTTCAGGAACAAACCAACATTAATGGCGCTAAAATGCCTGGAGAGCACGCCCCAGGATCGTCCGCTTTGCTTATACGGACTTCTCGTGCAGTAGGGAAAAAAAATGCACTGCTGTGTGTTCCATATGTAGAAGAACTATCGAGGAGACAACGGGGACGACCTCGAACTTCAATCGTCATTTGGTAAGACTCCACCCAGGGAAGGAAATGACATGCTATGTTCATTGCTCTGTTGATAGTGGGGCTTACTTGCTGACCAATGAACTAGCTAGTGTTAACCCTCTCTCATGTTATTTGCCCTGTTGATAGCGGGGCTTGTGTTGGACTCGACTCGGATCAGTAGTGGACTCGACTCAAAATTTTCTTTAATGACTTGGACTTGACTCGAACTCGAACACTAGGGATTCGAGATTGGACTTGGACTCAAGATTTAGTGACTCGACTACAACCCTGCACGACGCCATCGGGCAACATTTGCTCGGAACACCGCACCAAGCACAGAAGCACCGCCGCACAGAGCGCTGGACAACCCAGATGTTAAAAACGGCAACAAGCTCACTGCAGTCCATAGCAAGGAGCACAGGCATCACCAATGGCGGACAAATGCCTGAAGGAAACTGATGCCCAAAACCGGGTCTGGAGCTATAACAGAACCGGCGAACAAAATATTCAAACAAACAAACTATAAAACTATACAAAAAGAAAAACAAAGTGGGGGGGGGGGGGGGGAATAAAAAGCTCCAGCTCAGCCAAAATGTGCACAGCTTACTCTCAACCGGAAACGGAAAAACGAAAGCGGAAAGGGGGATCTCATCTCATCTCATTATCTCTAGCCACTTTATCCTTTTCTACAGGGTCGCAGGCAAGCTGGAGCCTATCCCAGCTGACTACGGGCGAAAGGCGGGGTACACCCTGGACAAGTCGCCAGGTCATCACAGGGCTGACACACAGACAACCATTCACACTCACATCTACGGTCAATTTAGAGTCACCAGTTAACCTAACCTGCATGTCTTTGGACTGTGGGGGAAACCGGAGCACCCGGAGGAAACCCACGGGGAGAACATGCAAACTCCACACAGAAAGGCCCTCGCCGGCCACGGGGCTCGAACCCGGACCTTCTTGCTGTGAGGCGACAGCGCTAACCACTACACCACCGTGCCACCCGGAAAGGGGGAATTCTAATTAATTAGAATGCAACTGATTACATTTCTGAGATTCCATTTCTTTATCCTTCAGTGCATATCTGAGTATTTGTGTAAAATATACTGTACACATATTTATAGGATCGTATATCATTTTGAACATCATTGTTTTGTTATATTAATGACAGTGACAGAAAAAGCCAAATTCCTTCTCTTTTAAGCTTCTTTATATGGCACCTTAATAAGTTCAGCGCTCATAGTAACAGGTTACAAGCTCAGAAGTAACAGCTCCAGTACAGCACAATGTCACACAGACAGTGCAATCACTGATCTCTATTAATAAAACACCCAAAGGCAACTAAACACTACATCCAGCTTCCTTTCAAAGAGACAGTGATAATGGCTTCTCCGCACCCACGTACCAAGTGCACTCTGCCAAGCATTCAATTAATTACTAAGAGTGCATAAGTCTCCAGTGCTCCTCCTAGACCAATTAATTCATTCAGCCACTCAGTACACCTCCAGTTGTGGGTATTACTAACTCATGCATACATTCAGAATAATTATAATATAAACTATACAAAATCTGACGCACATTTGACAGCCATTTTTCTTGTCACCCATACTCCTGCTCATTCACGCAATTATTGGATTAGTCCATCATGTGGCAGCAATGCGGTACATAATATCATGCAGATACAGCTCAGTTAAGGTTCACATCAAACACCAGAATGAGAAAAAAAATGTTTGTGATCTCAGTGGCTGTGGCTAGTTGTTGGTGCCAGACAAGTCGATTATCTCCTGGGACTTACACACACACACACACACACACACACACATCAATCTCTAGAGTTTACACAGAATAACGTGAAACACCAGAAACATCCAGTTCCAATCCCATCAGCCAAGAACAAGAGTCTGAGGCTACACTGGGCACAGGCTCACCAAAGATAAACAGTTGAAAATTGTAAAAAGACCAGGCAATCTTTTTCCAATCTTCAACAGTCCAGTTTAGGTGAGTTTGTGCCCACTGTAGCCCAGTGGCGGCTGGTAGTCTTTCAAACAGGGGAGGCTGGTCGATTACGATATTTCCAGATTTTAAAAGAAAAAACACATCAATTTTGCCCATACTCTTGCCTCTGATCTGGCTGATTGTTGGCAGCGTCACAAACTGTGAAATAACAGGTTCTTTTGGCCCATTAGCCTACTGTCCAATATACATGATGGTGGTGTTGGGGGGGTATATTTTAACATTTTATATTTTAAAATTGTGGCATGTTGTTTAAAAATTGACCTCGGCTGTGTTTTTGTTTAAAAATGTTTTCCAAATTGTAGCGGTGTTTAATTCATATCCAGAAAAATATATATTCCAATATAATATACTCAGCATAAACATTTTAAATAGATTCTATATTTTTGGTCCATCCATGACATATTACTAAAGTAGCCTATTTACTGTTGTTGATGTGGGTCACTTGCTGTTAGCCAATTCACTTTCTCGTACCAGGAGAGCTGAAAGGAACGAGTATTATTCCCTACCTTTTTCACCAAGTCAGTTTGAGTCGTTGGTCTGCCCTGCTCTTTAATTTTTTCCTTGAAAGGAAGACTGGCAAATGGCTTCGCCAAAATTAAATCAGCAATGCTTGGCATCCGTGCGCAGCTTTCTTGCTAGCTGACTAGCCCCCTCAAGTTCAAGTTCAGTCACTCAAATAAACGAAATTCCTGGAACTAAGATAGCAAACTTGACAACACTATATTTACACTTTATTTACAATGAAAATATATACAAACTAAAAAAGCTGGTAGAAACCGTATGTAATGAATGAAATCGAAATGTAAGCCGATCTCTTACAATACACCGCAGCACTCGCGAATCCGCATGGGACTGAACTGATGTTGCCAAATACTGTTGACGTTATCCAGCCCAAAATATGTTCAAAACCCGCCAAAATGCACTTAACGGAAATCGCCCAATCTGGCAACACTGTCCGCTGCTTGTCTATAGTTGAAACGAGCTATCAATCAAAGAAAATATCCGGCCGCTTTCACCAATCACCAGTCTCCTCGCGGAAACTGCCATGTCCCTCCCATGTGAGGCTCGGAGTCCGTAGGCGGGCATTTTCGCAGTATTTGTCCAATAACCGTCTTGCATTTTGAGATTGAAAGCGCAGAGCTCCCAAATGCCGTTGAAGTCCATTGAGGCTGGGAGTCCGTGAGACTCCGTGGGCGGGCATTTTTGCAGTATTTGTCCAATAATCGTCTTGCATTTTGAGATTGACAAGCACATAGCTCCCAATCCACTGAGGCTGGGCTGCATCGTGCTGTCACGAGGGGGAAAAACTCACGCACACATTAGGCGAACTGGGGAAAGTTATAACGGAATGATTTCGCACTGTAGTGGGTTGAGCACATATATTTCTATGATTCTGGATCTGAAATAGCAATGTTATAAGGTCGGCTATAACATAAGCCTAGCGCAATTCATCCCACACAATGTTCGGCATTTTTAGAGGAGGCTGAGCCTCCCTCGTTGTCTTAGAGCAATCGCCCGTGCTGTAGCCTCAGATTTCTGTTCTTGGTTGACAGGAGTGGAACCCAATGTAGTCTTCTGCTGTTGCAACCAATTCGTTCCAAAGTTCAATGTGTTGGGCGTTCTGAGACGCTTTTCCATTCACCACAGTTGTAACGTGTGGTTATCAGAGTTATCATAGACTTCATGTCTACTCAAAACAGTCTCCCATGACCTCTCGAAACAATAAGGCCTTTCTACCTTTCTGAAATACTCAAACCAACTCCCCTGGCACAAAGTCACTAAGATCACATTCCTCCCCCCCGTACTGATGTTTGACGTGAACACTAACTGATGTTCTTGAGCTACTGTATATGTGCATGGTTTTATGCATTGTGCTACTGCCATGTGTGGCACACTGGATAATTACACGAATGAGCAGGTATACGCATATTCCTGTTAAAGTGGCTGGTGAGCGTATATTTCACATAAATATCAAAATTGTTACAGTTTAACTCATTTCATCATTACGCTTTCTTGACGGTTCATAACAAGCCTGCAACATTAAACCAATATGACATTTAAAACTAACTGAATCATTTCTGATCTTTCTTTGCAGAACACTGACATTAATAAAGGAGAATCTGAAACTGATATACAGTACTGCGCAAAGGTCTCAGGCACCTACAAAGAAATGCTGTAGAGCAAAGCCTTCAAAAAAATAATTACATTTAAAAAAAATTTTATTTAAAATATGCAACCACAGTTCTAAAAAAAAGTTGGGAAGTTGTGTAAAATGTAAACAAAAACAGAATGTGATGATTTGTAAATCATGGAAAACCTTTATTTCGTTGAAAATAGTACAAAGGCAACATATCAAATGTTGAAACTAAGAAATCTTATTGGGCTTTGTTTGTTTTTTGAAAAATATATGCTCATTTTGAATTGAATGCCAGCGATATATGTTTCAAAAAAGTTGAGATGGGGCAACAAAAGACTGGAAAAGTTCTGTATTTATTAAAAAAAATAAAAAATAAAAAAAAACCTAAATAGGTTAATTGGTGACTTGCCCAGGGTGTACCCCGCCTTTCGCCCGTAGTCAGCTGGGATAGGCTCCAGCTTGCCTGCGATGCTGTAGAACAGGATAAAGCAGCTAGAGATAATGAGATGAGATGAGATGAGATGAGATGAGATGAGATGAGATGAGATGAGATGAGATGAGATGAGATGAGATGAGATGAGATGAGATGAGATGAGATGAGATGAGATGAGATGAGATGAGATGAGATGAGATGAGATGAGATGAGGTTAATTGGCAACAGGTCAATAGCAAGTTTCAAAAATGTTGGGACAGGGGCATGTAAATGTTTGGGAATTGAGGAAACCCATTGCTGTAGTTTTGAAAGAGGAATGTTGTTCCATTCTTTCCTGATATACAATTTCAGTTGCTCAAAAGCTGTGTCGTATTTTGCGCTTCATAAATGCACCAAATATTTTCAATGGGAGACAGGTCTGAACTGCAGGCAGGCCAGTTTAGCACCCGGACTCTTTTACTATGGAGTCATGCAGTTGCAATATGTGCAGAATACAGTCATGTCAAGGGGTGGGATATATTAGGCAGCAAGAGAACAGTCAGTTATTGATGATGATGTGTTGGAAGCAGGGAAAATGGGCGGGATCTGAGTGACATTGACCAAATTGGGATGGCTAGATGACTGAGTCTGAGCATCTCCAAAATGGCCCATCTTGTAGGGTGTTCCCGGTATAGAGAGCATGCACGTGACGTCACGAGGTCACGTGATATTCATTATCCGCCATTTTGGATGGCAAGGCCGCGCATAGAACTTAGACGAACCTGTTCTAATTATCAAGTGTGTGGGAGTAGATCTTTCGAGAATGGTTATATCTTGTTCAGCATTTGGTGTAATCTTCTAATTCAATACTCCTAGTACATCTGTTAAGTTGATTTTCAGATTGAATGATAACTGCATACTTAGAAACTAGACAGTCTCTAACGTTTAAAATGGCTATGCCTAGCCCTACTACCCTGGCCTAGTCTATGACAATGTTTAATCTTTTTGGCTCATATATGCCTTTGAAAGGCCAATCCATAGTAGGGATGGTGAAAACTAAAAAAAAAATCTTGACCGACCACCGAGCCTCATTAGCCGGTTAAAGTCGGTTAACCTATGAGTTTAAACAGGGATGCAAACGGTGGATGCGCCTTTTTCACGGCTAAATCGCGCAGACCTGATTTTTTTTTTAGGGGGGGCGTTGGAGTGTCTGAATAATTTCATCAGAGTAAATTCTGTATTAAAATTACTAAATAAGCAAATGCCTTACAGTCCATGAAAAATAGGAAGTATGAGAAGAAAACAGTAAATCAGAAAGCTGCCCACGTTTTCGCGGAAGCTGCGTAAACGTGCGCAGCTTTCTGATTTCCTGTTTTTCAGACAAAAACATACATATTTACAACCCTGTCATTATCTGGAACTGAGTTTAAATTTCGAACATTCTTAAGATAAAACATCCTGCATAGTCTCTTTATGATACACGTCTTAATGCCACTTACCAGTGAGGTTATCAAGTAGACATTCTTCTTCGGAACCTTCCAAAGGTATAGTTGGGATACCCATCCCGCAACAAAATATTTATAAGCTTCCAGGCTCTTGTAAGCTTTGAGGGCTTTGCCAGTGTAACACGATTCACGATTAACTAGAAAATTGTAAATGTCGTGGTAGGCCAGATCGGGCAAATCGCCGGCACCGCAGCTCCGAATTTCCCTGAACAAGGATTGCGGCAAGTTGTACGGATCTGCAATCCCCAACCTGGAACACTTTTCCACGTAACGCTGCCTCACGTCACCTTCAAGATGCTGAACAAACTTAGACAAGTTATCGCGCGATGTAGATGGGGTATTTTCCGAATTTTCTTGGGGATTACTCCCTGGATCCATTACGCTCGCGCAAGGTAAACTATCCTGATGCCGTCCAATATGGCGGAGTAAACACTGACGGGTCACGTGACTGCACATCCTCTATACAGTGTTTAGTACCTACTAAAAGTGGTCCAAGGAACCAGTGAACCAGCGACAAGGGTCATGGGTGTTGAAGGGTCATTGATTCGCATAAGGCATGAAGGCTAGCCCGTGTGGTCCAATCCCACAGAAGAGCTACTATAGCACAAACTGCTGAAAGTTTGTGTTAAAACAGAAAGGTGTAAGAGAACTGATTGTTCTCTTGCCTAATATATCCCACCCCTTAATAGGTGCCACTGTAATGAGATAATCAGTGTTATTCATTTCACTTGCCAGTGGTCATAATGTTATGGCTGATTGGTGTATGTAGTGCCTTCCAGAATTAATAGCGCCCTTCATGAAAACCAGCCAAAAAAAAAAAAAAAAGAGAGAGAGCGAGACAGAAGGATCAGAATGTTCCTGCTTCCAATTCCTGGTAATTTTCTTGTGCAGAAGTAAGAATAATTTAAATTTTTTTTTCAAGGATACTTGGAAGCATCAATAACTTTTCCAGGTTATATCTTAGAAAAATATTACTTTTGCTACTGCAAATATTAAGTAAGTTTTCTAGTTGTTTGTGTGGCAGTTGTTAATTACTGTGCGAAATGTTTGTTAAATAAACAAACCTTTTGATTATTTTTCCAAAGGGTACCAAAAATTCTGCAATGCTTTGTAGGCAGCCTCTCATTATAGGGAAGGGCTGGATGAAAAGCTTACCAAGCTTCAGGCGGGATTTAATAGGAAGGACAGGAGTTACTCTACATAGCTCATTTTATTTTGTGCATATATTTATGATGTTTATATCTTTGAGTGGTGAATGTATACATCACAAGTGAGTGAAGCGAATAAGTGATATATTTTTCAACATGAGAAGATAAATTTCACATCTTCGCACCATCGTGTAATGTTCTTTATATTATATTATATAGACACATCCACAGGGGGAAGAAAAAAGAAATAAAAACACAAGTTAATCAAAGGAATTTTAAGTTTGAACCAGTTCGCCATTTTGACAGCGTGCGTCGAATCGGCAGGAAAAACACCGGGAGTGATGTCAACAGAGTGAAGATATCAGAAAATATGGTACTCAGATCCGCAACATGCACGGTGGTGTAGTGGTTAGCGCTGTCGCCTCACAGCAAGAAGGTCTGGGTTCGAGCTCCGGGGCCGGCGAGGGCCTTTCTGTGTGGAGTTTGCATGTTCTCCCCGTGTCCGCGTGGGTTTCCTCCGGGTGCTCCAGTTTCCCCCACAGTCCAAAGACATGCAGGTTAGGTTAACTGGTGACTCTAAATTGACCGTAGGTGTGAATGTGAGTGTGAATGGTTGTCTGTGTCTATGTGTCAGCCCTGTGATGACCTGGCGACTTGTCCAGGGTGTACCCTGCCTCTCGCCCGTAGTCAGTTGGGATAGGCTCCAGCTTGCCTGCGACCCTGTAGAAGGATAAAGCGGCTAGAGATAATGAGATGAGATGAGATGAATGAGATCCGCAACATATTTCTCGTCTTCGACTCGTTCAATATCATGCAAGCTGAATGGAATATCTCTAATATACCACTCAAAGCCAGTCACTCAGATCCACGATGTATTTTATATGACAAAATGTGAGTTTTTCAACACAAGAAGATAAACTACACATGTTCAAGCCAATGTGTGATTTTCTTTTTTATTATATAGACAGATTCACAAACAAAAAGTACCCAAATTTATCAAAGCAATTCATCGATTTCCTCACGAGTAACATATAGAGATTTGTGTCACGGTTTTGGTTCTCCATGGAGCCCGTATGAAAAATATGAGTGGTGTATTTCCCAACTGTGTCCAGATAACCCAGGGTGTTTCCAAAAAAATTTAATATCATTTCACAATCTAATAACTTTGCCAATTCTCGTTCAATTGACCTCAAATTTTAACAGCATGTGTGGAAACAGGTCAAAATTTTATGTTTAATATTTTTTTGTTTTGCAGCGTTTGGCAGGAGCTGGACTACTGACTTGATGTGTGCCGTGTCTCGGGCGGCGCGCATATTGAAAATTTGTGAAATCATTCATGGAATCCACATACCTTTGAATTTCTCGTTCAAATTTTGAGGAATAACTCTTAGGGCGCATTCACACCTACGTTGTTTGGTCCGGACCAAACGAACCAAATTTCCCTTGGTCCGGACCTTTTGGGTTGGTCTGAATACAAACCACCGAACTCTGGTCCGGACCAAACAAGCGGACCGAGACCGAGCTGCAAGGTCGGACTCGGTCCGGACCAAAGGAACCCTGGTGCGGATCTTTTGGAGGTGTGAAAGCACACCGGACCTAATCTGACAGTTTTGCTTTTTTGTACCTCGGGAGCTTCCGTCGTTTGTCGAGCATTATGGGAAACAGAGTCTTGACACTCCACCGCAAAGTGCAAACACTGTTTCGGTTGTCAAGGGTCGTTCAGTCACCAGTGGTAGGCGAGTACAAAAAATGAGTAGGGGGCAAACATGGGCCGAGGAAGAAATGCGTACCCTTGTGGATATATGGGCAGATGTCCACATATCTGAGCTTTTGGAGAGAACACACAAAAATGCCGACGTGTTTGCTGTATTCAGTGAGAAAAATGAAGGAGAAGGGGTTCACACGCTCCCCAGAACAATGTCGGCTAAAAGTGAAGAAACTCCGTCAGACCTACATTAAAATCAGGGACATTCTTTCAAAAAGTGGCAGTACTAGCGACGCAAAAAAGAAATTCATCTATTGCGTGAAGAGCCAGAACTGTCACAACATGATGTGCGCTCATCAGCGCTATCCTCCGTAGCCGCCTTGCCCTTTGAAGTCGTCGTTGATAAATTACTTGTACAACAGCATAGTAATCGCACAATTGTGAAAACAGTAAAAAGTGGAAAAAACATATAGCTTTGATGACATTAAAAAGAATAACAGCACGGAAAGCCTCCATGACTACTTTTGAACTTAACGCTTTGTGCGCGTGTCGTCTCTGACCAATAGCTGAACGACCTCAGGGCGCGCGGCTTTGTTGACAGATTTTGGTCCGCTTACTAAAATGTACAGTGTGAAAGCGAACCGCACCAAAATGAAAAAATAAAAAAAAACATTTGGTTCGGACCAAAGCAAGTGAACTATCGAACTATCCTGGTCTGAATACACCCTTATATTGCTCAGCATTAAGTCTGTTCATTTTCATTTGCCAAGACTATGTAGTTTCTGGGATATTTACATCTCAAATAATATCAAATTTTTTTGAAACACCCGGTATAACAATGTATACAATCACCATGTTGTCTTCGACCTGCACAAACTATTTCACTCAGCGGCCCTGAGCATGCTTCAATCCAATCTGAATTCTGAGATTGAGATGCTGACGACTTTTGCTCCTCGGACCTACCTGATCCATCCTGATGCCTTGTGTCTGGTTGGAGTCTCATTGCATCGCTCCTGTAGAGGACGGCCCCATATGGACAGTTGAAAGTCACACTTGGAAGATGCTCTGGACACTTACAGTAATGCTTTTATGGCTGAGGACTACAGTTGACTTGCTAACTTTAGGAATGCAGTCGTCATGAGCAGTTTTGCACTCAAGTTTCCATCAATGAAGAGTTCTAACATCAACGAAACAGATTTCATGTTAAAAATGTTATCACGTTGTCTGTTATCACCCAAATGAGGATGGGTTCCCTTTTGAGTCTGGTTCCTCTCGAGGTTTCTTCCTCATGTTGTCTGAGGGAGTTTTTCCTTGCCACCGTCGCCACAGGCTTGCTCATCGGGGATAGATTAGGGATAAAATTAGCTCAAGTCATTAAAACTCTGTAAAGCTGCTTTGTGACAATGTCTATTGTTAAAAGCGCTATACAAACAAAATTGACTTTTTGCAGATATTGTCAGCTCAATTGTAGTACTGGAAATTGGAAGTAATTGGAAATGTTACTGCAAAAGCTGGCCATCTGGGTGAAATCAACATCATTTTACAAACCAAAATAAAATCAAGAAGCTGATTTTGTTAGTCATTGTGAAACGGAAGGCATGAGAAATCTACTGGGTATAAAACATACTTGAGAGCTTGAAGTGCTGACCAACATAAACCGTGGGAATGTTTATGTCTGAGTATCTCAGCCTTGAGGAAAATCAGTAGACAATATATTCAAAGTGGTAAACCTCTTTACAGGAACATGTTGGTTTGTAAGCGGTTGATCGAATTTGGCTATACTATTAACCCCGCTGCACTTTACTACACAGTCGGGTTTATCTGTGCCGAGTCTCTTTTAGTTATCTCGGCTTCATTAGCAGTGTAAAGGTGCCAGTATGCTGCGTGCAGAAACCATGCGCAGCCTCTCTGAAGATGTGAGAAACATGCTTGCTGCACTTAGACTGACCTCTCTCGCAGTCTACATATCCGTTCCTCGGAGTATTAAAGATAGCAGCAAAAGCATGCATGAGCTACGTCCATTAGCCGAGCGCACTCCGTTTTCTATAGACACCGAAAGCACAGGAAAGTGATGCTTCTCTCTCGCCGAGCACTCAGATTTG
This sequence comes from Neoarius graeffei, assembly GCF_027579695.1. NCBI lineage: Eukaryota > Metazoa > Chordata > Actinopteri > Siluriformes > Ariidae > Neoarius > Neoarius graeffei. The sequence continues at coordinate 63,317,156 of NC_083579.1, forward strand.
AGGTCCATTTTTTTTTATTTTAATCAAATACAAGTTGTGAGTCAGGTCATCATCAGTCTGTAGTTCTATACGAGTGCCAATACAAACATACAGGGTCCTCCAGAATTATTGGCGCCCTTCAAGTCTATGAGCAGAACAATGATATAAAAATACTAACACATGCAATGGCTGATAGTTTTAGTTTAAACATAAGGGGAGCTCAAACCACAAAAACTAGCCTCAACGAGGCTGGAGCTCATACCGGCCACTGTTATTGTGTGCGAGTTTGAAATCCGATCAATCCTGTGGGTGGGGTAGCGATTTTTGTGAAATTGCATATGACCCCTTTGTAGCTGCATCCATGGCAGGTGGTGCCACCTGGTGAACAATTCTTGTTGGAATATGTCTTTAGAGTCTTCTCAGCGAGTTTCAGTGAAAACATCCTCGCAGTGTACAAACAGTAGTTTGACGAGTCACCGAAATTTTTCAAACGCCCATAAAATGTTCAGTATGACAGGTGGCGCCACCGTCTTGGCAACTTTTATACATACCAACCTGGGAACATTCCATATGAGTTTGATCAAAATCTGATCACTCCTGTAGGAGGAGTAGCGATTTACGTGAAATTTCACATGACCCCTCTGTAGCCTCATCCCTGGTAGGTGGCGCCACCTGGTGAACAACTCTTGTTGGAATATGTCTTTAGAGTCTTCTGGGTGAGTTTCAGTGAAAACGTCCCAGCACTTTACAAAGAGTAGCGTTTAATATGACGAGTCACCCAAAAATTTCAGACGCCCATAAAATCGTAAATATGACAGGTGGCGCCACCATCTTGACAACTTTTATGCACACCCACCTGGGGAACACTGTATGTGCGTTTGATCGAAATCCGATCAATCCTGTAGGAGGAGTAGCGATTTCTGTAAATCTTAGACGGACGACGATGGATAATGGATGGATGGCGCATGATCACAACCCCATCTGGCCTGGCCTACAGCCAGATGAGCTAAAAATGAACAACTTGCGTGTCAGTCTTTATAATTAACATGTGATCCAGACTTGCTAAGACAAATTTCAATATATTAAAAACAGGAGATTTATTTTAAAATATTCCGTCGGGTGTCAATACTTCTGCCACATGTTTCTGTGACAAAATATTATTAGTTAAGAAGGAGAAGTTCTTATGACAATAACTGTTTTGTCGGGGCAGAGGTACATTTCTCTGAATAGGAAAGGATATATTCTGTGCCATGCTTGTTTCACAGAGTGCCCCCCCCCCCGAATGCTCCAATATTTTTGGAGGACACTGTATAAAAACATTTAACATTTCCTGATTACGGTTATAGCAAAAGCCACCTTGGGATATTTTAAAGAAGGGAGAGAAGGAGCTGGTCCACTGTCAACTTGAGTAATACGTTGAAACCTTAATTTACATCTGGACATGATAAGATCAAGAACACTACACCTTTTAAATAGCTTCTAATCTTTTTCCCCTATTTTAGGTGGTGTTTACATTAGACCGTATCAGCGGATCATCAGATTAACGTTTTTAAAACAATTCGCGTGCACAGAGCAACGCCAATACACGATTCACGTGCACACAGCAACGCCAATACACGGATACGCTCGGCTCCGCAGGCATCCTGCGCTCCAAATCACTCCGCCCTGAACAGCGAGTGCCCTCTGGAGGGTGCGCACTCCGGCCCTGCGCAGCTCACAGAGCGTGCGAGTGAAGCGCACGAGCAGTGATTCGGGACAAATAGCAGGAAGTGAAAGTCCGCGCCGTTTTTCAGCAGTCGCGTCACATGACCAACGTGGCATGACCAACGCCAGCGAATCAGGAAGGTGGATGTCACAGTGACGTTGTCCAATGACGACGTCAGCTAGAGCTCAGCACAGCGTATCCTCGTTCCTCAATGTTTACACAGCACCGGATCAGATACATAATGGGTTGAATACGTGGGCCCTGGAGGATTCAAGTTGTTCCGCCTGTGGAGTCGTTTCCCGGCGTTTTAATGTGAACGGACAGTGCATCCGCGACGAAAACGAGACGGATACGGTCTAATGTAAACACCACCTTATTCTAGCCAGCAGAAAATTAGATCTGCAAGACTATTTGGAAGGATAAACACGAGGCTAATATGTGGCAGTTTAAGACTTGATGTCGGAACAGGATTCCTTTTTTCATCCACCTCTGCTTAATTTGGCAGTGAACCGCACGTTGAAAGGTCAACGGGGGTCACACACACACACTAATGGGGACATTCAGAGGCACCAGACAAACTGAATGCTCAATGAAAAGAAATTAAAAATGCGTAGCACAAACTACGCCGGCGTTCTGCAGGCTGAAGGTTTGACTTAAATGACTACTGAATATTTCAGGGGAAATGTTTCAACTGTAGAGTAATTGAAGAGGCACACTGCTCAGAGCACAAGTGTGCAAAGAATTTAAATATTCATCAACATGGAGGAGATTTGGATTTAAATGCCAAGTTAAAAAAAAAAAAAAAAGTTGCACTTGCACTTCAACGGAGTCATAATTATAGTTTTGTCGAGTTTGACTTCGCACAAACTGTTAGAGTGCGCAGTTGTGAATTTGTTAATTCTCAATCCAAACAAAACACTCATTAAATGAGGTAAGGCTCTTTTACATGAATAATTTACATGAAGGCATCAGGGCTTCTTTTGGAAAATAAATCAAAACTGAAGTAGAAAGACCATTTTGACAGAGAAACTGCAAACTAATACACCCCTGGAGGTTTTCTGCACTGAATCTGAATTGTATCAGGATCAAATCTGGACCAAATACACTGTGTCACATATGAATATGCAAATCAGTTTTGCTTCTCATGACAGAAACTGTCTTAATGGACGATCATTCATTCATCTTCAGGAGCTGCTTTATTCTAGTCGAGTCAGGGTGATGATGGAGCCGAAGCCTATCCCAGGAACACTGCGCTCAAGGCGGGAATATACCCTGGATAGGGTGCCACTCCTTTACACGGCATCATGCACACACACACAATGCTGCATATCCAATTCACGTACTGGGATGTTTTTGGGAGGTGGAAAGAAAGAAAGCACAACTTTATTCATCACACACTTGTGAAATTTCCTCTCTGCATTTAACCCATCTGAAGCAGTGAACACACACACAGAGCAGTGGGCAGCCAAGGGCACCTCAGCCCAAGGCCGTCTCATATTAACCTAACCTGCATGTCTTTTGGATTGTGGGGGAAACTGGAGCACCCGGAGGAAACCCACGCAGACAACATGCAAACTCCACACAGAAAGGCCCTTGCCGGCCGCTGGGTTTGAACCTAGAACCTTCTTGCTGTGAGGCGACCGTACTAACCACTACACCACCGTGCCATCCATGCGGATGAACATGGAATCGCCACACAGATAGCAACCTGAGCTCAGGATTGAACCGAGGCCCATGGAGCTGTCACACACAAAGTGCATGTACAACCGTTCAAGAAGTCTTCACATACAAAAGCAAAATGGAGGCATTACTTGACCAGGAAAAAAAAAAAAAACAAACAACTGGGCGGCACGGTGGTGTAGTGGTTAGCGCTGTCGCCTCACAGCAAGAAGGTCCTGGGTTCGAGCCCCGGGGCCGGCGAGGGCCTTTCTGTGTGGAGTTTGCATGTTCTCCCCGTGTCCGCGTGGGTTTCCTCCGGGTGCTCCGGTTTCCCCCACAGTCCAAAGACATGCAGGTTAGGTTAACTGGTGACTCTAAATTGACCGTAGGTGTGAATGTGAATGGTTGTCTGTGTCTATGTGTCAGCCCTGTGATGACCTGGCGACTTGTCCAGGGTGTACCCCGCCTTTCGCCCGTAGTCAGCTGGGATAGGCTCCAGCTTGCCTGCGACCCTGTAGAAGGATAAAGCGGCTAGAGATAATGAGATGAGATGAAAAAACCAACTGTTCCATCCACTCTGGTAATCTCGAATCAGGTCTGCAAATGACAAATGAGAAAGCGAAGAAAACGCATGCCGAAGTGATGAGTTGCTAAAATGCTCTTCAGACCTCATGGAAGTTGCTTCAAAGTATCTTGGGCGTGCTTACACTTTTTAAATGCAGTTAATCTCTGTCCAGTATGGGTGTACAAAATTTAAAATTCAATACAACAGTGTCTCCAAACAACATACTACAAAACTAAGCCTTGCTTGAATGTGCGTCTTTGGCTTCAATTTACAATTGATTAAAACATTCATCATTAGAAAAGTACAATAATTGAAATGTAATCATGACTTAATATTTGCACTATCCATTACGACTCTTTGAAGCATAAAACTAAACAAAAAAACTGTGCATTAGGCTACTATACACTGTCTCGTATCTTGCCACGTAAGCGGCGTGTGGGCCAAAGGCCAAGAAATGAGGTGTATTTTGTCCAAAATTTAAGTCATGTGACATACATGGCATATATGTGACTTTGCTGCTGTGCACCTGCGGCGTTCACACGTGGGTATAAAAGGGGGCCCCTGGCTGCATTCGTTGTCATTCTTCACAGTCAAGAAAGCATCATGCCAGTGAAGAACTCAGGACTCAAGAAGGGCAAGGAAAGAGGGAAGACATCAGTCACATCCACCCAGCCAGCCCCGGAGTCACCTTCATCAGACACATGTCGACTAAAGCGTTTGCACGGCATAATAGGTGTTTGAGCAATGTTCCTGCTGCGTAGCTTTCGTTTTTACGGCGTACACGTGATGTATCAAAGCTGCTACGTATGTGCTACGGATTTTTAAGTGCGGACTTAAAAATACGCCACACCCCGGCGTACACTACCGTTCAAAAGTTTGGGGTCACTTTGAAATGTCCTTATTTTTGAAAGAAAAGCACTGTTCTTTTCAATGAAGATCACTTTAAACTAATCAGAAATCCACTCTATACATTGCTAATGTGGTAAATGACTATTCTAGCTGCAAATGTCTGGTTTTTGGTGCAATATCTCCATAGGTGTATAGAGGCCCATTTCCAGCAACTCTCACTCCAGTGTTCTAATGGTACAATGTGTTTGCTCATTGCCTCAGAAGGCTAATGGATGATTAGAAAACCCTTGTACAATCATGTTAGCACAGCTGAAAACAGTTGAGCTCTTTAGAGAAGCTATAAAACTGACCTTCCTTTGAGCAGATTGAGTTTCTGGAGCATCACATTTGTGGGGTCGATTAAATGCTCATAATGGCCAGAAAAATGTCTTGACTATATTTTCTATTCATTTTACAACTTATGGTGGTAAATAAAAAAAAGTGCGACTTTTCATGGAAAACACAAAATTGTCTGGGTGACCCCAAACTTTTGAACGGTAGTGTACAAGAAGATCGTTACACATCCGAGAGTATTAGCAACGCAAGCTGGCGATGCTGTGACGTTCCTTTCTTACTGCCACGTATCCTGATACGCCGTACATACGCAAGGCTGAAACACCAATGTGTGAACCAAACCAAGCATTAGAATGTAGGACAATTAAACATGGCTTATTCAACAGGAGCTCTCTAGCTAAGCAGTCATTCATGTGAAGGGCAGTGTTCCCGCTGGCGCTCGCCACACTCGTCATTGATGAACATAATTCATCAGTGATGAAGAGAAAATTACTAGCAGCCGTCACAGTGACGAATGTATTTGTCATCATTATCATAAGTCATCTTTTCTAGAAATCCCTCCACAAATCCCTCCGTTTGCTGAAATCCAACTGCAGTGAAGAGACAGCGGGAAGCCAGAGTGTAAACTGTGAGCATGTGCTTGTGACCAATTTTAAAAAAATAAAAAATTGACTACACATAATGACCAAATGACCACCAAGCTTTTGACCGATCACAGTGCATCTTAAAGCTCATAGGCAACGGTTTTAATTTTATGCACATTTGAAACATTTGATGCATGTGTGTGTGCCCCTGTGTGCATCAGTGGGTAACCCCATTAAATGTCCTGGTATATGTTATTAATGAATTGTTGAAAATTAGCCCTGTATGTTTCTCTCCAGCAAAAAAAAAAAAGTATATTTAGAAAGTGGTTAAATAAATGAACCTCCTAAACGTGTGCTCGGTTTGCAAGTAAACACAGAACTGTTCCTGGTCTGTTTGGCTTAAATGGCATCATGACGACGGCCCCCTGGTGGTGAAAGTGCGCATAAGTGAGATGTAAACTAGAGCCCTGCACTCCCGCGGGAGTCCCGCGGGACCCGACGCAAAGCAGTGCGGCGCGGGACAAATTTTGAAAGCTCATTGCAGGCGCGGGCGGGAGGGGGAGTGCACAATGCGGGAGCGGGCGGGAGAGGTGATAAGCTGCAGTCCCGCTAACTAAAAACGTGTTTAAAATAAAATGTATAAATTATTAATTTATGTCTATCATATATAATTTGTGCTGGATATTTTATTTGGCATTAATAAAAACATTTTAAGATGCCTAAATTTGCGGATGTGGTCTAATCTTGTGTACGTTTCCGATTCCTTTCCACTCTTCCGTGTTTGAGATCTCCGATCATGGCAGAAGAGCAGAGCTCCTCTAGTGAAGCTCACAATGGGTATCTCTGTAAAGCCTCAGCTGCGCATGCCGCCTGGCAATGCGCACCCTCGCTAAGTGCGCTAGGTGAAGGATCGGTCAGTGGAGAGCTCAGCTAAGCTCAGCATGTTTAATTCCCCAAGCCAATGACAAGAACTTTCGTGAGAAATAATGCGAACGTCTGCATCATGCGGGATTTGCGGGTGGGAGCGGGACAAAATATGGCAGGCGCGGGCGGGAGCGGGACTGAAAATCATAATTCTTTGCGGGAGCGGGCGGGAGCGGGACTGAAAATTCTGTCCCGCGCAGACCTCTACAAACCTTCGGAAATTGGGCAAAACAGTGTATTTTAAGCATTTTATTCAATTTTAGGGTGCAAATTGGACACCAGGAAGATTGAATTCGCTTTTTGGGTCGTTCTTCTAGACAAAGTTGATATTCTACATTTCACCTCCGACCATTGCCTATGACCTTTAAATCGCCCTGGTGTGGTGGTGTAATTATCTCTACGTGAATCAAACAATGGCGCAGTGTAAGCTGGTGAAGTTTTTTGGGTGTGCTTCTTCAAGCACTGAAGATGATTTAAGGGCTGAAACAGCCACGGGGAGGGACACTTAGAGCCCCGACTGTCCCTGAGCACATTGGACAGTGTCAGTAATACAGGGGTCGGTAAAAAAAAAAAAAAAAACACCAAAGTGAAAGTACTGTCAGTCAGTAAGTGACTGAAGGGAGCTTCAGAACCATGGCCTCACTTTCGTTTATAAATGCCTTGAGACCTCAAAAATGGCACAGGAATAGTTTTAAGCGTTAACAATAAATCTAATCTAGTAATTTTTACGATTAAAGTGATTCATATAGGTAGCGGTCTGAGTGAATGACCTTGATGTCTGAAACGTCACAGCAGGAAGTCTATTGGTCTCATCGCCATTTCCACTATACTAAAAACACAGCGATCCTCCTGCAACTCCGATCCTCCATTTTGAGCTAATGTATCATCATGCCACGTAGATGTGTTGCTGGCCAGTGCAGTAACACGACAGAAGGTGGATTTATGTTGCATTCATGGCCCAAGAATGTTCAAACTGCAAAGATTTGGACGCATTTTGCGAGAAGTTCACGGGCACATTGGGTGCCTACGAAGTGGTCTCTCCTCTGCTCTGCACATTTTACTGAGGACTCGTATGAGACCTCTGATCTGTTGAGGAGCGTTGGCTATAAGCCCGTATTGAAAGAGGGTGCAGTATCAACAATTAAAGAAAACTACAAGAAAAGTAAAGTATTTATTTATTTATTTATTTATAAAAATGGAAAGTAAGTTCAGTTGCACCAGTTTTCCCGGAGCGAGCCGAGGGTTGTTGGTAAAACCCGGGACGGAACGGGACGTGACATATCGCTCGGGCAGTGACCTCCCTGTGGTTGTTGCTAAAACTGGTGACGTCCCGTCCCGGGTTTTAGTAATCGTCTGAGCTGAGCAGTAATAGCGGAGTACTCAGTATGGAGAAAATGGAGAATGAGTGAAGCAGCCATCTGAATTTTTCTGCTGGATATCGCTGCCATCCCGCCCTTACATGGAAGAAGTGAATGAACAGAGAACTGAACGAACAACTGAAAGTCAGATTGTTTCAAAACAATCGACCACAAGCTCGGCCTTTAAGAAGCGAGAACACAGACGGGTAAGCTCCGACTCTCATTTGGATACAAAACAACAAAAACAGCACGTTGTTTACCTGCATTTAGATTAATACATGTAACTTGTATTGTGTGTTTAAGTTACCGTTATAAGATTATTTAATTTGCTTCAGAATGTGATTGTCTCAGTTCATCTGATTATTTAATTAGCCTTTTACGTTTTATCAGTGAAAATGCATGCATGTACATGTATGTTGCATAAGTTATAACACCTATCCTGTTTTAATGACAGTCAACCCACAATCAACGAAGTCAAATCAGTCTTAGTTGAGCAAGTCGGTAACGGTATTTCTTACTTTCACCATAACTTATTTACATGACTTTGGTCTATAGCTGTCAAAGGCCTCGGCCTTAAAACCGGTTACCGCTGTGACGTCATGCACTCAGGGCTGGCTGGCTCAGCGGGGCAGCTCCAATGCCAACTTTGCGGTCGATTTTAATTCTCAAAAATATATATATTTTTTAATTCCCATTTATGCAGCATACAAGAGTCAAGAGCGGCACGGTTGTGTAGTGGTTAGCACTGTTGCCTCACAGCAAGAAGGTCCGGGTTCGAGCCCCGTGGCCGGCGAGGGCCTTTCTGTGTGGAGTTTGCATGTTCTCCCCATGTCCGCGTGGGTTTCCTCCGGGTGCTCCGGTTTCCCCCACAGTCCAAAGACATGCAGGTTAGGTTAACTGGTGACTCTAAATTGACCGTAGGTGTGAATGTGAGAATGAATGGTTGTCTGTGTCTATGTGTCAGCCCTGTGATGACCTGGTGACTTGTCCAGGGTGTACCCCGCCTTTCGCCCGTAGTCAGCTGGGATAGGCTCCAGCTTGCCTGCGACCCTGTAGAACAGGATAAAGCGGCTAGAGATAATGAGATGAGATGAGACAAGAGTCAAGGATGGAGATACTATCCATTCAGAAATGTATTTAAAAATAAAGGTTCTGCGTATCTGCTTTAAGTAAGCTCAAACCAAAGAGGTTTATTTTAGCTTGATGATACACAGGCTGCCCAAAATCAAGTCTTTCTTATCAGAGGCTGAAGTGAAGCCCAGATTTTATATGTAATTGAGAGGCCTAGCAGTATCTGTACAAAATATTTGAATTGTGTCAGTTTGGTTGGTATAAACCTGTATCAAGTCCACTTCGATATGTAGGTAACTAAGAAAAAAACGCAGACTAAGTGAAGAAAAGAAAAAGTGAAGAATACTTTTTTCCTTGAAAAATCAAGTCAAAGAAGCGGAGAATATTTTTCAGAACCCGGGGGGAAACGCTGGAAGAGTTGCCAAGTATTAACAATTTCCATCCCAACCACTTCTCCAAACAAACTGACCTGAAACTACCCAAAACATTCTGCCACTGGGAAAAAGAAGATGCATACTTTTTTTTTCTAAGTCTCAATCGATTTACTTTTCCACCCACAAACTTGCTTCAGAACTATAAATACTTTGATGTAGAAATCCCATCCCTGGCAACCCTGCTGGTGTGACTCTCAACAGTGTGTCTCTATGATCACACTTCTCTGCAGCTCAAGCATGTTTCTTCTCTGTACTAAGTATTATCTCATATCTATAGCTACGCAACGTTGATTTATTTAACCCATATGGGATCAGCTGGGAAATCCAGGACAGAGAGCACGCGTGAGAGAGAGAGAGAGAGAGAGAGAGAGAGAGAGAGAGAGAGAGAGAGAGAGAGAGAGAACGATTTCACATTTTCTTATGTTTTGCATGATGTCGGTGCAAATGCAAGGGTATTATTGCTGGCTATGCTTCGGAGAAACGTGTGTGTGTGTGTGTTTTTTTTTTTTAAAGTCCTCTGTAGCCTCTCCTGATTTGAGATCAAGAACAGGAAGTGTGGGCTTGATTAAATTTCCATGTTTATTACACCACTAATAGTAATAAATACTATTTTATGACAACCTACTTTATTACGCAGTCTGTTGAACGCATTGTTCGATACGCAGATGTGCACCACGACTGTTCGAATAGAACCCTGATACCTAAAGACAAAAAAAAAAAAAAATTACATGAAATGGGCTAATTAATACCCATTAAACCTCTGTCTTATTACTGTTCATCTTAAAACATTAAAGCATATTGTAAATTATTCATTAACTTCAGTGAAGCTAATAGGAAAGACATGCAGTTATGGAAGTGAAGATGAGAAAGTGGGAGTTTAATGGATTAAATCAAAATGAACATTAAAAATATTATACTCATTCCTGCGTGTTGGTGGAAATTTCTTAATGCACGATTTTAGCTTGTTAAATGTTGTTAAAAATTGATAACCGTATAATTTAATATGATAGAACAATAATAACAGGCTGGCTATGCCATAAGAAATAACGTACCTTTCTTAGAGCATGAGAAAGCAGATATAAAGATAGCCCTCGGAAGAGGAGGAGGGAGGAGGATGGAGGGTGGACTTGGCTCTCTGGCCAGCAGGATACAGTCAGCAACACCTGTCCAGATGGCCGGCCAAAAAAGCCTTATTATCACTATGTCAGCTTTAATCAATACCCTAGTCAGCAAAGAGATTCTGCTGTGCACAATAACGTCCGACATATAGGAACATAATGCGCTTAGCAGGCTATTGACCACCTACTGTGATATTAACCCTAGTTTAAAAAAAAAGGTCAAAATAATTTGACAAAATTTTCCATATATTTTTAAAGCTTAACATTTAACAGCTGAACAAATATCTGCCTTTACTAAAGACCTACCTCTTCAACGAGGACTTTTTTATACCAATTTTTTTTTTTTAATCCCTCGACTTGTGTATTTTCTTTTCAGGCTGCGCTAAGCTTCTACGAAGAGCATTTTCGTTGAATAGCATTCACAGACCTCTTGAGCTAACGTTAGGATTCGGTATGTTTCTGATAGATACTAGAAAGTACTCTGTAAGTCACAGTGGATAAGAGAATCTGCTAAATGCTAGAAAATGTCTCGACTGATTTGCATGTGCGGCTCGTCACGCAGAAAAGGTTATTTTTAAATCGCGAAGCTAAGCGCTTAACTACATCCATTTCCATATGCAAATCAGCTTTCCCATGTGAAGAGGTTTCACGTAAGCGCAGAACGTTTGTCGACGTCCTCGGAAGGTTCGGAGAGGTTGCCAATGTACCGCGCGAGTGTATTAATATACAGGACAGAGTCGATGCTGGTGATTTACATCGGACACATTATGATTAACGCACGCCTGGGCCGTGCTCTCTGGCTGTAATCTGATCCGAGGGCTCATAAAATCTCTTTTTTATGTGCTACTTTGAGCGCAGGTCAGGATGAGTGTGTGGGGCAGCAGATGCAGCCGCAACCCAGTCCGACACTGAGCCACCCTGAGAGGCTCACACCTGCACACAGTCTCCGTCCCATGCATCAGAAACATGACACCAAGAAGATATATTTAAACATTTGTGCTTCAAACTGTCTGTTGGTGCTTGACTTTATTGCAAAATATAAATCAGGGGAAAGTGGCCCTATATCATGATGACCAGGGACGATACAGGAATGGTAAACAATCAAGAAATCAGGTCATATTTTTTCCTAACAGAAGCTTGAAGCAAGAAACTAAAATGAAGCCACAGCTGTTCGGATCCAAACAGGTTAAACAGTCAATGGCACTTTAAAAGATGGAAAAAAACAAATGGCTCTAGGCAAAGAGCTGAAGAATGCCACATGCGAGCAGTACCGCAGTTTGACGGCTCCGTTTGTGACTACACAGATCACACGAGTGAACTCGCACCTGGCAATTCTGATCAGCGGGAAACTTTTGAAATGGTGCCAATCCTGCAGCTGCCCTGCCGTAACCACTTAAGCACATAGTGAGTAATCAGGAGAGACAAGACCACAGCCCCTGCTCTGTAGTGCTGTCAAACTGGGTCTAGTACTCACAATGCTAGCATGCATGTCGCCTGCTTTTGATTTTTGATCTCATGATAAAACATGTTGAAGCATATTAATTCACCCACCTACTAATTCCAAGATAAAGATAAATAGTACCATGTAAAAGCAAAAAGCATTAATAATCTGTGGAACAGGATTTACATACATACGTATCCATCTTAAAACAATCCCATTATCTCTTTTGTTTTAAACTTACCACAAAAACATCCATCCATTATCTGTAGCTGCTTATCCTGTGCATGGTTGCGGGCAAACTGGAGCCTATCCCAGATGACTACGGGTGAGAGGCGGGGTACACCCTGGACAAGTCACCAGATCGTCACAGGGCTGACACATCTACACGACAACGAGATTTTTTTTTTTTAAATATCGCGTCCACATGGGCAACGGATCAGTAAAATATCAGGTTCATATGGCAACGCAACGCTTGCTGAAAACGATGCAATACACATGCCACACCTCTACATGCGCTGTAAGACGGTCCCATCGGAGACACCAGAACAATAGAAGAAGTAGGACGCATGCGCATAAACCCCTTCTTCTGTAGCATCAGCCACAAAGTTTTGATTATTAATCAGTAGCGTAAAACGAAAGACGCAGAAAGAGGAATGAACGGGGGTAGATGGAACTTACTAGAACTAGAAAATATGACCACATCACGCCTGTCTTATCCACACTGCATTGGCTCCCAATCAAATTTCGTATTGATTATAAAATACTACTATTGACCTTTAAAGCACTAAATGGTCTCGCACCACAGTACCTGAGTGAACTTCTGCTCCTCTATGACCCGCCACGCCTACTTAGATCAAAAGGTGCAGGCTATCTGCTGGTACCTCGTATAGTGAAGGCTACATCAGGGGGCAGAGCCTTTTCTTACAAAGCCCCACCGTTATGGAACAGCCTTCCAAGTAATGTTCGGGAATCAGACACAGTCTCAGCATTTAAGTCTAGGCTGAAAACATATCTGTTTAGTCAAGCCTTTTGTTAATGGTGTTTATGAGGTAAAGGAGTAGATCTGGAGGGTCCTCAGACATAGAGTGTTTTGGTAAACTGGGATGTATGGATGCTGTCAGTCCCCACTCGCTTGCTCACTCGAGTTTGTTGACGGTGCAGTGGCTGGCTGCTTTATGTCCCGGGGCTCCCTCATGCCTGTGTTACCTTCTGGCTCTCTCCTTTTAGTTATGCTGTCATAGTTAGTTGCCGGAGTCCCTGCTTGTACTCGGTGCAATATGTATACTGTTCCTACTTATTCAGGTGACATTGGGCATACCTAACCACCTGTGTTTTCTTTCTCTTCCCCCCCCCACCCCAAATCTGTCCCTCTGAGTTACATGGAGTCAACAGGAAATCTTTTGGTGGAGACGGTGGGGACCTCGACTGGCTATCGTAGCCTGCAGGGAATCGGCCGTCAGACGTTCTGTCGCATGTCCCAGACCCGGTGAAATGTAACTGAATTGTCTTGGCCAGGCCTAAGGGTCCCATCTGCATCTCATCATTGCTGAGGAGTGTGCTCCCATCACCCAATCAAGCATCCAGCCAGAGCAGGTCATGATATATTTTTTACCATATTAACATGCCATTGTGCGTCATGCCTGATGTAAAGACTCTCATCTCTGCGAGCCTACCACACAGATTTAATACTTGTCATTTTTAGGGCATACCTAACAACGTGTTTTCTTTCTCTCCCCCCCCATCTGTCCCTCTGAGTTACATGTTGATCCTGGGATTGAGATGCTGGCCTCTTCTGCCCCTCGGACCTGCTTGATCCATCCTGGTGCCCTGTGTCTGGTCGGAGTTTTATCGCCCCACTCCTGTGAAGGACGGCCCCATGAGGACAGTTGAGGGTTATACCTGTTAAAACTGTTAATATTATAGTCAGGCTGTCTGTTGTTGCCCAAATGAGGATGGGTTCCCTTTTGAGTCTGGTTCCTCTCGAGGTTTCTTCCTCATGTCGTCTGAGGGAGTTTTTCCTTGCCACCGTCGCCACAGGCTTGCTCATTGGGGATAGATTAGGGATGAAATTAGCTCATGTTTTAAGTCGTTCAAATTCTGTAAAGCTGCTTTGCGACAATGTTTATTGTTAAAAGCGCTGTACAAATAAACTTGATTTGATTTGATTTGATTTGGAAGCCGGTACGCCAACATTCTGATATCCTCCAGAATTCTTTAATGGTCCGGAATAAATTGAATGCTACACGTTGATGGATTACTTTGTTCTTCTACGCCCTTTTTGAGGAATGTATTGTCGGACTTAAACCAACATCTGAAGAGGTGAGATCACTCCTTTTTTTTTTCTATTTTTGCTGGCGGGATTGTTTTTGTTTTTGGAAAGCGCACGGGCGGTGCGTGGTTTGGTTATACTCAGTACTTCCGCAGTGTTTGGACTAAAGACTCTGCCCTAAGGGCTATTCTCTCTCTCTCTCTCTCTCTCTCTCTCTCACTTTGCACTATTACACAATAAATATTCACAGTGAAAATATTTTGTAAGTGCGTTTCATGAACCAAGTTATAGGATTTGTTGACAACTCGCATCGAGTTCGTTACACTTCTACCCGGCGTGAAGCACTGACAGTCATGTGGTTGTGACCTCATCGTAAACAAATCTGTTCTACTCATCCAGACGACTTCGCAACGGTGCCGTTGCCAGATTTTTCCACTCTGGAACCCGTTCTCAAAAGATTTCGTTTTGGGGCACCCAAAACGCCGGTGCCGTGTGGACGCCAGGCCGAAACGATAAACAATTGTATCAGATTCACCTGAATCCGTTGCCGTGTGGACAGGGCCATAGAGACAAACAACCATTCACACTCACATTCACACCTACGGTCAATTTAGAGTCACCAGTTAACCTAACCTGCATGTCTTCGGACTGCGAGGGAAACCAGAGCACCCGGAGGAAACCCACACAGACACAGGGAGAACATGCAAACTCCACACAGAAAGGCCCCCGTCAGCCACTGGGCTCAAACCCAGAACCTTCTTGCTGTGAGGCGACAGTGCTGCCCCACCACAAAAACGTCTCATAAATAAATACATTTAAATTAAAAAATGTAAATCCTGCAGCACAGAACCATTCACAGGTAACAAATTATAGGGAAAAACTTGAAATCAATACAAAGTTATTCTGACTGATCGCCTTTATCCTATGATTAGGCATATCAGGTGAAAATTAAAATTCAGTCCAAACTGCTTGAAACTGTTCTCATTTAATTCAAAATTGAATTCAGGACAACAGACTTTTTTACAGAATTAAAATACGTTTATCCGTTCTTGAGATATTACAAATCAAAGATTGAAAAAAACAGTTTAATTTTTAGAAAACTGCCAATAATATTATATATTCGGATCACATGGTCCAAAATTGGCCTCATTAACAAATGAGATCGAATGCTTTTTTCTTAATAACGTTTCTATTTTTCAAGATATTTACATGGAAATTGCAGGCACATAGATGGTTGTATACCGAATACGAAGTTTGAAAAATGAGTAAAAAATAAATTATGCAAATTAGTATTTAATTAGTATTAATTAGGCTAAAAAAAATTAAAATTGGTACACTCAATAAAAAAGTAATAAAAGATTATTTCTAATACCCTCTTTGTGCTCCATACAGCTTTGCATTTCTCAAAAGTAGAGCCGACTAGTGTTTGTATTAAAGAATATAAATGATAATATTCACAGCTTTCAAGGCGAACTTCGAAAAAAACGTCTAATCCACATCCAATAAACAATTCACATTAATTGAATTGAAATCGACACTTGCGTTTCTGACTTCTGGTTTTTTTAAATATATCATTCTGAACACTAAGACCTCAATATTTTTCATCAAAACAACTACAGTTATATTTTAAAATAGTTATTTATTTACATGAATCAGTTTGATTTGAAAAAATAAGTAGGTAAAGCTATGAAAACTCACTTAAAAGTCTCCCGTGAATCATAACATCAAAACTAGCTGACGGAAAATTTTGCTAAATACTTCATCAGAAACAGTGAGAGCGAGAGAACATCCCTATCAAAGTTATCTGACTGATATTCACAAGTGATCCAGTCGGAAACCGATCAGAAGAGAGAGAGCCTGAGGGCTTTCCCGTGACTCAAAAATCACCAGCAGTTTCCCGACGTCACGCGAGCAGAGTATTTACTCTGTTGTACCGACTTCAACCTGCCGTTACTCCCAAAGTACTGAACAGATCTTAACAAGATATAATTTCTGATTTCCAAAGAAATGTAAGCTTTTTAATGATAGTATTCACAATAGAAAATATTCAAGAGTTAAGCAACGACAGATTTGGAAACTTAGATGAGTGTCTGCATTTGCAGGTTTCACACCACGGCCAGCGAGCGTCTGATACGCCTACTATGAGGAAACATTTTTGTCCTGATAGGAGTGATCTCTTATGGCCCTTTTCCACTACCCTTTTTCAGCTCACTTCAGCTCGCTTCAGCCCGACACGGCTCGCGTTTCGACTATCTAAGAACAGCACGACTCAGCTCGCTTCAGCCCTGTTCAGCCCCCAAAACTCGCACGGTTTTGGAGTGGGGCTGAAGCGAGCCAAACCGAGCCGAGTGAGGCTAGGGGCGTGAGGAGACACTCCCCTGTGCACTGATTGGTGAGGAGGAGTGTCCTCACACGCCCACACACGCCCCGCGAGCACGCTGGAATCTGTAAACACCGTAAACCCGGAAGAAGGAGAATTACGAGAATTATGAAGCCTTATGCGCCTCGCCTCATCTATACGCTCTTGCCAGTATCTGTTGGCGTTGTCGGCGACAACAAGCCACAGCACCAAGACCAGCAACACTAACGACTCCATGTCCTCCATGTTTATTGTTTACTATCCGGGTCGTGAGACTACCGCTTAAAAGATCACTGATTTCACTGTTTGCGCCGCCTAACGACATCACGTGACGTCCACCCACTTTCGCTAACTCCACCCAATGTGTCCACCCACTTCCAGCCAGCACGGTTCAGCGCGGTTGTAGTCGAAATGCAACTCCAACAGCCCCACTCAGCTCGACTCAGCCCAACTCAGCACGACACGACTCAGCCGCGTTTGTAGTGGAAAAGCGGCAATAGAGAACGACATGCCCTCATCTACAGGACACCAGGACTCATTGAATGGCCTGAGGAGTATGAAAGTAGTGTAACTTTCATGTTACAGGCTTCACAATCCCAAGATCTCAACCTAATTATACAACGAGGAGAGATTTTTGACTGGCGTGTTAGACAGGCTTCTCCAGCACCATGATCAGAACACCAGCTGAGGGAATATCTTTTGGAAGAATGGTCTTCAAAGCCTCCAGTACAGATCCTTTTGGCTGTGGAGAAGAGTCCATGCCAGAACGAAAAGTAAATCACAACAGTGAAAAATGTGTAATGAAATACGCAAACTGTCTTGCTTCTCATTTGTGTCATGCAGAAAACATTTACACACTGAAAAGCAAAACCCTCACTGCACTGCTCATGAATCTTGATCTCTGAAAAACAGGGATCAGCATTAGATTACTTTTGCATTTATTAAATCAATTAACACCGACATCAAGTCAGAAGTGAATGTAATTCCCCGTTGTGGTGTGCTGCATTTCAACTTTCGTCAGTGTGTTGCAGCTGTGTTACACTGAAATGCAATTACAGCCCTAAGCCATACTCATGGGTATGGTGGTAATCGAATAAGGGGAGCTCACTGGCTCATCGTTTGTTCATTCTTCCTGAACTGAACCATTAATCATCTCATCTCATTATCTCTAGCTGCTTTATCCTGTTCTACAGGGTCGCAGGCAAACTGGAGCCTATCCCAGCTGACTATGGGCGAAAGGCGGGGTACACCCTGGACAAGTCGTCAGGTCATCACAGGGCTGACACATAGACAACCATTCACACTCACATTCACACCTACGGTCAATTTAGAGTCACCAGTTAACCTAACCTGCATGTCTTTGGACTGTGGGGGAAACCGGAGCACCCGGAGGAAACCCACGGGGAGAACATGCAAACTCCGCACAGAAAGGCCCTCGCCGGCCACAGGGCTCGAACCCGGACCTTCTTGCTGTGAGGCGACAGCGCTAACCACTACACCACTGTGCTGCCCCATTAATCATCAAGCTCTTAATAATGACTACTAAAAGATTTAAAAACTGTTAAAAATTAAAAGTGTTAATCACAGCAGACCGCAGATATCGTTGCTTTATTAGGCATCAGCTATTAGCTAAAGGACAAGCTCTTGCTAAGATTTTACCATTTCATCTGGTACTTACAACCTCTAACAGGTCACAATAATGCGTATAATAAAGTTATTTTATTCCCATAACACTTCCGTAATACTGAGTATTCTTGAGTTAAGACTACTTGGACTTTATCCAAACTGCAAACTACCCTATTAAATAGTTTGTCACTACAAAACAGGGCTGGGTTTCCCGACAACGTTGCACTTTAGGGCTAAAGAGTGAGTTTAAAGTGCATATCACGGGTAAATTCAGCAGCAAGATCAATGTAATTCTCCTATTTTATATTAAACTTTGGTCAAATATCTGTCACATTTTGCATTTTGTGCAATTTTTTTACCTTGCGCAATACCAGAAAAATTCAGTTGAAATCAAGCCATGTGAGGCGAATTGGTCCGCCTCTGAAAAAACTTGGCATTTGGATTTCCTGGCAAACACTGATTTTCGTGACGTCATTTCGTGGCGTCCCGCCTCCCTCTGAATCCTACGTCAGCGTTGGTTCGTTTAAGAGAAAATGACCTGGTGGTTTTCTGCAAATTTCTTCAACGTTATCGCGTAATTATTAAAATGGTTAACAGATGTATCGTAGGAGGGTGTAGCAACACCAATCTTGATGGGATTAGTACTCATCGTTTTCCAAAAGACCGGACAATGAGAGAGAAACGGGAGCGCTTGGTCTACACAGGCTGTGCACTGAAACCATGCAAAGCTCTCGCAGCCTGCTGGCGCTTCCGCAGGTGACGTCACGAATCTGGCTCCAGACTCCCTTGGGATTTTTCCAGACGCATTTTGTTATTTTATTTTTTTCTGCTGTAGACAGACGGCCCTGTGCAAAATTACCCTTCTGGATGAGTGTGTAAAGGGACATTCTTTCATATAAAAAACAAAACAAAACACGAAATTGGTCCAGAATATGCCCTTTAAAGACGCTCTTCAGCAACATTGTCTCTGTACGTGGTTTTCTTGAACTCACTCATAAGGAGGGAGTCTTAAGAGCAACTTTGTTAAGACCGACTTTACAATGCGCGTCCTAGGCATTAGGGGTTGCTAAAGGCATTAGTGGTTGCTAAATCCAGTCAATGAGGTCACATGGCTTTTGGTTTTTATTTAAAAAAAAAAAAAAAAGTGTTAAAATATGTTAATATATTGTATCGTCATTAAGCATGTATAATGTGATAATTAATAACTGAGACCATTTTACATTTTTAGACAATAACAACATTTTGATTACAAGCATTTTTAAGTTAAATGAACAAACGATCACACGAAAGAATGAGCAACTAATAAGCTAAATAATTCAGTAAATGTTTTCGCTGTGCCCATGCATTTCTTTGTTACCCAATCATGCAGTCAGGATTATTTCAACTCTTATCCACAAGCTGGCAATGTTCTCCCTTATCTATTACAGGTGCAGAAATGGGTCTCATTTATGACGCTAAAGTTACTTGCCTAATGGAGATAAATTTGATTAAAATGTGTTGATAATGTGACATTACAATATCCAGACATAATTCAATAACATATATTCATCATAATAATTCATTCCGTAACATATATTCATCTCATCATTTCATTATCTCTAGCCGCTTTATCCTTCTACAGGGTCGCAGGCAAGCTGGAGCCTATCCCAGCTGACTACGGGCGAAAGGCGGGGTACACCCTGGACAAGTCGCCAGGTCATCACAGGGCTGACACATAGACACAGACAACCATTCACACTCACATTCACACCTACGGTCAATTTAGAGTCACCAGTTAACCTAACCTGCATGTCTTTGGACTGTGGGGGAAACCGGAGCACCCGGAGGAAACCCACGCGGACACGGGGAGAACATGCAAACTCCACACAGAAAGGCCCTCGCCGGCCCCGGGGCTCGAACCCAGGACCTTCTTGCTGTGAGGCGACAGCGCTAACCACTACACCACCGTGCCGCCCACACATATATTCATATAAAATATATTCATAATGTTTTGCATATATTTATTTAATAATTAACTCGATGTACTTGCAATGTACAAGAAAAATAACTCAACACCAGCAGCAGATTCAACACCAGTTTCCACCCATTGATTGTGAGAGACCCTCAGAGGCGCAGGCGCATTCTGTATATTTGGCTGCAAGGAATGTTGTTGTGAAAACGTGATCCAGGTCCATCGTAAGTTAAGAGCAGGGCTTTCCCTAAAGCGTGAATACGCTGTGCTCCGCTGCGCTGTGCAACGTCAGCACCATGCTGTCACTTGCACACCAAAAAAAAAAAATCAATCCCGCAAATTGAACGATGCAGAGTACTTTCCGCATCTAAATATCTCCTATTCCCCTCTGAAAATGAGTAATAACAATAATAGTAATAGAAATAGGAAGATATTGCAATATATAGGTCTAGACTCTCCTGGTACTCAACCCAGAAGTGAAAAAGTGTTTCGCTGCGTGCACTGACCGCCATTCGCAACCATACATAAAACCACGTTCTAGGTGCTGGTCACTAGATGGCGCTGTTGCATGATTTGACTTCGATTCTGTCCTTGGCATCCTGGAATTGGAAAATGAAGAGGCATGCTATGAAGTGTTTTCATTTCAAATCTAATTTTGCCCTTTAAATTTCACCCCTTGCATATTTGACAAGGTAAAAAAATAAATAAATAAACAGCAAATTTAATAATGTTGAATTGTGCCTAAATCAGCCCTAGATGCCACCAGAATGCACCGTTTGAAGTCTCTAATTTCAAAATTTTCGAGGGGAGCATGACCCCAGACCCTGCTAACAGCCTTCGGGGCCCTCCGGGCCAGGCATCAGTAACATCGGTCTGATGTTTTTTTCTGGGGAAAGCCTTGAAGAGTGAACTAAAGTACTACTTTGGCTATGATGTTGTTCAGGAAAACCATGTTAGCTTGACGATGGAGCTTAAGAGGCAGTTAAAGATGCTCTTAGCCTTAAGAGGCTTTCAGGAAAACCTATTCCTGGTGTCATACTACTAGGTGACAAAGGCTACATCCACACGACAACGGCAACGAGATGTTATTTAAAAAAATATCGCGTCCACATGGGCAACGATCAGTAAAATATCAGGTACATATGGCAACGCAACGCTTGCTGAAAACGATGCAATACACATGCCGCACCTCTGGGGCGCTGTAAGACGGTCCCTTCGGAGACACCAGAACAATAGAAGAAGTAAGGACGCATGCGCATAAACTATTATGCGCGAGACTTCATATTAGCCACAAAGTCAGAAAAATCTGTTCGTAAAATTACATTATAATGACCAAATACAATGAAAAGTATTTTTCCAGTCTCACCTGTGAAAACCATGTGATCTCGTTTGGAAGGCAAACCTGTTGGTACAGTTAAACGCAGCACATGAATGAGGCATCTTTATTCTCCGCTTTGACCCATCCAATATGGCGGCAAGGATGACGTATGATTCTACGCGGAAGGCGGCGTCTTTAATGGTCCGGAATAAATTGAATGCTACACGTTGATGGATTAATTTGTTCTTCTACGCCCTTTTTGAGGAATGTATTGTAGGACTTAAACCAACATCTGAAGAGGTGAGATCGCTCCTTTTTTTCCCTATTTTTGCTGGCGGGATTGACTCTGCCCTAAGGGCTATTCTCTCTCTCTCTCTCTCTCTCTCTCTCTCTCTCACTTTGCACCATTACACAATAAATATTCACAGTGAAAATATTTTGTAAGCGCGTTTCATGAACCAAGTTATAGGATTTGTTGACAACTCGCATCGAGTTCGTTACACTTCTACTCGGCATGAAGCACTCACAGTCATGTGGTTGTGACGTCATCGTAAACAAATCCGTTCTACTCATCCAGACGACTTCGCAACGGCAACGTTGCCAGATCTTTCCACTCTGGAACCCGTTCTCAAAAGATTTAGTTTTGGGGCACCCAAAACGCCGGTGCCGTGTGGACGCCAGGCCGAAATGATAAACAATTGTATCGGATTCACCTGAATCCGTTGCCGTGTGGACAGGGCCAAAAACATTTACCGCACAGTGCGGAATTCCAAAATCTTACATCTTGTAGCTTTAAGTACAGTAGTTTACCGGTGCACTTCACCCTCACAGATTTAACCCTTACAAATCCAGGAGAGAGTTTGCACGGGAATATGAGTTGAGGATCTCGATGTCTGTATGTCTTTAAAAAAAAAAAATAACACTGTCTCCCAGACTTGCAATTTAGAGCTGAACCATTGATCACAGATCAACCACTGAGGTACAGAAACATAACTGAGTGGAGTGAAACATGCATCTTTCTCCAAGTACAGCTATACTCAATTATACAGAAATATCAAAACATACATATGTATGACAAGCACACTGAAGTCTGATTCCCGAAAGCAGTGATCCAAATTAGAGAGCTGACAACAAACCTCAAATGCAGACATGCATCGGCACGTTTGAGAATGATCCGAAAGGTGCTGAACTGTCAGATTTTACACATCCAACACTGGATGGCTTCCTCGATCAAGTGGTTAGCACAGAGCTCAAGCCTGAGATGACAATTTGGAAAAGTTTTTAACTCATTCACGAGGTATACAGATGGTTCAAATAACTGAAGGCTTCCCGAATCAGAGTTCTTTACTTTTAAACCGTGTTTGACGACAAGAATATTGCACTAATCATTTTGTTTTACAGATGAGTGATGTGGGGCGGCACGGTGGTGTAGTGGTTAGCGCTGTCGCCTCACAGCAAGAAGGTCCTGGGTTCGAGCCCTGGGGCCGGCGAGGGCCTTTCTGTGTGGAGTTTGCATGTTCTCCCCGTGTCCGCGTGGGTTTCCTCCGGGTGCTCCGGTTTCCCCCACAGTCCAAAGACATGCAGGTTAGGTTAACTGGTGACTCTAAATTGACCGTAGGTGTGAATGTGAGTGTGAATGGTTCTGTGTCTATGTGTCAGCCCTGTGATGACCTGGCGACTTGTCCAGGGTGTACCCCGCCTTTCGCCCGTAGGCAGCTGGGATAGGCTCCAGCTTGCCTGCGACCCTGTAGAAGGATAAAGCGGCTAGAGATAATGAGATGAGATGAGATGAGTGATGTACGTATATAAGATCACAAAATCTATGTTGTTTAAATTAAAGAACAAACACAGCAAGAACAGGTCAGTGAAACCTGTATAGTGATGCACCAAAATAAAGACACTGGGTTACAGTGGTACTTGAAAGTTTGTGACCCCTTTAGAATTTTCTATATTTCTGCATAAATATGACCTAAAACATCATCAGATTTTCACACAAGTCCTAAAAGTAGATAAAGAGAACCCAGTTAAACAAATGAGACAAAAATATTATACTTGGTCATTTATTTATTGAGGAAAATGATCCAATATTACATATCTGTGAGTGGCAAAAGAATGTGAACCTCTAGGATTAGCAGTTAATTTGAAGGTGAAATTAGAGTCAGGTGTTTTCAATCAATGGGATGACAATCAGGTGTGAGTGGGCACCCTGTTTTATTTAAAGAACAGGGATCTATCAAAGTCTGATCTTCACAACACGTTTGTGGAAGTGTATCATGGCACGAACAAAGGAGATTTCTGAGGACCTCAGAAAAAGAGTTGTTGAAGCTCATCAGGCTGGAAAAGGTTACAAAACCATCTCTAAAGAGTTTGGACTCCACCAATCCACCGTCAGACAGATTGTGTACAAATGGAGGAAATTCAAGACCATTGTTCCTCAGGAGTGGTCGACCAACAAAGATCACTCCGAGCCCAAGGTGTATAATAGTCGGCGAGGTCACAAAGGACCCCAGGGTAACTTCTAAGCAACTGAAGGCCTCTCTCATATTGGCTAATGTTAATGTTCATGAGTCCACCATCAGGAGAACACTGAACAACAATGGTGTGCATGGCAGGGTTGCAAGGAGAAAGCCACTGCTTTCTAAAAAGAACATTGCTGCTCGTTTGCAGTTTGCTAAATATCATGTGGACAAGCCAGAAGGCTATTGGAAAAATGTTTTGTGGACGGATGAGACTAAGGCCCTGTCCACACGGCAACGGATTCAGGTGAATCCGATACAATTGTTTATCGTTTCAGCCTGGCGTCCACACGGCACTGGCGTTTTGGGTGCCCCAAAACGAAATCTTTTGAGAACGGGTTCCAGAGTGGAAAGATCTGGCAACGGCGCCGTTGCGAAGTCGTCTGGATGAGTAGAACGGATTTGTTTACGATGACGTCACAACCACATGTGCTTCACGCCGGGTAGAAATGTAACGAACTCGATGCGAGTTGTCAACAAATCCTATAACTTGGTTCATGAAACGCGCTTACAAAATATTTTCACTGTGAATATTTATTGTGTAATGGTGCAGAGAGAGAGAGAGAGAGTGTCAATCCTGCCAGCAAAAATAGGGAAAAAAAGGAGCGATCTCACCACTTCAGATGTTGGTTTAAGTCCTACAATACATTCCTCAAAAAGGGCGTAGAAGAACAAATTAATCCATCAACGTGTAGCATTCAATTTATTCCGGACCATTAAAGACGCCGCCTTCTGCGTAGAATCATACGTCATCCTCGCCGCCATATTGGATAGGTCAAAGCAGAGAATAAAGATGCCTCATTCATGTGCTGCGTTTAACTGTACCAACAGGTTTGCCGTCCAAACGAGATCACATGGGATTACCTTTCACAGGTGAGACTGGAAAAATACTTTTCATTGTATTTGGTCATTATAATGTAATTTTACGAACAGATTTTTCTGACTTTGTGGCTAATATGAAGTCTCGCGCATAATAGTTTATGCGCACGCGTCCTTACTTCTTCTATTGTTCTGGTGTCTCCGAAGGGACCATCTTACAGCGCCCCTAGAGGTGCCCCTAGAGGTGCATGTGTATTGCATCGTTTTCAGCAAGCGTTGCGTTGCCATATGTACCTGATATTTTACTGATCCGTTGCCCATGTGGACGCGATATTTTTTTTAATAACATCTCGTTGCCGTTGTCGTGTGGATGTAGCCTAAAATAGAACTTTTTGGTTTAAAAGAGAAGCGTTATGTTTGGAGAAGGGAAAGCACTGCATTCCAGCATAAGAACCTTATCCCATCTGTGAAACATGGGAATCATGGTTTGAGCCTGTTTTGCTGCATCTGAGCCAGGACGGCTTGCCATCATTGATGGAAGAATGAATTCTGAATTATACCAGTGAATTCTAAAGGAAAATGTCGGGACATCTATCCATTAACTGAATCTCAAGAGAAGGTGGGTCATGCAGCAAGACAACGACCCTAAGCACACAAGTCGTTCTACCAAAGAATGGTTAAAGAAGAATAAAGTTCATGTTTTGGAATGGCCAAGTCAAAGTCCTGACTTTAATCCAATCGAAATGTTGTGGAAGGACCTGAAGCGAGCAGTTCATGTGAGGAAACCCACCAACATCCCAGAGTTGAAGCTGTTCTGTACAGAGGAATGGGCTAAAATTCCTCCAAGCCGGTGTGCAGGACTGATCAACAGTTACCGGAAACGTTTAGTTGCAGTTATTGCTGCACAAGGGGGTCACACCAGATACTGAAAGCAAAGGTTCACATACTTTTGCCACTCACAGATATGTAATATTGGATCATTTTCCTCAATAAATAAATGACCAAGTATAATTTTTTTTGTCTCATTTGTTTAACTGGGTTCTCTTTATCTACTTTTAGGACTTGTGTGAAAATCTGATGATGTTTTCGGTCATATTTGTGCAGAAATATAGAAAATTCTAAAGGGTTCACAAACCTTCAAGCACCACTGTATATTATCTTACTACTACCTTCCACCGATCCTACTGAACAAAGCCGCATATCAGGACGCTCTTGTGTTTTTCTCATGTCCCATTTCAATTTTGAAACCTGAAAGAACAGAAATCAGAGAGAGAGAGAGAAAGAAAATGTCTATTCATTTTCGAAAGGCTTCTATCCAACTTCCAGCCATAAAATGAAATGAAATAAAAACCCCAAGGTGCTGGTGACTTAAAGCCCTGCTGTGACTGCTGTATGTGTAAAACACAGTTGGCTAATTTAATATAATGCTGCAGCCAATCCGACAGCAGCCACACAGTCGATTGTATAAGCACAAAGATGAAAGGATGTAATATAATCAGCTTCCTGACAAACAGAACCAGTCATCAGTGAAGACTGAAGCAGACATTTACAACAGGAGATCTAATGGGAGCAGAGGCATCAGCACGGCTATAAGAACAGGAAACAGATGAATTTGCATTGAATTTACATACATTACTATGCATTGCAGGTCCTGATTGGATTAGCAGACTGTGTGCTGTCTATAGAACTCTAATCATTTGACCAACCTAATCGTTCACTTCACCCGTGGATGAAATCTGTTTTCACCTCATTAGTCAACATTTTACTTAAACATATTGTATACGAGTAGACAGATGTGACTATAGTAGGGGATTTAATTTGCTACACATCATCGGGTCTTTGTCTGGAAGTTTAAAAGTCAAAACTAAAATAGAAGTCCAAATTTACAAGCATATCTCAATAGGTTTCACAAAGCCTTCAAGTGGTTAACCAGGAAATTTTGAAATGACGAAGTTCTGAAATGCCATCATTGTACATTAATACAAGATGTTCTAGATGATAAAAATTAAGCGGACTTTAGCTTAAAAAGCATGTTCAAGTTGTAACAGTCCGTTGGGCCATTTCCCCAGGTGCGGCCATACTGGATTAGCCAGATACATGGGTGTATTAGGAGACGAAAACAAGGGTGTCGCTGTGTGACGTAGGATTCCGTACGTCTTCTTCATTCCGTCCTGGATTCGAGACGTTTGGCCGAGTGGCTTCATCGAGTAAAGCGAGAAAACTTTACTCCTGGAAAAAGCAGCAAATCGTGCAGTGAGCATTTTACAGAAGATTGTTTTGTGGAGGACTTGGATGAAAAAAAAAAATCACTGGGAAGAACCGAGACACGAGGCAGAAACGACAACTGAAGCCAGACGTGATCCTGACTTTGTTTCACCACAAAGCATAGACAGCACGATAGCACACCGTGTCACGCATCAAACACATGGAAGATCTCATCTCATTATCTGTAGCCGCTTTATCCTGTTCTACAGGGTCGCAGGCAAGCTGGAACCTATCCCAGCTGACTACGGGCGAAAGGCGGGGTACACCCTGGACACGTCGCCAGGTCATCACAGGGCTGACACATAGACACAGACAACCATTCACACTCACATTCACACCTACAGTCAGTCAATTTAGAGTCACCAGTTAACCTAACCTGCATGTCTTTGGACTGTGGGGGAAACCGGAGCACCCGGAGGAAACCCACGCGGACACGGGGAGAACATGCAAACTCCGCACAGAAAGGCCTTCGCCGGCCACGGGGCTCGAACCCGGACCTTCTTGCTGTGAGGCGACAGCGCTAACCACTACACCACCGTGCCGCCCACATGGAAGATAAGCAGGTAAATATATTTTTTTAATAAACAGGCAATAAACTAGCCACTGCTTTATTTCGATTCCTTTTCTAATACTGCATTGCCCTAATTTTTGTGGAGAAATGCAAAGAAATTGACAGAGAAATCATGCCAGACCATAATATTATACTATAGCATGCACTTGTACACCTCCGCTGTGCTTGCGGAAAATGACATCACGCACAATGGAGTTATGGCGGCCTCCCTGACGAAAACAAACAAACAGTCTCGTCTATTTTCATCTATTAACAAATTCAACAAGCAGCTTTTTTTTTAAATAAAGGACAGACATAAAGACCAACTTTTAGCTCAATTTGTTTCTTTGTGAGATATTTTCTTTCAAAGAAAACTACAGTGTAAAAAAACATTAAATATGTTTACATTGAAATATTTGTGATCTGTTCAGCGATTCTGCTACTAATTTGCTGGCATGTGCTGTACTTGCGCAGGGTTCTCCAGAAGATCTGAAGTAGCCGGCAAAAAAAAAAAAAAAAAAAAGAAGGAGTCGGCGGCTCTACAATTTGCAGCAGCGAAGCCGCTGCGGCACATCAAAGGTACGTTAATGCTAGGGGGTTCTGGGGACATGCCCCCCCCCCAAGAGAAAAGTTTGAAATTGGCATGCCTTCTGGTAGCTTCTGGTGCATTCTCAGCAAATAAATTATTAACCATTTCCCTGTGAAATACTTTCAAAATATGTATGAAATTTCCCTCTAGATGTGTGCGCTTGGCTTTCTCAGTTACCCTCTGTAGTACGCTGCCTGGCTCTGTAACATGACTACATATGCTACGGCGTGGTCACGTGGTCCGTCTCAGTCAATCAGAGCGCGAGAATTCATCTCATCTCATTATCTCTAGCCGCTTTATCCTGTTCTACAGGGTCACAGGCAAGCTGGAGCCTATCCCGGCTGACTACGGGTGAAAGACGGGGTACACCCTGGACAAGTCGCCAGGTCATCACAGGGCTGACACATAGACAACCATTCACACTCACATTCACACCTACGGTCAATTTAGAGTCACCAGTTAGCCTAACCTGCATGTCTTTGGACTGTGGGGGAAACCGGAGCACCCGGAGGAAACCCACGCGGATACGGGGAGAACATGCAAACTCCGCACAGAAAGGCCCTCGCCGGCCACGGGGCTCGAACCCAGACCTTCTTGCTGTGAGGCGGCAGCGCTAACCACTACACCACCGTGCTGCCCAGCGCGAGAATTGATCAACAAATATGGCATCGCTTCCAGTCATGCTAGACCCGAATCGAAGATAATTCTGTGGTGAAATAATTCGATTTGCAGCAAATTATGGGCAGCGGAGACGATATAAATCACTTGAACATTGAAAGGCGAGATTTTTTTTGTTTTTTTCCCTGGGATCAAATAGCCAGCGCAGACTGTCTGTGTAGGCGGAGAAAACGAATGGTTGCCAGCACTTGTGGACATCTCTGTTACATTATTCCTGTGAGCACTTAGCGGTTTTGTATTATGCTGATGACACAGAGTTCCACTGCTAGCAGACTTTCAATGTCATTTAAAAAGTGATTATTTATACTACTCATGTTTGTTGGGTCAAGTCAACAATAGATTTTTGCCCACAAATAAATAAATAAATAAATAAATAAACCAACCAACCAGGCAGCACGGTGGTGTAGTGGTTAGCGCTGTCGCCTCACAGCAAGAAGGTCCGGGTTCGAGCCCCGTGGCCGGTGAGGGCCTTTCTGTGTGGAGTTTGCATGTTCTCCCCGTGTCCGCGTGGGTTTCCTCCGGGTGCTCCGGTTTCCCCCACAGTCCAAAGACATGCAGGTTAGGTTAACTGGTGACTCTAAATTGACCGTAGGTGTGAATGTGAGTGTGAATGGTTGTCTGTGTCTATGTGTCAGCCCTGTGATGACCTGGCGACTTGTCCAGGGTGTACCCCGCCTTTCGCCCGTAGTCAGCTGGGATAGGCTCCAGCTTGCCTGCGACCCTGTAGAACAGGATAAAGCGGCTAGAGATAATGAGATGAGATGAGATAAACAAACCACCCTTTTTACAAGTCTTTCACAGGTAGGACACTCAAGCATTGTTATATCACACCACAGCCCCTTTTCCTGTGATCTTAAATCTGAAGCCTGTAATTTTAACCAATCTCGCTGGTGACTCAATTTTTTCCTGCTCTCTGAAAAGTGAACTATTCTCCCTCCTGTGCTTTTCATGTACAATTCAAGGTGCTTCATAGAACAAACTCGAATATAAATCTCTGGAAAGCCAAACTAGCACAATATTTACCTGACACAGAAGATATGTACAAGCGACCGATATGCAATGTCCCCAGCTAACTTGACACACACTGTATGTTCCAGACATGCCCAAAAATTAACAAAATTGTGGACCAATTATTTTTATAATCTTTCAGAGGCAACACACAGTGATTTGTAGCTATACTGCGTGCCCCACTCGACTACCTCTTTCTGCCAAATAAAAAAAGAATTAATGGTATAAGCATCATGTCTCTTATAGCACATATAGGCAATTATTATACACACGGGCCACTTTTTGCATGGAATAAAAACATGTATTCTCTTCCCTTCTAGAAGACTTATTGATGGCATGCAATACTGTTATCATATCGCTTATCCTCCATGTATTACGCCACTCTCCCCAATGGAGAATCAGCGTGCAATATTGTTATAATATTGCACGTTGCCAAGACAGCACGACGTCACACATCGGAGCTCATGCGAAGATCCAATGACAAAACTTTGCTGTTGCGCATGCGCACAATAATTTCTTTGTCGGCCAGGAAAGAGAGAAGATCCAGTACTAGGTTTAAGCACTAAATAAATAAACTGAAAACTGAAACTAAAAAGACACGCTGAACACCTGAAAGGCTACCAAAACTTCATTATATATTCTTCACGCGTATTTACAAGAGAAAAACATACCAACGGACATAAAAAAACTGGAAAAGAGACACGTCGGAGATGTAAAACTTCCGTGCTAGTGAGCAACTGTGACGGTTTGTACAACCCCGATTCCAAAAAAGTTGGGACAAAGTACAAATTGTAAATAAAAATGGAATGCAATAATTTACAAATCTCAAAAACTGATATTGTATTCACAATAGAACATAGACAACATATCAAATGTCGAAAGTGAGACATTTTGAAATTTCATGCCAAATATTGGCTCATTTGAAATTTCATGACAGCAACACATCTCAAAAAAGTTGGGACAGGGGCAATAAGAGGCTGGAAAAGTTAAAGGTACAAAAAAGGAACAGCTGGAGGAGCAAATTGCAACTCATTAGGTCAATTGGCAATAGGTCATTAACATGACTGGGTATAAAAAGAGCATCATGGAGTGGCAGCGGCTCTCAGAAGTAAAGATGGGAAGAGGATCACCAATCCCCCTAATTCTGCGCCGACAAATAGTGGAGCAATATCAGAAAGGAGTTCGACAGTGTAAAATTGCAAAGAGTTTGAACATATCATCATCTACAGTGCATAATATCATCAAAAGATTCAGAGAATCTGGAAGAATATCTATGCGTAAGGGTCAAGGCCGGAAAACCATACTGGGTGCCCGTGATCTCCGGGCCCTTAGACAGCACTGCATCACATACAGGCATGCTTCTGTATTGGAAATCACAAAATGGGCTCAGGAATATTTCCAGAGAACATTATCTGTGAACACAGTTCACCGTGCCATCCGCCGTTGCCAGCTAAAACTCTATAGTTCAAAGAAGAAGCCATATCTAAACGTGATCCAGAAGCGCAGATGTCTTCTCTGGGCCAAGGCTCATTTAAAATGGACTGTGGCAAAGTGGAAAACTGTTCTGTGGTCAGACGCATCAAAATTTGAAGTTCTTTATGGAAATCAGGGACGCCGTGTCATTCGGACTAAAGAGGAGAAGGACGACCCAAGTTGTTATCAGCGCTCAGTTCAGAAGCCTGCATCTCTGATGGTATGGGGTTGCATTAGTGCGTGTGGCACGGGCAGCTTACACATCTGGAAAGACACCATCAATGCTGAAAGGTATATCCAGGTTCTAGAGCAACATATGCTCCCAACCAGACGACGTCTCTTTCAGGGAAGACCTTACATTTTCCAACATGACAATGCCAAACCACATACTGCATCAATTACAGCATCATGGCTGCGTAGAAGAAGGGTCCGGGTACTGAACTGGCCAGCCTGCAGTCCAGATCTTTCACCCATAGAAAA
Organism: Neoarius graeffei; assembly: GCF_027579695.1. Taxonomy (NCBI): domain Eukaryota; kingdom Metazoa; phylum Chordata; class Actinopteri; order Siluriformes; family Ariidae; genus Neoarius; species Neoarius graeffei. The sequence continues at coordinate 63,349,077 of NC_083579.1, forward strand.
CATTTGGCACATCATAAAACGGAAGATACGACAAAAAAGACCTAAGACAGTTGAGCAACTAGAATCCTACATTAGACAAGAATGGGTTAACATTCCTATCCCTAAACTTGAGCAACTTGTCTCCTCAGCCCCCAGACGTTTACAGACTGTTGTAAAGAGAAAAGGGGATGTCTCACAGTGGTAAACATGGCCTTGTCCCAACTTTTTTGAGATGTGTTGTTGTCATGAAATTTAAAATCACCTAATTTTTCTCTTTAAATGATACATTTTCTCAGTTTAAACATTTGATATGTCATCTATGTTCTATTCTGAATAAAATATGGAATTTTGAAACTTCCACATCATTGCATTCCGTTTTTATTTACAATTTGTACTTTGTCCCAACTTTTTTGGAATCGGGGTTGTACACAAACATGGCCGCGAGGTTTGCTTCATTAAAAGTGGAAGATTTACAGAGAATTTTGAAAGAGAAAGACATGCTGAACACCCGAAAGGCTACCAAAATGTCACTGGATATTCTTCACGCATATTTGCAAGAGAAAAACACACCAACGGACATCGAAAAACTGGAAAAGACAGCATTAGTGGAAATATTGTCAAAGTTCTACTTGGAGGTGAGGAAAAGTGATGAAGACTTTTACAAGAGAACTTCACTTAGCAAAGCCCTTTTGTTTTGAACAACTGCAATGTAACAATAAACTACGACCAAAAGTAACTTTGAACTTGAACTGTCAACCTGTACATAGCTTATTTATAAGTGGGGTTGCTGTTCAGGCTTTTTGGACTTGTACCATTTTTATCGTTAAAACTTTGACTTTGTACATTGGATTGACAGAACATTGAATTACATTCGATCAGAATCAGCATTCAATATTGGTAAGTCACCCCCCTGTTCTTAACTTTTGGTAAAATCTATAATTGTTCCACCAAATGTGTATGTATAATAATAATAATAATAATAATAATAATAATAATAATAATATTGACTGGCTTTTTTTTCATGGTCTATCAGATATATTCCATTCAGCTACTCGTCTTCGACTTGTTCAATATCATGCTAGCTGAATGGAATATATTTGACAGACCACTCAGAGCCAGCCAATATTATTTAAATATTTTTATCCTGGAAATGACCCAATTGCCCATGCGAACAAGCCTGGCTCACAGACTTAATGTCATTAATGAACCTTAAAAAACAAAACAAAACAAAACTAAGCATTAACTCCGAGGCTCCACACAGAAATGATATAAAAATCATGGCAACTTCTGATCTCAGACTTTGACAAGATTCCATCTGCAGTATATTTATATCATAAATGATATGCACAGGATGCGCTTCCGTGCCATATACATCTTACACCTTTTAACCAATATTAAGCAATTACTGGATGAGGTTGAAAAAAATATTGTGATTTGTTAGTGGTGACCAAGCAGCAATTATTTGTCGATGATGATATTTTGTGAAAACCGAGTTCACTAACTGTATTCTCATTCAAATTGTTTTTGGAAATATTGATTACAGAAGTTCACACGATAAGTCAAACAAAATAGAAATCAGACGCAGTCACTGTTTTATACGACTCATCGAACTCAAAATACAAAACTGCAAAATAACTGTGCACGAGCAGACATTATTTGTAGGCAGTTATTTGCAGTTCGCTCGGCCAATCAAAACGACATAAAAAATAATCTGAATGATAATCTCGAATGTCTGTAGTAAAGGAAAACAAGTTGTGACTACATTATTCATGACCAGCTGAGAGCTGGGGTTAGTTTCATTCCTGATTTCCCTCTCTTTATTTATTCCTTACTGTTTTCCTTAAAATTACTGTATTATTTTGTACAAGTTCCTAGTATTCTTTAACATCTTAAATGAGTCTTGATTATTGCTTAAAAAAAACAGGAACATCTATATTTATACCTAATATTTACATATTCATGTCTCTCTCACACACAAAATAAAAAGTGTGCATATGCATGTTTTATTATTAACGGTGTGTATCCACAGTACAGTACAAAAGTCTTAGGCGCATGTAAAGAAATACTGTAAAACCAAAAATGGCTTAAAAAAATACTATAAACAGTAAACCATAAAAAATGAAACAAAGTCAATATTTGGTGTGAGACGACCCTTTACTTAAAAAAAAAAAGTAGTTTCAAGTACGGCGGCACGGTGGTTAGCGCTGTCGCCTCACAGCAAGAAGGTCCGGGGAGAACATGCAAACTCCACACAGAAAGGCCCTCGCCGGCCCCGGGGCTCGAACCCGGACCTTCTTGCTGTGAGGCAACAGCGCTAACCACTACACCACAGTGCCGCCTCATGTAGAAGTCATAAAACAGAAATCTATAACAAAAAGTTTGTATGAAAAACAAAACAAAACATGGTGCCTAGGACTTTTGCACAGTACTAAGTATGCCCTTTATTATCCCACAATGGGGAAATTCATGTGTCACAGCAGTATATCACACAATCAACATGTATCCAAAGATAGACAACATACGTACAAACACAGGACCAAAGTTAAAACTAAAAGGATATATACAAGATAGATACAAAAGGGGGGCTACTAGAGCGGCGGCTACAATTATCGACAGTCCATAATTGACACCTTTTCAGATTTAACAATACAATTTTTTTTTTTTACAAAGGTGGTGTAGTGGTTTGCATTGTTGCCTCACAGCAAGAAGGTTCGGGTTCGAGCCCCGTGGCTGGCAAGGGCCTTTCTGTGCGGAGTTTGCATGTTCTCCCCGTGTCCGCGTGGGTTTCCTCCGGGTGCTCCGGTTTCCCCCACAGTCCAAAGACATGCAGGTTAGGTTAACTGGTGACTCTAAATTGACCGTAGGTGTGAATGTGAGTGTGAATGGTTGTCTGTGTCTATGTGTCAGCCCTGTGATGACCTGGCGACTTGTCCAGGGTGTACCCCGCCTTTCGCCCGTAGTCAGCTGGGATAGGCTCCAGCTTGCCTGCGACCCTGTAGAAGGATAAAGCGGCTAGAGATAATGAGATGAGATGAGATGACAGCTGTTATGGATCGATCTTTGTGTAACATTGCTGAAGTAGATAAAGTACTTTAAAAAACAAAAGTGCTGTGATTTATAATAATTTTTTTCTGATTCATAACAGAATAGGCGGCACGGTGGTGTAGTGGTTAGCACTGTCGCCTCACAGCAAGAAGGTCCTGGGTTCGAGCCCCAGGGCCGGCGAGGGCCTTTCTGTGCGGAGTTTGCATGTTCTCCCCGTGTCCGCGTGGGTTTCCTCCGGGTGCTCCGGTTTCCCCCACAGTCCAAAGACATGAAGGTTAGGTTAACTGGTGACTCTAAATTGACCGTAGGTGTGAATGTGAGTGTGAATGGTTGTCTGTGTCTATGTGTCGGCCCTGTGATGACCTGGCGACTTGTCCAGGGTGTACCCCGCCTTTCGCCCGTAGTCAGCTGGGATAGGCTCCAGCTTGCCTGCGACCCTGTAGAAGGATAAAGCGGCTACAGATAATGAGATGAGATGAGATGAGATGAGATGAGATGAGATAACAGAATGGAATGTTTATAGAGTATTTGGAATCCTGTTGCAATAAATAGAATTAGACCAGAATTAAATTCCTAACATATAAAAAAAAAGACATGCCTGAAATATTCAGATTTTCCTTTTCCATTCAGAAAATATTTTTTTTACAGTTTGTTGTAAATATCTAACACATATTACAATATCGGTAGACATTTTATATTTTGGTTTGAGGAACGACATGCGACCTTTGATGATTTTCATGTAGTTACAATGTCAATCGCCTGACATTTATTGGCAAACTACAAAACTAGAAATTAGCACAAACAACAACGAATGATTAACAAAATGTGATCTACGAAAATACTTAGAAAGTGGATAGTAAGTGGAACAAAAAGATTTTCTGACGCAGGTTAAACATTATCAGTTCATTGATTTACAAACATTAGAATTACTTCCTCATTTACGTAAACACAGACATCAATATATTCATATGAAAGATATTTTGTACTAAATATAAGTCTATGTAAAACAAATTTTAAATAAAAACTATATGTTTTGTTAACTTAATACCACATACCGATTATTTTTTAGAAATAATTATCTGGATGTCGATCATTGTGGAACGGTGTCACATGATCTGATATGCTAAGTAATGGAGAATCAACTAATTTTTTTTCCAGTGGAAGTTTGAGCAATTATTCATACACAATTTACGTACTGAAAGTCTTTTTTAGTTTTGCAACAGCCAAAAGATGGTTAAGGTGTCGATAATTGTAGCCACCGCTCTCTCTCTCTCTCTCTCTCTCTCTCTCTCTCTCTATATATATATATATATATATATATATATATATATATATATATACACACACACACACACACACACACACACAGAGTACAAAAGTGTAATATATATCTTATATAAAATCCCCTTAAGAATCCAGACTCTCCATGAAAACGGGTAAAAGTCCTTAGGAAGGATAAACGGAGGAGAAAACCCCCTCAGGGCAGTCTGGTGTGATAAAGGTGATGCTAACAGGGATAAACAACAAAAGAACAACTGTAGATGTCACGATAGAAAATAGATCATCAGATGAGGGAGAAAGTGCATGGCTACAGTGTGCCGACACAAGTCCTTCATCAAATGTAAGAACATGCTTCAGAGCTCAATGACTTGTGGAAAATAAAACAAATACCCTGAATCATCTGCACTCATTACATATTCTTTAAAGTAAATGTATACGTGTGTACTGGAGCGAATCTGAACCACTGTCACTGATCACAATGACAGATTTGCAGCAAAAGCTTTTTTCGGGGCCTTGATGTGAATTTTTGTGCTGACGTGAAGCGAAAACAGCATCTTAGGCTCATTATGAATCGAGTTAGCTGGAGCTGTCTTCAGAAAAGCCACTTTCTCAAGCTGTGAACTTGGCCCACTTTTACACGAGCCTCAATAACATTAGCAAAAGCAATTAACCTTTAGCCCGCAGCTGTACAGTTAGAGTGGTGCAAAAATTCCCTCTGCTCATTTTGATCCGACACTTCACAACGGAAACAAAAGTAAGTGATTAGGCATGGCAACAGAAAAACTACTTCTGGACTGCTTTACTTTTTTACTTGCATAGTGTACAGCCCGTGATATTCAGGTGTGATTTCGTACTCGTCGGCCGTATGCGTTTAAATACCTAATAACTACAATTACCATCATTACAATCACACAGAAATTGACTATAAATGAGAAATTCTACCAGCCACAGCAGTCGGGCAAGGTTATCAAGGTTATTCTGAAAATGTACTTTGTAATTTACTTGACTTCAATCAGCTGACAAGCTCCCTTTGAGAACTAAACCAATATGAAAATGACCTACACTCGCAATCGAAGGTTTTTAAAGGAGAACTGAATGCAAATTATCATCAAAATTCTATTTCTCATTTTATTAAATATAGGAATGCATTTCTGATAGCTATTTTGACACTGCTATAGCACATTATGAGTGAAATATGCTATGTAATAGATCGGTACATACGTACAGTGGTGCTTTAAAGTTTGTGAACCCTTTAGAATTTTCTATATTTCTGCATAAATATGACCGAAAACATCATCAGATTTTCACACAAGTCCTAAAAGTAGATAAAGAGAACCCAGTTAAACAAATGAGACAAAAATATTATACTTGGTCATTTATTTATTGAGGAAAATTATCCAATATTACATATCTGTGAGTGGCAAAAGTATGCGAACCTTTGCTTTCAGTATCTGGTGTGACCCCCTTGTGCAGCAATAACTGCAACTAAACGTTTCCGGTAACTGTTGATCAGTCCTGCACACCGGCTTAGAGGAATTTTAGCCCATTCCTCCGTACAGAACAGCTTCAACTCTGGGATGTTGGTGGGTTTCCTCACATGAACTGCTCGCTTCAGGTCCTTCCACAACATTTCGATTGGATTAAGGTCAGGACTTTGACTTGGCCATTCCAAAACATTAACTTTATTCTTCTTTAACCGTTCTTTGGTAGAACGACTTGTGTGCTTAGGGTCGTTGTCTTACTGCATGACCCACCTTCTCTTGAGATTCAGTTCATGGACAGATGTCCTGACATTTTCCTTTAGAATTCACTGGTATAATTCAGAATTCATTGTTCTATCAATGATGGCAAGCCATCCTGGCCCAGATGCAGCAAAACAGGTCCAAACCATGATACTACCACCACCATGTTTTACAGATGGGATAAGGTTCTTATGCTGGAATGCAGTGTTTTCCTTTCTCCAAACATAATGCTTCTCATTAAAACCAAAAAGTTCTATTTTGGTCTCATCTGTCCACAAAACATTTTTCCAATAGCCTTCTGGCTTGTCCATGTGATCTTTAGCAAACTGCAGATGAGCAGCAATGTTCTTTTTGGAGAGCAGTGGCTTTCTCCTTGTAACCCTGCCATGCACACCATTGTTGTTCAGTGTTCTCCTGATGGTGGACTCATGAACATTAACATTAGCCAATGTGAGAGAGGCCTTCAGTTGCTTAGAAGTTACCCTGGGGTCCTTTGTGACCTCACCGACTATTACACGCCTTGCTCTTGGAGTGATCTTTGTTGGTCAACCACTCCTGGGGAGGGTAACGATGGTCTTGAATTTCCTCCATTTGTACACAATCTGTCTGACTGTGGATTGGTGGAGTCCAAACTCTTTAGAGATGGTTTTGTAACCTTTTCCAGCCTGATGAGCATCAACAACGCTTTTTCTGAGGTCCTCAGAAATCTCCTTTGTTCGTGCCATGATACACTTCCACAAACGTGTTGTGAAGATCAGACTTTGATAGATCCCTGTTCTTTAAATAAAATAGGGTGCCCACTCACACCTGATTGTCATCCCATTGATTGAAAACACCTGACTCTAATTTCACCTTCAAATTAACTGCTAATCCCAGAGGTTAACATACTTTTGCCACTCACAGATATGTAATATTGGATAATTTTCCTCAATAAATAAATGACCAAGTATAATATTTTTGTCTCATTTGTTTAACTGGGTTCTCTTTATCTACTTTTAGGACTTGTGTGAAAATCTGATGATGTTTTAGGTCATATTTATGCAAAAATATAGAAAATTCTAAAGGGGTCACAAACTTTCAAGCACCAATGTATGTCAAAGCGATGGCCGTAAACGAGATTCGTTGAGACCTGTGCGAGACATCGTTGAGACATCATAGGACGGAAGTAAAACGTACAGCGGAAATCAAAGTGACCGACATCTGCCAACGTTGTCAAAAGACTTTGAATGCTGATGTAATCAAGCCGGAAGTTTTGTTTGTTCTGATAGCAATCAGGAAAGTTTGAAAAAAGTAGGCAGTAATCGTCATTTAAACTCGTTTTTGTGCAATATTTCGTTTGGAAAACAGTTTTCAAAATGGCGGCACTGACACCTGGCTGACATTTCACGTATCGAAGTCTCGCACAAGTCTCGTGAAGATTGCGCGGATAAGTGACGCCTGCCGTCGACCAAACGAACTAAATTCAACATGGCTAAAAACCGAATAGGCCAATAAGTATAATATTTAATTGTAATTAGTTGCCAATATGAGTCACGATATAAGGTTACTAAAACCGAAAATGTAATTGAATAACACATTAATTAAGAAATAAAGCAAGTTTAAAAATTACTTCAGTTCTCCTTTAAATGTCCTACATTTTAGCATTCTTGTTTTAATGACGTTAAATAATCTAATATTTGGGAAAAGTAACCAACGTACAGGTATAAGTGAATCAAGAAAAGTTTAGTATTAATTATTATACATGGCACTAATGGAATTAATTGAAGAAATCAGTAACTCTATAGATGATAAGAAACATGTTGCTGGGATATTTATTGATCTTCAATAAGCTTTTGATGCTATTAATCATGATATATTAATAAGATGGAACAATATGGGATAAGGAGAGTTGTATTAAATTGGATAAAAAGTTATTTGAGCAACAGGACACAATTTGTGAAGTTGGGTGACTCTGTCTCAACTCGTTTGAATATTGATTGTGGTGTCCCTCAGGGGTCAGTATTGGGTCCTAAACTGTTTGTTTATTATATAAATGATATGTGCAATGTATCAAAGATATTTAAGCTGGTATTATTTGCAGATGACACAAATATGTTTTGTTCTGGAACAAATTTACAGGAGTTAGAAAACATAATCTCTTCAGAATTGTGCAGATTAAAAAGTTGGTTTGATCGAAATAATTTATCATTAAATCTGTCTAAAACAAAAATCATGTTATTTAATAATTATAAAATAAATAGGGCAATAAATGTACAGGTAGATGGTGTTGATATTGAAAGAGTTTCTAATAATAAATTTCTTGGGGTAATAATAGATGATAGAATTAATTGGAAATCACATATAAAATACATACTAATGAAACTATCAAGAAGCATATCTGTGTTGAGTAAAGCTAAGCACGTCCTGGACTATAATTCACTCCGCATTCTTTACTGTTCCCTGGTTTTACCGTACTTAAATTACTGCTCAGTGGTGTGGGGGAAATACATATAAATGTTCACTTCATGCAATAACTATACTTCAAAAAAGAGCTATAAGAATAATTCATAGTGCTGGTTACCGAGATCATACTAATTCACTATTCTTAAATTCAAAATGTTTAAAATTCAGGGATATTATAGAATATAAAACTGCCTTAGTAATGTACAAAGTAAGGAATTATAAAGTACCAAGGAATATCCAAATAATGTTCTCGGATAGAGAGGGGGGCTATAATTTTAGGGGGAAATTGAAATTTAAAGGGGAACAGAGGGCAATATATAGAGTAAATATAACAATAAAACACACATTAACGAACCTTATTCAAGACTTACAAAAGTTTTTTGTTCTAAGGTTGGAAAGTGGTGGCACGGTAGTGTAGTGGTTAGCGCTGTCGCCTCACAGCAAGAAGGTCTGGGTTCGAGCCCCGTGGCCGACGAGGGCCTTTCTGTGTGGAGTTTGCATGTTCTCCCCGTGTCCGCGTGGGTTTCCTCCGGGTGCTCCGGTTTCCCCCACAGTCCAAAGACATGCAGGTTAGGTCAACTGGTGACTCTAAATTGACCGTAGGTGTGAATGTGAGTGTGAATGGTTGTCTGTGTCTATGTGTCAGCCCTGTGATGACCTGGCGACTTGTCCAGGGTGTACCCCGCCTTTCGCCCGTAGTCAGCTGGGATAGGCTCCAGCTTGCCTGCGACCCTGTAGAAGGATAAAGCGGATAGAGATAATGAGATGAGATGAGGTTGGAAAGTTATAGTGTTTTGAAAGTAGCTCGAGCAAACTATTTCCGCAGTTTGAACAGCCCGCCATGATTTTAATGTTATCCAATCAGAATGCACGTTCATTTTCTCTGCGTAACACTCATGACGTATGTATGTGCCCAGTTATGTTGGCTCATTGAGGTTGGGACTAGCACGTGTGAATCGGAAAGTAGGATGAATTGTAAGTGATCGGCTACACAAACTGGTTCAAACTGGGACCCTTCTAAGCCATAGCCTGCTTGCAGTGTGTCTTGCGGGATCTCTTCGTATGATTCGACAGAGCTGTCGCTTTCACTTGATGGGCCCGACGCCATGATTACACGCTTCTCTCCTAGTGCAGTGGGTAGCGCTGACGTCACGGTCTTTTAAAAATGGCGACTCTTGTGCCGTTTAGCGTACCGACTATTATATTTACAATTACCAAGATATTTCGTTGTTTTCTAGTATATAAATTTGATAGAATACGTTACTTTGTCACATCAGCAACTGTATATATTATATTTGGTACCCCTTTAAAATTCGCAATGCTAGGACAACGTTAAAAATGTTCAGTATCTCTATTTGTGGAGTAAAGCTATGGAACAGTTTGAATGTGGAGTTCATGAAATGTACAACTATAAACCAGTTCAAAAAAAGGTACAAGTAGCAGATCTTTATGAGGTATAGGGAGGAGGAATTACAATAACATGCTATTGATAATATAAGTGTGTGTGTATATATATATATATATATATATATATATATATATATATATATATATATATGTATGTGTAATATGTATGTATGTGGGTATGGGCACATTCGGATATATTATATAAAAAGTGAGTATTTGTGTGTGTATATATATATATATACACACACACACACACATATATATATATATATATATATATATAGAGAGAGAGAGAGAGAGAGAGAGAGAGTGATTCCACGCTTATGGGTACTGCAATGGGGACATGAACTTATTTTTAAAAATTCACCTAAAACCATTTCTTTTTTTTACCATCAGGTCACAAAACATGTAATCTTTAATGAATGATATGTTAAAAGATAACTTTAATTTTCTGAGATGTAATAAAAACATTTATATGCCAAAGTCAGAACGTAACAAAAGTGTTGTGGACATATATATTCTCAATTTTAACAATGTAGAATTACTTTTTGAAACATAGGAAGGTGATGTTTTAGCAAATATAATTAATAAACATGTGTAGTAGAATAAACATACACACTCTTTCAATAAGATTAACATGGTATATAGCGAGATTGTAATTAATTTGTAACAGACGCGAGATGGACAATCGTAACAGAAGTAATGTAACAGACATCATTTTGGAACTCATAGGCTTGACTTTGGCATATAAATATGTTTTTATTACATCTCAGAAAATTAAAGTTATCTTTTAACATATCATTCATTAAAGATTACATGTTTTGTGACCTGATGGTAAAAAAAGAAATGGTTTTAGGTGAATAAGTTCATGTCCCCATTTCAGTACCCATAAGCGTGGAATCACTCATTCATATATATATATATATATATATATATATATATATATATATATATATATAGAGAGAGAGAGAGAGAGAGAGAGAGAGAGAGAGCATAATTGTATATAATATATAAGCATAGTATGCATAATTATGATATGGGTGTCTGTGTACGTATGGATGTGTATAGTTATAGGTATGTGTATATGTATGTACTGTATATGTGTGTATATATATATGCATAGCATAAGTATTTGTATATATATGATTTGATTTGCGCGATATTATACCATGTTGGTATGTCTTGGTATGTTTTTTTTGTTGATTTTGCTTTCTTTTGTATATATAGTTTATTATGGCGGAAAGTGACGTTTGATTAACGGTGGTATAGAGGGTTAGGATTTGATAAGTTATTTACTTCTTCCTAATCTTTTCCGAACATTATTATGTTATTGCCTTGTGGCTACGCTATTCTGTTTATGACGATGTTTTGATGATTGCATTTTTTATTTTTATTTTTTGTTTGTTTTTATATCTTCTTTACTGTTCAGAATAAAGCAATCAATCAATCAATCAATACAGGACACTTTCAACGGACTTAAAACGTGTTCTATTCTCTTCTAGCGAGTTTCATTCATTTGGTTCAACAGCAAGCAATATTGTTTGCATATCGCTTATCCTACGTGTATTACATCACTCTGTCCAATGGAGAATAAGCGTTGAATATGGTTTACAATACTGCATGGTTGTCAAGACAACATGACGTCACACATCAGGGCTGATGCGAATATTCAATGAGAGAGTTTTCTGCTGTGCATGCGCAGAAGCATTTCTTTGTTCGCTGGCGGTGCCCGCAGTAAACTGAAAATGCCATAAGATATGTATTACACATAAATCTTCCACGCTAGCGAGCGACTGTGACAATTTGTAAACAAACATGGCCGCCAGGTTTGTTCTATTGAATGTGTATGTATAAATCATCATAATAATACTGGCTGGCTTTTTTTTTGTGGTATATCAGATATACTCCATTCAGCTAGCATGATATTGAACCCACTTTAGCCCAAAACAAAAGCAGATATTTACTGCAAATGGATAGTTATTCCCTTTCATTGAATTTTCCTTGTATTCTGCATCTTTACACCTTGACACATGGCGATTAAGCTGTCCCGAGCTAAGAGGCAAAAGAGCAGGCACCCCTACATGTGAGACAGCATCACAGCAGGGATCCCAGCATGATGTCTCCCCGGCTCCGCACAACCAAACAGCCCGGCTCACATCAGCCCAGTCAGACGCGCCATCCGGCTTTCATACTATAAAGTCTGCCCTGTGACCCGAGCTGTCAAACACATCGCGATAGACAGAAAAAGCTCAAACGCAGCCAATTTCAAACTGACTTCAAAAGCATGTGAACACAATGAAGACGATCCCCCGTTCAGCTGGCAGTACAGCCCAAGCACGCTTTTATCACAAAGAATCAAATCGTCAAAAAAGAAAAAAGAAAAAATTTTGGACTGACATTTTGGAAACAGACAAACGTGTAGATAAGTTCCTGTTAAATAATACAAAATGATAAAATAATCCCAAGTCACTTACCGCACAGTGTCTCTGATGGATGCACATTCCAGTCAGCAAATTTCCACCAAAGCGCACAGCTCCTGTTGAAAGCAAATTAGAAACAAATATGTTAAATTCATAGCATATATGTTCAATTCTTCAGATAAACAAAACGTGTTTCCGAATAGGGGAAGGAAAACTTACCAAAGAGCATCAAAAGTCATAATAAATAAACTCCAACTATGAAGAAATAAATTTATAGAATTTCTAATTATATTCATAAAATAAGAAAAATATATTCGAAGAATAATAATTATTACATGCAATTAAAATAGCTTTGAATACTATTTAAACTAATAGCAAACTAGCTTAAACTAGCCACTATTTGGAGTGTCAGACACGCTCACCGGCCACTTTATTAGGAACACCCATGCACCTGCTCTTTTATGCAGTTATCTAAAGCCCGGCGCACACGGGCAACTTCTTGTCGCAAGCGTATTGCAATTTTTGGACCCAAGTTTCCCACGTTTCGGGTAGCTGCGTGTGCGCATTATCTGCAACCAGTGGGCGATTTGGGGAGGCGGATGCAAGTCACATGGAAATCACGTGACTACTTCGCGGGCGGGGATTGGCTTAGCCTTTGGAGGTGATCGCTTCATTATCGCAAAGACATGCACACGCGGCGATATCTTTGCAACAAGTCAGCAACTGGCGAATTGTTGTCACAAAATATCAAGCATGTTTGATACCTGCAATCTGTCGCAAGCAAAAAAAAAAAAAAATCGCCGTCGCAAATATCCGCACACGAAGAAATTTTTCGCTTGTGTCAAAAAAGTTGCACGACCAAACGACGGAAAAATCGCCCGTGTGCGCCGGGCTTAATCAGCCAAATCCCCTGACAGCAGCACAATGCATCAAATCATGCAGATACAAATCACGAGCTTCAGTTAATGTTCACACAACAGTCTCTAGAGTTTACACAGAATGGTGCGAAAAACAAAAAACACGGAGCGAGCGACAGTTCTGTGGGTGGAAACAAACGCCTTGTTGATGAGAGAGGTCAGAGGAACATGGCCAGATTGGTTCGATCTTTTTTTGCCAGGAAGTATATAGCAACTCGTAGCAACTCTTTACAACCGTGATGAGCAGAAAAGTATCTCAGCATGCAACAGCAGAAGACCACACTGGGTTCCGTTCCTGCCAGCCAAGAACGGGAAGCTTAGAATCAAGAACAAGTTCCTATTAAAGTGCCTGGTAAGTGTACACTAGGTATAGACTCCATGTATTAAATAATAAGACTGCAAAAATCGTTATCCTGCTTTCCTAAATAAAGCCACAAGGTGTTGAACGCTTCCAGTCACAGCCTGGTTTAGACACGCAGTGCTGTGAGAATAGCAGTGACGGCACATCCTCGGCTCTTTGCGCTGTTTTAAGGCATGAACTATTCATAGACAGGGCATCCATTAGATGGAGCAGAACCTGCAGATCCGCAACACTTACTGACCCTTAAGGCTTTTCTGTCCGTATCAGCAAAAGCATTACCCAATTAAAGCTCTTTTTGTGCCGAGCGGCTGTCAAGATTTTAATCATTTCCATCTTGTTCTCCATCAACACATCTTTGGTGGCTTTAAACTCTGTCATTATAGCCGGGTATTCATCAACAAAATATACGAAGCAGCTGAGAAGCAAGTGCTTCGCCTTTGAATACAGCCTCCAGAAATAATGTACACAAAAAAAATTAAAATAATAAAAAAAAAAAACTTGAGCCTTTTTAATGACATATCAGGAGGCGGTTTATCGCTGGAAAACGGATCAGATCTACCAATGGCGCTTAGAATCTAATTGCACACTGGATGTCTTTACAAATGACTTTTGTGTCATTTTCAGCTCCATGCCCAACACACAAACAAAAGCAGACAGATGGCATGGTGTGGTATGATGCTGTTCCTGCTATTCCATCTCACGAGGTGTCTGTAAAAACCCAGTGTTATAAGAAGATGGATGTGAATATTCATGCTGGAGATCTGGCTCACCTAGCAGAGCCCAGAATCGGAGGATAAATGTACTGCATAAAGCAGAATATGCATTATTATTTAAATAGTTATAGTTATGTATTTATATTATGTATTTATTATTATCCCGATTAAAATTTGAGTGTTTCAGTGCGAAAAAAATAATAAACTCAGGTGGAAGCCGACATATTTCTTTAATTTTAAAACGTTTAAATAGTAATACAATTCAAAGTAGAAGTGTGTCAAATATGAACGGGACGCATCACGGACTGATCTCATTTTAACCTAAAAACATGGCGAGCAAACTGGCTGGTGATTTCAATAATTATGCTATGACACATTAAAGCTAGACGGCCTTTCGATTTCAGAAAATTGCTGAAATTTAGTTCCCTCTGAAATTTGGTCATTGTGATGTATGTTTATTTCTGTAATATCTCACAAAATATCAGGTCATTCTGTGGCTGGGAAGTTATTTAATTTGAGCGGATTCCCGAGCAAATAATATGCATGAAATCGCTCGCTTCGTGCAGTCAAGAAAACAGAGGAAGTCCGTGTGCGCATGCGCAGGTTTACTTTCTTCTTCTTTTGGGTTTTACGGCAGCTGGCGTCCACTGTGTTGCATTACTGCCATCTACAGGTTTACCTTGACCGTGCACTGACAGTTCCATCATTCTGTCGCTAAAAGAACAGCTGATCACACGGAGGTGCTCGCTGAGCGCCGATATTTATTAGTTTGGTCCTGCGTTTCCTTTCCTTCGCAACATGACGTCTTTTCTTCTCGCTTTCTGTTACTGTAGTCGGTCTTTCACGTTTCATTCGCACACTCACGCCCTCCATGAATTCAAGGACGCTATTTGTATAGCGTTATTTGTATAGCAGTATAATTTCTTATACTGTTTCAAATTTGTATCGCACAATGCCAAAACGGGGAAAGCCCACCACGTCAAGCATGACATAGTATCGTGAATTGGGTCATGGTGAAGCAGGAAAAAAATAGCGGCAAATTTAGGGCCACGTGGCCCTAAAAAAATCATTAATTGTTCTATTTAAAAAAAAAAAAACTAATAACATTGGAAGTCTGTGATTCGAATTCAGTAACTTTCAGTCCACTAAACAAAAATAATTGGGTGTCGGGGAAAATTCTTTTCATGACCTACAGTTGAAAAATCTGAAAGGCAGTCTAGCTTTAATATATACACATCTGATAGAGATATTTAAATGTTATGGTGATTTTATTCAAGTCAAGTCAATGTTATTTGTATAGCGTTTTAAAGTTTTACAGAAATTCCGGATATAAATTTTAAAGATTAATTTACAAATTGATCCCTATTTTTTTTGTTGTTGTTGTTATATGGCTCTGTGTTTCCTCATGTTGCAATGATAAGCTATTACGTGAACAACTAGAGAGCCTAAATACTGCTCTGTAACAATATTAATGGAAATTATCTTGGATTTTAAAAAAGTCACGTTTTAAAAACAACTACCATCAATCACTGCACCTGACCAGAAGCAAAAAAAAAAAAAAAAGTTAATTGTTATTGACTGAATATAAAACCTGATAACTGAAAAACATTTATGCAATTCAGCAGCATACTGTGATTAACTACACTCAAATGCCAATAAAGCAGCTCTATTTAAGTTAATGCACATTAGTGACTGAATATCATAAAATTCAATGTATTTGGTCAACCTCTAACAGGAAACTCTTCCAGAGCTTACATTTAAAAAAAACCTACATACATATGAATTAAGAGAACAACGATCACTCCAAGAGCTATGAACTGTGAAGCAGTGAGGGATTTTTTTTTCCCCCCTCCACATCGCAGATGACTTCACTAACATTTCAACATAGCTCTTTATCAATAATTCATCACTGCATTCCCAGCACATTCATTTGCAGGTAAAGCAAAACAAATCACTCAAGAGAAATCAATGTCACACACCCCGTCAGATATAAAAACAGACAGACATAAACCACAGTGAGCAACGAGAGAAACAGAGAGGAAGAGCCGAGGGGTGGACTGAGTGTACACATGAACGTTTACACTGTTAGTCCACAGATGCATGTGTTCACCTCTGACTTTTCATTGATTTTGCTGAAATTGAATATAATCAAATATGAACTGACTGATACATGGATACGTGCACAAAACATGAGCTTTTATTTTCAGGTCCTCCTTTTGCCCTTATTTCATGCTGGATAAACATTAGCCATTATAACCTTGGGCAGTGGTGGCTCAGCAGTTAAGGTTCTGAGTTACTGATCAGAAGGTCAGGGGTTCGTGCCGCAGCACTGCCAAGCTGCCACTGTTGGGCCCTTGAGCAAGGCCCTTCACCCTCTCTGTTCCAGGGGGCGCTGTATCCTGGCTGACCTTGTGCTCTGATACCAGCTTCCTAACAAGCTGGGATATGTGAATAAAATAATTTTACTGTGCTGTAATGTATACATGACAAATAAAAGCTTTTTCTTAGGTCTATATTATTATTATTATTAACAACGGCGGCACGGTGGTGTAGTGGTTAGCGCTGTCGCCTCACAGCAAGAAGGTCCGGGTTCGAGCCCCGTGGCCGGCGAGGGCCTTTCTGTGTGGAGTTTGCATGTTCTCCCCGTGTCCGCGTGGGTTTCCTCCGGGTGCTCCGGTTTCCCCCACAGTCCAAAGACATGCAGGTTAGGTTAACTGGTGACTCTAAATTGACCGTAGGTGTGAATGTGAGTGTGAATGGTTGTCTGTGTCTATGTGTCAGCCCTGTGATGACCTGGCGACTTGTCCAGGGTGTACCCCGCCTTTCGCCCGTAGTCAGCTGGGATAGGCTCCAGCTTGCCTGCGACCCTGTAGAAGGATAAAGTGGCTAGAGATAATGAGATAATGAGATGAGATTATTAACAACCCAAGTTCTCTAGTTTTCCTCTAAAATCCTGATCTGGAGCATACTTTTCAAACCCTATAAACCAGAAACCAGGGTACAGTAGGAGTCAATTTCTGTCCCCCAAGGTACAATCTACACTAATGTACCCACTAGGGCTCATTATTAGACCTCAAGGCAACTATGTGTACCTTTTTAGGACCAAAAAGGTACATATACATTCCCAAGCAGTATATAAAAGGTACAAACAAGTACCTTAGAGGGTCCTGTCCCAGTGACGAGCCATTGTACCCCTAAAGGTACTTTATTTTCTGAGCGTACATGAAAAGAACAGACAGAAAAAGTGCCACCTTGAAGCCTAGTGCTCAAAAGTTGCTGTTCAGATGTACCGTATAGTGGACCAACCAGCTGTTATATTACAGTGAAAGCACTGCTTTAGGGATGTCCATAAAGCAAACTATTGGCACCCTGATGCATGCATGGTGCAAAAGTTTGTGCAGGATTGAGGTTGCTGTGAAGTCGGTCAGTGAATCAGTGGGACAGCATCAGCATCACCACCATCATCATCATCCCCTGTGCCAGCTTTAAGCTCTTTTAATCACAGATTAGTGCACAGTGCAGTAAGAAGCATGTTGTTTGATCAGTATAACTGTACCGTCATACCATAATATAATATAATATAATATAATATAATATAATATAATATAATATAATATAATATAATATAATATAATAAACCCTTCCCACCCGCTCTTACCTTCTTAACTGGCTCTCCAATTGTCGTTGTTGTGTTTGTGCGGCTGTTTAATTGTAACACTCTCACTGACACACTCCTCGCTTTTGTTTCATTGTGCCTTAAATCTCTGTTCTTGCCGACAGCTTCCGGTTGGAATAGCCAGGCAGCTGTTCCAGCTGAAAACGCACCAGTGTCACTGCGCTTGTGTCACGAAGCGTCCAAGCAGCGCGCGGCTCGAAGCCCATGCCCCGGCCACCTCTCCGCTCGCTGTTTCGCTGAGTGAGTGGGCGGGGTGAGAGCGGGGTCACGTGAGAAGCTGCTCCATGACTCCGCCTCTTTTAGAGAACGTGCGCGTCTCGAAGTGTTTTAGAGAAGTCGCACAGCGCCGCCTAGAGGATTTATATATAAAAAACAATTGAGAACTTGCGCTGAATGAGGAGTTAGACATACATACTCATGGTGTAGTGGTTAGCAGATAAGTGAAATATCCCCGTTTCGTCTGTAAAATGGCTTGGGCGGATTCGAACCCAGAACCTTGAACTTATCTTCAGATAAGTGAAATATCCCCCTGTTTCGTCTGTAAAAGGGCTTGGGCGGATTCGAACCTTGAACTTAAATCTTCAGATAAGTGAAATATCCCCCTGTTTCGTCTGTAAAATGGCTTGGGCGGATTCGAACCTTGAACCTTAAACTTAAGTCTTCAGATAAGTAAAATATCCCCCTGTTGCGTCTGTACAATGGCTTGGGCGGATTCGAACCTTGAACCTTAAACTTAAGTCTTCAGATAAGTGAAATATCCCCCTGTTTCGTCTGTAAAATGGCTTGGGCGGATTCGAACCTTGAACTTAAATCTTCAGATAAGTGAAATATCCCCCTGTTTCGTCTGTAAAATGTCTTGGGTGGATTCGAACCTTGAACTTAAATCTTCAGATAAGTGAAATATCCCCCTGTTTCGTCTGTAAAATGGCTTGGGCGGATTCGAACCTTGAACTTAAATCTTCAGATAAGTGAAATATCCCCCTGTTGCGTCTGTAAAATGGCTTGGGCGGATTTGAACCCAGAACCTTGAACTTAAATCTTCAGATAAGTGAAATATCCCCCTGTTTCGTCTGTAAAATGGCTTGGGTGGATTCAAACCCAGAACCTTGACCTTAAATCTTCAGATAAGTGAAATATCCCCCTGTTTCATCTGTAAAATGGCTTGGGCGGATTCAAATCTTGAACTTAAATCTTCAGATAAGTGAAATATCCCCCTGTTTCGTCTGTAAAATGGCTTGGGCAGATTCGAACCCAGAACCTTGAACTTAAATCTTCAGATAAGTGAAATATCCCCCTGTTTCATCTGTAAAATGGCTTGGGCGGATTCGAACCCAGAACCTTGAACTTAAATCTTCAGATAAGTGAAATATCCTCCTGTTTCGTCTGTAAAATGGCTTGGGCGGATTCGAACCCAGAACCTTGAACTTAAATCTTCAGATAAGTGAAATATCCCCCTGTTTCATCTGTAAAATGGCTTGGGCGGATTCGAACCTTGAACTTAAATCTTCAGATAAGTGAAATATCCCCCTGTTTCGTCTGTAAAATGGCTTGGGCGGATTCGAACCCAGAACCTTGAACTTACAGTAAGTCTTCAGATAAGTGAAATATCCTCCTGTTTTGTCTGTAAAATGGCTTGGGCAGATTCAGCAGATTTGAACCCAGAACCTTGAACTTAAAGTGCATATTCTGGACCAATTTCGGGGTTTTTTTTTAATATAAAAGTATGTCCCTTTACACACTCATCCAGAAGGGTAATTTTGCACAGGGCCATCTGTCTACAGCAGAAAAAAATAAAATAACAAAACGAGTCTGGAAAAATCCCAAGGGAGTCTGGAGCCAGATTCATGACGTTATCTGCAGAAGCGCCAGCAGGCTGCGAGAGCTTGCACGGTTTCAGTGCACAGCCTGTGTAGACCAAGCGCTCCCATTTCTCTCTCATTGTCCAGTCTTTTGAGATACGATGAGTACTAATCTCATCAAGATTGATGTTGCTACACCCTCCTACGATACATCTGTTAACCATTTTAATAATTATGTGATAACGTTGAAGAAATTTGCAGAAAACCACCAGGTCTTTTTCTCATAAACAAACCAGCGCTGACATAGGATTCAGAAGGAGGCGTCCCGCACGCGACGTCACGAAAATCGATGTTTGCCGGGAAATCCAAATGCCAAGTTTTTTCAGAAGCGGACCAATTCGCCTCAAATGGCTTGATTTCAACTGAATTTTTCTGGTATTGCGCAAGGTAAAAAATTGCACAAAATGCAAAATGTGACAGATATTTGACCAAAGTTTAACATAAAATAGGAGAATTACATTGATCTTGCTCCTGAATTTACCCGTGATATGTACTTTAAGTCTTCAGATAAGTGAAATATCCCCGTTTTGTCTGTAAAATGGCTTGGGCGGATTCGAACCCAGAACCTTGAACTTAAATCTTCAGATGAGTGAAATATCCCCCTGTTTTGTCTGTAAAATGGCTTGGGCGACACAGTGGTTAGCACTGTCGCCTCACAGCAAGAAGGTCCTGGGTTTGAGCCCAGTGTGGAGTTTGCATGTTCTCCCCGTGTCTGCGTGGGTTTCCTCCGGGTGCTCTGGTTTCCCCCACAGTTCAAGACATGCGGTTAGGTTAATATGGGATGGCCTTGGGCTGAGGTGCCCTTGAGCGAGGCACCTAACTCCCAACTGCTCTATGGGTGCTGTTAGCATGGTTGCCCACTGCTCTGGGTATGTATGTGTGCTCATTGCTCGCATGTGTGTGTTCACTGCTTCAGATGGCTTAAATGCAGAAAGGAATTTCACAAGTGTGTGACGAATAAAGTTGTTGCTGTTCTTATTCTACATGGGCCTACACAGACTATGTTACAAGCATACTGTGGTTAGTATTCTTCTTATGACGCTTGAAGCCATGGGGCTTCAGAAAACCTGCTGTTAACTGGTTCCATGCCTAGCTAAGTAATAGGCAGCAGCGTGTGGAAGTTGGTGGCATACTGTCTACACCTGCTAATGTGATCTGTGGTGTCCCACAGGGCTTAATATTGGGCCCTTTGCTTTTCCTTATCTATGTTAATGATATGCCTTTCACACTAAATAGTAAACTGCTATTGTATACAGATGATTCTGCCCTCTTGGTAGCTGGAAAGAATACTGTTGACATACAACAGCAGCTGTCTTCCGAACTTCAATTTGTCCGTGAATGGCTTATTGATAACAAACTATCCCTCCATTTTGGGAAGACAGAATCCATACGCTTTGACTCCAAATGGAGACTCCATAGTTCTGAATCTATAGACGTCACATGTGATGGTCAATCCCTTGCCAGTAAAACCTGTGTTAAGTATTTAGGAGTTGTTCTTGACCAGTCACTATCAGGGAGCCAAATCGCTGACACTGTCATTCGCAAATCCAACTCGAAACTTAAATTCCTGTACAAGCGGGCCAGACAATTTGACATGGCTACCAAAAAGCTTTTAGTGTCAGCTCTAATACAGTGTCATTTTGACTACGCCAGTGCTTCTTGGTACTCTGGTCTTACCAAGAAAAAGCAAGATCTTCAACAGACGACTCAACAAAATAGTTAGATATCTACTCAGTGCCTCTCCTAGGACCCATATAGGTCATGTTGAGTTTGAGCAGGTCAAGATGTTGCCAGTGAGCCTACGAGTCAAACAGCTTAAATTAAATCACATGCACAACATTATTCATTCATTATTCTTGAGTCATCCATGTATTTTAATGTATTTACAATTGTTTGGATGTATTTACTTTGAATTTACTAAATAAAATCAATCAATCATACAGAAGTATTTCAGTATTTTTATTTTTCAGTTAAATTACCTACTGGGTCACCACCCAGTCTGAGCCAAGAGCAGCTCCCTGGTTGCCCTGCTCCACCCTCATGACGACTGGGCTGTCAACATATTACAGTAACAAGCACTTATTTTAAAGCAGCTACTGTATGGTGCTCGTTGAATTTCTATTTAACCTCCCAGTGAACAAATCCAGGCAGATATGCACAGTTTTTAATCACAACTAATGACAACAAAAGTATATCTCAAGGCAGGAATTTCACGAGGGCCACGAGGGCCATGGCCCTTGTGCCCTCTCAATTTGGCCTTGTGCCCTTGGAAAAAAATATCTGCCGTAAGGCCACAGTGGCCTTGATGCCCTGCAGTTTTGTAGTTTGCCTCGTGACTGCCAATAGGCTTTAACATCACCTGCATCTATTGAGAAAAAAATACGTCTTTTGATGACATTCTGGATTCTTATTGGGCAACTCATCAGTGGTGGATCGGACTCGAGCCTGGCATGAACATAGACATATAAACATAGACGCCGCCTTCTGCGTAGAATCATACGTCATCCTCGCCGCCATATTGGATGTGGCAAAGTGGAGATTCTTCAACCGTCTCTGGTATAGCGTCTAGACAGTAGCCGAGAATAAAGATGCCTCATTCATGTGCTGCGTTTAACTGTACCAACAGGTTTACCGTCCAAACGAGATCACATGGGATTACCTTTCACAGGTGAGACTGGAAAAATACTTTTCATTGTATTTGGTCATTATAATGTAATTTTACGTACAGATTTTTCTGACTTTGTGGCTAATATGAAGGATTTTGACAGAACAGGTCAGACAGTCAGGATCAGAGAGGGAGCTGTTCCTTCAGTCTTCAGTTTCCCAGCTCATCTCCACCGGGTAGGTGTATAGTTATAAGCAGTGAGAATTAGATAATACAGTGCCACACTATGATGAACGTTTTTGAACGTATGATGAATGTTTTTAACCTTTCTGAATGTGAAGGAATCAGTGATGTATTTTGTTTTGGTATGACGTTAGAACCTGGCTGAACTCAGTTTGGCGGTCGTTCAGCTCACTTTATTCAACGAGAGTAGTGTGGTGACTCAATAAATAAAACAGTACATTTTTATTTTCATTCACTATTTCCAGTTTTTCCACTATTTCCATCATTTATCATATTCAGTCTTGTAGGTTGGTTATTGTGGCCTCAGGTTTTGGTAGCTTGCTACGGTATGCTGACTGATTAGCTTACCTGAGCTATCTATCGCGTATCTGTCGCTAGTTTGCAGTGTACAGGGTATTTCGCACACTATTTATAACCATCACATTAAAAGTTATGTGTTGTTTTGATGCCTGTTTGTTTCACAAATATATACGTGTGTGTCTTAATGGGTGAATAAAAGGCATCGAGTTAAATATTATTGTAGAAAGGGGCTTTATGAAGTTCAGTCCATTTACTTGCATTGGTTTACGGGGAAGATTTGCCACATCCAATATGGCAGACACTCTGACGTATCCCAGCAACGGGGCCACCAGCTCAATGCGGCGTCTATGTTTATATGTCTATGGGCATGAACCGCTCCGACGTGCTATAATGACACCAATCTATCACCAGCCAACCAGGAAACTTAATCAAACGCATCCCCTGCCCACTTGTGTCCGCGTCTGAGACGTTGAATTTTCACAGAAGGATGGAAGAAGTTGACTGAGGTAAGACTGTGTGATAAATTAACGAATGAATAAGAGAGGAATTTCAACATACAGGGCTTAAGTTTGTTACTGTTAAATAAGCATTGCCTGTACAGTAACATTATGTCGTTACAACGTTGACCCACTTTTAACGTGCTGAGTACCGACTGTAGCCGGTAACAAATGCTAATTAGCTTGCTGTAAAAAGTGCAAAGACCTTAAATTGCTCTGTGTAAATTAGAAAATAGCACAACTTACTCTGTAGCCATCAACGGACAAGCACAGACTTGTCTTGAGTTTTGAGCCAGTCACAACAGGGCAGCACTGTGGCCTGAGGTAAAACATGATAGTTTAAGTTTGTTTTAATTACAAAAATGAGTACACCCAGGCGGCACGGTGGTGTAGTGGTTAGCGCTGTCGCCTCACAGCAAGAAGGTTCGGGTTCGAGCCCCGTGGCCGGCGAGGGCCTTTCTGTGTGGAGTTTGCATGTTCTCCCCGTGTCCGCGTGGGTTTCCTCCGGGTGCTCCGGTTTCCCCCACAGTCCAAAGGCATGCAGGTTAGGTTAACTGGTGACTCTAAATTGACCGTAGGTGTGAATGGTTGTCTGTGTGAGCCCTGTGATGACCTGGCGACTTGTCCAGGGTGTACCCCGCCTTTCGCCCGTAGTTAGCTGGGATAGGCTCCAGCTTGCCTGCGACCCTGTAGAAGGATAAAGCGGCTAGAGATAATGAGATGAGATGAGAGTACACCCAATGACTGTCTCATATACTCATACTGTTTAAGTAATGCAATAAAACTAATCTTTAAAAGTGGTATTTACTCAAACTGTTTGCATAGAATGAACTTTCAGGTTAACAGTGTAATAGTGTTGCAGTGTTCTGCAAATTTGCAATTTAATATTTCAGATCTTGAGACATGAAAGTACTATTTTAAAAAAATAAAAGGTCAGAAATGTTTTCTTTGTCGTCTATTTAGTTCATTTTATTTCCTCAATAATTTTCCTTGATTGAGAAATCGGTCTGGGCTCTTATGGGTTAATCAGTAGCCTGCATGCTAGTATATGTTCCATTTACACTCAAACATTTTGATGGACTCCGGGCTCAATTTTGATTAATCAAAAATCTGCGTAGTAGTACAGTCTGAAGATGCTCTTGCACATTTGGTGTCAATTGAACAAAAATTATGGGAGGATATAGGTTTAATGAGTTTTACAGTTTTTGAAGTGAGTGATGGATTGATAAGTTTAGATGTGTTCAATATTTTCTTATCTTCAGACGTAATAGTGTAGGAGATGTTTCTTTACCTGCTTGATAGTTTCGACTGAGACTCCAATCTTCCTCAGAAGAGTCATTAGTCCTTAAATTAAATTCATTATAGATGTGAACTTAAAATCATTTTTATATTTTATGGGCTTGGTGCCCTGGCTTTTGGCCTTCGTGCCCTCAAAAAATTGACAGCACAAAAGGCCAAGTGGCCGTGCCCCTAAAATGACGAAATTCCAGGCCTGGTACATCTTCATTAAAGGGCTTTGTTTTATTCTCAAAGTATTGGCCCTAGTGCTATTCAGACAGTATTGTAAACAAAACAAAGTTGCCACTTTATTAAGGTGCTTTTAGTGAATGAAAGTCTACCTTTGTTGGTAGACAGTAACTGACTCTGGCTCATTATGTTACTGCACAGTATGCCATTTCCACTGAAGATCAGCCATCACTAAAAACATCAAGCCAACAGCTATTTATTTATTGATAGTGCTGGAGAATAGTTAGCATATGCTGCAGAAAAATTGGATTAACTATATAGCCTCAGGGTGGCACGGTGGTGTAGTGGTTAGCACTGTCACCTCACAGCAAGAAGGTTCTGGGTTCGAGCCCAGTGGCCAACAGGGGCCTTTCTGTGTGGAGTTTGCATGTTCTCCCCGTGTCCGCGTGGGTTTCCTCCGGGTGCTCCGGTTTCACCCACAGTCCAAAGACATGCAGGTTAGGTTAACTGGTGACTCTAAATTGAGCGTAGGTGTGAATGTGAGTGTGAATGGTTGTCTGTGTCTATGTGTCAGCCCTGTGATGACCTGGCGACTTGTCCAGGGTGTACCCCGCCTTTCGCCCGTAGTCAGCTGGGATAGGCTCCAGCTTGCCTGCGACCCTGTAGAAGGATAAGCGGCTACAGATGATAGATGGATATATTCATGAAGCAGTGTCTGATAAATTGTGTATAACAACAAATATGATACAGTCAGTAAATGTATACCTACAAAATGACATATATGGTATATGTGCCGAATAAAATGGCCAATGAATGTAGATATACAGAAGCAGTCAAAAGTTTGGACACACCTACTCATTCATAGGTTTTTTTGTATTTTGACTATTTTCTACATTTAAGAACAATGCTGAAGACTTCAAAACTATTAAATAACACAAGGAACATATACAGTATTATGCGGTAAACAAAAAGAAAAGTGTTAAAAAGCCAAAATGTTTCATATTTTAGATTTTTCAAAATAGCCACTGTTTACCTTGATGACGCTTTGCACACTATTGGCATTATCTTAACCAGCTTCATCAGGGAGTCACCTGGAATGCTTTTCAATTAACAATTGCCTCGGCAAAAGTTCTCTCATCTCATCTCATTATCTCTAGACGCTTTATCCTGTTCTACAGGGTCGCAGGCAAGCTGGAGCCTATCCCAGCTGACTACGGGCGAAAGGCGGGGTACACCCTGGACAAGTCGCCAGGTCATCGCAGGGCTGACACATAGACACAGACAACCATTCACACTCACATTCACACCTACGGTCAATTTAGAGTCACCAGTTAACCTAACCTGCATGTCTTTGGACTGTGGGGGAAACCGGAGCACCCGGAGGAAACCCACGCGGACATGGGGAGAACACGCAAACTCCACACAGAAAGGCCTTTGCCGGCCACAGGGCTCGAACCCAGGACCTTCTTGCTGTGAGGCTACAGCGCTAACCACTACACCACCATGCCGCCTCGTCAAAAGTTAATTAGTGCAATTTCTTGCCTTCTTAATGTGTTTAAGATCAAACAGTAAATAGTAAATGATAAAAACACAGTAAATAGCCCTATTCCACAACTATAGTCAAGAACCACTCAAGTATGTAAAGAGAAATGACATCCATCATTATTTTAAGACAGTAAATGACTTTTAATTAATAATAATCCAGCCATCCATTATCTGTAGCCACTTATCCTGTCCTATAGGATCGCAGGCAAGCTGGAGCCTATCCCAGCTGACTACGGGTGAAAGGCGGGGTACACCCTGGACAAGTCGCCAGGTCATCACAGGGCTGACACATAGACACAGACAACCATTCACACTCACATTCACACCTACGGTCAATTTAGAGCCACCAGTTAACCTAACCTGCATGTCTTTGGACTGTCGGGGAAACCGGAGCACCCAGAGGAAACCCACGCAGATTGCATGCAAACTCCACACAGAAAACTCCTCGCCGGCTGCTGGGCTTGAACCCAGGACTTTCTTGCTGTGAGGTGTCAGTGCTAACCACTACACCACCATGCTGCCCTAATAATAATAATAATAATAATAATAATATAAATACCAAGGGTCTCCTCTGTAGATGAAATAAGTCAGTTCCAAATGTGCATGTATCATCTGTGTTCACGTTTGGCCACTTCCGGTAATTGAGATCAGTTCACTGAGATGCTAATTTTCTATAAAGATGGAACTTTTTGATCTTCCTCTTTGTAGAACATCCTCCTCCACATATATTGAGAGTAGCTGGTGGAGTAAAACCAAGGATGGGACAAGATTTCCTCTGCCGTTAGCCGCTCTGAAGGGTCTTTTCGAAGGACGCTACATATGAGACACTTGGCTTTAGGTGAGAGAAGCTCTGGAAGATTAAATTTGCACTTCTGGATTTCACTGTACAGACCGTTGAGGTTTGTGTGTGTGAAAGGATGACGTCCAACCAGAATAGTATACAACATAACTCCAAGAGTCCATACATTTGATGCTTTTCCTGAGTATGAGCTCTCTGTCTGTAGGCTCTCCGGACTGATATAGACCAGACAGCTGTGCTTGCCTGATACAAAATCATCCTTTTCGATAATATATGCATCTTTAAGGGTGCACAGTGCCAACTTGGTTCTATATATTTTTTTTTTAAAAGTGAATATTTAACAGTTAAACAAATACATAAAAACAACAAACACAGATGCATAATTTGTGTGCAATCATTAATTCAAATATCTCAAAGATTCGAAAAAAAATTTTTGGTTAGATATTTATTTTACTTGAACACGATCAATCACTTTCTACAAATGTAATCAATTACTCCTCTCTATTGCAAGGAAGAAAAGAAGTCTCACCGCTCTTCATCTTTAAAGGAAAAATGCTTCAGTTTCAGTCTCGGCAGAACCACAGCATTACTGTGACAATGTGCCACAACAGAGACTATCTGATGAAAGAGCCTCGAAGCTTCTTCTTCACACCGGCCTAGTGAGGACTGAACACGTCTGTACATATTACCATGTGTGTGTTCGAAGAAGACATAAACTAGAGAATGTCCAAGGATGATTTCAGATGGATGGTGTAGATTGGGCTAAACAGGAAGGTGAGAGTACACAGCCAGGGATTGGACATATCTACTAATGGGAAAAACCTACAAAAATGTGAAAGAAAGAAAGACTGTATAATTGCACAATTGTAAACACTGCATTATTGTATTAACTTTGATCTGATGATATGTTTTGGGGGGCAGCACGGTGGTGTAGTGGTTAGCGCTGTCGCCTCACAGCAAGAAGGTCCCGGTTCGAGCCCCGTGGCCGGCGAGGGCCTTTCTGTGTGGAGTTTGCATGTTCTCCCCGTGTCCGCGTGGGTTTCCTCCGGGTGCTCCGGTTTCCCCCACAGTCCAAAGACATGCAGGTTAGGTTAACTGGTGACTCTAAATTGACCGTAGGTGTGAATGTGAGTGTGAATGCTTGTCTGTGTCTATGTGTCAGCCCTGTGATGACCTGGCGACTTGTCCAGGGTGTACCCCGCCTTTCGCCCGTAGTCAGCTGGGATAGGCTCCAGCTTGCCTGCGACCCTGTAGAACAGGATAAAGCAGCTAGAGATAATGAGATGAGATGAGATATGTTTTTTTTTTGAGGTTTTAATGCCAGTCAACCACAGCTTTTCTGTCTGGAGTTTGCATGTTCTCTCCGTGCTTGCTCGAGTTTCCTCCGGGTGCTCTGGTTTCCTCCCACAGTCCAAAGATATGCAGATTAGGTCAACTGACTACTCTAAAGTGCCTATATGTGTGAATTTGAGTGTGAATTGCTGTTTGTCATTGTGTGTAATACCCTGTCCACACTAGGGATTTTGTACCGATACGATAGTACTTTCGTACCGCAACACCTGTCCACACTAGCAACTATACCGGTACTGTAGCGGTATAACTGTATCGGTATGAAACCCACAAATGTATGGGTTTCGTACCGGTACTGTAGAGCTTCGCTCTAGTGTGGACAGATGAAGCGGTTCTGTATCGATACAAATATAATGCGCATGCGCAATGAACCATTCCTACGTCTTCCGGGTTATTCATACAATACAATACGCCCGTGCTTTCCAGCTGTAAATAAAACGTCAAAATGGCTCAAAACGACCGTGGAGCTACATGGAGCAAAGACGAAGTTATGTGTTTGTTGGAGCTTTGGGGAGACGAGCGATGCCAGGAACAGTTAGTGAAGAACGGAGATTCGTTTTCTTTGTTTCTTTCTCAACTGCCTCGCACGTTTTATACGATTCAACTGAATAAATAACCACCAGAAATACAGACTGTACATTGACAACAAAAAGCACACACACGTTGTTT
Organism: Neoarius graeffei; assembly: GCF_027579695.1. Taxonomy (NCBI): domain Eukaryota; kingdom Metazoa; phylum Chordata; class Actinopteri; order Siluriformes; family Ariidae; genus Neoarius; species Neoarius graeffei. Next base: position 63,378,394 of record NC_083579.1, read on the forward strand.
CATCCGCCATATTCTCGGAAGGAAGTTACTCGGTAACCACGGAAACATTTCACGCACGCGCATTTCAACTACCGTGAAAGAAAACCGCAAACATTTCTCGCTAGTGTGGACAGATGCACTAAAGTGTACCGGTATACTTTGTATCGATACAGTTATACCACTATCGTACCGGTATATATGTGAACACAGCTTTTAGTCACACAATAGACTGGCAAACTGTCCAGGGTGCTCCTTGCTCAATGTCAGCTGGGATTGGCTCCAGCTCACCTGTGACCCTTAGTGGAGTAAGCGGTATAGACGCTTATGATGGATAGGTTTTAATCCCATCATTTCAATGGGAAACGGCAATGATGGGATCAAAAAACTGTTGGATTGTACCAGTTTCCTAAAACAATCACTACTATGAATGTAAGTGTAAATCATCCACACAGAATTGTCTGATGTTGGATTATACAGTTCATATGCAGTTGGACAGGGTTTGTCAGTGTTAATTCAGGGATATTTTCATTTTGGGTGAACCATGGCCTACACTGCCACTTCATTTTAATTCATTCTACAATTGAAATTCATCTTTAAAATGTTCATATGTAGGGGAGAGCAGGGAGACTTGGGACAAGTTTTCAGCTTTTGTAAATTGTGTGAAATTCTTTGTAGGTAGCGTCACATTCATATTGCCTTAGAGAGTATTTACTATACCCTCTTACCACAACATTAGTTTCTCAGCTTTGCACATATACTGGCCTTCAGACTTCACTTTTTCTGTCATCAGGTTTTTGCAGGGAGACATGAAACATTAAGGGGAGATATGGGACATTATGTTGGGAGACTTGGGACATAGGGGGGAGACATGGGACAAAAATAAAATACCTAGGCCTACATGTTTAATTTTTATTTATTATCAATACTTGTAACATATGAACTGTGCTACAGAGATAGAAAAATGTCAGTTTACCCAAAACCTGATGAGACAAAACAGTTCCATTCTCAAAAAAGAATGAAATATTTATTAAATATAGAAATTACCATTATTTGTTTATTATTACTTATTATGCACCTTTAAATCACAAAATGCCGCTATTTGGAGAGTTGCTGCAAATGAAGTTTTGTTGTATTTTATATGTGATGACAATAAAAAACATCTAATCTAATTATCTAATCTCAAAATAAGCTTAATTTTCATACAAGTACACTCCCACATTTTTAACAAAAACATTTTAAACAAATTTATATTTGTAAACCACAAGAAAAAAAACTGTAACATGATAAACTGTCTCAATTCTCCCCATCTGGCTATTTTGAAAAAAAATCCTTAAATGATTTTTTCCCCGGGTGGCACGGTGGTGTAGTGGTTAGCGCTGTCGCCTCACAGCAAGAAGGTCCGGGTTTGAGCCCCGTGGCCGGCGAGGGCCTTTCTGTGCGGAGTTTGTATGTTCTCCCCGTGTCCGCGTGGGTTTCCTCCGGGTGCTCCGGTTTCCCCCACAGTCCAAAGACATGCAGGTTAGGTTAACTGGTGACTCTAAATTGACCATAGGTGTGAATGTGAGTGTGAATGGTTGTCTGTGTCTATGTGTCAGCCCTGTGATGACCTGGCGACTTGTCCAGGGTGTACCCCGCCTTTCGCCCGTAGTCAGCTGGGATAGGCTCCAGCTTGCCTGCGACCCTGTAGAACAGGATAAAGCGGCTAGAGATAATGAGATGAGATGAGATTTTTTCCCCCAGGATTTAATAAATAATACTGTATATGGTAACTCTAGGCTACATACTTTAATTCCTAACAAATCCTCAATACATAGTTTTCACTGACGTCACGGCATTCTAGCCGCCATCTTGTGGGGCAAACAAAACGGACCATCGCCATTACCGGCTACGTTATCTTGGATGAATTTATGAAGTTATATAGTCAGTTTTCTAAAATAAAGATCAATGTCGGCAAAATCAAGCAAACGGAAGTATATGGATACATCGGACGACATCTCACGACAACGGTATGCAGCCAAACTGGCCTTGATTGGGGGAATTGACCCCTACGAAGTGGACAAAGATGCATTTTCAAGTGACTATGCAGGGCTGCCATCCATATCGTACCCTGATATTGTGAACTATTTCGTGAATAGTAAAAGTGCCTACACACTTGACGACCTCAAAGCATACAAGTCGCTGGAGTCATACAATTATTTTGTCTGTGGCTGGGTCCATGAAGTCCACCATATAAAAACAAGTGACAGTCGTGTCCTAATTACAGCCAAGGTATGTAAACATTGGAAATAGAAATAGAAAACGTGACAAACGAGTGATATTAAGTGTACATTACAATGTAAGCGTACACTCAGCGGTTCCAGTTAGGCATTCTCCAGAGATTGTTTACATGATGTTTTGGTTTCCAAAAACAAACTTAAAAACAATTGATTGTTTATTTAAACAACTTACCACTTATAAAATGATCGGAGCAGACTTTGCTGTGTTTGGAAGGCTGATAATCCTTGCGGTTGATTCTCGCAAGCCATAGATTTCTCATTTCTATGCTGAGTTTCTTTGTTTGCTCGCCTTCGTGCTCCCGTACAGTGGGAATTCCATAAAAGCTCCGCTTGACGTCATCATCTGACCTATTACGACAGCCATGAATACAACAGGTGTGCACCATTGCTAGCTTTAAATAGCCTGCTTGGGTTCTTTTGAAGACTTTGTACTCGCGCATTACAATGTGTGCTCAGTGACCCGTAAGGTAAGCTTGACCCGCAAGATGGCTGCCACTAGGGAATCCCCGACTCTGTGACGTCATGTGCAAACTATGTATTCACCAGCGTACATTACACCACAGAATAGAGGTGGACTGCGAAGTAGAAAATACAAGTTTTGGTTGACAAAAATAATGAACTGCACAAACCTTATTGCAGTGTCCAGCTTAGTGCCTCCAAAGGAAATAGGTTACTCTAAAGGGCAATTGCTGGGTTTCAGTCACGTGACTTTTCTTAGCGGTTTTACCAGAAGTGAAATAGCTAGTGGTCTAAACTGCTGCCGTAGTGCAAACAACCAGTGATAACTTATCAGAGTATGCTTGTAATCTAGAAGCCACTGCTCGCTTTAGATATATTCAGAAGATTGCGATGTGCAATGGAATCGACTCCTACAGTCTGGGAAAGAAGGATTTGTCATACAATCTCGAAAACTACCCTTCAGTCGAGTTCCCTGACATCTCAAACTATCTGGTGTTGCAGACGTCCTTCGACACCACAAAACAGGTGGAAGAGTATGGAGGCTTACAACATTTTTGTATGTGGCTGGGTAAAGGACCTCGGGATCAAGTTGCTGCAGAATGAATCCTGTATTGTTTTTGCCCGTGTATGTTTTTTTTTTAACTTTTTGTTCGTGTCTTTACAACAAAGCGCTGCAAGTTGAAGTGTAAACAAACAACAGTTGGCTTGATCCTCACTTGTGTTGGCTCTTATCTCTCAGGTAAATCATTCACAAAGATCATCAGAAACCCCTTTAAAGACCTGGATCTTAGTTAAACAAGACGGAGAAGTGATCACGGCGCATTGTAACTATATGGCTGGGTAAGAATTTTGTCGCAAACTTCATGCATATGGACTTTGTGAGGAGTAAACAAACAAACAACTGGGGACTTTAGAGCTTCGTGACTAAAAAAAAGTATTGTAAAATAATGACACATAGCAAGAAAAGTACTTGGAAAACACTAAGGCCATAGCTGAGAGGGAAATACAAACCCTTCACGAAGTGATCACTGCAAACTCGAACATTCTTCGACTCGGCTCCCTTCAATTTCCGTGAGAGGTTCAAAAGCCACCTTTCTCGACGTCACATCACATCTCATTATCTCTAGCCGCTTTATCCTGTTCTACAGGGTCGCAGGCAAGCTGGAGCCTATCCCAGCTGACTACGGGCGAAAGGCGGGGTACACCCTGGACAAGTCGCCAGGTCATCACAGGGCTGACACATAGACACAGACAACCATTCACACTCACATTCACACCTACGGTCAATTTAGAGTCACCACTTAACCTAACCTGCATGTCTTTGGACTGTGGGGGAAACCGGAGCACCCGGAGGAAACCCACGCGGACACGGGGAGAACATGCAAACTCCGCACAGAAAGGCCCTCGCCGGCCACGGGGCTCGAACCCAGGACCTTCTTGCTGTGAGGCGACAGCGCTAACCACTACACCACCGTGCCGCCCTCTTTCTCGACGTCTTTTTAAGAAATCCTGTGTTTGTTCACCCTTTTTTATTAGTTCACGGGAAACTCTGAAGAAACTTTTATCAGTTTCACAGTTTGATCGATTCGAACAACCTAAAACAATGCAAGCATAAGGCATTTTTCATGCGAGCAATGCACCTTCTCTGTACAAACTGAGCTTTGGTAGACCACCAGCTAAAGTTTTGAATAACTATATGAGGCAGATGTGACGTCACGTGAAACCCCATAATATCTAACTTCTGATGTAATTTAAAACCTGATTGGTTGAAATTGATTTATGGGAATACAAACTGTCCCAAGTCTCTCCCGTCTCAAGTCTCCCCGCTCTTCCCTAGTGTTTGACCAAGCTCTGAGAACTATCTCCAAGAAAAGAAAAAAAGACAGTAAACAACAAAAAGAAAGCAAGAAAGTAGCATATAATGCTTGGATATTGAGCTTTGCTGTGCTTAGACCTACTACAGTAGGTCTAAGTACACCACTTAGTAGGTCTAAGTACACCACAGTAGATGACATTGGCTATATGGGTCTGTGAGAATCAGTTCAGCTCACCTTACAGAGCAAATGTTTACCGCTATGCAGGCTGATGGCTTTAAACACGTTTTGGTATTCAGCTACTTTCTCATATAACACATTTTTACCAACGGTGATATAGTAGGAATCACTGGACGCTTTGGTGGAAGAAAAAGTCGAAAGCATTTTGTTGAAATCAGTAATAAATTTCCCTGAACCTGGAAGTTGCTGTGCTCCTGCAGGGGATGAGTCATTAAACCTTCTGTGGAACTTTAATTTCATCTCTCATCTCATCTCATCTCATCTCATCTCATCTCATCTCATCTCATCTCATCTCATCTCATCTCATTATCTCTAGCCGCTTTATCCTTCTACAGGGTCGCAGGCAAGCTGGAGCCTATCCCAGCTGACTACGGGCGAAAGGCGGGGTACACCCTGGACAAGTCGCCAGGTCATCACAGGGCTGACACATAGACACAGACAACCATTCACACTCACATTCACACCTACGGTCAATTTAGAGTCACCAGTTACCAACGGTGATATAGTAGGAATCACTGGACGCTTTGGTGGAAGAAAAAGTCGAAAGCATTTTGTTGAAATCAGTAATAAATTTCCCTGAACCTGGAAGTTGCTGTGCTCCTGCAGGGGATGAGTCATTAAACCTTCTGTGGAACTTTAATTTCATCTCTCATCTCATCTCATCTCATCTCATCTCATCTCATTATCTCTAGCCGCTTTATCCTTCTACAGGGTCGCAGGCAAGCTGGAGCCTATCCCAGCTGACTACGGGCGAAAGGCGGGTTACACCCTGGACAAGTCGCCAGGTCATCACAGGGCTGACACATAGACACAGACAACCATTCACACTCACATTCACACCTACGGTCAATTTAGAGTCGCCAGTTAACCTAACTTGCATGTCTTTGGACTGTGGGGGAAACCGGAGCACCCGGAGGAAACCCATGCGGACACGGGGAGAACATGCAAACTCTGCACAGAAAGGCCCCCGCTGGCCACGAGGCTCGAACCCGGACCTTCTTACTGTGAGGCGACAGCGCTAACCACTACACCACCGTGCCGCCCGGAACTTTAATTTAAACAAAAAATATACAAAAAACAACAAACTGGAAAGCAAATAAACTGTTAGCTAACTGTACTTTAAGTACACAATTCTGGACATAATAAAGTAGATGACACACTTTAGCTATATATTCAGTATTTATTAGGTTGCAGAATAAATATCACATTGATGCTAAGTTTGCAGCGTGTGGGTAAGACACCACAGTAATGTTATTTACTCATGGTATTTAAAGGATTCAGAATGATTTAATCACAGCATGCTTCATGACATGAGGTATAAATTACAGTCACACTGAACACTGCTGAAAATACTAGTATTACTGAATAAATATTCAACAAAAATTAAAGCCTGGTTGGGGAGTGAATTAGGGAAGACCTTCCTGACCAACTGGTAAACAAATACATCAATAAATCAATTGAGGATTTCCAAATCCATTACTGTTGTGTTATAATATTGTCTTAAATCATGACATGTCTACGCTGTAGCATTAGCAGATTAGAAACAGTAATTCAGAGACTGGTTCCTTTCTCAGAGCACCTACCACCTGGCAAAGCTCATCCACCAGTTTGACCAGTTCAACCAGTTTCTCGGCAGCTGATCAGACTAAGCCTGACTTTTCACATTAAGGTAGATATAATTCCTCTTTATGCCAGGTGAAAAGCAGGATAACTACACACAGGAATGATACATGATAGACCTATATAAAATAATAAAAGTAATTTCACGCCTGATACAGAAGATTTGCCATGGGGAAGTTTTGCGCCAACACCAAGACACAAGAAAAAAAATTGGTATTTTTTCTTGTATCTTATAATTATGAGCAACACAGTGTTCCAGTGATACGCAGCATGTAATTGTACCGGTAGGTCATCTACAAATGCCAATATTCCAACATAAGAGTAACGAAACAAAATTAAAGACAATACCATTTTAAATCTGAAATAAAACTTACATAACTGTGATTTCAAAGTAAAAAGCACAAGCATGAACCCACATATTGAACTCTGAACATTTATCATGCAAGACAATGTCAGTAACAAGATTACAATGAATATACAGAACATACAGATACATATACAGATACTCTGGTCATTTGTTTTTTTTTTCATGCCACACACTGAGTGAAACAGTCAAATAATAAATGTGCTTAAGCTGCATTGCACTGAAGGGATAAAAGACCACACTAGTCATTTAATAGAATGTTTTAATACTGACAATACTGACACAGTATGTGACTCTAGTGTCCTGAAGGCTAGTCTTATTACACAAATAAGACTGTGCACCTGTGAACTAAAAGACTAGCATCAGGGTACATATTAGAGCTAGCATCACTACAGAACTGTTCAACCAGATTGTCACAATAAAACATAAAAATGAGCAGGGAAGTACGCCACAGTGTTACTGACTATTTATTTCAGGTCACCGCCATCTCCCTGGATTGTTTTCTTGATCCGGAGTAACATGGTGGTCTGCCACTGGTCCAGACGGGAGATTGAGTCAAACTCTTTCACCTGAAACAGCATCAGAAAACACTTTAACGTGAACAGATCTTAAATCGCAAAGCTATTTAAAAAAATCTCATCTCATCTCATTATCTCTAGCCGCTTTATCCTGTTCTACAGGGTTGCAGGAGCCTATCCCAGCTGACTACGGGCGAAAGGCGGGGTACACCCTGGACAAGTCACCAGGTCATCACAGGGCTGACACATAGACACAGACAACCATTCACACTCACATTCACACCTACGGTCAATTTAGAGTCACCAGTTAACCTAACCTGCATGTCTTTGGACTGTGGGGGAAACCGGAGCACCCGGAGGAAACCCACGCGGACACGGGGAGAACATGCAAACTCCGCACAGAAAGGCCCTCGCCGGCCACGGGGCTCGAACCCGGACCTTCTTGCTGTGAGGCGACAGCGCTAACCACTACACCACCGTGCCGCCCCTATTTAAAAAAATAAATAATAAAAAAAAATAACAGACATCCAGAGTTAAAGTAAAACTTACAGCTTCTGTGAATGCCTCACTGTTCTGCTCTTCGTGTGCTTCCAGTAGTTTCTGTACAGAGGAATTTGCAGTTAAAAGAAGACACATATCTCAACATTGCTTGTCATTTTAAAATTAAAATCTATAAAGTCTTAAATGATAGATCTTTCTTACTTACTTTCAAAAGCTTACATTCTCTTGAGTCTGAGAATGCTGGAAACATACTCTCGTACTTCTCTATGGCCAGCTATCCGAAACGAATACAAATCCATGATGTTAAAGGTAATCCAATATACAAACCATGAAGCACAAAACATCTTTTGTTGCTATATATATATATATATATATATATATATATATATATATATATTTTTTTTTTTTTTTTTTTTTTTTTTCTATCTACAATCACTGGATATGAGCAATCGCATGCTCTGATTGGCTACTCTACTACTAGGATATCAGCTCATATACCATGAGTAGAGAAAAACAAAATGGCAGCGCACATCAAGTCAGATATTTCACTTTCTTATCAAGTATTTAATTCCCCCTCAATATCTCCTGCTCCATACTCCAGCCCAGTTGGTGGTGGTAATGCACCTTTAAGTTGGTTTGCCAACCACCAAAAAAAAAAAAACCTAAAGAAGAAAATGGCAGGCGATATAAAAACACTACTCGAAAAGAAAACCCCAAAAAATACAAAAAAAAGCAATAAAATACAGAATAAGTATTTGATGGGGAAAAACTTATTTTTTATTTTCCAATAATTATTATTATAGCATTTTTCACAAATTGCTACCGTCATTTCACCGGTTTGTTTGTTTACAAAGTTATTTATCGAATTTGCAAAAAAATAAAAATGCTCTGTTTCTCCAAATCCAGTGAATGTGGATAGAATAAAACAGTTATTCCACTCAATCTCGTCGTACATGGCTTATAGCCGACTCGGCTGTCAGCTCACGTACAACTCGATTTCATGAAATAATTATAAACACTTGGGAATGACCAGCTTACAGATACAGTGCCTTGAAAAAGTATTCATACCCCTTGAACTTTTTCACATTTTTCCACCTTACAACCACGAACTTAAAAGTTTTTTATTGAGATTTTATGTGACAGACCAACACAGAGTAGCACATAATTGTGAAGTGAAACGAAAATGATAAATCTTCTTCAAAATTTTAAACAAATAAAAATCTGAAAAATGTGGTGTGCATTAGTATTCAGCCCCCTGTACTCTGATACCTCTAAATACAATCCAGTGCAATCAATTGCCTTCAGAAGTTATCTAATTAGTTAATAGAGTCCTACTGTGTGTAATTTACTCTCAGCATAAATACACTTGTTCTGTGAAGGCCTCAGTGGTTTGTTAGAGAACACTGAAGAACAAACAGCATCATGAAGACCAAAGAACTCACCAGACAGGTCAGGGATAAAGTTCTGGAGAAGTTTAAAGCAGGGTTAGGTTATAAAAAAAATATCCCAAGCTCTGAACATCTCAAGAAGCACTGTTCAATCCATCATTCAAAAATGGAAAAAGTATGGCACAACTGCAAACCTACCAAGACATGGCTGTCCACCTAAACTGACAGAGCGAGCAAGGAGAGCACTGGTCAGAGAAGCAGCCAAGAGGCCCATGATCACTCTGGAGGAGCTGCAGAAATCCACAGCTCAGGTGGGAGAATCTGTGCACAGGACAACTACAAGTCGTACACTCCACAAATCTGGCCTTTTTGGAAGAGTGGCAAGAAGAAAGCCATTGTTGAAAGACAGGCATAAGAAGCCATGTAGGGGACACAGCAAGCATGTGGAAGAAGGTGCTTTGGTCAGATGAGACCAAAGTTGAACTTTTTGGCCTAAATGCAAAGCGCTATGTGTGGCGGAAAACTAACACTGCTCATCACCCTGCACACACCATCCCCACTGTGAAACATGGTGGTGGCAGCATCATGCTATGGGGATGCTTTTCTTCAGCAGGGACAGGGAAGCTGGTCAGAGTTGATGGGAAGATGGATGGAGCTAAATACAGGGCAATCCTGGAAGAAAACCTGTTGGAGGCTGCAAAAGACTTGAGACTGGGAAGGAGATTCACCTTCCAGCAAGACAATGACCCTAAACATACAGCCAGAGCTACAATGGAATGGTTCAGATCAAAGAATATTCACGTGTTAGAATGGCCCAGTCAAAGTCCAGACCTAAATCCCATTGAGCGTCTGTGGCAAGACTTGAAAATTGCTGTTCACAGACGCTCTCCATCCAATCTGGCTGAGCTTGAGCTATTTTGCAAAGAAGAATGGGCAAACATTTCAGTGTCTAGATGTGCAAAGCTGGTAGAGACATACCACAAAAGACTTGCAGCTGTAATTACAGCAAAAGGTGGCTCTACAAAGTATTGACGCAGGGGGGCTGAATACTAATGCACATCACATTTTTCAGATTTTTATTTGTTTAAAATTTTGAAGAAGATTTCTCATTTTCGTTTCACTTCACAATTATGTGCTACTCTGTGTTGGTCTATCACATAAAATCTCAATAAAAAACTTTTAAGTTCATGGCTGTAAGGTGGAAAAATGTGAAAAAGTTCAAGGGGTATGAATACTTTTTCAAGGCACTGTATATGACAAATGATCAAAGCCGTTGCACTAACCTTTGCATTTAATTCGTCTACAATGAAGTGGCACAGTGAAGCCTTCCAGAAGTATTCTTTTGCGTTGTACTTTAGAAGTGGATTATCCATTGTGCTAGTTGCAACCTGGTGAGAAAGGAAATATTCCACTGTGCTGGGATATATTTAAAGCCAGATTAAAAGTTCTTAAGCTGTGTGAGCCTGGAACACAAACCTGCTCAAAGATTTCAATAGCTTTTGGATACTGTTCCAGCTGTGCACAGTAAAAGCCAACTTTCAGGAGACATTTGTTAGCAGAGCTGAAAGAAGACATGTGTAAGTAAGTAAGTACCGTTAAGTAAGTAAGTAAGTAAGTAAAATTGATTTATATAGCACTTTTCACAGACAAAAATCACAAAGTGTTTTACAAAAGCAAATAAAATAGAAATAATACAAATGCAATCACAGTAAAAGAAATAACACACACAAGTGCATAAGGAACAATAAGAGATTAGCCAGGAGTTTACCCAAATGCTTGTTGAACAAGTGAGCCTTCAGCTGCCTTTTAAAACAGTCTACAGAGTCAGCGAACCTGAGATGGGTGGGCAGGGCATTCCACAGTTTGGGGGCGACAACCTCAAAAGCTCGATCACCACAGATCTTTAAACAAGTGCGTGGAACTGACAAAAGGTTTTGGTTGTTAGATCTAAGGGAGCATGTAGGTGAATGGAAATGAATTAAGTCTGCCAAATAAGCGGGGGCTTGGCCATGAAGTGCCCTGTATGTAATAGTCTCATCTCATCTCATTATCTGTAGCCGCTTTATCCTGTTCTACAGGGTCACAGACAAGCTGGAGCCTATCCCAGCTGACTACGGGCGAAAGGCGGGGTACACCCTGGACAAGTCGCCAGGTCACCACAGGGCTGACACATAGACACAGACAACCATTCACACTCACATTCACACCTACGCTCAATTTAGAGTCACCAGTTAACCTAACCTGTATGTCTTTGGACTGTCGGGGAAACCGGAGCACCTGGAGGAAACCCACGTGGGCACGGGGAGAACATGCAAACTCCACACAGAAAGGCCCTCGCCGGCCACGGGGCTCAAACCCGGACCTTCTTGCTGTGAGGCGACAACGCTAACCACTACACCACCGTGCCGTCTATATGTAATAGTAAGAATCTTAAACTGTATCCTGTAGTAAATGGAGAGGCAGTGAAGGGAACTGAGCAGAGGAGTGATGTGACAGTGTCTGCTAGAGCTTGTAAGTAACCTAGCAGCAGCATTCTGAATTGACTGCAAGCGTGATAGGACAGATTTATTAAGGGAGGAAAAAAGTGCATTATAATAATCAATGCGTGAAGAGATAAAAGCATGTACCAGCATCTCCAGTCCTGAATATGATACCACAGATCTCAGTTTACTAATATTACACAGATGAAGGGGAAAAAAACAACAACAGGATTTAGCCAGCTGTTTGACATGAGAGTCAAACGACAGAGACTTATCAAATGTCACCCCAAGGTCCTCAGGCTCGAGCGAACAGCTTGATTTGTTTGATCGTATGTATAATATTGTATAATAACATGACCTATTACATTTTCCTATGCACAATTAAATATCCATCCACTACGGACGAGAGGCAGGGTACAACCTGGACGGGTAACCGGTTTATCATGGGGCTAATACAGCAATAAACGACCATTCACACTCACACTTATGAGCAAGCGACTGCATGTCTTTGGACTGCAGGAGGAAACTGGAGCACCAGAAGGAAACTCATGCAGGCACAGGAAGAACATGCAAACTCCGCACAGAAAGTCCCAGCTGACCGGCAGGTTCGAACCCAAAACCTTCTTACTGTGAAGTGCCAGTGCGAACCACTACACCACCGTGCCATCCACAATTAAATATCTTCGTGTCAAATTAAGATTTAGAAGTAACAACTTGACAAAGAAACCACTCACATTCTGGACTGGTACGATAACATTCTGGAATTGTGTGCAGTACATGTTTCATCATATCTTTGTAATCATTCGATTTGGGGTGGTTATTTTTGCGCCTTCACTCTGTTCAGACAAAATAGTGAACCAGATACTGAGGGCTGAATGACCCTAACCCATCACTTGTTTACTGCAATGCATTATGGGTGATACCCGGGGTTAGCTCTACTGTATTGTTTACTTTCGCCTTTGTTAAACACTGCACTGTTCTGTCTAACAGGTTTTAACCATGCCTAAAGTGAATTCCTGTGTGCCTAACTGTATCTCCACAACAAAGAGAACACCTAATTTGAGCTTTTATCAGCTGCCAGTCGAGGAGAAGAGAAGAAAGAAATTGATAAATTTAATCCGCAATAAAAACCTTTGAACTGAATCGAAATGGACAAGTGTTTATAGCTTACATTTCTCTGGTGGGAAAAAGACGTACTTAAATTGTGACCCAGCAATATTTCCATGGTTTGCGGAACAGCCTTCGGTTATAGAAGATTATCACAATCGACACTGTTCATCGTCTGAAACTAGCGATATTCCAAAGCCTGTAAAACACAGAAGCATTCTTCGGCCTTTGCCTCTCAACATGCCGAAGCACTCGGCAGCTGAACGAATCTGTCGGGTCGATAAAACTCCCAAACCGTGAAGGGTTCTCTTTCAGGTATTGATAATGTTCAGTGTACTTCACTAGCGGCATTTATTGAAGAAAATGCATTTATACTGAACATAACATGGCGGGGCGGCACGGTGGTGTAGTGGTTAGCGCTGTTGCCTCACAGCAAGAAGGTCCGGGTTCGAGCCCCGTGGCCGGCGAGGGCCTTTCTGTGCGGAGTTTGCATGTTCTCCCCGTGTCCGCGTGGGTTTCCTCCGGGTGCTCCGGTTTCCCCCACAATCCAAAGACATGCAGGTTAGGTTAACTGGTGACTCTAAATTGACTGTAGGTGTGAATGTGAGTGTGAATGGTTGTCTGTGTCTATGTGTCAGCCCTGTGGTGACCTGGCGACTTGTCCAGGGTGTACCCCGCCTTTCGCCCGTAGTCAGCTGGGATAGGCTCCAGCTTGCCTGCGACCCTGTAGAACAGGATAAAGCAGCTACAGATAATGAGATGAGATGAGATGAGATAACATGGCGGATCAGTGGGTTTCCAAAGTTTTTTTTTTTTTAAATGTTTCCTGATATCAAGTTTTATTTAACTAATCACTCATTTATCACTCGGACCGTTGTTCGCCCCCGAATTCCCCGCGAGAGCGCTGCTCCATGCCAATTCCCGATATTCAGATAGATTTGTTTTCTCTTACAGAAAAACCACATGAACTTCACATGTGATTTCTCACATGTAAAATATGTGGAAAATGTGTTTTGCACATGGGAAACATGTTATTTGCACATGGGAAACGTGGTTTTGGCCCAATTTTATGTGAATCACATGTGGGAATATTTTCCACATGTGGTAACGTTTTCCACATGTGCTCTACATGGTAACACGTTACAAAATCTGATACCGTGTATTCCACACGTGGTTTTGCACATGGGAAACATGTGGTTTTGGTCCGATTTTATGTGAATCACATGTGGGAATGTTTTACACATGTGGTAACATGTTTTCCACATGTTACAAAATCTGATAGCATATATTCCACATGTGGTAACATGTGATCACATGTGAAATACATGGGAAATTCATGTGTTTTTTCTGTAAGGGCGATAAAGTTTAGCTGGTGCAATATACGTCCTCAGAAATAAGACATTCTGAGATTTGATGTTGTTGTTGTACAGTGTGGTAAACTCGGTCTAGACTCTTACCTTCTCACCAAGCTTGATTTGAATTCCGATTTTCCTGCTGTAAACCCTCGACAGGTTATCCACCTATTTAAATCACCAATTTCATTGCCTTCCATGACAGAACACGGCAAAATTGCTCCTCTCACATCACCCTCACGTAAAATTAATCTGACATCCGTCATATTGCTCAACTACCGATCCCAGCTATCTCCCACAATGCATTGCGGTAAACAAGTGATGACATAGTTATGCTTGGGGGCTATTTATGAAGTTTGTCAAGAGATATTTTGTAATCTTCTATAAAGATAACCAACTAGGTAATTCTTTATGAGTAGGCAAAATATTTAAAAAGGCCAAAGATCAAATATTAAGAGAGGCAAATAAATAAATATTAAATGTCAGTGCACGTGAAATAAGGAAGAGAATTAAATCTGCATTTTCATAGCTTCCTTATCCTACCGTTGATGTAGGTCAATATGAAGATTACGTCCCGTTCCGAAATCCTATCAAGCTGTTCAGCCAGCCAAGTAATCTGTAGGGAGCTATTAAAATGCTAAAATGCTACATAATGCTCTTTAAAGTAAAAAAAAAATCTCATATAGATTGTAGTATTAATAAAAAAAAATGAAATACCTGTTCGATTCCTCTCCCTTATAATAGTCAGCTGCCTGCTCATAATGGGCAATTGCCTGCAACAAAAAGGACAAGGACCATTAGTGTGTTAAGGGTATCAGTTTGACAGGGTTGCATACGAATAGCCCATATTAAGCTGTATAACCTTGAAGTTCCAGCATATATTATTCAACAAAAAACTCTGAATGGAGTCAGACTGCTCATCTTAAAGTACAGTAAGATTTCAAACTGGCAGACATGACCAGAATACACAATGAAGCCATACATGAAGCCACATACATGAAGCCACAATGAAGAAGGTTCCTTTTGTTCCTGACTGCCAAGGTGGTTTCCTTCATCCTTCAACTACTGGAGTTATCAAGTTTGTTCATTTCACTGACAAATAGAAAGTCATCACTTTGTGACCATGACCTCAAATGTGAAGCCGCTTGACCTCTTCTTATCATCATCCCATCCAGAAGTTAAGAAAGTAGACAAGCTGGAGCCTATCCCAGCTGACTATGGGTGAGAGGCGGGGTACACCCTGAACAAGTCGCCAGGTCACCACAGGGCTGACACATAGAGACAAACAACCATTCACACTCACATTCACACCTACGGTCAGTTTAGAGCCACCAATTAGCCTAACCTGCATGTCTTTGGACTGTGGGGGAAACTGGCGCACCCAGAGGAAACCCATGCAGACACGGGGAGAACATGCAAACTCCGCACAGAAAGGCCCTTGCCAGCCGCTGGGCTCGAACCCAGAACCTTCTTGCTGTGAGGCGACAGTGCTCACCACTACACCACCGTGCTGCCCTAATAATCATCTCATCTCATTATCTCTAGCCGCTTTATCCTTCTACAGGGTCGCAGGCAAGCTGGAGCCTATCCCAGCTGACTACGGGCGAAAGGCGGGGTACACCCTGGACAAGTCGCCAGGTCATCACAGGGCTGACACATAGACACAGACAACCATTCACACTCACATTCACACCTACGGTCAATTTAGAGCCACCAATTAGCCTAACCTGCATGTCTTTGGACTGTGGGGGAAACTGGCGCACCCAGAGGAAACCCATGCAGACACGGGGAGAACATGCAAACTCCACACAGAAAGGCCCTTGCCAGCCGCTGGGCTCGAACCCAGAACCTTCTTGCTGTGAGGCGACAGTGCTCACCACTACACCACCGTGCTGCCCTAATAATAATAATAATAATAATAATAATAGAAATACCAAGAGTCTCCTCTGTAGATGAAATAAGTCAGTTCCAAATGTGCATGTATCATCTGTGTTCACGTTTGGCCACTTCCAGTAATTGAGATCAGTTCACTGAGATGCTAATTTTCTATAAAGATGGAACTTTTTGATCTTCCTCTTTGTAGAACATCCTCCTCTACATATATTGAGAGTAGCTGGTGGAGGAAAACCAAGGATGGGACAAGATTTCCTCTGCCGTTCGCTGCTCTGAAGGGTCTTGTCGAAGGACGCTACATATGAGACACTTGGCTTTAGGTGAGAGAAGCTCTGGAAGATTAAATTTGTACTTCTGGGCTCAAACCCAGAACTTTCTTGCTGTGAGGTGACAGCGCTAACCAATACACCACTGTGCCGCCCCCACTGAGTACATAATATACTCAATTGAATTTTTCTTTTCTTCTTATTTATAAAATGCAAACCATCAGGGAGAGTACATTGAGGCACACTGTAGGTGACACTAGTTCTAATATTTGATTTATTATTAACTGACTGTGTTGCTGACCAGGACACAAGGCTTACTGCCTGTGTAATTTGCTGAAACTTTCCCAACTTAAGAAGAACAGCAACTTTATTTAGCATATATAGACGCACAGTGAAATTCCTCTCTGCATTTAACCCATCTGAGGGGCAGCATGGTGGTGTAGTGGTTAGCACTACACCACCGTGGGTTGCGTGGGTTTCCTCCGGGTGCTCAGTTTTCCCCCACAGTCCAAAGACATGTAGTTAATTGGTGGCTCTAAAATTGACCGTAGGTGTGAATGGTTGTTTGTCTCTATGTGTCAGCCCTGTGATGATCTGGTGACTTGTCCAGGGTGTACCCCACCTCTCGCCCATAGTCAGTTGGGATAGGCTCCAGCTTGCCCGTGACCCTGCACAGGATATGCGGTTACAGGTGATGGATGGATGGATTTAACCCATCTGAAGCAGTGAACACACACGTGAGCAATGAGTGCACACACATACCCAGAACAGTGGGCGGCTATGCTACAACGCCCAGGGAGTAGTTAGGGGTTAGGTGCCAAGACCGCCCCATGTTAACCTAACCTGTGGGAGAACTGTGGGGGAAACTGGAGCACCCGGAGGAAACCCACGGAGAGAACATACAAACTCCACACAGAAACTCCCATCGGCCACTGGGCTTGAACCCAGAACCTTCTTGCTATGAGACAACAGTGCTAACCACAACACCACCATGCCGCTACATCATGTTTGACTTCTTGTGTATTTCAGAGCAAGATAGCAAGCTAGTTCCATGCAGCCTGTGAGAGTCTGTCTCACTTTGGACCAACAGTTTCTTTCCCAGTTTCTCCTTCCCCTTGGGTTAGCTTTAGCACTCAGGGTATTCACAAAACATGTGAGAGAGAGTTGCTCTAGAAACCCTGAAACTCTGGGGTCTGTGTATACGCCCCCATGTGGATAGTGTATAGATGATGTGATCCCAACAGCAAGTGACCAGCCAAATAGAGCTCCTCTCACATATAGAAAGTCGAGGATTGAAAGTCAATTGCATGAAGAGTCATTTGACACCTGCACAGTTCACAGGCATGAAGTTCGACTGGCAGACCTTCCATAAAGGCAATCAGAAAATGATGAGTGGCCACACAACACCCATATGTAGACTTTCTACATTCATCATGGATGTTGACAGCAGCGACCACTGGCAAGGCTGGGAATGCTACACCTCAAAGCATTTCAACATTTGCTGAATGTTCAGCCAAATCACAAAACCATGTGTCCTCCATTCAGTTATCCTGTTCTTGTAATTTTTTTTAATTCTTTGCGTTTTTTTGGCAACACTAACACACTTTAGCTATGGCAAGTGTATGCTAACCAATGCATACCGTGACTGTATGCATTGGACCGCGCCTCCGGCATTGGACTCTTTAGTCACCTGCGGGTGCATAAAATCTAAATATTTTCTTGGTGGACAATCTTACTCGCTATCGAGTGATCCCTGATGATGCTAACCAATATCAATGGACAGCTAGTAACCTTTAAAATCCACTGGACAATAATATTTCATGCCCAATGGTAACAATGGTTCTCATCTCATCTCATCTCATCTCATTTTCTTCCATTTATCCGGGGCCGGGTCGCGGAGGCAGCAGTTTGAGCATGGAAGCCCAAACTTCCCTCTCCCCAGACACCTCGGCCAGCTCCTCGGGAAGAACACCAAGGCGTTCCCAGGCCAGCCGAGAGACATAGTCCCTCCAGCATGTCCTGGGTCTTCCCCGGGGCCTCCTCCCGGGGGGACATGCCTGGAACACCTCCCCAGGGAGGCGTCCAGGAGGCATCCGAAAGAGATGCCCGAGCCACCTCAGCTGATTCCTCTCGATGTGGAGGAGCAGCGGCTCTACTCCGAGCTCCTCCCGCTCCTCCACATCGAGAGGAATCAGCTGAGCTCCTCTAAAAAAACAATGGTTTTGATTAAAAAAAAAAAAAGACGGACATATTTAACAGTTATTCCACGAAATCGAATTGTATGTGAGCTGATAGCCGACAAGGCGCGTGGCACAGAGTCAGCTATAAGCCATGCATGATGAAATTGGGTGGAATAACTGTTTTATTCTTTCCATATTCACTGGATTTTGAGAAACAGAGCATTTTTATTTTTTTGCAAAGTCAATAAATAACTTTATATAAAACGTCCGACAAAATAATTTCTGCTTAGAATGTAAACCGGTAAAATGACAGTAGCAATTTGTGAAAAATGCAATAATAATAATTCTTGAAAAATAACAAAAGATATGTTCTTACAATCAAATACTTTCATTCCATATTTTGTAGCTTTTTTTTGTATTTTGGGGGGTTTTCTTCTTCTTCTTTAGGGTTTTTTTTTGGCGGTTGGCAAACCAACTTAAAGGTGCATTACCGCCACCAACTGGGCTGGAGTGTGGAACAGGTGCTACTGGGGGAAAAAAAACCTATATTATTTTAGCTATTTCTGTTTCTTTTAAATATTTGATAATTTTTGGGGTTTTGTTTTCGAATAGAGTTCTTATTTCGTCCTCGGTTGGTTCAGCAACACGCTCCACCATTTTGTTTTTCTCTACTCATGGTATATGAGCTGATAGCCTAGTAGTAGAGTAGCCAATCAGAGCGTGCAATTGCTCATATCCAGTGAATGTGGATATATATGGAGTTTGCATGTTCTCCCTGTGTCTGCATGGGTTTCCTCCGGGTGCTCCGGTTTCCCCCACAGTCCAAAGACATGCAGGTTAGGTTAACTGGTGACTCTAAATTGACTGTAGGTGTGAATGTGAGTGTGAATGGTTGTCTGTGTCTATGTGTCAGCCCTGTGATGACCTGGCGACTTGTCCAGGGTGTACCCCGCCTTTCTCCCGTAGTCAGCTGGGATAGGCTCCAGCTTGCCTGCGACCCTGTAGAACAGGATAAAGCGGCTAGAGATAATGAGATGATATATATATATATATATATATATACACACACACACACTCAGGGAACATATATGGAGACAGGGAATATACTGTATGTTATGTATAGCATTGCATAATTGAAGAACACAAGGATAGCATTGCATTTATAATTAAATTAAGAGTGAGATATGAAGTGTGTATTTTATTTTAAGAATGCCATTTTAAGATAATTAAAGCTTCACTTGTTCTCTGGGCTGATTGTGTGTCTCGAGCTAGTTAAAAAAAAATACAGCGATCTCATTCCATCTATGGCTTCATTTCAGTGGTGTATCAGGTAAAGCTCCCACTTTTAAAAGGCAACACCGATCAGAAATTTGCAAGTAAATTTTACCTTTTCGATATCCACCAGCTCGGACTCATATATTTCTGCAATAGTCATGTGGTGTTTGGCTGCAATTGTAAATCGCCCCTGTGAAAGAAGGATAAAACTGATAGAAAGCACAACCATGGAAACAGATGAGGTTCTATTTGAGAACCGGACAAGATAGAGTTAACCGTTTAAACGTCTTGAACTTACCATGTCTGTATATATGTCAATGGCTGCATTTAAGCAGTTGATAGCCTCTGTTTATGCATTGAGAAAGAATAGGTGAAGTTGTTAGTAGAGAATTAAACTAACACATCTTAGAGACAACCAAGACAGAAAGAGACTATTACAAAAAGACTAAACAAACAAACAAACAAACAAACACATAACAATTTAACTATGCATTACTGAAAATGTCCTGTTTGTCATATACTACATTGGAATTTTTGTTGGATTTGTACCACACAGCTAAACAGTTTAATAGTCTGGATAGTTCCTCTGTAGATTTCATCTTTGATTGTGCGATTATTGACATAAGAACTACAAGACAGAGCGATGGCTTCAGGATTCCAGATGATCTAAATCTACAACCCCGATTCCAGAAAAGAAGAAAAACCTTTATTTGTCGCATGCACACTTCAAGCACAGTGAGATTCATCCTCTGCATTTAACCCATCTGAAGCAGTGAACACACACACACACAGACAGAGCAGTGGGCAGCCATACTACAGCTCCCAGGGAGCAGTTAGGGGTTAGGTACCTTGCTCAAGGGCATTTCAGCCCAAGGCCACCCCATGTTAACTGCATATCTTTGAACTGTAGGAGAAACCAGAGCACCTAGAGGAAACCCACACAGACACGGGGAGAACATGCAAACTCCACACAGAAAGGCCCCCACCAGCCACCGGGCTCGAACCCAGAACCTTCTTGCTGTGAGGTGACAGTGCTAACCACTACACTACCGTGCCACCCCAGAAAAGTTGGGATGCTGTGTAAATAAATTGTGACATGAATAGAATGTGGCAGGCTTGTAGTACTTGAGTCTGACTCATGCTCTAATTTTAAAGACTCATGACTTGACATGGACTGGAGCACTGATGACTCAGACTCGGATGCATGCATTAACTGCATTTGAACTCGTAAATTAGAGACGAGGACTTGGATTTTTTCTTTGTTACTTGTAACATGCCATAATAATTTCGTCTCATCTCGTCTTCATCCGCTTTATCCAGGGCCGGGTCGCAGAGGCAGCAGTCTGAGCATGGAAGCCCAAACTTCCCTTTCCCCAGACACCTCGGCCAGCTCCTCGGGAAGAACACCAAGGCGTTCCAAGGCCAGCTGAGAGACATAGTCCCTCCAGCGTGTCCTGGGTCTTCCCCGGGGCCTCCTCCCGGGGGGACATGCCTGGAACACCTCCCCAGGGAGGCGTCCAGGAGGCATCCGAAAGAGATGCCCGAGCTACCTCAGCTGATTCCTCTCGATGTGGAGGAGCAGCGGCTCTACTCCGAGCTCCTCCCGAGTGACTGTGTTTCTCACCCTAAGGGAGCGCCCAGCCACCCTGCAAAGGAAACACATTTCGGCTGCTTGTATCCGCGATCTTGTTCTTTTGGTCATTACCCAAAGCTCATGACCATAGGTGAGAGTCGGAACGTAGATTGACTGGTAAATCGAGAGCTTCGCCTTTTGGCTCAGCTCCTTCTTCACCATGACGGACCGGTAAAGCGACCACATCACTGCGGAGGCTGCACTGATCCGCCTGTCGATCTCACGCTCTATCCTTTCCTCACTCGTGAACAAGATCCTGAGATACTTAAACTCCTCCACTTGAGGCAGGACTTCTCCACCAATCTGGAGAGGGCAAGCCACCTGTAGTATGTTGAGCGGGTGGGTGAAGCACAGAAGTACGTCAGGCCAGAACTGAGTTTCACAAAACTCTTTATTTTCAGCTTTTTACCAAACTCCCAGTCACACAGACACGCACACGCACATCAGTCGTCTGGTTGAGGAGAGCGCTTCCTTCCTCTGCTCTCTCTCTCCTTATATAGGGCGCGGTCACTGGGGAAGACACACAAACACAGATTAACCAACATCAGGGGCAGTGATTCTGCCACTTACCCATACCTGCCAACCTTGAAAAAATTTTATGAGTACAATTTTACAATTTCATGAGTACCCCCCGCGTCAACCTCACCCCAACCCGGCAAACATGCGCCCCCACAGACCACAACCAGCAGACCAAAAACACACTTTCAATCCAGTTTTATTGATTGACCTTGGGAACATAGTCCAGTTTTGTAAAACATTCCTATTGATAGACTTTGGGAAACTGTTACTGATGGCTCTTGGGAACTTCCTTCCGTTTTGAAAAGCACAACAAATATTAAATACATGTGCAAATGAAATGAAATTAAACCAGAGCCACTCTTTCAAAATAAATAACACATTAAATTAATACAGTATGTAAAAAAGGCACTTTCAACACAAAACATGGTATGCACAAATTTCCCATGCAATAGGTTTAGACTTTTGCATTTTTTAACATGTTGGCAGTATATTGCATTATACAGTAAAAATATTGCATTATACAGTACACTGCAGTATTTTGTAGTATGCCTTTTTCATCTCATTCTCATCTCATCTCATTATCTCTAGCCGCTTTATCCTTCTACAGGGTAGCAGGCAAGCTGGAGCCTATCCCAGCTGACTACGGGCGAAAGGCGGGGTACACCCTGGACAAGTCGCCAGGTCATCACAGGGCTGACACATAGACACAGACAACCATTCACACTCACATTCACACCTACGGTCAATTTAGAGTCACCAGTTAACCTAACCTGCATGTCTTTGGACTGTGGGGGAAACCGGAGCACCCGGAGGAAACCCACGCGGACACGGGGAGAACATGCAAACTCCACACAGAAAGGCCCTCGCCGGCCACGGGGCTCGAACACGGACCTTCTTGCTGTGAGGCGACAGCGCTAACCACTCCACCATCGTGCCGCCCCTGCCTTTTTCATGTGCAAACTATTGCATTTGCATTCGAAATATTGCATTTACTGCAGTAATACTGTATAAAAAAAAGCATTTGATACTGCAGTACCACGCAGGTTTTTTCATAAGAGGGATGACCAATTTTCAACTTCACATCAGCTGCAAACATTCTAGGCTACCATTGACAGAAGTTACCGACTGCCCTTAAGATATACAACACGCTACGTTTTGTTGAGCACATCAATAAAGTGGTACTTATCATAGTGATTCAATGAGAGCGCGAGAGGAATTGTAATCAGGTTTCGTGGTTACCGCATCGAATATGCAACCTCAAGTGACGGCTTCGAAGTTAAATGAAGAACTAGCCTGTACTGTTGGTGTTGTAAATGCACAAAATAACGGCTAGGAAGCTCTTGAGTACACGTGAAACACAACCGTTTCTGTTGCAAATATAAAAACGACATCTCTAACCGACGTTTCAATCCCTGACTCGCTCTAGCCACCTGGCTGCACTCAAGTCAGAGACGCGAAGGAGGAAGGGGAGGGGATGAAGAGGGCAGAGCCACACGATCTGGAAGAGGGGCGGGGGGATTGGGCAAAGCGTTCCATTCTGGCTTTGAGTTTTCTCACAGATCAACGGTATCAACTTCAGCGAGAACTTGACTGAAATGTGAGTTCGGACGATATGCGTACTTTTTAATGTGAAAATGTACAGTCGTACAATGAGGTAAAAATTCGTAGCAGCTACGCAAGATGCATACAGGTTGGCAGGTATGCTTACCTTCCCTGACTCCGCCCTCCAGTCACAGACCGACGCTTGACCACACCCCCGGTGCCACACCACCCTTTTCCGGTCGAGAACCATGGCCTCAGACTTGGAGGTGCTGATTCTCATCCCAGCCGTTTCACACTTGACTGCAAACCGCCCCAGTGCATGCTGAAGGTCCTGGTTTGAAGAAGCCAACAGGACAACATCATCCGCAAAAAGCAGAGATGAAATCCTGTGGTTCCAAAACAGAATTCCTTCCAGCCCCTGGCTGCGCCTAGAAATTCTGTCCATAAAGATTATGAACAGAACCGGTGAAAAAGGGCAGCCCTGCCGGAGTCCAACATGCACTGGGAACAGGTCTGACTTACTGCCGGCAATGCGACCCAGACTCCTGCTCCGTTTGTACAGGGACCGGACAGCCCTTAGCAAAGAGCCCCGAACCCCATACTCCCGAAGCACCCCCCACAGAACACCACGAGGGACATGGTTGAATGCCTTCTCCAGATCCACAAAGCACATGTGGACTGGTTGGGCAAACTCCCATGAACCCTTGAGCACCCTATGAAGGGTATAGAGCTGGTCCAGTGTTCCACGACCAGGATGAAAACCGCATTGTTCCTCCTGGATCCGAGGTTCGACTATTGGCCGAATTCTCCTCTCCAGTACCCTGGAGTAAACCTTCCCGGGAAGGCTGAGAAGTGTGATTCCCCTATAATTGGAGCACACTCTCCGGTCCCCTTTCTTAAAAAGAGGGATCACCACTGCAGTCTGCCACTCCAGAGGCACTGTCCCCGACCGCCACGCGATGCTGCAGAGGTCCCCTGAACCCCTGAATCCCTGAACCCGGTGGTGGACACCGGAAGTAAGGGATGCCATCAAGCTGAAGAAGGAGTCCTATCGGGCCATGTTGGCCTCCGGGACTCCGGAGGCAGCTGACGGGTATCGGCAGGTCAGGTGTGCCGCAGCTCGGGCAGTTGCGGAGACAAAAACTCGGAACTGGGAGGAGTTCGGTGAGGCCATGGAGGAGAACTATCGGTCGGCCTCGAAGAAATTCTGGCAAACCATCCAGTGCCTCAGGAGGGGGAAGCAGTACTCTGCCAACACTGTTTACAGTGCAGGTGGGGAGCTGTTGACCTCGACTGAGGACATTGTCGGGTGGTGGAAGGAATACTTTGAGGATCTCCTCAATCCCACCATCACGTCTTCCATTGAGGAAGTGGAGTTTGATGACTCAGAGGTGGACTCGTCCATTACCCAAGCCGAAGTCACGGAGGTGGTTTTCAAGCTCCTCGGTGGCAAGGCACCGGGGGTGGATGATATCCGCCCTGAGTATCTCAAGTCTCTGGATGTTGTGGGGCTGTCTTGGCCATAATAATCTGGCACAGGATATTTATACTTATATCTACATTAATTTTATACTAATTCCATGCAAGAGAATGCACATTCACCTGTTCATACGTCATGTTCAGGAACAAACTAACGTTAATGGTGCTAAAATGCCTGGAGAGAACGCCTCTAGGATCGTCCGCTTTGCTTATACAGACTTCTCGTGCAGTGGGAAAAAATGCGCTGCTATGTGATCCATATGTAGAAGAACTATCAAGGAGACGATGGGGATGACCTTGAACTTCAATCGTCATTTGGTAAGACTCCACCCAGAGAAGGAAGTGGTACGCTATGTTCATTGCCCTGTTGATAGCAGGGCTTGCTTGCTGACCTACGAACTAGCTAGTGTTAACCCTCTCTCATGCTATTTGCCCTGTTGATAGTGGATGGGGCTTGCTGAGCGATGAACAAGCTTTTTGTCTGTAGCCTATTAACTAAAATGGGGGAGTCAAGCAGTAACATTAGTCCGACACAGTAGCAGAGACGGTTTCACATAAAGGCAGTAACAGCCACCGTCAAATGGTGCAGTTGGCATCTTGTTCTCGGACTCGACTTGGATCAATAGTGGACTTGACTCGAAATTTTTTTTAATGACTTGGACTTGATTCAGACTTGAACACTGGAGACTCGAGGTTTAGTGACTCGAGTACAACACTGGAATGTGGCATGGCATTGTCTTGCTTGAATAAGCAGGGACGTCCCTGAAAAAGACGTCGTTTGGAGGTAGCATATGTTGCTCCAAAACCTGTATGTAACCTTCAGCATTAATCAAGCCTTCACAGATGTGCAAGTTACTCATGCCATGGGAACTAACACACCCCTGTATCATCACAGATGCTGGCTTTTTAAATGTGTGCTGGTAACAATGCAGATGGTCCTTTTCCTCTTTAGCCTGGAGGACGTGTTCATGATTTCCAAAAACAATTCGAAATGTGGACTCACCAGGCCACAACACACTTTTCCACTTTGCATCAGTCCATCCCAGAGGAACTCGAGCCCAGAGAGTATGGCGGTGTTTCTGGATGTTGTTGATATATGAGTTTTGCTTTGCATGGTAGATGCAGTGAGGAACTGTGTTTACCGACAACGGTTCTCCGAAGTCTTCCTGAGCCCATGTAGTAATATCCTTTATACAATCATGTCGGTTTTTAATGCACCAATCATTTAATGCACCAATCATTCTATTGCAGGGTTCCCACTGGCGCTCGTCACACTCGTTATTGACGAACATAATCCATCAGTGACAAAGAGAAAATTACCAGCAATCGTCACAGTGACGAATGTATTTGTACTTTATCATTATCATAAGTCATCTTTTATAGAAATCCCTCCATAAATCCCTCCATTTGCTGAAATCCAATCCCAGTGAAGAGACAGCGGGAAGCCAGAGTGTAAACAATGAGCATGTGCTTGTAACCAATAAAAATCGACAACACATAATGACCAAATGAGCACCAAGCTTTTGACTGATCGCAGTGCGTCTTAATCAGCCTGGTGTGGTGGTGTAATTATCTCTGCGTGAACCGAACAATGGCACAGTGTAAGCTAGTGAAGTTTTTTGGGTGTGCTTCTTCAAGCACTGAAGATGATTTAAGGGCTGAAACAGCCACGGGGGAGGCACACTCAAAGCCCCGACTGTCTCCGAACACATCGGACAGTGTCAGTAATACAGGGGCCGGTATTTTAAAAAAACGTCAAAGTGAAAGTGCTCTCAGCCGGTAAGCGACTGAAGGGAGCTATGTTTCGGGTGGTGTAGTGTGTTGAGTTCCAGTGGTGAATGTATGATGAAAAACGTTGCGTTATTCTGTGTTCGGTTCGCAAATCTCATCTCATCATCTCTAGCCGCTTTATCCTGTTCCACAGGGTCGCAGGCAAGCTGGAGCCTATCCCAGCTGACTACGGGCGAAAGGCAGGGTACACCCTGGACAAGTCGCCAGGTCATCACAGGGCTGACACATAGACACAGACAACCATTCACACTCACATTCACACCTACAGTTAATTTAGAGTCACCAGTTAACCTAACCTGCATGTCTTTGGACTGTGGGGGAAACCGGAGCACCCGGAGGAAACCCACGCGGACACGGGGAGAACATGCAAACTCCACACAGAAAGGCCCTTGCCGGCCACGGGGCTCGAACCCGGACCTTCTTGCTGTGAGGCGACAGCGCTAACCACTACACCACCGTGCCACCTGGTTCGCAAATCAATGAGAAAATCAAATTTCTTCACTGTTGGTTGTTCCAAGATTCTTCTTGACTCTGTTCAATTGTAAATCAAGTTTTGCGTTGAAGTAAAGGCTAAAGGGAGTCCTAATTCCTCTTTTGAATAATTCCATGCTAAAACGAGACCGTCAATAATGGCGTACTTCACTCCGGCCCCGTCTAGTCCAGAAGGAACGATCTAAAGTGGGCCACCTTGTGCAATAAATGTTGCAAGCTATATACACTATATATAGAAGCTATATACACCCTAGGAATACTTACCTATCTGCCAGAAAGAATCCAAAACGGTGAGGAATTGACTGAGAAAAAGCAATTTTTATTGAACTGCTCATTAAGGCTTAATTAGTCCATAACTTCATTAATAATTGTAATTAAGCAAATCTGGGTAGAAGTTATATGCACCCTAGGTAGCCCTACCTTCATGCCAGGAAGAACTGAGAGAGAAGAAGCGATTTTCATGAAATGTGGACGATGCTGGTTCGGACAACTCAGGATGGCAGAAGCTCATTGTCTGTCTGCTGGATGAGCTAATAACCTTAAGTAAGCTCAAACTAAAGAGGTTTATTTTAGCTTGATGGCGCACAGGGTGACTACAATCAAGTCTTTCTTATTAGAGGCTGGAATGGAGCCCAGATTTTATATTTAATGGAGAGACCTAGCTGTTTGTTGTTTTTATCTGTAACCGCTTATCCCATGCGGGGTTGCGGGGGGCAAGCTGGAGCCTATCCCAGCTGACCATGGGCGAGAGGCAGGGTACACCCTGGACAAGCAGGGCTGACACATAGAGACAAACAACCATTCACACTCACGGTCAATTTAGAGCCACCAATTAACCTAACCTGCATATCTTTGGACTGTGGGAGGAAACTCATGCAGACACAGGGAGAACATGCAAACTCCACACAGAAAGGCCCTCATCAGCCGCTGGGTTCAAACCCAGACCTTCTTGCTGTGAGGCGACAGTGCTAACCACTACACCACCGTGCCGCGGCCTAGCTGTACTGTATCTGTACAAATATTTGAATTGTGCCAGTTTGGTTGGTGTAAACCTGTATGAAATCTACTTTGATATGTCGGTAACTCAGAAAAAATACAGACTAAATGAAGAAAAAAGAAGAAGAAGTGAAGATTACTTCTCTGACTTAATTTTTCAAGGAAAAAAGTGGAGCGTATTTTTCAGAACCCAGGAGGAACCCTGCTATTGCGTACGTAATTCGTTGTATACAGTGTTTTCACCTTGAGGATCAGCCTTCTTGTACGCATTGCCAGCATCAACAAAGCTGGTGGCGGCATCCAGTTTGTTCTGCATTTGCATATGAAGTTTTGCAGCCTGGCAGAAAGCATTGCCTGCAGCTGGAGAATAGAAGCATTTAAATCAATCAGGACAAAGATTATGAAAATAAATGACTTGCATATGTACATATTTAGAGTTGTCCATACCACTCCAGTTCTTTGCCATTTTAAACATGTTGGCAGCTCTTGCATACATCTCACATGCATCCTCTACCTTGTGGTTTCCTCTGGAAAAAAAAAAAAAAAAGAGTGGATATTCATTCATCTGAACTTCATCCTCTAAATCAGGTCGCCTGTGCAGGATTTATCCCATGTGCACTAGGATTTTGTTACAACCACCTTACCTCTTTTTTTTTTTTACACTGCCTAAAAGAAGTTATTGTGCAAAATTTGGTTAAGATTGAACAATGTTTAGAGGTGCCACAAAGCCATTAAAGTTTTCACTCAAGACACAATATAAAATAATGTGGCTTATTAACTGTTTCATATTAATACAAACAATACAGTAATATAACTTCTTGTGTTCAAAGTAACAATAGCTATTACTTGTCTGTGATTTTCTAAACCCTTTGGTATTATGGTATCTTGTGGAGATAAAAGAACACACTAAGGACTTCCCTAGCAGAAGGACGCTTTCTCCCAGACAGTTCCTTGGAAGTGGGACCAATTAACCAAACATAATTGTCCTTTCTGGTTTTGTGCTTTGCACCACCGGTACTACTTGTATTACTGTTGCTAGCCATCTGAAAAACATAGAAAGAAAAACATTCACAACTTCATCAGCATATTACGATCAGTGCTCATTGTTTAAGAACCCCTTAGTGCATGAAAGTTAACCTTCTATTCTTTTTCATAGAAGTGGCATATTCCCTCTAGAACTGTGACTTTTTGGGGGTTTGAGATCTTCTCTGCAACAGTCTACGCACCAACTAATGTTAATGGCTTAACCCGATTTGCAACCTCATGTGGCACCTCTAAATATTAACCAATTTTTCTGAAATTTTGCTTGTTGCCTTCTTTTAGCCTATGTAAAAAAAAAAATGGTAGGGTGGTCGGAATGTTTTGGTAAAAAAAAAATTTCCCATACATTTCGGGACCACCCTAATGTGCACTGTTGTATTTTATAGATGTCAGATATTTGTAAGACAGATATGGATATATGACATTGACAGGGAAACGCATGGATGAGCAGAAATAGTGTTAGTGTTGTTGTAAGACAGCACAGATAATTCCATTTAGCAACACAGGCACTCAGAATGGGCTCACTTCCTGCCATGACAATGACCAATGAATGTCATAACTCAGGAACAGTCATGGAAATAACATTATTAGCATGTTCACGACATCACCCTCACCCGAACATCCCTCCAAGAAACGACCCGGACGACTTGACTTTTTTATCCGCTTCAGCCATCAGTTGGATGGCCTCTTTTTCCTTGCCCGAGGTGTCCATGCTTGTAATCTTAATGTATCTTCGTGTGCGAAATTATGGGATGTTTTCGCAGATGGAAAAGGATGTGGCGTGATGATGTGACGATGCCCCTCTCACTCCTCCCCCTCATCCCCCTCCTGGTGCTGATGAGAGAGCAACCGTACTGCACAGCAACGCCCAGGCAGGCTGAGTTGCCAGATCTACAAAAAATGCGCGGATTTGGGCAATACAAAATGCAAAAAGTTCTCCTTAAACCAGGGGTGGGCAATTATTTTTTCCATAGGGCCACATGAGAAACAGAAAATTTTGTGGAGGGCCGGACCAAAAGGCTGAACTAAATTCTGCATAATATTAATTGTATTTCTTTATATAAAGCAATAAATATCATTGCTTTTACAAGCTGCTAAGACTGGTAAGAGTATGGAAAAAACGAGGTTGCCTTACAAAAAAATGTCATTTATTCAATCAAATTTCCCAAAACAATGGTTAACAAAATGTGAACGTTTGTACCATTTTTTTTCAGTCACATTCACCCCAAAACACAATAAAGACATCACAATATTGTCTTTCTACTCCAAATATCAAACAAGATACATCATATTATAATAATGATGCCCACATTTGTAGTCTAATCACCTCATTTGGTGTTTTTTATTTGTTCAGTGAGAGAAATCTAGTCTCTGTTGGTCTTTAACGAGTGCATCAAAGTCAGGTTGAATGTCTGAGGTGGAGATGCGAAGCACAGCTGACAGATGATCATCAGTCGATTCGGTGTAGGTATCAGATCTACAGATCGGCTCGGGCTCCGGCGCCTGCTGGTGACGTCACACTGTGTGACTGGCTGGACCGTTCGAAGGATGACGTACAAGTTTGTGGTTGGTCTGGACAAATTACGGAAGTAGTTATCGCGGGATTAGGTTTCGTGGGATTTCATGTCATGTTCGTGTCGCGCGCATTGCGTTTTTGTTGAACACAACTTCAAATAAAAGCAATGCACATTCAGTCCATGCATGAGGTAAAATTAGAAAATACGTTTATTTTGTAATTTCTAATTAACCTTACGCGGGCCGGTCAGAATGAACCAAAGGGCCGGATGCGGCCCGCGGGCCGGAAAATGCCCAGGTCTGCCTTAAACCCAACACACTGTTTTTAAAGTCAACTTTCACTCGACTTTACCATAAATGTATTGGTCATTTATCACATTACTAAAATAAATCATTTGATGCAACATAATACATATATGTTATTTACCAGCTGGGAGCTCCGTATCGTGAAATACTGTGACCGAGGTCTTGAAAGTACTGAGCGAGTCCCTTTGGGTCGAGGTCCGTATTCAAGGCCAAGGTCACGGTATTTCACCATAAGGACCGACCTTAAGCTGGTAAATAATATATTTATTTTTTTCTTTACCAAATTCTAACAGAAAACAAGAGTGCCCGAAAGGGAAAACCGAGCTGAGCCGCCATTTTGAATCCTCATTCACGGCTGTAATGCAAATGGCTTCCTCCTCGGTATACAAGTGCACTTCCATGGCAGGGAAAAAACTACATTTTGCCGCCTATGTAGTCCCCTATTTATACA